>NC_138866.1:33363270-33967893 GCF_965194805.1 Balaenoptera borealis | reverse complement strand
TATGATAAAATACATCCAGACAACAAATGGATAGGTCTCGGGAGGAGAACATCCATCAGCAAAATACCCATCACACCACTTTCAGAGATTTTTCTTCCAAAATTGCAACTTAAGGACTCAGATCTTCTCTTCTCATGCTCCATCAGTAAGATATGTAGGAAAATCGCAGACTGGAGAGTAATAAAATGCTTAGCACAGTGTAGCAGATAATACTCAACAGCCACTCCTCCTTCCTAATAGAAGTTGGAGTGAATCATGATTGGTTCCCACTCCTGCCAATGATTGGTTCAGAAATGGACCTATGACACAACTCTAGCCAATGAGATGTGAGGGGAAGTCGGCTGGAGGGGTTTCTGGAAAACTAAGTCCATCTCAAAAAAGAGATCTAAGGAAGAGAAGGCCCCTTCACCCTGAGGTTTTGATGCCTGAAAACCAACTACGTGGCCTCTGCCAAACCATGTGGAAAGCTAGGCTGAGGACAGGTAGAGTACATCAAGGGCGGAAGAGCAGTAAGATGAAAAAAGTAAAATCAACAGAGCCTCTTAAGCCCTCTAGAACCCTCCTTCGTCCTGACTTCTTGTTTTGTTAAATAATAAAGATCTTACTATTTAGGGCTGTTTTAGTTGTTTTGGGTTGTGACTGACTCATGCGTTAAGGCTGACTGACTAGATGAAATGACTGATGTGTTAAGGGCCCCCAAAATGGTATTTACTTCTTTGATTCTAAGACACATCTACAACCTTTTAACATTTCTGAAGTTGAAATGCGTTTTTCTATCAAGGTATGTTTCTTTCATGTGGCACTGTTTTCCCTTTTTTTTCCAAAAAGCTATTTAGAAGGATGACACAGGAAAAAAATCATCGATGATCTAGAATCAAGAGATTCACTAATTTACGACTGTCATTCCTTGAGCGTAGGAAGTGTTTTATTAATTTTTGTTACTGACAAGATACCCTCTTTGACCTAACTCTAGTCAAGCTCTTCTAAGTGCTGGACCTTGGTGTCCATTCTTGTTGGGCCTGCATTGTCCAACAAGTTGTAGCAAGAATCTTGCTAAGTGAGTTTAAAGAAGACTCTCACCCTTGGTATCTAAGCACCGTGGCCTGCCTTCAGCCAGAATCCTGTCAAGTCAATTTACCCAGAATCCCCCTTTACCCCTGATGTTTCCTTTTAGTAATTTTCCATCCACTGACCCCTGACCCTGCTCCTTAGCTATAAATTTCCACTGGTCCCTGCTATATTTAGAATTGAGCCCAATTCAATACTTAAGTCTCTTTTCTCCCATTGCAATAGTTTCTGAATAAAATCTGTGTTTACTGCTTTAACTACTGACCAGCTCTGGTTTTCCTTGAAGGTACCTTTCGACTTCTTTCTACATAACACATAGTTAACTGTTAGATCAGGAGTCTGAAAATTATTTGGGTCTGTGATATGTGTTTGTCTGATCCACCTTGAGCTAAGAATGTTTTTTACATTTTTTAAAGGGTTGATAAAAAGAAAGAGAGAAAAAGAAGCAGAAGAATCTGAGACAGAGACCTGAAAGCCTAAAATATTTACTATTCAACCTTTTAAAGAAAAAGTTTGCTGACCTCTGTGCTAGGAAATTATTTGTTGATTAACAAATGAAGGATGGAGAAATCTATGTGCTAGGTCTCTGATGACCCAGAAATATCTACTTTGAGCTAATTAAATGTCTAGTATCTAGTACAGTGTCTTGTACATAGTGTGAACTGAATAAGCATTATGGAAGAATAGAGAGAGATAAAATTCAGTTCTGGCCCTTACAGATTTATTAGAGGCAAGATTAACATATATAAAATACTTTTGGAGAATACTATGATTCTGACTAGAAGTGACTAAGACAGGATTAAAAGAGAGAGAGAGAAAGCCAGAAAGAGAGACATTAAAGCACACAGGAATATCCTATGAAGACTTCCAAGGAAGCAGGATTTAACTGGTGCAGAGGAGGTGGTGGTTATTGACAAATATACTTAGCTGAGAAAAGGAAGGGGGAAGGACATTCCAGGTTGGAATAAGGAAGGTAAAAACCTAGAATTCTAATAGAACTGTGAATTCAAAAACTGGGAGGAAAGAAGGGATGAAGAACAGTATACACTTAGAGGATTTGATCCATATCAGCTTTTCTATAAAGTAATCCCTGCCCAAAACTTCATTACCCCTGCATTTTTCATACTTCATTTTTCTTTCTGAAATTCTAACAGTTCAATATTCGTTTTGGGTTGAAGTTTAGCCACATGTTTTAATGAATTCCTTCATCAGATTTCTTCTCATCCTAGCTGAGATTCAGTAATTAGTAGTTTTAAATAGGAGGAAAGATAAGAAATTTTGGTACACAGAGCCCTTAAAAAGTGTTGCAGTGGAGTTTAAAGGAAGATAAGGTTACCGAGCCCTGGACATTTGCTGAGGGTAAGTGGGATATACCAGGATGAGAGAGGTGAGTACAAAAGGGAGCTGGCGTAAACACAAACTTCTATTTAAAAATTTTGCCTAAGCAAGCCCCCCGCAATGAGGAGACATCATAGTATAGTGGGAAAAAAATGGTTTCAGAGTCAGACAGCCCTGGGTTTGAAGCCCCGGTATGCCATTTACTAGCTTTATCACTTCGGATAAGTTATTACTCTTTCTGAGTCTTGGTTTTCTTCTAAGGTTGAAATGAGGCATTCAGTAAAGCAGTTGGCACTCAGTGGGCATTTAATAAATACCTGTTCCCTCCTCCTCACATGACTACCTGACCAGAGCTCAGGCTAGTATTGATATTCAACTATTTTATATACTAAATCTTTCTGGGGGAAGGAGGAAGGACTGTCTTGGCAACTTAACCATTTTGACTGACTTATGAACAAACTTTTAAATACAATTTGGTACAAATTAGGGCATATATTTTGCATATATCTATACTACTAAATTACCATGCTCTGAAATATGCTCTGATGGCAAAAAGAGCAAATGGATGCAGTATTGAAAACAATACCCAAATTACAGAAATAAATAGCCTTGCTGTATTTCAGCTCTGGTCAGACCACTCCTGAAATAATATAGTCCACTCAGGACACTAAATATGAAACTAAATTCATCCTGAAAAGGGCAATTAGGATGATTCCTTTTATTTTAGGGCTGTCACAATGCTACTACATAAGACCCTCACAATGCTGTGAAGTTGGTGTGGCAGATATTAATTCCATTTTAGAGATGTGAAAACTGAGGCTCAGAAAATAGGAATGAGTCTGGAAATTGAGCACAGAAACCACTCCTCTCCGTAATTTCACAATTCTTTAGAAAATACTTGAAGTTGGGGAAGGGATTGGGGGGGGTGGTTTAGATTGCCTTGAAAAAGAGAGATTGGGAAGAACTATCAAACAATTAACTTGCACACAATTCTTGTGATTTATGGAGGCAAAGACAGTTTCTAGAAGATTGTAAAAGGTATTGTTAGCAGTGATTCCTCTGAGGGTGAAAGTTATGGATGAGGACGATATACTTAGTTCTCTGAACTCTTGGAACTGAATTACTATGAGCATGTACTACAGAGAGCACATGGAAGTTAAAGTTTTAGGCTGTCCTGCAAGGACTAGATGTATGCTGGGTGGAACCACGGAGCAGAGCAGCGACCCAGGAGGGGGATAAAGTACAGGAGCACAAACGTCACTAAACGTAAGGAAGAGAGCTGTCCAGCAGCGGAATGGCGTCCCCAGAACCAGCGAGTTTCCGCCCTCCAGGCCCTACGACCGCAGGAAGGTCCGGCGAGAGGTCTGGGCTCGACCCTAAGGCCCCATTGACCCTTCCAAACCCGAGCCCCCAACTCCGAACGCGGGAAGAGGCCGGCCGGCCTTACCTCGCAGAGAGTGAAGAGTCCGTAGGCCGCTAGCCACACGGTGCAGGTGACAGCGGTGAGCGAGCGCAAGGTGATCCGAGGGCAGCTGAGGCAGAACTCCAGGCAGGAAGGGGAGTAGCAGCGGCGCTGCAGGGCCAGGCGGCCGCCACAAATATCTGAGAAGCTCTGCTCGTCCTCCATGGCCGCCTCGCCCACACCAAGCCGGGCCGCGCCGCTCTAGCGCGCCCTCCAGCGTCCTCTCGCCGGCTCTGGGGTTGGCCCCGCCCCGCCCCAGGCTGCGCGCAGCCGCAGTTCCGCGCCGACAGCAGCCAAGGCTCTCAGGGTTTTCCACGCCCGGACCCCCAGAGATTCGTAGCGGGAGGGGCCAACGTCTGAGCGGACAGATTAAAACCGCTATTAACGTGCTTTCGCCCGACAAACTGAGTTTTATTTCCAGGCCAGAGTACGCCCCAAGGAGGCAGTCCGCTGGTATTCGTTCATTTCACTCATTCATTCATTCATTCCTTCATTCCGGTGCCAGGTAGTTTTAAGTGCTGAAGGTACACAGGTGAACAGTATTGACAAGGTCCCTGCCTTCAAGCAGCTTCCTTCCTATTCAGAGAAGCAATATGGAAATAATTTCAGAGAGTGCTGTTGGCAATAATATGGCCTGCAGGGGCTGCTTGGGGACTTTCAATGGGCAAGTAAGGAAAGTCTCTGGGGAAAGACATCAGAGCTCCAAGGATAAGGAGCCAAGACTGGTCTCTGGATGCTCTGGAGGAGGAAATTGCCGGGAAGGAGGACCAGGAAAGACAAAGCCCCCGAGGCTGGAACAAGGTTGGCTTATTGGAGGAATCAAAAGGTCAGAGAGGCTGACGCATGGGGAATGCAGTTGGAAGTTGGGGAGGGAGGTAGGGGCCAGATCCAGGAGGGTCTTGTAGGGCCCGTAGGGAGTTTGGATTTCACTGCCTCGTTTTCTCTCCCAGACCACTGTGCGGAGCACTGAGAAGGCAGACAAGTCCTGGCTGGAGGGTTAGCAAGAGGGGAAGATGCAGAAGGTATGGATAATAAAATTACTAAACTCATGACTAATAGTGACCCGTGGGTTCCCCCCTTTTTTTTTACGTGGGATGTGGCCCAAGAGTGCCTGTGTGGCCCGTTAAAAGAGTTATGTTGCTTCAGCCCTGAGGCAGCATCGTGTATTAAAGAATTTGTGTATAAAGATAAATGGCATAAAGGCCTCACCAACTTTGTGTCCCGATGAAAGTCAGGTTTAGTTTCTCCATCTTCATCCAGGATTTTGTTTTCCTTTTTTACTTTTCCTAAAGGATTTTCTTCAAGCATTGTTTTGTTTTTCCAATTTTATTTTTATACCCTGAATCTTACCAAGCAATACACCCCTTTTTGTTTTTGTAAATATCATGCAAAAGTGATGTTTGCTTATTGTGGAAAATTTGAAAAATACAGAAAAGAAGAAAATTTTTAAACCACCTGTATTTCCACTACTCCACGATAAACAGGGTCGATGTTTTGGGGAAACCACCAGGCCTGGAGTTCTTAACTTGCACTTCACAGATAAAATCAGAATTTCATCTTTAGTTTCATTAACTTATAATTGAAATTTAACATTTCTTTTGCTTATGAATTAGGCAACAAACCAATTAGTATTAGCAATACTTGTGATTTTTGTCACCGACAGAAACCACAGATATCTTTATCTCACAATAATTATCTCAAAATGTCATTTCCACTCATCACTACTTCAAAATTGCAGTAATTATTCGACCAACTACTAGATCTTCTTATTTAATGTGTCAATAGAGACACCTATTACCGTAAGACATTTTTTAAATATTTTGATAACAGTACTTTAATTCAGTTGGTTTTCTTTGAAATCCTATGTATTTTATTCATTTAAAAACATTATTGTGATAAGGGGTCCATTAGGTTTACCAGACTTACAGAGGATCTGTGGCACCAAAAAAAGTTAAGAACCTGTGCAGGCTCAGAAGTTTCACAACTCTAGAGTCATAGAAAGAAAAAAAGACACCTAAATATATTTAAAGTACTTAATTTTTTGAATATTAAATTATTGTATTAAATACCACATTCTAGGGATAAAGAGTGTGGTAATATAATTCTGAAGTCTTTATAATCACTTTGCTCTGTCAGATCACAGTGTCATCGTAACTCGATTACACAGTTTGGCATCCCAGTAGAAATTGAAATCTATGTATTTGCTATTTACTTAGATGCCGCCTGGGATATGAAGCAAAAAGTTCTCATGCCCATGACCCTGTAAACACAGCAAGGAGTGATTCTTTCATCTCTCAATGTTGGACTTCAAAGTATTCACAAGCCTCAAAAATTCGGTGGAATGTAACAGCAAGGAAGGGCAGGCTGATGAAAAGAACTTAGACTTAGCAATTGGCAAGTTTCTCCGAGGAGGTTTAATATCTTTTTGCAGGGTCATTAAAGGAGTCTCACAGCTAATTCCCTCATGAATTCAGTTGTGGAGAAGCAGAGAAAGGAAGCATGAGAAACATGTACTCTGTATTTGTCAAGGCAGGCTAACTGCTACTAAAAAAATGTCAGTGGCATAACACAATAAATGTTTGTTTATTGTCTGTCTACAGTTCCATTTAGGTGCTTGTGGTCAGATGACCCATCATTTCTGCCAAGTGGTGATTCAGAGACCCAGGCTCCTTCCATTTAGTGGCTTCACAATGCCTTGGGGCCTCCTCAGGGTCCCCTCCATTGGATCCTCTACATCTGGCTAACAGATGAGGGGCAAGCATGGAGGATCATGCATGGGAGGGTTTTAAGGCCAAGTCTTCAACCCACATTCCATTGGCCAGAACTCATAAACATGGCTGTACCTAACTTCAAAGGAGGCCAGGAAACATGGTCTATCAGTATGCCCAGTGGGGAAAGAAAAATGATTTGGTGAACAACTGGGCATACACTTTCCAAAGAGTTGTGACTACAGAACTAGGAAATATATTTGAATGCATTGAGCATTGTGGTGGCAATATACAGGATTAATCTGACCTACTTTTGATAAAATGGGTACTTATTTCAACTGTTGAAGTTTTTCTTGGAAACTGAGTGTCTATGAATAGTAAGAAAAAAAATCTAGCCAAAGAATTCAGTTAACTTTTTATTTTTATGGCCCATGCTGGATTCTTAAAACCCTTCTATAGAGCTTTCTTTTAGTACTTACTTACACTTATAGATTGAGTAGTTTTTCTAAAAATACTGCCTTATACTGTAGTTTTTATTCTATTTACTTTTTTTATGATATAGCATTAGTGATTATTGCTACTGTGTTAACTGAGAGTAGGTCTTCTTAATTTAGGACCACTTACTTATAAAAGTAAAGGCCCATCTAAGTGAAAAGAAATTCCAAATAAATAGGGTTTTAAAAAGATAAATATTGCCAATTATACTTCAGTTTTTAAAAAGCCAACAAAAAGAACTTAAAAAGCTTGTTGCAAGTTTGTGAAACTGATCAAGAAATAATTTACTTTGCATAAAAAAGGTAAATATTAGACATTTCATCTTGTTTAGAGTTCCGTTTTGGCTTATCTATGTAGTGTGGATATACCTCTTTATGTAGCTTTTTTAGTGGTTGCTCTAGGTATTACATTATATATATGAAACTGTTTTTAAAAAAACTCAGTCTTCTCCTGTGTTTCTCCTTTATTCTCACCCTGCTACCACACTTATAACACGTCTGACACCAAATGTTGGCGGGGGTGGAGGTGGGTGGTGCGGGTCGCACACCAAGGACGATTATTCTCTGTGACACCAGCTCAGTATCCTACAATTTAACTCAATTCTGACACAGTCTACCTGGAGACAGTGTCAGATCCCACAAGTTAAGGGTTCAGTTCCGTGAGACTGCTCCCCTCTTGGCTACAAATCAGAGGTTCCCATGACCTCCTCTCCCTTGGATTCAATTATTTGCTAGAACAGCTCACAAAATTCAGGGAAACACGTTTACCAGTTTATTATCTAATAAAGGATATGATAAATGATACAGATGAATAGCCAGATGAAGAGATGTAGAGGGCAAGGTCTGGGAGGGTCCTGAGTGCAGGAGTTTCTGTCCCCGTAGAGTAGGCATGCATCAACCTCCCGGTATGGGGAGGATTCACCAATCCGGACACTCTCCCAGCGCCGTACTTTTGGAATTTTTATAGAGGCTTCATCATGTAGGCATGATCAATCATTATGTCCATTTCCAGCCACTCTTCCCTCTCTGGAGAATGGGATGGTGGGGGTAGGAGGTGAAAATCCCAGGCTTCTAATCATGTCTTGGTCTTTCTGGTGATCAGCCGCCATCCAGGATCCCACCAAGAGTCACCTCATTAGAACAGAAGACACTGCTGTCAACCAGGAAATCCCAAAGAGTTTAGGAACTTTGTGTCAGGAACCAAGTCAAAGACCAAATATTAGAACAAAAGATGCTCTTCGTGCTCTTATCACTTAAGAAATTACAAGGATTTTAGGAGCTCTGTGAAAGGAACCAGGGGCAGAGACCAATATATAAATATAAATATATATATATATATATATATTTTTTTTTTTTCTATTACCTCACAACCACTATCACAGTCTACTGGTATCAACATTTTACCAGTTCAAGTGAAGTGTAGAAAGCATTCCTCCCTCTACTCTTCCATATTTATATAATTGTCTTAATATTTCCCTCTACATTCATTGAGACCCACATCAGACAGTAGCATAATTTTCACTTCAACCATCAAATGTAACTTAGAAAACTTAAGAGGAGAAAGAAAGTCTATTGTGTTTACTCATATTTTTGTTCTTTCCATTGTTCTTCCTTCTTGATGTTCTAAGATTCCTTCTTTTAGCATTTTCTTTTTGCTCAGAGAACTTCCTTTACCCATTCTTTTAACGTAGGTCTGCTGGTGACAAATTCTTAGTTTTCCTTCATCTGAAAATTTCTTGATTTCCCCTTCATTCCTGGAGAATGTTTTCACTGGATATACAATTCTGGGTTGACAGTTTTCTTTCAGCACTTGGAAAATTGTGCCACTTCCTTGCGGCCTCCATGGTTTCTAATGGGAAATCTCTGTCACGTGAGTTATTTTTCCCCTTTAAGTAAGGTATTGTTTCTCCACCACTGCTTTCAAGATTTTTTGTCTTTAGTTTTCAGAAGTATGACTAAGATATATCTTGGCACGAATTTCTTTGGGTTAATCGTATTTTGCATTTACTCACCTTCTTGCATATGTAAGTTTATGTCTTGCCAAATTTGGGAAACTTTCAGCCATTATTTCTTCACCTTTTTTTTCTTTTCCAGCCTCACCTTCTTTCTCCTCTCTTTCTGATCAAATGACACGATTATTAGATTTTTTTGTTATAGTCCCAAGGTCCCTAAAGCTCTGTTCATTTTTTTTTTCCAGTCTGTTTTCTCTCTGTTGGTCATATTGGGTGACTTCTATCTTGAAGTTCACTGATTCTTTCCTGTGTCTTTCCATTTTGTTGTTGAGCCCACACATTGAGTTTTTAATTTTAGTTATTATATTTTTCAGTTCTAAAATGTCCATGTGGTGATTCTTGATATCTTCTATTCTTTACTGAGACCCAATTTTTTCAACTGTTTTAAATGTGTTTGTAATTGCTTGTTGAAGCATTTTTATTATGGCTACTTAAAATCCTGGTCAGATAATTCCAACAACTATGTCGTCTTGGTATTGGCATTTGTTGATTGTCTATTGTCTTTCAAGTGGAGATTTTTCTGATGAATGACTTTAGATAGAAACCTGAGCACTTTTAATATTATGAGATTTTGTGTCTTATTTAACTCTTCTGTTATAGCAGGTCTCCACTTGAGATGGGCTGGGATCTGGGACCTGGGACCCTTTACTGGAGTGCTCGAACCTGGACAAATGTCCCCTCAAGCAACAGAATACAAAGAAACTATAAGGGACTAAAAATAGCTGCATGCATGGGCAGTTGGGGCAATTATGAACAATAAGATACAGAAAAAACTCAAACCAACTGCCACTTCTAAGGTTCCAGGAGCAAAAGCTGGGTACTGTTTATGATCCCTGCACACAGCACCACCAAGAGTGTGGGCAGACCACCTAATCTACACCTCCTGCCCAACCCACCTACCTGCCCGTTCTTACCCGTTTTAAGGACCCAAGCAGCTGCTCTTGTGGAGCGAGCATGGGCACCTGACTCTTGTTTTCACTCCCTCCTGCTGCAGCATGAGCCCCAATAAAGCCTTGCCTGGAATTCTTATCTGGTCTCTTCTCAATATCTATTGATTAAAGAGTCCAGCGGCCCAGGTTGGTAGCACACTGATGCTGCTCGAGCAGAGGAAGAGGGGCACCACCACATTACTAGGTAGGGGCAGAGTCCAAGTTCCCCACTTGGCCTCCATTGACACCTGGTGGGGAGGCGTTCCTTGTAACTTCTGGGTGGCTGTGGAAGTCCAGGCTTCCCACATGTTCTCCACTGACACCACAGGGTGGCACTAGGGGAAGCTATTACCACTCAGCCTTCTCTGATGTCGCCCCAGCAGCAGGGTGGGGCTCCTAGGACTTTACAGCCTGGCGAAGGTGAAAGTCTAGATTACCCACCTTGGCCTGTGGCACGGATGATGATGGGGCTGCAGTTTTTTCTGTAGTGTTTAGCTGGAGTAAAGTAGTTATTGTCTAAAAGTTTTCTGTGTTGCTAGGCTGCTCTTTATTTTGTCTTTTGGCTAAAGAGCGCAGGTTTCTGTAGGGCATTTCTTCAATTCCCTACAGAGGTTTCTGTAGGCCATCTTCTCCAGCATGCAGTCTGGGACATACGAGGGAAAAAGAAAACCCAGGGAACTCACCACTGTGTCCTTCTAGGGTCCCTAGCCCAGTCAGCCTGCTTCTCTCCATCTTTCAGAGTCTTCTTTTGTTTGTTTCATATAAAATGTCCAAGGATTTTAGCTGTTCTTAGGGAAAGGTATGTCTACCCTGTGGACAAAGAATGTCACCTGCCATTTCAGTAAACAAAGGATGTTGAGGCCATCAAGACATCAGTCACTGGGCTTCCCTGGTGGCGCAGTGGTTAAGAATCCACCTGCCAACACCGGGGACACAGGTTTGAGCCCTGGTCCGGGAAGATCCCACATGCCATGGAGCAACTAAGCCCGTGAGCCACAACTACTGAGCCTGCATGCCACAACTACTGAAGCCCTCACGCCTAGAGCCCGTGCTCTGCAACAAGACAAACCACCGCAATGAGAAGCCCATGCACCACAACGAAGAGTAGCCCCCGCTCGCCACAACTGGAGGAAGCCCACGTGCAGCAACGAAGACTTAATGCAGCCAAAAATAAATAAATTAAATAAATTAATTTTTTTTAAAAAGACATCAGTCACTGCAGCTATGCCCCCAGTGGTGCACAGAGGGGAATTCAGGATGGTGAAAAACTAGGGTACTGGCCCTAGGTAGTTAAGGTGCATATCAAAGGAATAATTTCATTAAGCCCAGACTCTTGCATCTTCCCATACATAGAAAAGTGCTAAATTCATTAACTTGAGATGCCTGGTGTTTCCTTAATTAGCAGTAATCTTTTTGTGTTCCGACTACTTTGGTTTTTTTGTTTTTGTTTGTTTGTTGCAAAAACTCCTATATATCCTGGCTCCTCCCTCACCTCTTTGGAGCAGTCCCTCAGAGCTTCTGAGACGCTGTCTCTCAGGCTGAAGTCTTTAGTAAGCCAGCAAATAAAACATAATTCTCAACTTTTGGGTTGTGCATTTTTTTTCAGTAGATAACCCCATCTTTCAGAAGCACAGTTTTCCTTATCTGTCCATATAAAACAATTTTTTATTGAGGTGTTATCATCCATGCAGTAAAATATAGTCTATGCCTTACTTTTTCATATTCTTAAATGGTGTCTTTTGATGAACAGAGGTTTTAATTGTAATGAAGTCTAAGTTAGCAGTATTTTCCTTTATGGTTAGTGCTGTTTTATGTTTTGTTTAAGAAACTTTGCCTGCCTCAAGTTCATGAAAATATTCCTTTTTTTTCCCTAGAAGCTTTATTGTTTTACCTTTCATATTTATGCCTATGATCCATTTTTAATTACTTTCTGTTTAATATGAGATAAGGGTCAAGGCTCTTTTTTTTTCCCCTGCAACATTTGTCAAAAAGAACATCTTTTCTCCACTGATGGCAGTGGTGCCTTTTTTGTAAATTAGGTGACTACATCTGCATCAGTCTGTTTCCAGACTCTGTTATGTTCTGTTGTTCTCTTTTGTCTTTCCTTGTGCCAACATCAACCTGTCTTTATAGTAGGTTTTGATTTCTCATAGTGTTAAGTCTTCTGGCTTTGATATTTTACTTCAAGACTGTGTTGGCTGTTCTAGGTTCTTTGTATTTTCACCAGAAATCCTGCTTGGGTTGCATTGAGTCTGTCAATAAATTTAGGGAGAATTGACTTTTTTTTTTTTTAAACTGAGGTATAGTTGATTTACAATATGTAAGTTTCAGGTGTACAACTTAGTGATTCACAGTGTTTCAAGATTATACTCCATTTATAGTTATTATAAAGTATTGCCTATATTCCCTGTGCTGTACAACATATCCTTGTAGCTTATTTATTTTTAACATCTTATTTATGTTGTCTTCTAGCCCATGACCTGGTATATGTCTCCATTTATTTAGGTCTTCTCTAGTTTCTCTCAGCAATCTTCTTGTGCATCTTTCATTACACTTATTTCTAGGTATTTGGTGTTTTTTTGATACTCTTATAAATAATATATATTTTTAAAACTTTATTACCTGTCCATTTTTAATTAGATATGTTTATTATTTTCCCAACGTCAAACTGAAATTTTATGAAAGAAAATACACCCATAATCGTGTCACCTAAACAAATCTTCATTTCCCAAGCATTTGAGTCCTTTTGTTTTAATGTTTTTAATTGTTGAAAAGATGATGCAGTACAGAAAATTTGTGGGGACTTCCCTGGTGGTCCAGTGGTTAAGAATCTGCCTTCCAATGCAGGGGACGCAGGTTCGATCCCTTGTCGGGGAACTAAGATCCCACATGCCGTGGGGCAACTAAGCCCGTGTGCCACAACTACTGAGCCTGTACGCTCTGGAGCCCATGCACCACAACTAGAGAGCCTGTGCACTGCAACTACTGAGCCTGCGTGCTCTGGAGCCCATGCGTCAAAACTAGAGAAGCCTGCGTGCCACAACGAAGAGCCCACGTGCCGCAACGAAAGATCCCCCATGCTGCACCGAAGATCCCACGTGCCGCAACTAAGACCCAATGCAGCCAAATAAATAAATAAATATTTTTTAAAAAAGAAAAGAAAATGTGAATGAGAAAAAAATTACACAAATCTTAAAGACCTTTCAGTTTTACATATTACTTTTCCATCATTCTCTTAGTTTCTTTTAAAAATTATTGTAGTGATAGTATATACACCATTTTGTAATGTTAAAATATAAACTGAGGCATTTAAAAAATGTTAAGAGTTTATTTGAGAAAAAATCAATTCAAATTGGGCAGCACCAAGCCAGAAGTGGGTAAGAGCTCTCATTCCACTGACAGGAGCTAGGGGAAAGACTTTTATAGAGAAAAGGTGGAAGCAAAGCAAGGAAATCATCTGATTAGCATAAGGTTGCAGTATTTGGAAAGCCTGATTGGCCGTTTGTGATTGGTTGCCCTTAAGTTTAGATTTCTTAACTTTGAGGCATTTATAGGTTTTGGTTTGCTTATGTAGGCAGAGAAGGTATTAGAATCACCTCAGTGTAATTAATTTAACAATAATTAAAAATTAATGTTTTGGCAGACATTTTCCATATTTCTATAGATTTTATAAATACATTTGAAATGGCTACATAGTGTATATGTATAGCTGATTCACTTTGTTATACAGCAGAAGCTAACACACCATTGTAAAGCAATTATACTCCAATAAAGATGTTAAAAAAAAAAAGAAAAAGAAAAAGCTACATAGTGTTCCAGCCTGTTAATCTACCATAATTTACTTCATATCACCCTCTTGTTTTTCTACCCAGTGAAAATGGCTAGTAACTATTTCATATAAGGAAGAATGACAGTGGAAAAAATAGACAACTAGAGAAGAAAGGAAAAATAGACACGTAGAAATAGAAGGAAACCTAAAGAAACAGATATAGCACAGAAAGCAGAGGGTTTTCTTCTCGGAGTCATATCCCCATCTTGTGCCATTTTAGGATAGTAAAGCTTAATGTTTTCAATTTAAATCAACGAACCACCTGGCTTTTTTGTGGGAGGTTTCTCTGCCCTTGAAATATCAAGAGACTTTATATCCTTGTACACTAAAGTTTTTCTTAATGGAATAAACCAAACGTGGGAAAGTTTAGTTAAAATGATGGATCTAGTTTGATGGACATAGGCTTGAGAAACAGGTTCAGTTAGATCATTATATTCTCAGCTCAGTTTCAAGTGATGGGTAGCAACAACTTCTTTAAGTGATTTTGATGAAGCCACACTGTGTAGCCTAGGAAATAAGTTACCTTCATGTGAATATGATTCTGCAGATTTAAAATGAAAAGTTAAAGAAGGCTGGTTAAAGAAAGCCTTACCATTCAAAGTGTGGTAGGTAGACCAGCAGCATGGGCATCACCTAGGAGCTTGTGAGAAATGCAGATTCTTGGGTCTCACAGCAGACCTACTGAGCTTAACAAGATTCTCAGGTGATTTGCTTGCACATTAAAGTCTGAGAAGCACTGAAAGATCTAACTCTTCATACTGCATTCTCTACCCTGACTGCATATTAGAGCCACCTGGGGAGGTTTTAAAACTGTTGCCTGGGTCCATCCCTGATAAATAATGGGTGGTAGGGGAGGGAGGATATGGACTTGAGCGTTTCTTAAAAAAGTCCCTAGGTTCCTTTTAACAGCTGCCAGGGTTGAAAACTGTTGGAAGGAAACCTTTTCCTCTGTCATTTTAGGTTCAAGTGAGTGGGGGCTTGCGAATTAACTGACAACAGATTAACAGGAGAAAAGGAAGTTGCTCAGTGATGAGTAACTCGCTGAATAGCCAGAGTAAAGCTATATACACCAGCTTAACAAAAGGAGAGGGGGTTAGGGCTTCATGCTTCAAAGTATGGAAAGTTCTGTTGGGCTTTTTGACGCTAATAGGCAGCTGGTTCCCTTTATGGTGTTAAAAGTCAGTCATTTCCCAATCAGGAAAATCCCTCAGTGGGGTGGGCTGGAGGGAGTCAATGGCAGCTGTATTTTCAGGAGGCTCTGCTTGAGTTTCTTTTTTTTTTTTTTTTTAATGTTCTTTTTATGGCTGATAATCAGATATTATTAGTTTAAAGTAATTTTCATACTACCTTGGTGGGCTATTCATCCTTTCAGAACTATTACTCTAGTACCACCATTCTATTACTCTAGTACCACCATGCTCCTCCTCACCCAGGCTTAAAATCTCTCCTGTTTCCCTCCCTAATCTGTAGCTAAGTACCATCTATTCCAGTTGCGCAGTACTTTTAACATCTGTCCCTCATCTCCCTGACTGCACTAGTTAAACGAAGTTCTCCCCCATATATACTCTCTACCACATTACCTTATTTTTCACACATATTTCATCTATCACGCATATCAGTACCTACAATTCTCTGTCTCAAGGAGAGCTTGGATTCTAACACTGTACCCCCAGATCCTAAAACACTATCTGACAAATAGTGGGCGCTCAAATATTTATTGACTCTCTCCCTCCACTTCCATCACTCAAGTTCATGCCTCTTAGCTGAAATCACTATTCTCACCATTCCCCAGACACCCTACAGATTCCTCCTGGAAAATCCTTAAGGCTTGGCTTGAACGCCAATTCCATGAAATCTTCCCTGTCCCATATAAGAGTGGTAATTCCATCCTCAGAACTTTCAGAGCATAAAGAGACATGACTTCTTTTAAAAGACACTTACGATAAACAAGGTCCTCCTGGATAGCACAGGGAACTGTATTCAATATCTTGTAATAACCTATAATGGAAAAGAATATGAAAAAGAATACATATATATAACTGAATCACTTTGCTGCACACCAGAAACTAACACAATATTGTAAATTAATTATACTTCAATTTTAAAAGACACATGTCATTTAATATCTATTTATTCAATACAAATTTATTGAACACCCCTCATGTAGCAGGCACTGTGTTAAATGATAGTAAGGCACCATTCAGGCTCTCAACAAGCTGCTCTCCAGGAGAAAGAGATAATCCTCTAAATAGGCAATTATAAGTCAGAGGATTAAGTGAACCATGGGAGGGGTAATTAATACCCTTGATCTGACTTGGTTTTGGATTCTGCTTTTGACCACTTACTCTGTGACCTTGAGCAAATGACTTAGCCTTACCAGGTCTTGGTTACCATATTGTAAATGGAGATAATACCAGTGCCTACCTCACTGCCTTGTGATGAGAATTTAATTAACACTTGCAAAGTGTTGAGCAGGTATCTAGTATACAGTAATCATTTAGTAATGTTAGCAAGTACTATTATGACTAACTCAGCTTTGGAGGGTCTGGAGAGGCTTCTCTGAAGAAGTGACTTCAAAATGAAAACCTGAAGAATGAGAAGAAATTAAGTAAGGGAAGGGAGGGAGGGAGAAGGACATAAGGTCCCCAATAGAAGGAAGAGTGAAGTGCAAAGGGCTCGAAGCTCGTTTTCAGTTTGGAACCTGAACAAAGGACAAAGTGTTCTGGTGTCTTAGGCAGCCCCAGCCTCTGCTGGCACTAAAAGAGATTTCACACCTAAATTTCATTTGGGGGCTTCCCTGGTGGTGCAATGGTTAAGAATCCGACTGCTAATGCAGGGGGCACGGGTTCGAGCCCTGGTCCAGGAAGATCCCACATGCTGCGGAGCAACTAAGCCCGTGCACCACAACTACTGAGCCTTTGCTCTAGAGCCTGAGAGCCACAACTACTGAAGCCCACGTGCCTAGAGCCCATGCTCCACAAGAAGAGAAGCCACCGCAATGAGAAGCCCATGCACCGCAATGAAGAGTTGCCCCTGCTCACCACAGCTAGAGAAAGCCCGCGCGCAGCAACAAAGACCCAATGCAGCCAAAAATAAATAAATAAATAAATATTTTTTTTAAAAAAATTTCATTTGGCCCTTGATGGCAGCCATTGGTCTGCTTTCACTTCTCCATCACTGATCAGGGCCCCAGATAAAAACCCCTCTGTGTTGTGGTGGTGGTGGTAGGGGTAGGCGGAGTGATGAGTATGTGAGGGGCTCAGGCACCTGCCTCCACACAGAGCTGCTGGTTGGGCAGGCAATGAAACCAGTCATTTACTCTTATGCCCCCTCCTCTAGTCCCTTCACTCCCGCCTTTCTACTGAACCCAGGAATCCCCATTGCATGGTAAACAGACTCTTAAGTTTTACCCTCCATAGAACTCATCCTTTGCTTCCTTACTTTAACCGTATTCTAGGGTTATTATGTTAATTCTCTCAGCTCCAGGATGGAAACATGAGAAAGAAGGGACCACATTTTCCCAACTCCCTAATGCAGATTCAGGACCATTAACCATCTGCCTTTGTGTAAAAAAGTCTTCTTCTGAAGTTTATGCTCTTCAACGCTGCCCCTGAGACCTGACCCACCACATACCAGTCTGACCCAAGTCACCGTGCTTCCTCTGCTCTGCACGTTTGGGCTATACGGGCATTCTTGTTCTTCCTCTGACCCACAAGCAGGTTTCAACTTCAGGGTTTTTGATCTTGCTGTTCCCGTAAGCCTCAAAGGCTCTTTTCCTAGAACTTGTTATGGAAGCTCCTTCTTATCATTCAGGTCTTTGGCTCAAATGTCAGTTTGGAGAGGCCTTTCTTGACACCCCTCTCTAAAACATCACGTCTTGTCCCATTACCCTGCATAATTTTCTCCATAGCATTTACTGCCATCTGAAATTATGTATCTACTTGACTGTTTTCCCCACTAGAATGTAAGTACTGGGAGTGATGAGATATTATCTGTCTTCATCTTTTCCAGCAGCACATAGAACAATGTTTTGCACGTTAAATATTGACAATAAATGAATGAATGAATATCTTAAATTAAGAGGCTCTAAACTTTAGTCGAAAGGTGTGGTCAATGAGCTCAGCCCTTTAGTATGTAAAAGCAGAAGTCCCAAATGAAATCTTTGGGAATGTCCACTTACATATCAGAGCCATAGACTAAGGACCATGAGTAAGGGCTTCATAAGAATCTGGAAGGTTTGTTTATTATTTACCAAGCTCCTGCTATGTGCCAAGCACTGTACTCAGGAAAGGACCAAACGATGAACAGAAAAAGTCATGGTTCCTGCCTTTGAGAATTTGCAATTTAGTCCTTTCTGGGTTCCCTTGGATTTGCAGTAAACAGTGGTGTGCTGGAAACTGCTTTTAGCCACCTGCAAAACCCTACTGTTAAATTTTCAGGAATTTTGCAAACCAGTTGTTAAACACTGCCATCATTAAAAGTCAAATTATATAAACTTACAAGTAAATTATGTTAAAAACAAAGATAATATACACTCAAAACTTTATGCCTAATTATTTTACTGTATCTTACTATTTTTTATGCTCTTGAGGTTATTTATGTTGATTGTATATGCATGGTGGAAATATTATATAGTGAGCACCTTTTCCCAGCTCCATGTTCAGTGACATCACTATGGTAGCTTGAAATGGTAGCTGTGGGGGAGTATTTACCCCAGGGAGCTCGCCCAACACCATAATCAGGTCTTATCTACTCACCACCCTCACCCCCAACACACACTCCCAGCAACCTATCAAGGGATAGAGTATGTGTTGGCAGCCACTGAATTAAAGAGACAGAATCTCTAGGTCGTCCTATAAAGGAAGAAGAAAAACAGAATCAGCTGGTTTGGACCTGAGGAAGGGTCCTAGAACTATGCTATAATAAGAGTACTACAAGTTTTAAAGTAAATTTCTAAAACTTAATTCATTCTTTTATGTAATCTCAGAATATTATCTTTAATAACTTAAAAAATAAATTTATTTATTTTAGTTTTGGCTGCGTTGGGTCTTCGTTGCTGCGGGCGGGCTTTCTCTAGTTGCGGTGAGCGGAGGCTACTCTTCTTTGCGGTGCGGGGGCTACTCCTCTTTGCAGTGCGCGGGCTTTTCATTGCGGTGGCTTCTCTTGTTGCGGAGCACGGGCTTCAGTAGTTGTGGCACGCAGACTCAGTAGCTGTGGCTCGCGGGTTCTAGAGCACAGGCTCAGTAGTTGTGGCGCACGGGCTTAGTTGCTCCGCGACACGTGGGATCTTCCCGGACCAGGGCTCGAACCCGTGTCTCCTGCATTGGCAGGCAGATTCTTAACCGCTGCGCCACCAGGGAAGCACCTAAAAATTTATTTTTGGAAGGACTAACGTCCAGATTCCTGCAAGCCATTCCTGCAAGACACTAGTCATGGATAAGAACTTGGAATCTAGAGTCACATAGCTCTACCAACTAACAAGTTACCTGACTTTGGAAAAGTAAATTATCTTCTCTGATCCTGTAATCTCGTCTTTAAAATAGTCCCTACTTTATGGAATTGTTAGAGGGCTAAAAGTTCTTAGAACTTTAGTTGGTTATTGTTATTAAAATATTATTATTATTAAAACTTTAAGCAGTTACTTTCAGCTCTTTAGCCTCGCTAAAATTTAGTAGTCCAGATATGTTGCTATGTTTGGTTTTTAATAACCAGTGCTCCAGTTATTCAGGTAAAGAATTTAAAACTCCTAGAAGGTACTTTGTAAATCCTAACCTTCCCATCTAAAATAGGTGGCTTACTATTAACATGCCCGGCCGGGAGAGCTCTAATCTACGTTTGATCTCCTAGCCTTCAACGCCCAAAGGTGGGATAAGCACGTTTCCTGGACCTTGAGCTCTGATACGAAACGGAGCCGAGGGACGCCAGCTTGGTCTCCGCAAGGCACTCACGTGGGGTTGGGCCAAGCCCAGCCCAGCCAGCCGTTCCGTAAAATAGGCATCTGCCTGGCGTGCCTCTGTGTGAAGACAGCCACCATCCGCGAGCCTACGTGTCCGTTCGCTTGTTCCGCTGAGTTCGCGAATTTTGCGGGAGCCGACCGCTTCCCGCCAAGGGACACACCTGTCCGTGACCGCACTCTTATTGGCCGGGCCCGGATCTTGGCCCTGTGGCGTCAGCGGCAGGGGCTTGTCCTTGGCCGGAGAGCCTGGGCCAGAGCCGAGTGACATCAGCGAGGGCGTTCGGGGCACTGAGCGGCAGTGGGCGGGGCTTGCCGGAAGGTGTGCCGGGGGCTGGTTGGGGGCGAGGCGGCGGGGCCTGGGCGGGGCGAGGCGGCGGTGACGTCATGGGTCGGCGCGGTGGGGTGCGGCTCGCGCGCCGGTAGGTAACCACTGCAGGCTGCGGTGCTCACCCCAGGCGGCGAGCCGCACGTAGCAGCCTCTCGCTAGTCTACGTCCTGCGCTGCCCATCATGTCCCTGAGGAGCAGCCTCTCGCTTCTTCTCCGTAAGCAAGCGCGCTCAGTCCCGAAGAAGTCCGTCCACTCCGTGGCTGTCATTGGAGCCCCATTTTCACAGGGACAGGTGAGAACTGGGACCTGGCACCTTGGTGCAGGATTCCCGCCCCCTCACCCCAGCCTGGAGAAATCGGGACCGGTGGGAAGAATGGGGAGGTGAGAAGAGGATGGGGAGAAACGAAGAGGGGACGAGGAGGTGGATTCCCGCGATTGGGCACCGGGAGAGCACGTGGGATTTTCCTCGGTAGAAGGAGGGAGGGGATGAGGGCACCCGGTTTGCCACGTGGGCAGGGGGCAGCGGGCTGGTGGGTTTCTTCGGCCTTACCCCCGAGGAGCGAGAAAGTGGTGAGTTCCGCTTGGGGTGATGGAGGAGAGGAAAGGAGGGAGAGGATTTCATGGAGGGGCTGGAAGAGGAGAAACCGACCAGAATCCCCGGTGGAAAATTGAGGGAGGAGAGGTTAAAGAGAGAGACCGAGGATTTAAGGCTCCAGGGTCCATTCTCAGAAAGAGAATTAACTGGAAAGGAAATTGGTGCTTGCCTCTCTAGCGGCGGGAAGACGGAAGGGGCTGTTTTGTTCTCTCTTCAATGAAAGAAACCTGCAGTCGTGGAGAGGTCACTGGTGGAGAAGCCGGAGCTCGGCCCCGGCCTGCGACACGTACACCCAACAGCCAGATTCTGACTTGGCTCAGCCCCTTCCTCTGTCTTGCCTCCACTTGCCCCTCCCACAACGAGGGGCTTGGAAGGTTGAGCTGAATCCAGTGATTGTTGTTTCTCCTCCTTCCCTGCAAGTGTTTGAAATGACCAGACCTCAGGTGAAAAGGATAAAAGGAAGGGCTGATGCTGTCACAGGTTTTCAGAGGGATCTGTTGGGAACTAAATATAGCATTGCAGACTTCCGTATTTTTGTGAGCTAAAGTGGTCTTATTTTCTAGTCATCTTCCCTCATATCTAACTGTGTAATTTATCTTACAGAAAAGAAAAGGAGTGGAATATGGTCCCACTGCTGTAAGAGAAGCTGGCTTGATGAAAAGGCTCTCCGATTTGGGTAAGTGGCTGGATTTTAGAAGTCTGAGGGCTGGTTACACGCCAGTTCAGAGTCTTATTCCCTTATATCCAGGAACTGCACAGCGTCAGCTGTGTATCTGGAAAGCGTTTCCCATCCTCCCTTGGATTCCACATGCAGCTTAAGATCTATGGAGGAGTCTTCAGGCAAAGTCTTCTTGCAACAAAGAGCCTGTGTGGAAGGCAAGGAGGCGGAGTGAGGCAGGGCCTGGAACAAGCTGCTAGTGACCGCAAAGCGGTGCTGAGCATTGCTGGCTCTCACTCCCACTGTGCAGTCAACCTTTCCCCAAAATTCTAGCTTCCCTAACTCAGTCAGAGGTGCTTATGATTCATCCGTCTACCAGTTTCCTCTCTTCAAGTCATTCATTTCGTCCTTAGGTTTAAGAACTTTCTATTACTGTAAGCAGACCCTTAGGTCCGTTTTCTCCAAACTTCCCTGATTATGAAAATCACTTGGTTTACTTGTGAGAAATAGAGATTCCTAGGCTTCTCAGTGGATGAGTTTGGTTTATTGGCTCTGAGGTAGGACCCAGACACGTGCATTTTCACAAGCACCCCAGGTAATCAAAAGTAACGTTGTAATCTTGATAGTCTTGTAATCTGGATAGTACTCTAAACGTACAGAACCAGAGGTAATTCCAACCCAAAGATAAATGCCATTTATATAGTAAAGGAAAACCTTGTTAGTAACAGGGTACCAAATTCCAACACCATTATGGTAGGAAGGTTCTTATATCTAACCCAAATGTTTCTAGCTGTTGTTCAAGGCCATTTCCTCTATTATATTAGGGCCATTCACATATCTCTTCTGGAGTATAAAGTGCAAAAGGCATGGCAGTAGGGAACTATAGGTCCTGGAGATACTAATACAGAATCTAGGTGAACTACAAATCCCCTACCCGTGCTTGCTTTGAAACCTCCTCTGCTGATCATTGAGCCCATTCCAGGGGTGGGTTATCTCCCTCTAAAACAGGAATAATGAAGTCACCGTGTGTCTTCCATACACCTCTGGTTACATATGGATGTGGTGTCTTGATTTGAATACTCAAACCTTTTCTGTTAAATAATAAAGAGACCCAACTGAAGAAGGAACTATAATTAATCACTTTAATAATTCTCCAAGCTTACCACCAAAGATGAGAGATAAGACTTACACTTGGGCTTCCCTGGTGGTGCAGTGGTTGAGAATCTGCCTGCCAATGCAGGGGACATGGGTTCGAGCCCTGGTCTGGAAAGATCCCACATGCCGCGGAGCAGCTAGGCCCGTGAGCCACAATTACTGAGCCTGCGCGTCTGGAGCCTGTGCTCCGCAACAAGAGAGGCCGCGATAGTGAGAGGCCCGCGCACTGCGATGAAGAGTGGCCCCCCACTTGCCACAACTAGAGAAAGCCCTCGCACAGAAACGAAGACCCAACACAGCCATAAATAAATAAACAAATACTTAAAAAAAAAAAAAAAAACTTTCACTTAATGTGTCACAGGTTACCTAATGGGAGGAAGTTGTCCCCCCTCCCCCCGCTTATAAATGAAGATACTATCCCTTTAAATCAGCTGTACACATTCTTTTTAAAAGCATAATTTTACACTGAGGGAAAACAATTTCTGCTAATCACTATTTTTTAATACCTGGTAATCCTGCAGCTCATCTGATAAACTGAGCCTGGCTTTGCTCAAATTGCCTGCTCATTGTTCTATTCTGTCTTAAGAGACTTCTGACTAGATTCAATTGTAGCCTCTTACGCAGGGGACATTAATAATATCCAGCTGAGGCTGCTGAATGAGGGGGAAGGGAACATTTATAAGCAGCTTCTCTTACTCATGCTTTGTACACCTCCTTTCCTGCCACAGCTCCTGGTATTTTTCCACTCCAACCTGGGGAAGCCATTCTCCCTAAAATTCCACTGCCTCAAATACTTCCTGTGTAAATCTCCAAGCTAAAGTGATGATGAAGCTTCATTTTATTTGGTCTCCCCTTAAATTTTTTTTCAAATAGTTTTAGTTTTACAATTTATATCCTTACCCTGTAGCTGATTGGCAGCCCGGTATCACCAGCGGTCTGAAACAGAATCTCATTGCATATTAATAAGATTGTGGCACTCAGCAGATTTCCAGCATGTGGTTTTGGCTAATCTCCAGAAATATGTTGGAGAAAAATACCAAGAGGAGTTTCAGTTGCTCTATTCTGAAACAGCACCAAATAAGCAGCATGGGTCAAATTTCAAGGGAGAGAAGACCCATGGAAAGGTAGCTCGTAAATCCCTTTGTTCCTTGCCTTCTGCTCTGATGTCACAGGCTGCTGCGGTTGCCATGGCATCAGTTATACTTCCTGTTCTCTTGAATGAATATATTTGCCTTTGTCTGGGTTTTTTTTTTTTTCCTTTCCCTGGGCTTAGTAAGGACACTCAATGGTTCCTCTCTCAGGTAACCACTTATTTTAGTATATAAAGAGAGCCTGAGAAAAATGAAGAAGTAATTGCTCTGGCAAGGCTTAGGTGCAGTGCCTCTGCTCATGATTCTGGTTAGCTCTTATAGCCGTGGCAATTTTCCCTTTTTTCTTCAGAAGTAGGATGAGTGTTCTGTGGGTAAGATAGTTATAAACAGTTTGATGTGTCTGTCATTGTAATTATGGTAATTTGACCCAGCTGTGGTACTGAAGCCGTGACAGCCTAAATGAACTGTATTCCCGTGACCAGCCAAGGGTCCTGGAGTTCAGGAAGCCACATGGGAGCTATTCTGGTTCCTCTCAACTAGGCTAGGGACATTTATTCTTCTGCTCCATTTGGTGCTCCATGAGAGAGCAGAGCAGGCAACTCTGGTTGAGACCCAAGAATCTGGTCTGCTTCAGCAAGAACCAATAGAGAGCCTGAGATAGTTTAAACATAGAGGTATGAGAGCTGTTCGTTTGGAACAGATTGATATGTGAGTGCAGGGGTCAGTATGTGCTTTCAGTGTTTGGTAGAGAACAGCAGCCATCACAAATTTAGTTTTATGATAGTGATGCTTCAGCCTGGCTTCCATCTTACCACCACACTGAAACTACCCTGAGCAAGCTCACTGATTTGTCAGTCTCTATTTTGCTGGACCTCTCTACTGCACAACTGACCACTTTATTCCTGAAATATTCTGTTAGGACACTACTCTCTCCTGAGCCTCCTCTCCATTGCCTGGTCCTTCCTGGACTCCTTTTTGGGGTCCTCCTCTTCTTCCCAGCCCTCAAATGCTCATGTCCCCAGTGTTCCACCAGCTTTGTACTAAGTAGCCTCATCTCACTGTCACAGATGTCTCAAACTCTATAGGTTCGAAACAAAATTCATTATCTTCTCCCTCAAATCTGCTTGTCTTGCTGTCTTCCCATTGTCTGTTTCACACTATCACTCATTATCTAGTTACTCAAGTCAAACTCCAAGACCATCAGAATTCTTCTGTCGTCCCTTTTGTTCCTTACTTCTGATCACAAAGTCTTGTTGACTTCTTTTCCCCCTTCTAAATGATTAGAGTCCTTCCCATAATGGTCCTGCTCTAGTTCTGTCCTTCTCACACACAGATCTAATTTTCCAATAATGACTCTTGTCCCATTTTGCCTACCTCAGTTCATTCTTTACTGCCACCAGACTGATCTTTTTAAGACTATTTTTCTCCTTTGCTTAGTCTTTCCATGGCTTTTTACATGCATCCATGCTTCTCAGTCTTGTCATTCATATACCATCTTTGCTGACTTGCCATATTATTTTTTTTGGTGTTTTTCTTTAAATTGGCTTTAAAGCTTTATACTTTTCAAATGTAGCCTGCCCCTACAGTAAACAATGAAATCTCAGGCTTGTGCTAGATGCATTTTTCTAATACATTTTCATTTTAATAGTTTTACATTTTGGTATTTGATCTTCAGCCACTGGTCGTATGTGTTCCATGCTTAACAACCAGTAAGACAGATCCTCTATAATTTGGCCCTCTTCTACCTCTTTAGACTTCTCTCCATCCACATTCCACCTCATTTGTGTTGTAACTGGGGTTGTGGGCACTTGACCTAGGCTCCATCAACAGAAACACCCACCCTAAACCTTGTCTTGACATTCTGGAAGAAGGGGCAATAAAGAATTCATTCTGTGATGGGCAGTTGTGGCGGCAGTTCTAGCAGTAGCTTCTGTCCAGTGTCAGTGGGGTCAGCCATGCAAACTGCAGTGCTTCCTTTTCCTAGTAGTGGAGGAGACAGCAGCAGTGGTATCTTCACTGGACCAATCTGCAATGTGACTTTTGGGGCCATTATTTCTGGCAATGTGACCTTTAAACCACATTTTGGTCCTCTTAAGATGATTCTGGGAGTTACCCAAATTGAAAAAACTGCTTTTCTTTAAATTAGCTAGAACGGTTTCTGTTGCTTGCAGCTTAAAGATCCTGACTGATAAATCAGTTTACAAATTCCAGTGAGAAATTACCATGTGGATTGGAATATGCAAAGCCCTCTCTCCCCAGGCCCTTGATAATAAATTCTTATTCTTTTGTTTGCTTTTTTTCCCCTAGTACTTGACACAATCTTTTTGTATGTTAATACAACTCATTAGGTTATGCTTTCTTTGGTCTTTTGTTAATCTAGGAGTATGTTTTAGTCCCTTTGGATTTTAGCAACTCCTTGTTCTCTTGGTGTTGATTTTTGAACTATCATGTTCCTTAATACAACTTCTGAAATAGCAGCCTAAAGCCTTTTTTTTTTTTTTTTAATTTTTTGGTCACACCACAGGGCATGTGGGAATCTTTGTTCACTGACCAGGGATCGAACCCACACCCCCTACATTGGAAGCGCGGAGTCTTAACCACTGGATCGCCAGGGCAGTCCCAAGCCTAAAGCTTTAATTTAAAACCTCTTCAAGTTCTAGGCATGCCTGACTATAGTAAACAGACCTACCTTAATGTGTTACTGGGACTTAATTTCACTTTCAATGTTCTATATCTTAAGCACGGTGGAGGTTACAGGACTGCATATATCTGCCAAAACTCATTGCACTTAAAGTGTCAATTAATATAAAGTATGCATTAAAGCTGTTTAAACATTTTCAGGTTTATTTTTTCTTAGCAGCTTTCAGTCACTAAAAACTATAACAAGTTCATTGTTTGTATATATTCAAAAAATTTGAGCACTACTAAGCTTTAGGTACTAGGAATACAATAGTGAACAAAACAGAAATACCTGTTATCATGGAACTCTCATTCTAATGAGAGGTGGTTGGAAGCAGATATAAGTAAAACATACAGTATGTCAGATGTAATGAGCGCTATAGAATAAATGAAAGCAAGGGATGGGGAGATAGGGTAAGCACTGCAGATGTAGGTAGGAGGCCTCACTGAGAAGGGGTCATGTGAGCAGACCTTTGGGAGGTAAGGAAAGGAACCATGTGCATATCTGGGAGAAAAGCATTTCAGGAAGAGGGTAAGTGCAGTAAGTAAAGTGCAAAGACCCTGAGATAGAAAAGTGCCTGGAATGTTCAGGGAACAAAAAGCTGTTCCTGAGGTCTTGCCAGTGGTTGTCATGTGGGAAGGGGAGGGCCTTTCTACACTCTTATCTCCAGTTTTTCAAGAAAAGCCAGAAATCTGGGTTCTTATGGGAGATTTAAGAAAAATGTGATATTCATAAAATGGAGTATTGAGCCATAAAAAGGAATGAATTGCTAGTTCATGCTACAAAATGGATACACTTTGAAAGCATTATACTGAGTGAAAGAATGCAGAAGACCACATATTGTATGAATCCATTTATATGAAATGTCCAGAATAGGCAAATCCATATAGAAAGTGATTAGTGGTTCCCAGGGGCTGGGGGGAGAGGGAATGGGGAGTGACCGCTAATGGGTACTGGTTTCTTTCTGGAGTGTGATAAAGCTTTTCTGGAATTAGTAATTTGCTAATGCCTTGGCAAAAGCATACATCACTGATGAACCTGAATATAGGCAAATCTATTATAGATGTTATTGGGATTTGGCAAATTTCAATATAACCATATCTTTCCTGCTTAGAAGAAGGCAGCAAAGAATTTAACTTACATCTTATATTTCAAAGTTGTTTGATACCTAACATTTACTATGTTCTAGGCACTGTGCTAGGTTCTTGCTATTATGTGATTTTTTTTTTTTAAACAAGTTTGGGATTATCCATGCATTTTATTATTTTTTTTAAAAATATTTGTTTATTTATTTTGTTGCACCGGGTCTTAGTTGCAGCAGTTGGGCTCCTAAGTTGCGGCTCAAGCGCTCCTTAGTTGGGGTTCACCAGCTCCTTAGTTGTGGCATGCTAACTCTTAGTTGTGGCATGCATGTGGGACCTAGTTCCCTGACCAGGGATCGAACCCTGGCCCCCTGCATTGGGAGTGTGGAGTCTTATCCACTGCACCACCAGGGAAGTCCCTATTATGTGATTCTTAATCTTAAGAGCAAATTATGACACCCATTAGGATGGCTAGCATCAAAAAAACCCCAAAATAAGAAGTGTTGGTGAGGATATGGAGATATCAGAACCCTTGTGCACTGCTGGTGGGAACATAAAATCATACAGATACTGCGGAAAACAGTATGGAGTTTTCTCAAAGTTAAAAATAGTTACTAGATGATCTACAAATTCTACTCTGGGCATATATCCAAAAGAATTGAAAAGTAGGGTTTCGAAGAGATATCTGTGCACCCATATTCATAGCAGCGTTATTCACAATAGCCAAAAGGTGGAAGCAACCCAAGCGTCCATTGATGGATGAATGGATAAGCAAAATGTGGTACAAACATACAATAGAATATTAGCATTAAAAAGGAAAATGACATATGCTATAACATGGTGATCCTTGAGAACATTATGTTAAGGGATATAAGCCAGTTGCAAAAAGACATACTGTATGATTCCACTTATGAGGTACCTAGATTAGTCAAATTCATAGGGGCAAAGTAGAATGGTGGTTCAGGGACTGGGGGAAGAGGAATGGAGACAGATGGTTTAATGGGTAAAGAATTTCAGTTTTGCAAGAAAGTGTTCTGGAGATGGGTGGTGGTGATGGTTATGCAACAATGTGAATGTACTTAATGCCACCTCATGGTTAAGACGGTTATTTTTATGTATATTTTACCACAATTTAAAATTAAAAAGGAAACACTTAAAATAAGTTAGAATAGAATATTCTAAGAACAAGGAAAGTCACTTGAGGTTTTAACTTCTTAGGGACATAATGCTGTAGGCTTGAAAATTTTTTTCAACTTGTTATTTAGCACACTGTTCTATAAATAAAAGCTGAGAATGGAAAAAAGTAAAGTATGGCCTGAAGGTCATACAGTCAGCAGTAGAAGTAGTTGAGAACCTCATTTCTTACCGTATACAATCTAGCCCCTCAATTGGTGCAGTCAGCTGCCTTCTCAGCTCTTACCATGGTTGAAGAAACTGAGTGGCACCATCGTAAAGGTAGGGTCTCCAACTTCTTCCAAAAATCCTGTTTCTCATGATGGCTATTTGAAATCTGTACCCATAATCGTCCTGTTTTTCCAACTCAGGTATGAACTCCCTAACTTCTAGCTCTTCTCCCCATCATCCCCCAGTTAGTTGTATCAACAAAGATGCTATTACACTGTCCTCAGAGGATGAGGTATCCAGTCCTTCCTGTATTAGGTAGGTACAATTGCACGTGATAAGAGCCCCAAATAAGCGGTTTAAGAAAAATAGTTCACTCTCTAGGAAATAGTCTAGAGAGAAGTCCAGAACTGGTTTGGAGGCTCAGTTCCTTGAAGTTCAGTTCCTAGATTCTTATCTTGCTGCACTACCAGCAAGGCCTCTATCTAATGGTCCCAGATGGCTGTGGCCTCATTTCTGGCAGCAGGATGGGAAAGTAAACCAACAAGCGGGCGAAGGGAGAACTTGTGCTTTCCCTTAAGGAAAATTCCCAGGACACTACTGCAGGATACCTCTGCTTATCCTTTTGGCTCCAGTGGGTCACATGGCCACAGCTAGTTGGAAGGGAAGATGGTGAATTTAGTCTCTTCTAAGGGGTCGTGCCCCAGCTAAAATCCTCTGTGGAGGAAGGGAAGAGCAGATATTGGACAAGTGGCTGTGAGCCACACCATCTCCCTGTGCTTTAGATCCCATCCCTTCCTGGCTCCTGAGGGTTCTTGTTCCAGCACTTAGCCCTTCTCTCCCCTTGTTTCTCAGCGTCTCTCTACTAACCTGTCCCTTCAGTAAGTAAGTGCAAATCTTGCCCACCTCCCATCCCCCTCTGCCGTATGTAGCCTTCTAGCTCTTGTCCAGTTATTTTGTTTCTCTTCAGAAACAAAATAACTGGCTTCCCCACTGCCTTTTCACAGGTCAACTTGCTATAATCAGGGGTCCTGGGCCATCATTGCAACGAAACTGGTTTTGCTGAGGTCTCTGACCTCCTACTTTTTAATATGGTGGACCCTGCAATATTCACATTCGACACTATTAACCATCTTATTGAAACTGCTACCACTCTCTTCTGATTTTAACTCTTCAGGTTCCTTTGCTAGACCCTCTGCTGCCTACCCCTTACATTTTAGTATTCCTCAGGGTTCTGTCCTTGACCCTCTGCTTTATGCTGTCTCAGTTGGCAATTTGTCCATTTCCACAGCCTTCCTGTTACCTGTATGCTGATGCCTCCAGAGCTTTATCTCCAACACTTATTCCCCCTCCCTCCCAGCTCCAAACCTGTATACCAGCTGGCTTCCATGTATCTTCTTAACTTTTTATTACAGGAGTGTTCAAACATAAGAAAAGTAGAGACGGTAACATAATGAATTTGATAGCTATCACCTAGCATCAATTATCTATACCTGGCAAGGTTTCTCACCCCACCTCCATACCTTTTGAAGCAAATCACAGACATCATTTTGTTTCATCTGCAGATATTTCATTATATGTCTTCAAAATACAAGAATGCTTTAAAACCTAACTACAATATCATTATCACACCTAAAATAAATATCAAATACCAGTATTGTGGAAATATAATTTAAAAATATCTCCCATCTGAGAACCTATCCACAAAGGTGGTAGAGAAGGAAAACAGTTTATTATTGAATAAGCATTAAATCGGGCGATCTGATAAAAGACTGCAAAGACAAATCTTACTCTTTTCTATAGCCAAGCAGGTGCAACACAATCCATGTTTTCGAGATTAATAACTAGTCCTCCAGTTAGAGGACTTTGATAGTTGACCTTTTGTCACATGTAGCTCATCCTAACTTTATCATGGAAATTGGAGTGATTACCGGTTAGCTGATTGGCTTTATCTGGACAGGAAACAAACTTCTCATATCTTAAAGGGGGGGGATAGTTTTTTGGCAAATTGAAGCAAGGGGCCCACCACTCATACCCATAGAACTGGGAGGTTGGGGCCCTAGATGTTTGTATTTCAAAAAATGGTTCCTGGGCTTCCCTGGTGGCGCAGTGGTTGAGAGTCTGCCTGCCAATGCAGGGGACACGGGTTCAAGCCCTGGTCTGGGAAGATCCCACATGCCGCGGAGCAACTGGGCCCGTGAGCCACAACTACTGAGCCTGCGCGTCTGGAGCCTGTGCTCCGCAACAAGAGAGGCCGCGATGGTGAGAGGCCCGCGCACCGCGATGAAGAGTGGCCCCCACTTGCCGCAACTACAGAAAGCCCTTGCACAGAAACGAAGACCCAACACAGCTAAAAATAATAAAATTAAAAATAAAAATTAAAAAAAAAAGACTCAGTGCTTTCACTGCTGTGGCCTGGGTTCAGTCCCTGGTCAGGGAACTAAGATCCCACACACACACACACAAATGGTTCCCAAGTCCTTGAGGAAACATTCCTGGGTTGTGAGGCCTATTTAGTCATTATAAAGATTACATACATGTGAAAAGGACAGAGAAAGAAATTCTGAAACACAAGGGAGGAGAGAAGTTTTTACCCTTATTTTCAACAGAGATAATTAAGTCTTTTTTCAACTTGTATCTGCCCTTACACCAGTTAATGTTCACATTGCCCGACTGATTTACACTTTTTGTGTTTATCTTTTTACAGTTTGAGTTTGGATCCAAATAAGGTCTGTATTGTTATCTCGTAAGTCCTTTATAGGTCCCTCCTGTTTTCTTCCTTCTTCCTTGCAGTTGATCTGTAGCGGAAACTAGGTCATTTGTCTGCAGAATCTCTCAGCTTGTATTTTGCAGATCACATCCCTGTGGCATTGTATGACATGTTCTTTGTCCTCTGTATTTCCTTTCTACTGGCTATTGGATCTAGATCCTTGGTCAGATTCAGGTCCAGTTTTTTTTTTTCTGGCGGTTCTGCTTCGTAGGTGGTGGTATACACTTCCATCAGAAGTGATGTCGTCAGCCATTGAACACTGCCTAGATTTGAGCCATTAACTTGTTTCCACGTATTATCAACAGGATAGTCTCTAACACCCCAATGTCAGAGTATCCAAAACTGAACTTACCATCATCTCCACTCCCTTCCCCTGTGGTTTCTCATCTCTGATGGTAGCAGAGCCAGAAAGCTGGAGGGTAAACCTTCTCTCTCTCCTCCACACCCCTCTAAGTATTGCTGGAATCTTGTCAGTTCTGTCTGTCTTGTCTTTACAGCCCCTCTGGGAGCTGCTCTTCTGCAGGCCAGGCCATTTTCTAGAGGCCACCAGATCACTAGATTAACAGTGCAGATTTTTTTTTTTTTGTCTGTGTTGGGTCTTCATTGCTTCGCACGGGCTTTTCTCTACTTGCGGTGAGTGGGGGCTACCCTTCGTTGCAGTGCGCAGGCTACTTATTGCAGTGGCTTCTCGTTTCGGAGCACGGGTTCTAGGTGCGCGGGCTTCAGTAGTTGAAGCACGCTGGCTCAGTAGTTGCGGCATGCGGGACAGTGCAGATTTGATTTGTCACCTCCTGACTTGAACCTTAGTAGCTCCCTGCTGCATTTAGGACCTGGGCCCTGCCCCCTCCTCCTTCCTCATCTCTCTGCAGTCCTCCCGATGGACCCTGGGCATTGTTCTGTAGGGTTGAAGGTATGTGCTTCTGCTTGGCAAGCCTTTGCCCCTTCATTCCTGGCTAAAACCTTCAGGATTCAGGCACTGATTCTTCTGATAAGTCCCCTTGGCTCATCCTGGGTCTGAGTCAGCACCTTCCCCTGTTCCCATCACACCCTGTGCACAGCTGCATCATCGCAGTTTGCACCGGCCTGTGCTTTCCCTGCCTGTCTTCTGACCAGGCTGTGAGCTCCCTGAAGGCTGCAACCAGGTGCACAGTCAGCACACAGTTAGCGTTTGTTGAAGGACGAAATGGGGCAAAGCATCCGGGCTTTCTCCTGGAACTTCATTCACATCGTGATCCGTGGGATTTTCCCGGATCACTATTTCCTTACTCTCAAAATGGTTTGTTCCTCAGAAGCCCCCTGGTTTCCCAGATTTTAAAAATGTTTAAATTGAATAACTGTCATATATCAAATTTTAAACTCTTACAAGGTGTTGGGCTACCAGTTGATGAATTTAGTCAAGCTAAGTGTTGGTAAGTGGCGATGGCTAGTTTTTGCCTCCTTTTTTGAAACATACTTATGCCAGGACCTAAGTAGCTAATGATGACTGCTTCAAGGCTGACCTCTAGTTGCTTTAGAAAGGAGTGGCGTTACTCCTTTAATATCCAAAATAGCACATTCAGAGGCCTAGAACCTAAGGGGATTACTGTGGTTGGTTTAAATAATTTAATCCTTGAATAAATTTACTTGTTCCTCTCTATTAATGACCAAGCTCTCTCTTTTTTAAAAATAAGTTTATTTATTTATTTATATTTTTGGCTGCATTGGGTCTTCGTTGCTGTGCGTGGGCTTTCTCTAGCTGAAGCGAGCGGGGGCTACTCTCCGTTGCGGTGCGGGGGCTTCTCTTGTTGCAGAGCACGGGCTCTAGGCTCGCAGGCTTCAGTAGTTGTGGCATGTGGGCTCGGTAGTTGTGGCTCGCAGGCTCTAGAGCGCAGGCTCAGTAGTTGTGGCGCATGGGCTTAGTTGCTCCGTGGCACGTGGGATCTTCCTGGACCAGGGCTCGAACCCGTGTCCCCTGCATTGGCAGGCAGATTCTTAACCACTGCGCCACCAGGGAAGTTCCCCAAGCTCTCTTAATAGTGAGGGTGTATTCCTATAATAGGTGTGGTAATGCTAGGATTTGAAGAGAAGAAAGCATCTTTTTGGCCCCCTCCTCCACCCCAAGAAGCCAGAACCACAGAATAGGAAAAGAAGTAGAAAATACCTTCCTGTGTGACCTGAGAACTGAGTCACAGCAGGGTGTGGCATTGTGGTTAGGGCTTTCAGAGAATTGGTGTTCCAAGTGAAATCGCCATGCCTTTATATTCTTTTATAGGGAAGGTAGAAAATTTGAACTGTGTGTGACAGCTGGGCTCCTTAGGAGCTATTTCAATGAGAAATCAGTGGGCCTGTGTATGTTTGCTACTTCTCACCAAAAACTCTTGTTCTTATCCAAATGACATAATCGTATTGCAAACAAGTTTTGGGAAGTCTTAGATTACACCATCTATTGGAAAGAAAAGGGTAGGGTGGGGAGAAAAACCACAGAGATGCCTCATGTAGTTGAACTAATAATGTAACCCCTAGCCCGTGTAGGGCTTTTCCTTGTTATCTCATTTCAATCCTTGTAACGGACTGTGTGAGGTGGGACAAACTTAGAGACTGAACTTGGTTGGAGATCTTGACTCTTCTGGGAAGTTAGGGACCAAAGGACAGGGATTCTTTCCTTCATGTCTGTTGTGGCCACTTGACCCGCTGTGGCCACCCCATCTCCTGTGCGCTCTGCTTTCAGCCTGGAGTAGCGTGGAATGTGGTGTCTGGTTTGTTGAGGTTCCTTGTGAAACTCACCAGGATGCTGGCCCAGGTATGGGTCAGGGAGCTACACATCTGGACTGGTTAACTGGCAGAGCTGTAGTCACTAGCCCTTTAAATCCTTTCTGGAACAAGGTGGAGCATCAAGAATTTAAAGAAGAAGAAAGATCACATATTCTGAAAAGCAATATTTTAGCCCCAGGGATTGTCGCTGTCTCTTCCTGTGGTTAGATGTTGGAGTAGCTTGAAGTTTTGTCAGCATGTTAACAACAGATCTTTTTCTCAGAGAAGCTTAACAGTCTTGTTCTGAACGAGGGAAAGCGGTTACGTCGCAGTGACCCGTAAAGCCACAGGAACCCTCCTCTTACCTCTGCCCCCGCCTGTGCTGGAACCAGGCTGTCAGGGTGCCGTCAGCTGATAGTCTGCCCAAGAAAGCCTGAGTTGGCTCACCATGGTCTTGGAGGTGCTTGGAGGGTTGACATGAGTTGGGTTCAGAGGGGCATACATTACTAAGCCTACCCTCAGCAAGTGGTACACTGTTCTTCGAGAAGTTCGGATGTGGCTGGAGAACCAATTAGCAGGAAACATAAATGGTGCTGCAAGTCATCTCAGTTACATGTCTTGAGCCAAACTTTTGGGCTTGTTTTGTATTGGGATTTTTTACTCAAGGATCACATTCATGCAAAGGTATCTATTAACATCACGTCTGTATCAGCTGATCTTGAGGTAAACTCCAACAGATGTTAGATGGCCATGTCTGAAGTGACTGGCCTGGATGCCCGAGGTCACCTTCCATCCTCGAGCCCCTAGTGCCACTGTCCTTGGTCTTCCTCATCCATGGTCTTCACTGCCTCTGAGAACACCTCCTGTTGAACAGGAGAACAGAGTGGGGAGGAAGCGGGTGTCGAGAGGGTTGGTTGGAGCAGTCTTATGAGGGACTTTGAAGAAGTGAACTAGAACAAATAGGTGTACTTGTGTGATATGATTCTTTCCCTAAAGCACCAAACTTATTTTGGAGGCTGGGTCTAAGGAAGCAAAGAGCTGATTCTTAGATACCCCAGGACACATGGTTCTTGAGGTTGGTTGTACAGCCTCTGGGAGTTAAATGCACTAAACAAAATTCAGACCCTTGCATTTTATTGGTGGTAGCCAAATGAGTTTACCTTATATAACAGTCTCTTCAAAGGTTATTACCCAAATCACATTTTAGGGATAAGAGAAATTCTGCTTACTTCAAATGACCTGAATTAACGGGCATTCCTTTCCTAGTTTAGACTTAGAGTAACACTGCAACTGTTTTCAATAGGCTGGTCTTCCAGGTACAACTTTGAGGTTCTAAGAATTAGCAGATGCCATCCTTTAAAATATTGGGAACTCCCTTTCTGTGGGATGAAATCTGCTGTGTACAATATTTGAGTCTATAACTTTAAGAGCCACCAGTGTTCTCTCAGCACCAAATAAGAACTCAGAGTCTTTGTTTTTCTGCATGTTTCACTGACTTGTTATTCCTGACAAATCATAAACATTCATCCTATTCAAGGACAGTTCAAAAAACTGTACACTAATAGACTCTTTGCTTTTCTCCAAGTCTAATATTCTGCCAGTGAGCTACCTGTGGCTTGGTAGACTCGCCCATGTGTCAGCCCACCTCAAAACCCACCTCTCTTGACTTGCTGGGAGGCTTGGGAGCAGTTGCAGCTGCCTGTAAGTGGAAGTCAGAGCAGCAGAGAGAATGGGCTACCCTTATGCTATCAAAATGCCTGCTCACTCATTCTTTTGTGAGTCTCTAACCAAAGAAGGATTCAGGCTTGCTCTAAACAGTTGGAGCTATTTAACTTTGCTGAATTTCTTCCTCCAAAGTGTGTGGATAATCATACCAGCAGAGGAAGTAAGGATTAGTAGCTATTGTAAAGCATCTAGCTAGCACTGTGTGGTGTGTGGAGAAAGACAGTTTTGTTCCTTTTCCTTCTTTCCTGTCACTGGCTTCTTTCAAGGATTCACTGGTGATGAGGCCCTGAAATAGAAGTGCTGTCCACAGACGCTGCTAACGTCAGATACGGCTGTTTGGATTTCTTCCGGTTGCATCATTCTGTGGATGCACTTGTGTTCTTGTTCCACTCCAGTGGAACCTAAGAGGTTTATCAAGGCCAAAAGTAACAACCGGGCCTAAAACATCAGAGTAGCAGTCCGTGTATTTTTATTACCAGCACTGGGGAGAGAAGCAGTGAGGTGGTGCCAGTGTATACAGAGCTTGACTTTTTCCCACTGCAAATGAAAAATGAGAGCCCTTTCCAGCCGGTTTCAAATCTGTTTGATATGAGAGCTTCCTTGGAAGTTTCAGGTTTATTTCATCCTACAATGCCTTCTAAAAGAGGAAAGAGCAGCAATGAAATATTATGTCTCATCTGATTTAGACTTGCAGATGAGTTGACCTGAAGCACAAAAAGTTTGAGAAAGGGACAGATCTCTTCAGTATGACAGATATTCCATGTTATAATGTTTGCTTTTTTCACTATTATTCCAAGATTCTTTAAAATTACTGAGACCATTTATCTTTTGAACTAGAAGAACTTGCCATTGCACTCTGCTAAGGTAATTGCTTTATCATTACTCAGTTCATCCTGCTCTTGACAAAAAATTAACCTCCCATCAGCCTCTCTACTCCTCAAAAACCGGCCTACAGGTCATAATTCATGTTCCCTATAACCTCCTTTCACTCCTTTAGCACTCATTGTCCCTAGTCCTTATTGGGAATTTAATGTGGAAATCAAAGAGCAGAGTTGGGAGTTATATAAGGTGGGCCACTCAGGGCCTCTCAAGGTATTGATCCCTTCAGGGGGTCTAGCCCTCAGCTCTGTGGGTCCAGGAACAGAAGTCTTGAAGTGTGCAGAGTTTATCAGGCTTTCAGACCCGGACTCGTGCTAACCATGATGTATAAGCCCAAATGCCCGTGCGTAGTTTCAGTGAGCAAGAGTCCTTCTGGCATCCACTGTCAGGAAGCCCTCTTGCTGGTATGAGGGCAACTGGGAAACTAAGTGAATAAGCAGAAGGCTGTTTGGTGAGCAAGGAATCGGAACCCACCATCCAGGCTGTGAATTAAGCTGGTGATTCACTCCACAGAATTACATGTTTAATGACCAAAATACTTTTATGAAATTCAGTCTCTCTTCCATGGCGAGTGTTGCTATAAGACTATCAAATTCTCTTAAGTTCCCTTTTTAAGCTTTCTGCAGCTTTATTCTGGTAAGTAAATAATAGCCCAGTTTGTACTGTTTTCTGTCGTACTTATCTAAGTCTACATCCTAGATTCCATGACTGGACTTAGTGTTCCCCAAGTTCTATCACTTAACCACCAGGTTGATCACTTTAATTCCCATGTATTTCTTATTGGTCATGGAAGGATTAAATGAGTTAGTCTTCAAAAATTAATATTAACATTATTATTCAATTAGATTATAAACCTTTTCTAATTATACACCTAATATAAAACGCCAGTCAAGCCATGGCGTCTTGCACCTAGAGATGCTGAGATAAACATGGATATGGAAGTTAAAACATCAAGTATAGGCACTGCCATTCAAATCTGTCCAGCTCAAGACTGTGTTGCAACAATGGCAAGACCTGATATTGACTTGAAAGTTAAAGTTTCATTTCTCTTAAATCTAAAGTGTCCTTCCATATTTTGAGATTTAGTAAAGTACATAGTGATGCTACTCGTGGCTTTTTTCTCTTTAAAAGATTTTAAGAAGATTTTTATAGATGTTTTATTTTTTCTCTTGGTTCTCAGTGTCTTTGGCCTGTTTTCATATTCTCCTAACCTTCAGCACCTTTCCTTCTTATTTAGTCATCCAGATCTTGGTGGTGATCCCTTGGTTGGGTTTATGTTCCAGGCCATTGCTTCTCAAATCTCTACATTCTCTCAGAAGTTTGGCTTTGGATTGAGTTTGGGTTCAAGAGGTAAAGCTCAAACTGTACAATTTATATTCAAGATTGGTCTGTGCTAGTCTTAATACAGATCTTTAATACAAGTCTCTGCAAACATTCAGATGTCTATCCTGTGACCACTTGCCCCTCCCCTCAACATACCTGGATTCTAGTTTGAGAAACAGGCCCGTAAGAATACAATCTATGCTAACGTTCTGTTTGCTCAAATCCTTTGGTAGTGTTGGATTAGTTAGTCCTCACCCTAAATCCAACCATTTTATTGATATAAGTGGTTAAGATTGAAAGACTGGTACTTACACTAAAGATTAACATGTAGTGACTAATGTCGCAATTTGCTGGAATATGTGAACCCCGGGTGGGAACATATTACAGCTTACTGTCAGAATATACCACTAGTTCATTCTGTTCGTCTGTTTTAAAGAGAAGTCTGTGCCTTTACTGGCCGAACAGGCTACTCAAGGTGGATGAAGCAGGAGGAGTGGCTGGCTCTGTGCTTCATAGTCTTGTAGGTGATAGAGAACTCGCCCAGGTAGTGGCCAATAATCTTGGGCTTGGTTTCCACCTGGGTGAAGGTCTTACACGCCCACCACCTGGGCAGGATGATCTTCAGCACCTACGGCTTCTCTTCGGGCCGTGCCCCCAGGCTGGCCCTGCCCAGGTGCTTTTGCCACAGCCGCAGGGCACTGTGCAGCAGCGGCACTGTGTCCGCGTGTCCAGTGCCTGGTCTAGGTGCTCACCAAAGCGGATGACCTTGCAGAAGGTCCGCTGCTGCTTCTGCTCCACTTCTGCCATCTTGTTGGCTCCTTGGAGAGGACTCTTTTTTTTTTTTTAATTTTATCTATTTAGGCTGCGCCAAGTCTTAGTTGCAGCACGCGGGATCATCGCTGTGGCATGTGGACTCCTTAGTTGCGGCATGCATGCAGAAGCTAGTTCCCCCACCAGGGATCGAACCCGGGCCCCCTGCATTGGGAGTGCGGGGTCTTACCCACTGGACCACCAGGGAAGTACCTTGGAGAGGACTCTTTAGTTCTTAAAGTGTCAGAATCAAGAGGGAATCGTTGAGATGCAAACCAGAGTCAAGAATACACACTTTGCGGCAGACGGCCTGAATTTGGATCCTGATTCTGGCACCTAGCAACTGTGTGACCTTGGGACCTTGCTTCAGTTCCCTCAGCTATAGAATGGCATACTATAGTTGCCTAATAGGATTGTTGTGAGTCTTAAGAATTTCTGTTGAGCAGTTGGAACAGTGTTTGGGATCTTGTAATAACTGTTAAAGCATCCTAAAATTAAGAAATATTTAGGTCCTCAGACTGGCCTTTTATTTTTTAAAAAAAGTTTGTAATGTGAAAATTCCTAAGTATGTTTCTTTGTCCTAAATTAACAATACTTAATTTTCTTAAAATCCTGCCAGTTCCTCTCAGTATTTTATTTTCACTCGGTAACTCAGGGATATCTGAGGTCTTACAAATTGCTACCAGTTTTGTGATTGTCAGGTTAAGTTAGTGAACATTTCTGGGCTTTACTTTCTAAAACCCAGCTTCTTTATCTGCAAAATGGTGTTCCTAACAGGATCTACCCCCACAGGATTGCTGGGAGGACTGAGAGAATCCTGCCACTGTCATGTGACGTTTTGAGTTACCATGACAATAAGTATGATGTGTACTTTGTCACAGTTATTATTTGTGGCCCAGGCCAGTAAGAGTTGTAATAACATATATTATAATTAATCTTGTCATCCCTGTTTCTAGGCTGCCACCTTAAAGACTTCGGAGACTTGAGTTTTACTCCAGTTCCCAAAGATGATCTCTATAATAACCTGATAGTGAATCCTCGCTCAGTGGGCCTTGCCAACCAGGAACTAGCGGAGGTGGTTAGTAGAGCAGTGTCAGGTGGCTACAGCTGTGTCACCGTGGGAGGAGACCACAGGTAAGCTGGGAGCCAGGGGTGGTGGAGGGGCTGGATTGCCTCAGCCCATCAATTAGCTTCTTTGTCTCAGTTTCCTCATTTAGAGTAAAATACCCTTTCGAATTTTTAGGGTATAATGTGCATAGTATTTTCATGTCTAAGATCATGAACCACTGGAGAAAATATCACGTAGTATAAGGACAAGTTCAGAGTTAAACTAAGCGAAGTTTTTAGACAGTATGTTTCATGCTTATTTCTTGGAAAGCTTTCTTAAAACTGTCTCATGACTTTCATTTTGGTTATTTAGGAGAATTGGAGGGATCTATCGATAGGCTGAATTTGGGCTTTTTTTTTTTTTAAAGCATTTCTGCTAATAGGTTTGTTAGAAATGCCCCAATTGGCATGTGAATACATTCTCTACCCTCCACAGTATTGTATTAGCCTCCTTAGGTGGCTAATACATTAGATCCTTCCTCTCACTGAATCAGCATGCACTTTATTGAGCACTGTTCTGATGAGTTCTCAAGCAGTGCTAAGGATTATGGGAAACTTGTGATCTATTAGGATTAAATGAAATAAATACACATGGAATGAAAAAAATATTGAATCCTACATCTCAGAAGGAAGAGATCAGTCTGGGCTAGAGTAGTCAGATTTCACAGGGAAGTGTGATTTGAGCTCAGTAATGAAGATTTTTTTGGTAGAAAGAAAAATGGCATTGAAGCACTAGGAATATCAAGCACTTCATACATATTCTCAGTTAATCCTCAAAATAATGCCATGAGGCAGATACAATTTTATCTAATTCACTGCTGGGTACACTGAGGGACAGAGGTTAGATAACTTACCCAAGGTCTTAGGGCCAGGAAGTAGCAGAGCTGGGATTCAAGTCCACTGTGACCTCTATGGGCAATTAAATTTTCTTCTGAGATCCAATCTAGCAACTTCCCCTGAGGTACTCAGAGAGCTTCTCAGATCACTTAACGGAACTGCAAATGCAGGTAGGTTCCTCATCAGGAATAAAATTTTAAGTAGAATAAGAAATAAGTCACAGGTTCTCTACCGAAATTGATTAAATAACCCAAGGGTGGATCTCTTGTCCCGTAGCTCAGTGCTCAAAGTTCATTTATTGTCTCTCTTCTGGTCAGCATACTATTTGGGGACTGCTTATTATTGTAATTATCATAATCCTTGGTTTTCCTTTTGTTTGTGTCTAGATTGCAGCTCTATCACTGCTCCCTGTTTCCTGTTCAGTGCTAAAACCTAGGCTGTCCGGAAGATTCTAGAAAGGAAGGGATGTGTGTATAACCTGAACAGCTGTTGAATATTTTAAAGGAAGAGGCATTTTTAGGTCACTCAGCTCCCTTTAATGGTACAACATCCACTACTGCTTTAATTGTCAAACCAACTCTGACTTAAACAGGCTAAGATTATTTTCCCTATCTTATAGAAAGGGAAACTGCAGTCTAGATAGGTTAGATGACTTGCCCTATTTCACACATTTCTTCCTAGAAAGACCCCCAATATTCTGACTTAATCCAGTGCTTTTAGCGCCAGACCATGCTATCTCTCGAAAAAGTCCTATGTGGGACATGGAGCTTAAAATGCTACCTCAGACTGTACTGATCAAGAAAGATGACTGTAGTTAGTTCCTAAGATGCTTAAGCTGCATTTCTCATCTATGTCAAATTCTTTGGTACCTAGGAAGCTTGGGCAGCTTTCCAAGCACAATTTCATCAGCTATATTCCTACAGGTCAGACAGCACGTTGGCTAATGCAAGCGGAGACCAAGGACAAGGAAAGCAAAACCCAGAAACACTTAATGATATTTGCATGCCATGCTAATGTATATAAGATAACAGGGAAATAAACTTCTACTTTATTCAGTGATCTAATGAGGTCTTTAATTGGATTGCCCTGTTAACTTTGATGTCTTTAAAAACTTTGACTTCTTGTTTTAGGAAATATCACATAATCTTTCTAAACAGCTGTAATACTAATTTTTATCCTTAACAAGTTAATATAACTGATTCTTTAAAAGTAATTAGATCTCCCTGGTCTCTCAAGAGGTATTAAGTAGTATTAGTGAGTTGTTACATACAGCCCATATCATTTAACAGGATTTCATCTGTTGAACAAATATTTTGGGTCCTTTTCTGGGCCAAGGCTAATGGATCCAATTAAAGGGATTTGGGGCCAGCAATGACACCTGTCACACTACAAGGATAACCAGCCAGTTGTCAGCTTTGAATCTTTAGAGCCTTCCATTTCTCCCTGTCTCTCTCTCTCTCTCTCTCAAGGCTCATCTTTGGGAATACAGTCCCAGGGACTCTGTCTCATCCAAATCTAGCCTCAATCTAGGGCCCTGACTTTGCCCTGAGGACAAAGTCTGAGCTGTGTTGGCTGAAGATATTTGTTAGTGATGCTTGCTAAGCGGAAGCCCTTTAATATTACTGTGTTTGTTCTTTGCAGCCTGGCAATCGGTACCATTAGTGGGCACGCCCGGCACTGCCCAGACCTTTGTGTGATCTGGGTTGATGCCCATGCTGACATCAATACACCCCTCACCACCTCATCTGGAAATCTCCATGGACAGCCAGTTTCATTTCTCCTCAAAGAACTACAGGACAAGGTTAGTGGGCTGAAATGAAGAGAACGTTGAACAGCTTGCAAGGGTTATCCTGGGGCTTTGAGAGTCTAGTTCGGTAACATTTCTGTGAAGGATGGGTTTATGGTGGCTGTAGTAATGCTTACCACTCCTTCATTTGTTCATCAAACATTATTTTGGACCAGACAGTCTAGATGCTGGGGGCATAAAGATGACTAGGACATGGTCCCTGCTCTTAGGGGGGATCATAATCTCATAATAAAGGAATGTGGTGAGTGGGTAGTAACTCTAGTGATCTGATACACTTACAGCCGGAAGACTTCTTGGTAAGAACCTCCTAAGCCTCACTCTCAGACCCACTGGTCTAGAAGCCAAGTAAAACCATGATTACCTCTAGGTAATCTTTTCCCAGGCTGTTCAGAAGACATGGGAGACCATGCTAGGCATAGACTAGAATCTGTGTATCCCTCCCCTCAGTGAGGGACCAAGTTACAGCAGGACAGTACAAAGGTTATTCACTAGGCAGAATTCACATTTTGGCTGTTGGGGACTTGAAACGTAACCCAGTTGCCATCTCAAGAACCAATCTGTAAACAATTCAGTAGCAGGCAAAGAGATGGAAAGGCCTAATCAGCAGTATTCCTGCTATTTAGGTAAGTTAATGAGAAACCAAGGTCACCTTAAGAGAAGGTATTTTATTCTTCTTCTTCAGCTGTGTTCTTCAGCTGCCCTTCTGAATCACTTCCACTTCTATCAGTTCCTTCCCAGATCAAGTGTGTCTGCTGCTTTACCCATATACTGTGGGTAAGAGGAAAAAGCACACTGGGAAGCACACGGGGACTATCTTGATGAGACCAAGAATCCTTGATGAATCCTGTTCATTCCTCTCTTCATAGGTCCCACAACTCCCAGGATTTTCCTGGATCAAACCTTGTATCTCTTCCCCAAGTATTGTATACATTGGACTAAGAGATGTGGACCCTCCTGAACAGTAAGTTGATACATTAGAGTTGCGCTTTGGGCCTGTCCTGGCCACTAATGTTCCACTTGATGGGTTGTTTCTTGCCTTAACCTGTTGTAGGTCACTATGAAGACAACCCCCCGCCCCCCCACATTTGATTAAAAATGCTCTTTAAACTAAGGCTTCCTTCCTTTATATGTCACCAGTTTTATTTTAAAGAATTATGATATCCAGTACTTTTCCATGAGAGACATAGATCGACTTGGTATCCAGAAGGTCATGGAACAGACATTTGATCTGCTGATTGGCAAGTAAGTAACTACAATGGATATCTACTTCTAGGTCCCAAAGGGAACAGGGCAGATTCTCAGTGGGCAGTACACTTTAGCCTGTCTCTTGAGGATAATGACCTTTCTTTTAAAATAAAAGCAAAACATGTACATATAAAAAAATTCAGATAATTCAAAAAGGGAGAATATGAAATATAGGTCATATTTTTCTTCTGGGGTTGGGAGGGAAAACAGCTCTCATGAATTTCTCTTTCCATTTTTAATGCTTACCTTTCGAGAGGAGAAGCATTCAACTGTCCTCTTCTTCCCAGCCTCACTACTGCTTCATCTGCAAGTTTTATATTAAGCAAATCTTGGTAGTGTAGAAAGATGGGAGATGAATACTAATCAAATGCTAGTTAAGAACATTTTCCCAGTGCTGAGTCTTCATTTCTGGGTGATTAATTGCCACCTTGGTAGTATGTCATTTCTTAAGCTGTTAAGAAGTGCAAATAATTCACTGTATAGGTGTTTGCTGTATGTTAGCTTCAGCCATTGGACACCTGGGCTAAACAAGTTAGAAGTAGGAGATGGTAAGACTGCAAACATAAACTCAGAGTTAAGTTCAGAGCTGCTGTTATTCTCTCAGAGTATAACAGCAACTGCAACTGTAACCTAGATCAATCCAACTTAAACTAGAATCTGTCAGAACCCATGTCCTATGGAAGTGGGGAATTCCCTCTATTGATAATTCTTAACGTAAGAGGCTCTGATGCCCAGGGTAAATCAGAAATACAAATTGGAGTTAGTCTGTCTGAGGCACACAGAACAAAGGGCAAAATTATGAAGTGGTGTGTAGGCATCTAACATACTCAATAACTTCCAGAATAGGAAATCTGGAAATGTGCTATAGTAACAAAGTACTAGGATTAACAGCAACAAAATCAAGGAGTTGCAACTGTAGGAAGGATGAATGTCCAAGTACAGCCCAAATGACTGTTCTTATTCTACTCCTTTCAAGAAGACAAAGGCCAATCCATCTGAGTTTCGATATTGATGCATTTGACCCTACGCTGGCTCCAGCCACAGGAACCCCTGTTGTAGGGGGACTGACCTATCGAGAAGGCATGTATATTACTGAGGAAATACACAATACAGGTAAGCAGTGATCAACCTGCTAACTACATAATATGCTGAAGCCTCTTGCCTGCCAGGGGATCTTTTCTACTATTACGTCACTGCCAACACTGTTTTTGCTTAAACGTCTATAGCTGTAAGTCATGTGGTCAGGCTAATAAGGGACAGTCATTTAGAGGCATGTTTGGACCTGGCTTTATAACAAAATATGCCAAGGTAACACTGAATAAAAAATTATCTGTCTACTTAAACATGTAATAAATACAAGAATAAACTGCCAAACTGATGCAGTTCTTTGCATCTGAATTGTATAAAGGCAGATTAAGACTGAAAGCCAAGGCCAAATAGCTATAATTTTAACCCTGACACTAAGAGGTTGGTTCACTGGGAGTTAAGAATGTCAAGTTAAAGCTTCTCTTGAAGATGTTTCAAAACTGGACAATACCTTGGGTCCTTTCATGTAAGTCTTATACTAGGGCTTGTTTGATAGGACTTGTAATAGGGGGATACTGGAAGATGAATGGCTGACAGAAAGATGAATGGCTGACAGGAAGATGAGTAAACTGAATGCTAGATCATTGAGAGTAGCTACAAGAGGTTACTATCCCACAACTCATACTCATTTGCAAACAGTTTCCATTTCTGTCAGAAAGCTTTTGGTTTTAAGGCTACTTTAAATGACCTCTCATTGCAAAATTTAAGCAACTACCACATGGTACTTCAATACCACCTTGTGAAATTGGGGTCAAAATAGCATAGAGACCTCACACTGAAAGGTCCAAGACCATAAAAAACCCTTGACTAGTTGGGATAGATATGGAAATTGAGAAATGGTCTCCCTGGCTCTGGAGCCTACCAGAGCCTTAGGCACTAAAGAAAGGGAAAGAATGCTTGTCTATCAGATCTGACAGGGGCAAGGTAGCCTTATTCTCAGACCCACAACTGTAGACGTTGTCAACTGTCCTTGGCCAGTGAACCTGGAACTTCCATTCTCCATTCTGGTTCCCAGTAACACCACTTAGAGCACAGGTTGGTAACCTCTAGCACTTAGATGGGGCAGTGGTCATACCGTGCCCCTCCCTCCCCTGCTGCAATGTTATTCTAAAAGGCTGTCTGTCCTGACACTGTCAACTAGATAGATAAAGCAGTTTGCTTAAATTAATTTACAAGGTGGCAACAGTCTAGAAAAATGGGTAATATATATTTTTAATAGCTTGTACCCTCTTGATTTACTTCTGGGCTACGCAAAAGGTCCACGTTTAGTCAGTGGAAATCAGACACACAAGCCATCAGACACAGATGCACGTGCAGGCAGGGATTGGTGGAAACGCTACAGTACCATACCTGCTCATTGTAGTTTTGCACAGCGCACTGAACTCTGCATTGCTAATAAGGGACGGCACACTGAGCGGATGTAATAGCACTGAACATAACATGTATCGATACTATAATGTAATATCTGTAAACCATTAGGTATATTCACCCCTGCTTCCAGGCTTTATGGCCACCCTAAATATTCGGATACTTGTATTCTCCAGTGCTAGTTTCTTCAGATGACTCTTGAAGGAGGTAGATTAACTTCATCCAGAATAACCAACTATATATACCCAGAAGTGTATATATATATATATATATATATGTATGTATGTATGTATGTATGTATGTATGTATGTATGTATGTATGTATGTATTGGGGCGGTGGTAGAGGGCAGGTCTGGATAGATTCTTTTCTGGTCTAATCTTCCCATCTCAAACCCTTTGGCACAAGTTCCCAAACTGTCACAGAAGGTAACTGGAGTTCAAATTAAAGTATGACCAAGTCTTCCCTTGACCAAGTGCAAGATGCTGGGTTAGTCTGATGGGAGACCTAAAAACTGTGTCCGAAGTGGAACCTGCCCTCAGAGCTCAGGGGTGAGAGTGAGATATGCAGTAATAACTATACTTTAGGGCACATGGTGCCTTAAGAGATACAGATGCAGCAAGAGAGTTCAAAAATGGGAACCGAGCTCTGGCTAGTGAGACGTGAGAGATCTGCTCTCCACGCAACTGCAGGCAGGCATCTAGGAGGGCCCAGAAACACTGGAAATGATACATTTTCCCTACGAGGTTGGAAACTCTTGCTACCACCCCCCTACCCCCCACCCCGACCCAGCTCTTACCCGAACCAGAAAGTCTGTCAGCTATGCCTGTTACGTTCACTGAACAGGGATAATTGATTTTATTACCTTAAAGGTTTCTTTCAATCCTACTCTGGTATATGAGTGTTTTTAACTTAAATTCATGCCCAAGAGGATGAGGAATAAGGGGCTTCCTGACGGTGGATAATTTTATAGTAGAAAATGACTTGTTTTTTACCTTAGCTTGTTCTACCCAGGTGGGACGACTCTCACTGAAAGTAGCAGCTAGGAAGTTTTTTTGGTCATACTTTGTTCTTTCAGGGTTGCTCTCAGCACTGGATCTTGTGGAAGTCAATCCTCGGTTGGCTGCGTCAGAGGAAGAGGCCAAGGCTACAGCCAGCCTGGCAGTGGATGTGATTGCTTCAAGTTTTGGGCAGACAAGGGAGGGAGGGCACATTGTCTATGACCAACTTCCTACTCCCAGTTCACCAGATGAATCGGAAAGTGAAGAACGTGTAAGAATTTAGGAAATACTGTGCACCAACACGTGTTTGTCGCAATGGGCATTCCAGAGTTGGGAGGCATTTGTGGTGACAGATACTAAATGATCGTCTGGGTCAATACTGCCTTAATGAGAACATTTGTGCATTCTCACAATTGTAAAGTTTCCTTCCCCTTCATTTTGGTGACCGATAATACTACTGTAAATGTATTTGGTTTTTTGAAGCTCACAGGGTATTAATATGTTAGAGCACTATGTAAACTTAAAGAAATCATAAACAGCATTTACTACCTTGGTATATCATACTGGTCTTATTGCTATTCCTTCACATTTAAGTGGTTTTCCGTCTTCCTCCCTCCTCCCACAGTCTGGCTACACAGGGCCTTCTTGAACCGTTAGCTCACAGCAACAGTAAGATTTTTCCACGTGTCTAACAAACACCATTCATTCAGAGTCACAGTCCTGGTCCACAAACCGTTCCCTGTAGGAGGTTCAATGCTTGCGAAAGAATCTGTAATAAACCAGGCCTCCCAGGATGGCGAGCTCCAGTAAGATGACAATGGAAAGTAGCAGCTTGTTGGTTGTCACTCTACAAGGAGAAGCAAAGTGGGATGTAGTCAGAAGTCTGGATAACCTTATTTCTTTCCATTCTTAATACTTAGGGGTTTGACCTGGGGCCAAGGCCAGATACTGTGAGGCAGACTGAATTTTTGATCACGTAGCCACTTAGTATTACCAGCTAAAGAAACTTATAACTAATTACTACTATCTACCTCACAGAAATATTGAAAATTGGGGCAATAGATACCAAAGCATAAAAATGTATTTTTCTAAAATGTCTTCAGATGGTAGTTAGTACTTCACTTTAAGAATAGTTTTTCTATGAGAGGCTAGTTCGAAAAATATTAAATATACATATGAAGAAGTACACCATTTCTGAAATCAGGTTGAATCATACTTCAAAACAGCAGAAATACAAACTCACTACCTAGCCATCTAGAGCTGCACTGATTACATACTACAGCTGTGAGCACACATTAGGAGAAGGGTTGGCGGCAGACGCTCCAGCGCTGAAGTACAGCTTGGGTGGGGAGAGGGGTTCCTGCTTTAGGATAAGTAACTAACTAGAAGCTGAGTAGTGCCTTTCAATCTCTTGTGAACTTCTTGCCCTTTTTACTTCCTTCCTCTATGGGTATCTCTATAAAGGTAGTAAATTTTTTGAAGCTCTTATACTCTTTTCTTAACACAAAAAATCCCATCACTCTAAACTGAATGTATTCCCCTATTCCACAAGGAATTTGCCACTGTTTAGGAAAATCTCACGCTCCTGCTAGTTTCATGACTCGGTTGTAGTTTGTTTCATGCATACCTACCCCAAATTCAGCCTCAGTGGCAATACTTCCTTTCTGCCCCTGGTTTTGTTGCTGTCAGCACTTACCTCAACATTTTTTTTTTTTTTTTAAGTCAACTTCTACTAACAAGACAGAACTCCCAAATAAGGGGTTGACTCCCACGAAGGGCAAGCAGAGCCAAAAGCAAGTACGAAGCAGTAGCAGTGAAAAGTTTTCTAAGTTTTTACAGATTTATTTCCAGGAATATGAAGCTCTATTCCCATGTGCTGTCTTCTCTAAGGAAAGTAAGCTGGGATTAAAAGTCCTTCCAGGGACTTCCCTGGTGGTGCAGTGGTTAAGAATCTGCCTTCAATGCAGGGGATGCGGGTTCGATCTCTGGTCGGGGAACTAAGATCCCACATGCTGCAGGGCAACTAAGCCTGCGCGCTGAAACTACTGAGCCTGCACACCACAACTAGAGAGAAGCCCACGTACCGCAACTACTGAGCACATGCACAGTAACAAAAGATCCCGCATGCCGCAACAAAGATCCTGCGTGCCACAACAAAGATCCTTCGTGCTGCAACTAAGACCCGATGCAGCCAAATAAATAAATAAATAAATAAAATAAAAGTCCTTCCAGTGGACAAACTTTCCACTGCTCTAAATCAGAGCAGTATATATACTTTTAACAAAGGACTTAGTCCTGGGATATTTAACTATACGGTATTTATTTCTTCTGCTTTATTAACACCTTTGCCAGTCACTATTTAAAGCTTTGACATTCTTGGTTGAAAGATATTAGAATTAAGAGAAATTAATTTTGTGACTATTTTTAAAACTTACTTTCTGGACATTGAACGGAGAATCTTCCGACTTTTGCTCAAGTTTTCACCTGTGTTTACCAGCTGAGAAGAGAAAATAGCAATTATTTCCCCCTTCTTTCGAAGGTACACACTGTAGAATTGAACATTCCTAAATTGACAGTGGGCATTAAAGGGTATATGTTGAAAAACTCCCAGAAATCCAATCAATTTAAATGATGGCCTCTGCATATAAGTAGAAGAAACTGGAAAGGACAACATACTTTAGTACTCATCAAGTAGGCTTAGGAATTATTATATCCCAAGGTTGCTGTGGGGAGACTTCTGGGACTGGGCTAATCCTTCACCTTCACTACTCAAAGTCTTCAAGTGTACCTGCCAGTAACTGAAGTAACTGAGCAACTTAAGATTTGAATTTCATCAGCCTAACTCCAGAAGAGCCTCTTGAGTTAATGTTTGTTTTTGCAGGCTGGTGGACTACCATTTTTGGGATCTGGTTCTTTCTCCTTTTTTCTTTATCCCTTTAAGAGACACACTGAATTGTGAAAGGAATTAAATATTTTTTTAAAGCCTTTTTTATTCCCTTTTGGTTGGCTGTTACTAATCTATATAGCTGGAGGATATTTCAACAGATGCCACCTGACATCTGTTCCTGTTCCCCAGCGGCCTTGTTAAGTTGATCTCTCAGCTCATTCCTCAGCTTTCAAATTCAACTAATCCACCTGATAAGTTCAAAAGTGAAAAAAACATACAATCTGTAAACAAATTGCCTTCTCTACAGCTTACCTTGAATTCGGTACTTTATTGTGAATTTTCACTAAGAAGGGAAGGGCATCATTTTGACTTAATTTTAAGAATGGAGAATTACAGCTACTAAGCTGGAAAAATAACTCAGTGTGGGGATTTGAGACGATTTTCTCATACATCTAAGTCTTGCCCACAGTATCTGTTTTTCAGTTTGGATCTGCCTCACGCTCTTAAGAATACAGCATTCCATTGGCAAGTTGTACTATTTTTAAAATTCCTTTGCAGATGGTACAGAAAGGAAGGAATGAATTGTTTTCCAGAGCCTCTTAGAGTGCAGTAGATTAGACACCACAGTATAGTCATCATTTGGCCTGAGTATTTTCTTCTCACAATGATCGCCCTAACCTTAGGTAACAGTAAAGAGTTAGAGCCCAGAATTGAACCTCTGTAAATTGTCAGTAGTACTATTTTATGACATATGGAAAATAGCCTTGGCTCTAAATGACATGAAAGCATCATCTACTTAAAGAGATCTTAGCTTTCCTAAGAATAGTAGATGTTCTACTAGACATATGAGAAATGAAAATCTGATTCATAATACAGGACCTAGTAAAAGCACGGAGTGGCTACAATCTTATTTGACAATCTTCAATAAAGGCAGAAATTGGATTTCTGCAGTCCACCCCCCCCCCGCCCCTCCCATGACTTCTAAATCTTAGAAGTAAAATTACTTCCAAGGGATATCTTTCAGCCAAGCAAATTACAGACAGAGAAAAGAGTAAGAACCTAAAAGGTCATACCCTGAATTTGGAACTGCGGTAGCTTCTGGAACTAGCAAGGCATCGGGGTGTAACGGGCCTACCTACTTTCCCCACTCTTGCCCCTCTCCCCATCCACTCAGACTTACTCTACTCTTGGTACGTTCCAACTGTTCACGTTGCTCCCCCAGCTCTTCTATGATTTCTGAGCCAATCTGGTCAGTCTCTGCAGCAATCCGATGAGAACGCTCAATACTCTGGGTGGCCCGGTTCAGGCTGTCAGTGCCTTGCAGAAGCAATGCCCTTTGAGACTGTAGCCGATTCTGACAGCAGTATGGAAGGGAAATGTTATACTTCTTCCATTATAAATGAAGTTATAAGAAGGAATATCGTGTGCAATAATTTTCATTACTTTTAAGACAACCAAAGATGCTAATAAATCAAACTAAAAGAGAACCTGGGATTCAATCTAGGATCATAATACCTCCCAATTCACTGCTTCTTACACTTAAGTGAGGCAAGAAAAGGATTAAACACATCACAGCATTTTCCCTGTGCTCCTGATGAATCTGAACTGGTTCATGTGCTTTCTGGACTAGCAACTTCTGAGAGGCAATGGCCCTGATGTGGGGTGCAGTAGCTTCCCCAAAATGCATACAGCCTATAATTCTGAGAGTGCAAACCAACTAAACTCTACAGCCCTAGAAATAGTTTAATTCACTGAAAATGCCCACTGATTGGTATTGAGGATTGAGGGACCATGAATAAGCTATTTGTTTTCAGCACATATAGAACTCATTTAAAAGTGTGAGACACTACCACATGGAAAAAAAGTGGCTACACTCTTGGTAAGCCTCCAAAAGAATTTCACCTTAGGCCAAACACAGAAAACAAAAACTGAAGTTGTTGCACTGGTGATTTGCTCTCAGGGAAGGTAGTATCTGGAGCCAAGAAAGCTGCCCTAATTTCCCAAGCACCCTATTTCTAAATCTCCACCAAAGTTTTATTCCACCTATAATCCTAAGCACAGAAGGCATAAGGACAGAAGTAGCCTTTGTCAGGCCAGAAATAACCACTGACAGAAATGGATGCAGCTCTAAGTTCTCAGCTATTCAAAGCATGCATGCGCACACACTCAAAAAGGGGCTGGCTCACAAGGCCTATTACTGAGCAGGTGACTATTAGCACTAGACCCCACCACCAAGAAGGCAAAAGATGCATTCCCAGATCAGAAGCAACAAGAAGGCTTTTCAGTTCACATATGGCATATGAACAAGTGGATGAGGAAACCACTGAATGAGGCTGAAATAAACCCCAGTTACATTGGCTTAAAAGCAGCAGGAAAAAGGGTTTTTAAAAATAAAAGATGGGGATTTTCAACTGATTAGGCTTAAGAAAGAGCAGGAAGAGACAGTAAGGTCACACAAATCAACCCCAGATTTAGAACAATAATTCTACTGAAGGTGGTTTGTATATCTACATAGTTTCTGAAACTAATAATTTTAAAGCAAAATTATTATTTGGAATTATCTCCCCCCTTTTTGTTTTCAGGGCTTTTTGGGTCACAAATGACCAAAGTCACTATACACCTTTCCTCTCACTTTAAGAAGCTCTACTTGCCAGCCTTTTCTCACCCTCCTTTCATAAGTGAATTTTGAAAATTTAACATTCTCAAATACTCTAGTTTTGACATTAGGAATGTCAGGCTAGTATCATTTGAATATCTCTTAAACTATATTCAGGATGTATCATGAAATAGGATTTGTGCCATTAGCCTTTCTACATCCGTGCAGTCTGCACTTGTGGGCCCCCGTTCACTTCTCTCCCACATTACTGGTCAGGCCATTTCTACTTTGTGCTGTGGAATATAATCCCAAATGTAACATATAAAACTTAATCTTTGTGAAGTTTTATTCCTTTAACTATCTTCTCTAGACAGTTTGAGAATACAGGTTTTCGGCTTAGTCAGTCTAATTTTATAAATGAGAATACTGGAGGCTAGAGAGTCAGTCTGGCTCACTTTCTATCACAACAAAGTAAGGCGTTAGCCCGCTTTTTGAGAAGCAGCCTGCTTCCTCTACTGTATCTGGGCTGTTGGGCCATCTTGGTATAAATATAAGGGAAAGCACGGGTTAATTTTGTAACAATACTCTGATAAATTAAAAGCCTAACTGAACTTTGGGGGCACATGTGAGAAAGAAACTCGATCAATGAGTCAGACTACAGAGTCCAGATGTAATATTAATAGGTAACACTTGTATATCACCACTACACACCAAGCACTGTTTTATACATAAAGGATACAAAGAAATCTAAACAAGCAAATTGTTTGGAATGATCTGCATTAAATTCAGTAGAGGTGGGCACCCAAGGGGAGAAGGGGAATTGGATGCAAGAAAGAGGATAAGGTGGAAAAAAAGAGTCAAGTATGCACTGATAACATGAACTGTACCCCACAATATGGTTAATCATTGTACCACAGACCAGTAAGGGAAAAGACAGCTGAAGCTTACCATGTGCTCATTCTCTACAGCGTATGTACCATATTTCATGTCTCCTCGACCCCCAGGAGTGGCTGTCAAAGGTGTGCTTCTCACTTCCCGATGGAGTTTGGCAAGGTCCTTCCGGTAGGTTCGAAGCTTAGACATCATAGGGTTACGAAAAGATAGGGGGGCATAACGTAATTCCTCTTCCATTTCTGCCAGCTAGGAAGGCAGAAAGTAGTGAGTAGATGGCCTGCTTCTGTTCTCTCTCATATGGGTAATATGTCTAGTTTGGACTAATCAAACCACAGACCACTGTAAATAAATACTCAACCATGTGGTCCAGGAGGGCAGGACCCACATGTGACACGTTCACTTCATTACTCTTAGTGCCTGGCACAGTGCCCAGCAGGCACAGAACAGGCCTTCAAAAAGTATGTGATGAATGAGTGAGAAAACTAACAAGTACCTTACAGCTTATTAAACATTTTTTACATGCATTCTCTCATTTAATCCTCACAACAGATCAATAAGGTAGGAAATACTACTTCTACTTCATATATAAGACTTGATGAAACCTGCTCAAGGTTACATAACAAGAGAAGTCAGGATTCAAAAATCTTCAAATTCTCTTTTCAGTATACCAAGTTCTTAGCCTGTTATGGTTCAAGTGCTATCATGAAGCACTCTGAGATCTACTGTACTAAAAATGATAGGGGTATGGCATCAAGGTTCTTCCCTTCCTCCTCCTTCTGAAAATCAACTGTTTGTCTCCATGTCAGAATAACCAGGGGTCCAAATCATTTCCATTTTTCTGGGATAAGTAAACTGTAACACCTAGACCCAATTTACATGAAGCCATAAGTTATTTTCATCTGCCTGGGATGGCCAGAGTAGGACTGGTTAATTTTTTTAAGTTCAGGGAAAGAAAGTATCTAAGCACCAAACAAATAAATTGGTATTAATTAAAAGGTTTTTGAAATGCTACCAAGATGTTAAGTGAAAAAGAAGACTGGCTCTGTAACAGGTATCATGGATATGTCCAGCTGTACACAGGTATTAGAAAAGTTTCTGGTACTCCCATTATGAAGGAGATAGTTTCCACAGTCTGGTAGGCTGATCCTTCTTAAAATAGATGCAGAATAGAGAAAAGGATGCAGTAAGCTTAACTTCTCAGAACTGCATTGAGATAAGGAAGTTTTTCTTCAACAAGCAATAAAGAAGTTCTCTGGCTTAAAAAGAAATTTTCAGTCTACTCTGGGGTAGCAAATACTAGGGGCAACTATTTCTTCGGAGTACTACCAGGGACCTGGATTTTAGCTCCAGCCTCCTAAAAGGTTTTGCTGAAGCCAGAGCACAATGATATGGAGAACAGAGGACCCTTACTTCTAAAAGGTGAGAGCAAAACTTGCTTTTTTGTTTGTTTGTTTTTTGTTGTTAAAGAAAAGGCACAGATTAAGAGAGAAGCAGTTCTTAAACTGCTCAGCAACCTGGACCAACATCTGATAAGCTTTGGGTCCTGACGGGGAACTCATCCTGTCCACGCATGCCTTGCCCAAGGTACCAAATCCTTCTGTCTTTTAAAACAGAAGGGAATAGGGACTTCCCTGGTGGTCCAGTGTGGTAAAGAATCCGTCTTCCAATGCAGGGGACGCAGGTTCGATCCCTGGTCAGGGAACTAAGATCCCACATGCTGCGGGGCAACTAAGCCCACGAGCCACAACTACTGAGCTCACACGCCTCAACTAGAGAGCCTGCGTGCCGCAAACTACAGAGCCCACTGCTAGAGAGAGAAAAAAAACCCTCACGCCACAACTAGAGAGAAGCCTGCCCACCGCAACAAAAGATCCCACGTGCTGAAACTAAGACCCGGTGCAGCCCCCAAAATAAATAAATAAATTTAATTAAATAAATAAAAAATAAAATAAAAACTACACTGGCATATATACAAAATTCAACACTCTCCAAAAAAAAACAAACAAAAAAACCCCCCAAAAACCAGAAGGGAACATGGCTAGAACCACCTCTGAGCTCCATCTTGTGTGACAGTAAGTTTAACAAAGGAGAATAACTGATCTTAACGGCCAGCTTTTAAAATGAGATTTTAAAAGACCACCCCGGTAGAAGTATGAGAATGTCCTTATTACAGCAGCAATGTATTATCAAAGACTCATTTCAGGAGAGTCTCCAAGCTTTACCCATTTGTGTTTGCCAAACCCCCTCAACACCCAGCCCCATCAACTGGCCTCATTTGGTAAGAAATAATCAAAAGCAAGATCAACGGACAGGAACAGTTTATCTGTGATCACGTCACAAGCATTACTTCTGGAAAAGACCAACAAACAGGAAGAAGATATAAGGACTTGTTCCTTGTTCTCACCGTTTCATTTGCTTCCTGTTGCTTTTCATCAAAATCTCTGATCAACTTCTTCTTCTCTTCTGGAAAAGACAGACAAGTTTTCAATGCTCAGTCCTGCTTCCAAACATTCCTAGAGGCTATACCCTCTGCTTAGAATAAACTCCACATTCCTTTCCTGAGGGTACTAATACAGTACTTAATCACCCCTAAAAGACATTTAGAAACATAGGGGAACTAGTTATCACAGTAACTGGGGGGAAGGGAGAGGGACGGTATTACCACTGGCATCAAGTGTCCAGGGAACAAGAATATCTATGCTACGTACAGTCCTGCATAACAATGATCTGGCCCCAAAGACCAATAGCATCCCTACTAGGAAAGACAACAGGTCTAAATCAATCACTGTCAGTCTTTTTTCACCCATCCTAACAGAGGGACCAGGCACACTTTCATCAATAAGAATGTTTAACAATACTAGCTCTCTGAAATCTTTGTCCCCATTTTCACTCCCACTGTAAATCACATCTCTATATTAACCCTTATCCACTGCTGTTCTGCAAAACAAATTCAAAACCCACCTACTCTGCTCTCTGGAGAGACTGCATAGTATACAGCACAAGTTTCTTAGCCATACCCACTGGCAGTGGTATGGGAAATGACGTTAAATACCACTGACTCACACAGGGAAAAAGACACTCCTCGTTCAGTACTTTGCATCATTACCATTTTAGTGCTAGTATGTCTTTAACACCTAAAAATTACTAATCTCCCCTTTTAACAAAAACAGAACAGGCTTTAGCCTCAAAGCAATAACATCTAACTAAAACAGCACTGTTCTGCCTTCACTGTATTTTTTCTGATCATTTAGATAGGTTCTATAGATTTTCCATTTAAGGTAGTGATATAAAATTTCCTTTTAAAGTAACTTTATGTATTAAATAAATGCACTTTACATGAAATACTCATATAAAGAAAATGACTAATTATAGTAAAAATGGTGCTTGGACACAGCAAAAATGATGAAGGGAGTACTGGCATGCTGTCACCTGGTAAACCTCTGTATGGGGGAAGTGCTGGTGAGTAAAGGGGCTCAGGTTCTGGTTCTAGCTTTGGGCCTGACTCAACATGTAAGCTTGGATAATTCTCTTCATCTCTTTAGGACCTAACCTCCTTCCTTGGCTATAAAATGAGGAGGTAGATCATACCTAACAAGCATATCTTTTTTTTTTTTAATTTTTTTTTGGCTGCATTGGGTCTTCGTTGCTGCACGCGGGCTTTTCTCTAGTTGCGGTGAGCGGGGGCTACTCTTTGGCGCGCGGGCTTCTCATCGTGGTGCCTTCTCTTGTTGCGGAGCACGGACTCTAGGTGCGCGGGCTCAGTAGTTGTGGCTCACAGACTCTAGAACACAGTCTCAGTAGTTGTGGCACACAGGCTTAGTTGCTCCATGGCATGTGGGATCTTCCCAGACCAGGGCTCAAACCCATGTCCTCTACATTGGCAGGCGGATTCTTAACCACTGCGCCACCAGGGAAGCCCTAATAAGCATATCTAACAAGCAAAAATTAGTCCTATTTATGAGGAGTTTTTTTTTTTTAATGTATACATCCAAATGAATGTTCTCCCTGGAAATCTACACATAATCTGCTTATTACCACAAAGTTATCATTGCTTACAATATTTTTTGAACTCATCTTTTGGAATTATGTTCACAATCTGGGGATATAGTTTTTTTAAATTGTGGTAAAATATATACATATCATAAAATTTACCATTTTGACCGTTTTTAAGTATACAGTTAAAGGGCATTAAGTACATCCACAATGTTGTGCAACCATCACCATTATCCACCTCTAGAACCTTTTCATCATCCCAAACTCAAACTCCATACCCATTAAACACTAACTCCCCATTCCCCCTCTCCCCGGACTCTGGTAACCACCATTCTACTTTCTGTGTCTGTGAATCTGACTACTCTAGGCACCTCATATAAGAGGAATCTTACAATTTCACTTAGCATAATGTCGTCAAGGTTCATCCATACTGTAGCACGTATAAGGACACGGTCTTTTAAAAAGCTCAATGTGATTTCTAAATACAAGCCAGCACTTCCATCAACTGAAGAAAGAGCAATCTTTTCCAATGCCAAGAAAACAGCTGAGTTGCCCTTACAAAGGGATGGCACGTGGGTACTCAACATGCTGTCCTAAGATTTTCTCGGATAATTCTGTTTACCCTGATTTTCATCTCACACCTTGACTTTCAAGCCAAATACCGTGTAAGATGTAACACCACTGTAATGCTTTATATGGATTTACATTTTGTTAATCACAACAGCATCTAGCATGTCAGCTGTCCACTGCTTTTCAACTGATCATAAATCATTTTGCTTGTGTATATTCTATATTCTCAACTTGAGATCAAGCTCCTTCTGAGTAGAGATATTTACTTTTTCTTTTATACATCCCATAGCTTCTAGAACTCTAAACCTGGTAGGGTACTCCTTAGACACTGCTATTGCCTACAAGAGCAAACGACAATGCACCCTTTACTAAGCTGCCTTCATTGTCATGTGACATTCCCTAAATAGGTACTCCAGGTAAACTATTTCTCACTACACACCACTCACAAAACCCAGGGTTTTTTGTTTAAAAAAAAAAAAATAGGAGAAAGTTCAGCCCTGGCAAATGGCCTACATCTTGACTAACCATGATGTAACTGAAATAAGTGCCAAAGCAGCTGTTATCCTTGAGTAGTCTGTGTTTTCAGCTATCAGCAGTGAAATAATATCTGCAATCAAGAATGGCTACTTCCATGGAGAGCTATCATATTATTTTGTAATAAGCATTCACTAAAGTGTTGAGTGTCGTCACTCCTCTGAACAGGCACATCTCCAAACTCAAGCACACTCACTTCTGATCCAAGATGACAGTATTCTCTAAGTGCATTCCCGTCCTAGATTTTTCTACATCTCTCTTAGTCATAAATTCTCCTCCTTTATTCTTTCTTTGTTAAAAGACATGAAAATCTGCATTCCTAAGAGGCAAATTCTAGAATGACTCAAAGAAAATAGCTACATAAATAAGAGTGGGCGGGGGAAGGAGGCAGCACACAGAATCTTGATCCTTTCACTAACTTCCCTGCATGATTCTGTTATTCTCAGTCTTTTTGGACTACTCTGCTCTCTATCTGATTTCATAAGGCATGCATTCTACTAGGAGTGCTCTACCACTTATATACTTTTAAAGGTTCAAGAGATTAAACCCCTACCCAAGTGAGAGGTATCAATAGCTGTTCCTTTATGCTTTAGACTCAGAATTGTGAAATCAATGAATATTAGAGCTGAGATGGACCTCAGAGATCATCTAGTCTAACCTTCTCATTTAGCAGTTGAGGAAATTAGAACCTGGAGAAACTGTCTTCCCCAAGGCCACAGAAGGAGAAGATGTGTAGCAACACTAGTTCCAGAATGCAAGTCTCCTGACTCCCAACCCAGTGCTTCTGTATACTACAGCGTTGAGGGGCATTTTTGTGCTCCCAGGGTATACAGGTATAATATGTTCAAACCTTTTAACCTCTTAATTTTTTAGGGAGTTAGAATTAACACTACAATCAACTACAAAACAACAGGACTGATACTGGGTAGAACGGACACCAGAAACAAGAGTGAGCTACTCCAAATAACACTATCCCCTACCCCACATGCCTTCCCAAACCCTTCACCTGTGACTGACTCACTCTGAAGCTGAACGTTTGGTAAACTGGGTGGATGGCCACACAATGCCCCGGACATGGAATAAAATGGAAACACCCAGCTCTGAAAGTGCTAGAGGAAGCCTACCTCATGTTCGACCAAGGTGGCAGCCTCTCTTTCTTATAGGCTATTTGAATTGCCAGCCCAAGAATGACTAACCTTGGTCCATCAGAACTGTGGAAATAACCAGTTTTACCAGGATCTTTAAAATCTGTGATTAATGTTTTTGGCGCCCCATTGTGGCATTTCTAGGACCTACATCCTCTTTGTAGACCACATGGTTACCTGATCCTCTCTAAGTCTGTTTCCTCAACTATAAATAAGAAATATAACGGTACTGACCTCGTACAGTTGTCTGAAAGAGTTAAAAGAGACAATACATGTAACAAACACAGAACAAATGCAAGGCATATTAAGGGTTCAATAAATAGTAACTACCACTGTTTTTTAAAGTAAATCCCTAGTTAGGAAAAACTAAGCAAAAACAAAGTTCACCAAAGAATATGAAGAGTGTTGGAAAAGTTAAAATTCTGCAGTTAGTGAGTAATTGTGTTTATCAACCTGCTACATATGGTCCTTCATAGTTATTATTTTTTCTGGTTTCTAAAATAATGGAGTCTCATGTATAGATACTGAGATTTAAGTGAATTAAAATGAAAAACTTTCAATAATTTTATAATGTTCATTAAGACATGTGCCTTCAGGTGCTACAAAACTAAAACTAAAAATCATGACTATAGGTACTTACTCTATTAATTGGATAAGAATTTATAGCAGTCTGAGGTATTTGAAGAGACATCTTCATATGCTGCAAAGCTAAGACTAGAAATTATGGTTGTAGGTGCTTAATGTAATATTAAATGGATTAATAATTATCACATATGCTAATGGATTGTCATTGGCATACAAACTTCCTAAAGTAGGACACATTGTGTCTGTTATCCTATCCTTTTTTTAAATAGGTATATATATATTGATTTTAAAAGTGGTGAAACTGTGGAAAACATGGTAGAATAGAAATAAAATCACACTGAATTTTAATACCCAATCATATATTATTACTATTTTCTTCCCAACAATTCACAGTATTTATACAATCATTCAACAAATATTTATAGAGCACCTAGTATGTACTAGGCACTGTTCTAGGTGCTTAGGATGCATAATTAACAAAACAGACAAAATATAGAGCCTATGATAGAAGAGGAGGGAACACTTCCAAAGTTTTTTAAGAGGCCAGCACTACGCTGATACCAAAACCAGCGAAAAACACCACAAGAAAATTATATGCCAATATCCCTGGTGAACACAGATGCAAAAATCCTCAACAAAATAATAGCAAAATGAATGGCATTTTCTACAGAAATAGAACAAACAATCCAAAAATTTGTAGGTAACCACAAAAGACCCCAATTAGCCAATGCAATCTTGAAAAAGAAGAACAAAGCTGGAGGCATCATGCTTTCTGATTTCAAACTACAGCTGACCCTTGAACAACAAGGGTTTGAATTGGGCAGGTCCACTTATACACAGATTTTTTTCAATAGTAAATACTACAGTACCACATAACCTGTGGTTGGCTGAATCTGCAGATAATAAGGAAACTTGGATAGGAGGGCCAACAAGTTACACTCAGATTTTCAGCTGCGCAGAGGGTTGGCGCCCAGGGTCAACCGTATATTACAAAGCTATAGTAATGAAAACAGTATGGTACTGGCATAAAAACAGATTCAAAGCTCAATGGAATGGAAAAGAGAGCCCAGAAGTAAGTCCACACATATATGGTCAATTCACTTACAACAAAGGAGCCCAGAATATACAATGGGGAAATGTATTAGGAAAAACCCAGTCTTTCTCCCTCCTATCTTTCTCTCCTGTATAGGAAAAAACCTAGTCCTTCCTCCTGTTGTTTGTTTCCCGTGTGTCTCTTTTACTACTCACACAGAACACTTCACTTTTGGTCACCGAATGTATGGGTTGTTTTCCCCACAGCAGCAATTCTCTGAGACACCAGCTGGGTGTCCTGCAATTCAACTCAATTCTGACGCTATCTACCCAGAGACAGTATCAGATTCCAGAGGTTCAGGGCTCAGTCCCACAAGACTGGCCCCACCACCACCTCAGATGCCAATTGCAAGTAGTAGGTCCTCAGGTTACCCACAACTTCTGTCCAATTTGGCTACAAACTGGAGGTTCCCATGACACCCTCCTCAGATTCAATTAATATGGTAGAGAGGCTCACAAAACTCAGAGAAACACTTACTTAGGTTTACCAGTTTATTAAAGGATATGATAAAGGATACAGATGAAAAGCCAGATGAAGAGAGACACAGGGCAAGGTCTTGGAGGGTCTCTTTCCCCTCCTGTTCTGTCCTGCAGGACCTTCTGTCCCCGCAGAGTTGAGGTGCACCACCCTCCCAGTGTGGATATGTTCAACCACCTGGAAGCTTTCTGAGCCCCATACTACTGAAATTTTATGGAGGCTTCCTCACATAGACATGGTTAATTATTAATTCCATTTGAAGCCCCTTTCCCATCTCCAGAGAAGTAGGGAGCAGGACTGAAAATCCAAGCTTCTAATCATGGGTTGGTCTTTCTGGTGACCAGCTCCCATCCAGAAGCCACCCAGGAGCCCACCCACAGCAGCCTCACTGAATAAAAGATGCTCCCAGAAATTACAAGGGTTTTAGAAGCTCTGTGTCAGGAGAGAGAGAAATATTTGTTTCCTGTTCCCTCACAGAAAAGGACAGTCTCTTCAATAAATGGTGTTGGGAAACATTTGACAGTCACATGCAAAAGAATGAAACTGGGCCACTATCTTTACACTATATACAAAAATTAACTCAAAAAGGATTAGGCTTGAATGTTGACAATGATATTTTGGATTTGGCACCAAATATAAAAGCAACAAAAGCAAAAATAAACGAGCAGGGCTACATCAAACTAAAAGCTTCTGAGAAATCCTAGGCAAAACATTCTCTGGCATAAATTATACCAATGTTTTCTTAGGTCAGTCTCCCAAGGCAATACAAACAAAAACAAAAATAAACAAATGGAACCTAATCAAACTTACAATCTTTTGCACAACAAAGGGAACCATAAACAAAACGAAAAGACAATCTATGGAATGGGAGAAAATATTTGCAAACGATGCAACCAACAAAGGCTTAATTTCCAAAATATGCAAACAGCTCATACAATTCAACGACAAAAAAACAAACAACCCAATAAAAAATGGGCAGAAGACCTAAATAAACATTTCTCCAAAGAAGACATACACAGATGGCCAGTAGGCACATGAAAAGATGCTCAACATCACTAATTATTAGAGAAATGCAAATCAAAGCTACAATAAGGTAACACCTCACACCAGTCAGAATGGCCATCATTAAACAGTCTACAAATAACAAATGCTAGAGAGGGTGTGGAGAAAAGGGAACCCTCTTACACTGTTGGTGGGAATGTAAATTGGTGCAGCCACTATGGAAGACTGTATGGAAAAGAGTTGCCATATGATCCAGCAATCCCACTCCTGCGCATATACCCAGACAAAACTATAATTCAAAAAGATACATGCACCCCTATGTTCATAGCAGCACTATTCACAACAGCCAAGACATGGAAACAACCTAAATGTCCATGAACACATGAATGGATAAAGAAGATGTGGGGGGGGGTGTGTGTGTATAAATAAATATATATATATATATATATATATATATATATATATATATATATAAAATATGGAATATTACTCAGCCATTAAAAAGAATGAAATGCCATTTGCAGCAACATGGATGGACCTAGAGATTATCATACTAAATGAAGTAAGTCAGAAAGAGAAAGAGAAATACCATATGATACCACTTATATGTGGAATCTAAAATACGACACAAATCAACATATCTACAAAACAAAAACAGGGGGACTTCCCTGGGGGCACAGTGGTTAAGAATCCTCCTGCTAATGCAGGGGACACTGGTTCAAGCCCTGTTCCAGGAAGATCCCAGATGCCACAGAGCAACTAAGCTCGTGCGCCACAACTACTGAGCCTGTGCTCTAGAGCCTGCGAGCCACAGTTACTGAAGCCCACGCGCCTAGAGCCCATGCTCCACAACAAGAGAAGCCGCTGCAATGAGAAGCCCGCGCACCGCAACGAAGAGTAGCCCTAGCTCGCTGCAACTAGAGGAAAGCCTGTGCACAGCAATGAAGACCCAATGCAGCCAAAAATAAATTAATTAACTTAAAAAACAAACAAAACAAAACAGGGACTTCCCTGGCGGTCCAATAGTTAAGATTCTGTGCTTCCACTGCAGGGAGCAAGGGTTAAGATCTCATATGCTGCGTGGTGCAGCCAAAAAAACCCCAAAACAAAACCAAAACCAAAACCAAAACCAAACAAAAACAGACTCACAGATATAGAGAACAGACTTGTGGTTGCCAAGGGAGAAGAGGGGGTAGGGGAGAGAAGGAATGGAAGTTTGGGATTAGTAGAGGTAAACTGTTATATATAGGATGGATAAACAACAAGCTCCTACTGTATAGCACAGGGAACTATATTCAATATCCTGTGACAAACCATAATGGAAAAGAATAGGAAAAAGAATATATATATGTATAGCTGAGTCACTTTGTTGTACAGAAGAAATTAACACAACATTGTAAATCAACTACATTAAAAAAAAAAAAAGGCAAAAAACACACGCCAGAAAATACATTGCTTAAAAAAAAAAAAAAAGCTTCTGGATAGCAGAAGGAAACTATCAACAAAATGAAAAAAATTTATTTACTGGGAGAATATATTTGTAAATCATATATCTGATAAGGGGCTAGTATCCAAAATATATAAAGAATTCATACAACTGAATAGCAAAAACCCAAACAATCCAATTATAAAATGAGCAGAGGATCTGAATAAACATTTTTCCAAAGAAGACATACAATGGACAACGGGTACATGAAAAGATACTCAACTTGACTAATCATCAGGGAGATGCAAATCAAAGACACAATGAGATATCACCTCACACCTGTTAGAATGGTTATTATCAAAAAGACAAGAAATAACATGTGCTATAGAAATTCAAAGAAAGAGATATCAGTATGGCTGATAGCAGTTTTAAATGCCTTCATGAAAAGGATCAAATTAAGCAGTTTAAACATTTAAACTTCTTCTTGTTACTTAAGTAACAAGAAATAAACAAGAATGCCAATACATGCTGGCTGTGTGATCCTTTTAATATCATATGAGAAGGCATCTATAAGAGTGAACTGATTATCCATTTAACTAACTTCTTCAGGGGTCATTTTTAGAATTAGATTTGCTTATGCTTCCCATTAACAAAAGAAGAATGATTCTCATGCAAATGTTAAAATTTTAAGCAGTGTTTTATGGACTGAGGCCAACATTTTCTTCTGGAGAAAGTCTCTACAATTGGAATGTAATTAATAGAAAACCATGATTTGATTTTCAAATCATTAGCTTTGTACATAAGCATTCATTCAATGAGTACCTGTTGAACATATATACAGAAGATTAAATTGGCAGGTAAGATTTCACCTGCAGATTTGCTCTGTTTGGTCCGTAAAGCATTTGAAAAATATCTGAGTTGGTGGCTCACAAATAAAAATCAAGAGGCTTCATGTATTAAAAAAAAAAAAAGAAAGAAAGAAATAACATGTGTTGATGAGCTTATGTCCTAGTTCAGTGGCCTTCAAACTTGACAGGCATCAGAAATCCCCCAGAGGGCTGTTAAAATAGACTGTTAAAACAGTTAATGATTCAGTAAGTCTTGGGTGGGAACCAAGAATGTGCATTTCTAACAAGTTTCCAGATGATGCTGATGCTGTTGGTTCAGGGATCATACTTTGAAAACCACTGTTCTAGTGAAAAGAAGACAAATAATATACTATAAACATCATAAATATGTAAAGTGTCTGGGCTTCCCTGGTGGCGCAGTGGTCGAGAATCTGCCTGCCAATGCAAGGGGCACGGGTTCCAGCCCTGGTCCGGGAAGATCCCACATGCTGCAGAGCAACTAAGCCCGTGCGCCACAACTACTGAGCCTGTGTGCCACAACTGCTGAAGCCTGCGCGCCTAGAGCCCATGCTCTGCAACAAAAGAAGCCACCACAATGAGAAGCCCGCGCACTGCAACAGAGTAGCCCCCACGCACCGCAACTAGAGAAAAGCCCGCGCGCGGCAACGAAGACCCAACGCAGCCAAAAATAAATAAATTAATTAATTTTAAAAAATATGTAAAGTGTCTAGTATGTTAGAAGATACGTGCTCTAGAAAAAAAGGGAAAGTAGTGCAAGGTAAGGGTAGTTGTATACAGAGCTGGTATTCTTATGTTTTATTTAAATAAAATATCCAATTTCCCATATAATAGGAATAATGGCTAATTGCTGTTACTACTGTTAGGCAGTATTTTAAGGGCTTTACATATATTAGCTCGCTTGATCCCCAAAAAATCCCTATGAAGTAAATATAATGACTGATTCCCATTTTGCAAGGGAAACTAATTATGTTAAAGTAAGTTGTTCAAGGTCACCAAGTTATTAAGAGGTGGATCTAGGATATAAACTCTGGCAGTCTGGCTCTAGAATCCTTGCTGTTAAATATTACAATACACTGCCTTTCAATTCATGTATCTTCTTCATAAATGTTATTTTTAATGGTAGGAGAAGAAATATCTGTCAGGCTAGAATGGATATATGTTCTCTATTCTATGTAATCACTTTTTTTTTTTTAACTTTATTTATGGCTGTGTTGGGTCTTCGTTTCTGTGTGAGGGCTTTCTCTAGTTGTGGCAAGCGGGGGCCACTCTTCATCGCGGTGCGCGGGGCTCTCACTATCGCGGCCTCTCTTGTTGCAGAGCACAGGCTCCAGACGCGCAGGCTCAGTAATTGTGGCTCACGGGCCCAGTTGCTCCGCGGCACGTGGGATCTTCCCAGACCAGGGCTCGAACCCGTGTCCCCTGCATTGGCAGGCAGATTCTCAACCACTGCGCCACCAGGGAAGCCCTCTATATAATCACTCTTGATGTTCTCATCCACAACCCAAACAAGCCTGCTTCTACTCTTACGTTTCTTAAAGTTATCATTCACTCAACTGACCAAGTGAGAAAATGCAGACATCCTTGAATCTGTCTCCCTCACTCCTCATGTCCAATCAGTCTGGTTAATTTCTGTCCAGAATCACCTCTTGGATTTGGAACTCTCTAGATTCCCATGTTACCTAGATGACTGCCACAAAGGCTCCTAACATGGTCCCTGGTATACAGATTCTTGTGCCTCTCTTGCATCCTCTACTCAGCCACCAGCATTCTCCTTCTAAAATTAAATCTGACCATATAGTCAGCTATTTGAAATCCTTTACTGATTCTCCATATCAAGTCTAGATGTCTTAATGTGACACTTAGGTCCCTTAACTGTCTGGCTGTGTCTTACTTTCCTCATCTATTACTATTCTCCCACACATACCTTTTTTTTTTTTTTTTAATGAAAGTGGCAGCCACTCTTTATTAAGAATCTTTTTTTTTTTTACATCTTTATTGGAGTATAATTGCTTTACAATGTTGTGTTAGTTTCTGCTGTATAAAAAAGTGAACCAGCTATATGTATACATATATCCCCATATCCCCTCCCTCCTGCATCTCCCTCCCACCCTCCCTATCCCACCCCTCTAGGTCCCACACATATCTTAAGCTCCAGTAATAATTGTGAATATTTGATTTTTTTCTTCCTTTGTTGCCTCTTCCCATTTCCCCTCTCAGGCAGACTCCTGTTCAACCCCTGACACTCAGTTAGAAGTTCTCCTTTCTGTGAAGCTTCCCTCTTGCTCCCCCACACCCATGTTAGGTTTTTTTGTCATGGTCTCAAAACTATCTTAGGACTCATCACACACTTTGTTGTAAACTTGCTCCCATTTAAGGCAAGAACTCTTGGAACTTCTCAGGGCTCAGGACACTAACTGATACGTAATTCTCAATAAATGTTTATTGAAATAACTGAATTCAATTACAGAGCATAAGCTAAATGCAAGGGATGTGTTATGTACATTATTCAGTGCTTAATAATTCATGGTGGAAAATAAAGCTTCATAGGTGGAAAGCCTATGAAGTAGTCTCAGGACTAGAAAAAGAGGAATCAGAGATGAGGCCTGGTGTGTTTGCTTAATTAAATTCAACTTATTCAACAAATATTTATTGAGAAGTATGAATAAAGTAGTGAATAAGAAGACTAAAAGTTGTTGAAATTCTTATAACCTGCGGATATGGGTATATTCTGTTTACTTACTCATTGAACAACTAAGCGTTACCAGCAACTCGTGTTAGAGTATTTTGCACTTGGGTGGAAATTCACACCTTTTTGAGTGTCCTCTTTGCAGGAATTAGAAGTTTAGGTAGATGACAAAAGTGAATATAACTAACTCAGTTTTCTATTTTTCAAAACAGAATGTCCTTTTGCATTATTTAGCCTTACAGAAATAGACATTGCAAAATTTATCTCAACACGAGGCTGAAAAAATGGTCTATTTTTCAACCATGTAAATCAGATCCCATCACTCTCCTGTTCTATATCCTTTAGCTGCAAGCCACTACATTTAGAAAAAGATGCAAATCTTTTTAGACCCTGGTAGACCTTGTAGACCCTGGTCTACAAGGCCCCATGCCATCTGGCCCTGCCTACCTCTTTAAAGCCTCATCTACTACCACTAACTATCTCCCCTGCTCATTCCACCCCAAACACACTGGCTTTCTTGTTCTTCCTAGAACATACCAAGCTCATTTCTGCTTAAGGACCTTTGCAGTACTATTCCGTCCTCCTGACACTCACTTCTCCCAGATTTTTGCGTGGTTTACTCCCTTACTTCAAGTCTCTGCTCAAATGCCACCTCCTCAAAGAGGCCTTTCACAGCCACCCAATTTAAAATTAGACACTTTGTTATAAAGCAGAAACTAACACACCATTGTAAAGCAATTATACTCCAATAAAGATGTTAAAAAAAAAAATTAGAGCCCCCTCATTCCTTGGCCCTGCTTTATTTTCCTGTATTGCCCTTAACACCACCTCTTAATACTCATATATTATAATCGACCCATTAGAACAGAGATTTGTAAGTCTTTTCACTGTAATGTGCAATATTACCAGCATCTAGGACAGTGCCTGGCACCCAGCAGCCTCTCCCAGTAAATGTTAAACAAAGGTATGAATTTCATTCTCACCAGAGTCATTCAATTCATATGACCTTGGGTAACTCACAGAGCAAACACTCAAGCTTTGACACTTAAGTAAAAGCAATAAAAGTCTCATCTGCCTTGCCATCAAGATCTATTTGTCTTAAGGCAAAGAACTATGGCAGACCTTCCTATACAGATTCAATTGCAAAACTCTTAGCTCCTCCAAGCAAAGCCTGTAGCACTCTGAATTTTGAAATCAAGGGGCAAGAGACAGTCTAAGCAGAGAGTTCATAAGAGGACCACACCTAAAGACCACAATCCTGATTTTAAAGACCAATCCCCCTCAAGACTGGTTATTTACCAACCCCAAAAGTTATGATTCCCTTGGGTCCTTAACCCTTTTTGTGCTACAGATCCTTTGCCAGTCTGGTGAAAACTATGGACCTCTTTTGAGAATAACACTGTTAAATGTATAAAACAAAACACACAGCAGAAACTAACACAACAATATAAAGCAATTATACTCCAATAAAGATGTTTAAAAAAAAAATACAGAGAGCTACAAAAGAAACCAATTCTACTCAAATACCGGATCGCAGACTTAGGTCTCCTATGCTCTTCCTGCCACAGTGAAAATGAAACGAGAAAAATCTGAAGGCTATAGGAGGATCAAGAGGGAGATGACACTCCGAGGTGCATCCCTGAGCACGCTAAGTGGCGGCAGGGAGATCCTGGGCGCCGGGACCCAGCTAGCCCTAGGGGGCGTGTCTGAGGATGAGAAGCGGAGAGAAGGGAGGGAGGGTCTGAGAAGGGGGTGGGAGCTCTTCCTCCCAGAGCTGGCGGAGTTGGGTGCCCCTGGGCTCAGCCTGCCCCCGCCTCACCTGTCCCAGCCGTCCCCAGGAGCCGCTCCGGCACCCCTCGTAGGTCTTCATGGAGGCCGCGGAAGATCTCATGCAGTTTCTCGAAATGCTCTGAGGAGGCGGCTGAGCTCGCCATGGCGCAGGCCGCTCTCGAGCAGCGGCAGCCGAGATTCCGGGCACGGGGCCCGTTCCTACTCCGCCTTCAGCCGCCCAGCCGCGCAGGCATCCCGGCGACCGCAGCCACCGCCGCTCGGGACGAGGCGCTTCCGGGGCCGCGGCGGGGTCCTCCCGAGCCGGAACGCCCACCCCCTGCATGCCGTCACTGACGGCGCGCCGGGCGCCGAAGCCTGACGGAAAGTCGGGCGGGCTGCGCTGCCTGGGCTACTCCTGAGGGAGCGGCGGCGCTCGGGCGCGAGTGGCAGTCTCGGAACCCCGGAATTAGCCAGTCCGGGGTTGGGAAGAGCGCCACGACGGAAGGGACTGTGGGAACGCGCGGAACAGGCGGCGCGGCCGCCTCTTTCCCGGGCCCCGTCTTCCGGCGAGGGGCGGACGCTGCAGTGCATGCCGGAGGCTGTAGTTCGGCACTGAAGACGCTCCGACTCGGAAGTCAAGCATTGCTGGGGGCGGTAGTTCTGCCGTCTTCGCGGCCGTCAGCGTGACGCTGACGCGCAATGGTGTGGTATCGGTAGGCGCCTGGTCGTCATCTTCTCAGTCATCGCACTGTTTGGCCACCGTGACTTCCTCAGTTCACATTCCGACTGTTAGCTTTCAGTTCTTGGAAGATAGCTGGGCCAGGTTCCTGCCTGCGCTCGAGCTTAAAGCACTTTTACTGGGGAGTCAAGTGACCAGAGTCATTCTTTCAGAAGTGGTCCCCGGGCAGTGTGACCCCCAAAATATACGCTCAGCCTCTAGCGGCTGGGCACGCCGTGCAGTCGTTCACTCAGCAGGTGTTTCAATTTAAGCGTAGCCTTTGTGCAAGGATCTGGGCATGTGTTGAATAAAAGATTCACTCTGACCTTGGGTAATTTATGTATTATTTATATATGTAATATATATGTGTGTATACATATGTATATATGTGTGTAATTTACATGTGTATTATTTATATGTAGTGAGCAAGGCGGACCTGGCTTCATCAGGTCTCTTTCTAAGTGTAATGTGTTAACAATTACAAAGTCTTTTCCTGCACTCCGTGGGTTTTCATGGTTTAGTGGATGAAAATTCCTATTTTCACTGATGGTTTGCCTATGGATCCCGTTCTGAAATGTTTGCTTGGCAGCCCAATACTTAAGACTGCCCACACGTATTAAAAAACATATGACTGTTCAGAGGGAAATGATTTGGTGATTTATATCCCCTGGACCCTTATTAGACTGAGTTCAAAGACCATTGATTCAACAAACTTTCGTTGAGCTCCTAATATTCATTGAGCACAGAGAGAGAGAGAAAAGTCAGGTTGTTAGTGGCAGTGTACTGTAGGTCCCATAGCATTGTGTTATAGAAGGGACAAGTACAAAAAGAAGAGGTAACAAATAGCCTGGGATGGAAAACATGATCTGGGATGGAAAACATGATCTTTGAACAGCATCATAAAGGATTAGTAGAAAATGGGTGAATGAATAATCAAATTATCACACAACCCAAGTTAATGGCATTTGAATTGAGACTGTACTGTGGCTGACTTTGGGACAAATTATCCTCAGGAACAAGAAATGATTGCATAACCGTAGTAATGAAAAGTGTTTTCTTCTTTTGACTCTAATTAAGCTTTCATTTAATTGTTTTCTTCTGTTGACTCAAATTTGTTTAATTCTTACAGTTTTTATTCTGGTAAATAAAAACATGATAAATAATCAAATTTTTTATTTGTCATTGACAGTTAATATAAATTAAGTAAAATATTAATTCAGTTGTGCACTATTATCAAAAGTTTTCCAAATTTCCCATAAAATGACCACGTCTAAATATATAGCCTAATGGTCAAAACAAGTTCAACAAAAGATTATTTACAAATATGAGAAGACTGTGGTCCTATAACTCTTTTCTCCACCAAAGTGAACATGTAAATTGTTAGTCCAAGAAAATCACAAACTCTATTAGAAGAATGTACTCCAAACAAGTGATGGAACAGTACCAATTTCTCAGCCTTCCTTTGGCAGCACTACTTTTGATAAACATTCTCCAAATAAATTGTAGATTTCTAGCAAATACAGTAGACATTTTAATCTTGTCAAGATAATGTAAGGAAATGCCCTGAAAGATTTTTAAATTGACTATAATTACCAATATCAGTCCTTAAGATAATTTTGCTGAATAAATAATTGGAGGGTTTTTGTTTGTTTGTTTGTTTTTGTTTGTCTGGGTTTTTTTTTCTACCACATAGGTTGATTGATGCTTAACATAGTGCCTTTCCCGTCTTACTTGAACTCAGGTGGTCACCCTCAATTCTTCTATTGCTGGATATTACTAACATATTTAGCTGTTGTGTGAGTGTGTGTGTGGTTTTTTTAAAAACCCTTTTCTAGTCCCTTCATTGTCTTTGCATGCATTATCTTCCAGGATTCTTCTCTTTTTTGGACCTCTTCCCTGCCACCAATGTGCTTCTTGGTGGGTAGTTATCAGCATATACAGAGTTCACTTTCCATTTGTATCAAAGACTGAATGACACAGGTCTGCTCCGTCTCTGATCATTTACCTGCATGGGGGTCCAGTTTAATACTGTTCCTTTGTGGCTATTTTGAATACTCCCAGCTGCATAAATACACAAGAACACACACAAAGATATACTCAGGGACACTCACTAAATAGCCTTTCCCTTCTGGTTTTCTAAGAGAAACCAAGGTACAAAAAGGAGGCCTCCATGGATCTAGGGTCAGTAACTGAAGCCAGGTGGCCTATCTTCTCAAGCTGCTTCTTTCACTACCCTCTTGCTGATTTGAGAAACAGCAGGAAAATGAATGACAGTTTAAATTTGATTTTTATTTTTGCCTTTCCCCAAATTTCTGCCATCCTGTAAACTCCACCAACTTCTTAGAAAAGGAAGCTCTTCTGTGGTCTAGGCATGTGAAAGTGTTTTAGCAGCAGTGGCTTTAGGTTGTCAGAGATAAAGCCATGCCACAATCCAGATTCAGTGAAGAGTTTCCTGAAAGAATCCAGATGTTGGTGCCATGATGGTTTTCTTAAGAGGTGAGGGACAAACCCTGCTCTTGAGCCAAGCCACTGTGACTCCTGGAGTTTAGCTAAAGCTAAAGGATGGCCCCCTTGAAGGTTGTTTGGTTGGGTGGAACTACACTGTGGACAAAGAGGATAGAAACTAATCCAAAGTGCCAGAAATTAACCCCTGCCATAGCTTAGGTTCTCCTAGGTAGTAGGCTTCAGAAGGAAAATATGAGCTTGGAGGTCATATGAAGGTCTACTTATCCTATATTATCTCTCGTAACTCTGGCAGTAACAGGAGCAAAATAAATCTGGACAAATGCAAGGCGTTTAGATGAATCTGGCAGTGTACGCTGGGCTTGTATCAGACATCAAGCAGGCAAGGCTGGAAGGTTTGCTTTCTTCGTGCTCAAGGTTTTGGCCATCCTGAAGGAGAATCATTTTGGCAGGGAGTACTTAGTAGTCTACTGCAAGCTTCTCTTGGGTCCAACTGCCATCACCTGTCAATCCACAGAGATGCCCAGCAGGTCACAGCTGACATCCCACAGCCGCCTTGCTACTGTCTCATTACGAGCCTGCGCAGAGACCCGTGCCACATGGCAGTCACTGGAAAGGAAAAAGAAAGGCTTAAAGCACAGGGTTAAGAATGGAGTCTGCTCTCTGCCTGGGATAAGGAACACAACAGAAGAACAACCCAGGGATGACATGTGCTCTGGGCGCTTCACAGGACCAATGTTTGTCCTATCTCTGCATCCTCCAATGTTTACCTCAGAGAAAATGTAATTACCATTTTAGAGCTCACTAGACCACACCAGATCAGAATGCTTTGTTTGATATATAATGTGTATCATTTAGTCTTTATATTCCCCTTTGTGTATACATATATATATATATATATATATATATATATATTTAACTATAATATCAGTGCCTGCCTGACTCCTGTGTATGTCCATCTTATTCAAACATGTCTTTAAGGTCCACTCTATAGCACCTTGTACAGTGTCATGTAGCTGAGATACTGCTATTTACATTGGTCATAGATGCTTGGAGTGGTTAAAAAAAAACCGTCTTCCTTCTGATCTGCCTGCAGTTATAACTGTTTTTAAACTCAAAGAACAAGCCTTATAAGTGTAGTACTTCTGTTTAAGGGAACTCACCAATACCACCAGCAAAACCTGCCATTTCTGAGTGAAAAGACTATCACTGATGACCAAGAGGGTCTGGATGACTCTCTGGAAATGACTTGGCCTCTGTAGGCCTCTATAGCCTCCAATGCACTAAAGCCTTAAATTCTTTATAAGTTTATGGTGAACAGCAAATGATACAAAGGACATGAAAACACCCTGTAAGCTAAGACATGCTGTAAAAATTATTCAAATACAAAATTCAAATATTACATACAATAAGAGCTACTGAAGTATGGTTATGACATCAGCATGGTCATGATGCTGATATTTCCAGTGGGACTTTGGTAAGTATTAATCAGTATAGGTAAAAGATTGACCAATTTCAAAACTTACTATAAAGCTACTGTAATCAAGATAGTGTTATACTGGCATAGGGATACACATGTAAATGAACGGAATAGAATTAAAAGTGCAGAAGTAAACCCTCACATTTACAGTCAATTGATTTTTGGTAATACTACTGTTACAGACTGATTCATGTCCCCCCAAATCCATAGGTTGAAGCTCTAACCCACGTGTGACTATAATGAAGATAGGGTCTTGTTTTGTTTTTGTTTTTTTAATTTTTATTTATTTATTTATTTATGGCTGTGTTGGGTCTTCGTTTCTGTGCGAGGGCTTTCTCTAGTTGTGGCAAGTGGGGGCCACTCTTCATCGCGGTGCGCGGGCCTCTCACTATCATGGCCTCTCCCGTTGCGGAGCACAGGCTCCAGACGCGCAGGCTCAGTAATTGTGGCTCACGGGCCTCGTTGCTCTGCGGCATGTGGGATCTTCCCAGACCAGGGCTCGAACCCGTGTCCCCTGCATTGGCAGGCAGATTCTCAACCACTGCACCACCAGGGAAGCCCAAGATAGGGTCTTTAAGGAGGTAATTAAGGTTAAATGAGGTCATAAGGGTGAGGCCTTAATCCGATAGAACTAGTGTCCTTATTAAGAAGAGAAGCAGACACCAAGAATATATGCACACAGAGGAAAGGCCATGTGAGGACATAGCAAGAAGGTAACCATCTGCAACGCAGAAGAGAGGCCTCACCAGAGACTAGCCCTGCCAGCATCTTGATCTTGAACTTCCAGCCTCCAGAACTGTGATAAAATAAATTGTCATTTAAGCCATCTAGTTTGTGGTATTCTGTTATGGCAGCCCGAGATGGACTAATACAGCTATCATGACAATTCAGCAAAGAGAAAATAATCTTTTCAACAAACGGTTCTGGGACAATTGGATATCCAAATGCAAAAGAATGAAGTTGGAAACCCTACCTCATACCATATACAAAAGTTAACAAAAATGGATCATAGGGAATTCCCTGGCAGTCCAGTGGTTAGGATTCTGCTCTCACTGCCAGGGGCCCAGGTTTGATCCCTGGTCAGGGAACTAAGATCCCACACGCTGTGTGGCATAGCCAAAAAACAAAAAAACAAAAAACAGTAGAGAGGGCAGACAGCAGAAGCAAGAAGAACTACAATTCTGCAGCCTGTGGAAGAAAAACCACATTCACAGAAAGATAGGCAGAGGACTTTGTACCAGATGAAGGAACAAGATAAAACCCCAGAAAAACAACTAAATGAAGTGGAGATAGGCAACCTTCCAGAAAAAGAATTCAGAATAATGATAGTGAAGATGATCCAGGACCTCGGAAAAAGAATGGAGGCAGGGCTTCCCTGGTGGCCCAGTGGTTAAGAATCCGCCTGCCAATGCAGGGGACACGCGTTCGAGCCCTGGTCCAGGAAGATCCCACATGCTGTGGAGCAATGAAGCCCGTGCGCCACAACTACTGAGCCTGCGCTCTAGAGCCCGTGAGCCACAAATACTGAGCCTGCTCGCCTAGAGCCTGTGCTCCGCAACAAGAGAAGCCACCGCAATGAGAAGCCCACAAACCGCAACGAAGTGTAGCCCCTGCTCGCCGCAACTAAAGAAAGCCCGCACACAGCAACAAAGTCCCAACACAGCCAAAAATAAACAATAAAAAAAAAAAAGCTGCTCATCATCACTAATTATTAGAGAAATACAAATCAAAACTGCAATGAGGTATCACCCACCTCACACCAGTTACAATGGGCATCATCAGAAAATCTACAAACAACAAATGCTGGAGGGGGTGTGGAGAAAAGGGAACCCTCTTGTGCTCTTGGTGGGAATGTAAATTGATACAGCCACTATGGAGAACAGTATGGAGGTTCCTTAAAAAACTAAAAATAGAATTACCATATGACCCAGCAATCCCACTAGTGGGCATATACCCAGAGAAAACCATAATTCAAAAAGACACATGCACCCCAATGTTCACTGCAGCGCTATTTACAATAGCCAGGTCATGGATGCAACCTAAATGCCCATCGACAGACGAATGGATAAAGAAGATGTGGTACCTATATACAATGGAATATTACTCAGCCATAAAAAGGAACGAAATTGAGTCATTTGTTGAGACGTGGATGGATCTAGAGATTGTCATACAGAGTGAAGTAAGTCAGAAAGAGAAAAACAAATATCATATATTATTGCATGTATGTGGAACCTAGAAAAATGGTACAGATGAACCGGTTTGCAGGGCAGAAAAAGAGACACAGATGTAGAGAACAACGTATGGACACCAAGGGGGGAAAGTGGCGGGGGTGGGGGTGGGGGCAGGGGTGGGGGTGTGATGACTTGGGAGATTGGGATTGACATGTATACTCTGATGTGTATAAAATGGATAACTAATAAGAACCTGCTGTATAACAGGGAGATCAGCTCAGTGCTTTGTGACCACCTAGAGGGGTGGGATAGGGAGAGTGGGAGGGAGGGAGACGCAAGAGGGAAGAGATATGGGGATATATGTGTATGTATAGCTGATTCACTTTGTTATAAAGCAGAAACTAACACACCATTGTAAAGCAATTATACTCCAATAAAGATGTTAAAAAAAAAAGAACCTGCTGTATAAAAAATAAATAAAATAAAATTCAAAAAGAAAAACAAAAGGATCAAAAAAAAAAAACAAAAACAAAAACAAAAAACAAAAGGATCATAGTCCTGAACTTAATGTTAAAACTATAAAACTGTTGGAAGAACACAGTAATAAATCTTTGTGACCTGGGGCTAGGCAATAGTTTCTTAGATAAGACACCAAAAGCACAAGTGATAAAAGAAAAAATAGATAAATGAGACTTCATCAAAATTAAAAACTTCTGTTCTTCAAAGGACACCATGAAGAAAACTGAAAAGACAAACCAACAAACCAACAGAATGGGAGAAAATATTTGCAAATCATATACCTGATAAAGGACTCATATTTAGATTATATAAAGAACTGTTACAACTAAACAACAAAAAGACAATCCAATTTAAAAATGGGCAAAGGATTTGAATAGACATTTCTCCAACAAAGATATAGAAACGGGGAATAAGCACATGAAAAGATGTTCAACATCATTAGCAGGAAAATGCAAATGAGAACCACAATGAGATACTACTCTATACATACTCAGATAGCTAATATCAAGGGACAGACAGACAATAACAAGTGTTAACAAGGATGTGGAGAAATTGGAACCCTCATATACTGCTTGTGGCAATGTAAAATGGTGCAGCCACTTTGGAAAACAGTCTGATAGTTTCTCAACAGCTAAAGTAGAGTTAAAATATGACCCATATTCCAGTGAGATTACATTTCTGGGTTTATACCCAAGAGAACTATCCATACAAAATGTGTACATGAATGTTCAAAGCAGCATTATCTTAATAACCCAAAAATGGGAAAAAATCCAAATGCCCATCAACTGATGAATGGACAAATGAAGATGGTGTATCCATAAAATAAGATATTTGGCAATAAAAAAGAATGAAGTATTGATACACCCTCTAGCATGGATGAACCTTTAACATGTAATGCTAAGTGAAAGAAGCCAGTCACAAAAGGCCATATATTATATAATTCCAACTGTATAGGCAAATCTATAAAGACAAAAAGTTGTAGTAGTTTCAGGCAGAAAAGAACAACCAGTGCAAAGGTCCTAAAGCTTCAATCAAGACAGACTTCTATGTTCATGTCTTGCTAGCGGTCTACATGGCTGCTGTTGGATCTTCAAAATGCTTAAAATTAAGAATCCATTGTACTGGAAAGGCTCTTCAAAAGTCAATTCAATAATCATGGATTTGAAGCTGACTCTAAGCCATTCAGTCAAAACCAAGATAAAGGGTTATTTCATTTTTTAAAATCTCCAGGGAAGAAGAATCCAGTCACTCTTGGAAAATCATTCCAGTGGACAAAACTAAATAATCTATCTTCTTGCACTTCAGACCTGCATTTCCAACTATCCGCTACACAGTTCTACTCACATATCTTATGGATAACACACTCAACATGTACAGAGCCGGGTTTATTACGTAGTGGGCAATTGTTACTCCTTGGTTGAACACCCACCCCACATTTTTTTGGCAATAGAAACCTGATTTCTTTCTATGGAATTACCTCTTCCTCTTGGATATAGTTTGAAGATCCCATTAATCAAATGCCTGCCTGTCCTCCTGTAGCCAAGCTAGTGGGGGTGAGAGAATGGAGGCGATGATCGGGGCAGGAAGGAGACCCAATGCTTCCTCCCTGGAGAGTGGATGGTGGGCAATACAACAGACTGAAGACAGCTGGCATTCACTCACTCCAGCAGCAGGGTCCTGGCCAGCTGACTGGCCATTCTGACAGTTCGAAGCCTGACTCTTCAGTCTTCCCTTCGAACCTAGGAGTATCCCCATATTTTAATAAATTCTCTTCTTGCTTATGTTAGCCAGCGTCCATTTCCACTGGTTTGGAATCAAAGAACCCTAAGTTATACACATTATTTATCTACATCTTCTGTCTCAGTTAATGTCACAATTAATCTCCTAATAACTCAGGCTTGAACCCAGGTCACCAAATCCTCCTCTACCCCCTCACTTGTTGGTCATCAAGTGGTAAAAATTCTGCCTCTTCAGGGTCTCTCACTTAAACCATTCTCCTCATTCTGGCTGTCATTACCCTACATCAGAAACTCATTCTCTCTCATTTGGGGTACTTCATTCATTCATCAAACGGAGTTACTAAGGATATTTTTCTAAACCACAGACCAGACTGTGGCTCTCTCTACTGAAACAATTTCTGTGGCTCCTCTCTAAGCCTGGCATTATAGGCCTTTCATGATCTGACTGTCTACCTTTCATTCCAATCTGAATTTATTTACAGCCCTTTCTCCAAAATTTTGGATTATTTCCACAAAATCTTGAAGGTGGAGGTGAAACCGTGTTAAAATTTTGATCTTATGTGATATCTGGAATTTGCTTCAAAATAATATGGAATGAGAAAAATATGGGAAGGGGTAGTGGATGGGGATGGGGCAGGATTGGCCATGGGTTAATGGTTGTTGAGGCTGATTATGGGTATATGGGGATTCAACATGCTATTTTGTCTACTCCTGTGTACATTCAAAATTCCCTACAATACAAAGTTTAAAAAGTCTTCACTTATTCAAGAAGGGAGTCCATTGATACTATTTTAGTCCTGAAGGTAATGGAGAAATACAGATTCAAATTCTTTTAAATTTGAAAAAATAGAACTAGGAGCCCAAAAAGGAACAAAGAAAACTAGACTGACATAAAAAAATGTAGGAAGAAAAGAAACAACCAGAAAGTATAATCATCCATATAAAAGATGGCATGAATAAAATCAAACCTAGCAGTTACCACAAAAAAATGTGAATGGGTCAAATTCCCCTATTAAAAGATAAAACAGCATCATTAGCAGCATCATTAACTACCCTCATCCCTAGAGTCAAGAGACAAAAGCCATATTGGACAATGTACTTTTTTAAAAAGGTAAGGTATACATACAGACAATGGAATATTACTCAGCCATAAAAAAGAATGAAATAATGCCATCTGCAGCAACATGGATGGACCTAGAGATTATCATACTAGGTGAAGTAAGAGAAAGACAAATATCATATGCCATCAATCATGTGTGGAATCTAATTGTTAAAAATAACACAAATGAACTTATTTACAAAACAGAAACAGACTTACAGATATCGAAAACAAACTTATGGTTACCAAAGGGGAAACATGGTGCGGAGGGATGAATCAGGAGCCTGGGATTAATATACACACACTACTATATCTAAGATAGATAACCAACAAGGACCTACTGTATAGCACAGGGAACTCTACTCAATATTCTATGATAACCTATATGAGAAAAGAATATGAAAAAGAATGAATATATGTATATGTATAACTGAATCACTTTGCTGTACACCTGAAACTAACACAACATTGTAAATCAACTATAGTCCAATATAAAATGAAAATTTAAATAAATAAACACCCCTCCCCCCCCAAATAAATAAAAAGGGTACGGTACACCAGACAAATCCAAATTATTTCCTGTGGGCAATAAAATTCCATCTTCAAAAACAGATACATTCATACCTGAAATGGTTCCCATTTAGAACTTCAAGACCTTCTGTTAAGGCACAGTACAGGCTGGTCTGGGCTCCCTGCTGAGGGGTCTTGATGAAGAAGGAGAAAAGCCACCAAATCCATCTCATGAGGTATGAGTGCCGAACCAATTCAGAGTTGACTGTGCCAGGGTGTACAGAGTACGTTGTAACGCCAGAGCCTGATGTGGGGATGCCATATAGAGAGGAGAAGACAGGACTTGATGTTGCCAAGTGGCCAAAGAGAGCAGAAGACATGAATAAACATTTGCCCCATGTGGACTCCTTTCCCATGATGCTATCGCAAGCACTCCTCACAGTAATTTATACCTTCATTTCACAGATTACAATTAAGGCTCAGAGAGGTTATTAACTGCTAGGAAGCAGCAGAGCCAGGACCTCTCAGAAGCACTTGACATTGTTGACCACTCTCATCCTAAAGCTGCCTTTTCATTGGCTTTCATGATCCCATACCTCTTCTGGTTTTTTTAACCTTTCTGGGATGCATCCTCTTGTTTCCTGGACCGGTTCATCATCTTCTACCCAAACTTTAAATGTTAAGAGTTCTCATGGCTCACTAAATTCCCTCTCTGTAACTTTATAGCACTCATTTTTATCTATGGTCCAAGTGGCTCCTTTTAACACTTGGCTGACAATAAAAGGCAGTATAATGTGGTGGTTAAGGGTATGGACTTTGTAGTCAGACTGCCCAGTTTCAAATCCAAGCTTTACCACTCACTAGCTGTGTAACCTACCTGATGTTGTGACTTAGTTTCCTCATCTGTAAAATAGGGATAATTATAATACCTACACCTCACAGAGCTGTTCTCAGGATTAAATGAGTTCATGTGTAAAAGAGCTTAGAATACTGTCTGGTGCATGATAAGTGCTAAATGACACTTATGCATGTGCTATTTCAGGTCCCCAACTCTTTTCTAGAAACCCTGGGGTCAGAAATGTTTCCAATTTTTTAAATTTTATTTTATATATATAAAATGTCTATTACCTACTCTCCCTAGTACAGGTGAGGTTTTGCTGCCAAATGAGTTTTAGTATCAAGCTTAGGAAAAAACAGTTTTCAGTCCTTTGTGGATTTCACAATTAAAGAAAAAGGACTGTGGACCTGTATTATTTTCCACTTGACATCTACTCTAGATGACCCATAGTAATGCAGACTCAGAGGTCCAAAACTGACTTCATGTATTTAAGGCCAAACCTGGTTCTTGCAGTGTTCCCTACACTTTCAACCAGGCAGGCATACAGGACCAGTCCTTAAGGATCCACCACCTCACCATGCATCTCCAATCAACAAGCCCTGTGATTTTCACATCCTAAATATCTCTCAGGAGTGTCTATTACCCTCCATCTCCACCACCCTAGTCCAAGCTACCCTCACTTCTTACCTCAACCACAGAAATCACCTGCTGCATCCACTCTTGCCCTCATTTTAAAAAAGGATTCCATTTTAACAGTTTTCCATTGTTCTTAGAATAAACACTAAAATCCTTACTGTGGCCTCTCTGGATTTCACCTTCACCTACCTTACCAGTCTCAGCTCAGACCTCTTGCTTTCTACATTCTAACTATGACTGCCTTTTCTCAGTTTCTCAAGCAGAGACCAGACCTTCAGCCATTCTCTTCCTTCTGCCTGGAATGTTCCTCAGCCCCCTCAACTGCCTCACCCCACCCACGCTGTAACCCATTTAATTTCTAATCATCCTGCAAGGGCTCAGCTTGCAACTCACTCCCTCAGAAAAGTCCTTCCTGTTCCTTCAGACTGAATAAGGTTCTCCCCACCACCCCCCTGCCAATCCATTATAGGTCCTCGTAATTCCCCTTTATAGCATTTATCACAATTATAATTAAATAACAACAACAAAAAGGAAACTGTCTAGACGTTGTTCAGGAAATGAATAAACTAAAGCACATCTATACTATGAAACACAATGCAGCCAACAAAAGTAATGGGGTAAATCTCTATGTACTACATGGAAAGATCTCTTAGATACTGTGTTGGAATTTCACTTCCTTATGTATGATATATACATATGTAAATGCACAAGAAAGTAATTGGAACGGGGCACATCAAGTTGTTGACAGTGGTATCTTGAGGGGAGAAAAGCAGAAAGGGAAGACAGGAGAATAACTATATACTTCCATCTTATTTGAACTTCATACAATGAGAATTATTCATGCATTACTAGACTGATTTTACATGTGACAGTTGTATAAATACTTGCTAATTATTTCTCTCTCCCATTGGATGTGAACCACTCCACCCTCAAACCCCTAATCCAGTGTGTAAAATAGCATGGACGCTGAATACGTGGCTGTTGAATGGCTGAATGAATGCCTCTTCTGTCATGCCCAGGTTTCTTTCATTGCATCATAGCTATTTCCCACCTAATCCTCATACCTATCAGGTTTTCTCACTCGTGTGGCCTCTGCTTTTATCTGATCCTCACAGCTGGGTCCATCTCTCCACTTCCAGGCCACCCTAGCTCCCTGACCAACCTTTGGATAGTTTTCACCATCCAGTTACCCTGATCTATCCCAAGCTGATAAAGGATGTTATGCCCTGGGCATAGACATAACTCTCCATCTCACAGCTGTCCATGTGGTTTGACGATCCTGTTCCAACGATGGGGCTAATGTGTCTGATACCTTCAGCCTGAATTCTGCCTGCCTTAATCCTAAGCAACTCTAATTGTCCACCCTGGATTTCCTGTTCTATTTATTGGAAATCCATAGTAGACCGTTCTAAGGATCTCTGTTTATTTGTGACTGGAGACTCCCCTCCTCAAGCATACATTTCCCTCTTATTTGACCCTTTGTTGTTAGGGGGACCCCCTCCATAGTCCCAGCACCTGTTTTATCCCAATGGTTGTAGCCAGCGCCAGTTCTGGTCCCTCCCTTCTATCTAGTTTCACTACAAGTCAAAAAACTTGATTTGCTCATGAGGCCTGAATTAATCATGACAATAACCCGTGAAGCAGTCCCATTTTACATATGAGGAAATAAGTCTTGAAAAGTTAAGCAACTTGCTGCAGGTCATGCAGCTAGTAACTGCCAAAGCCCAGCCTTCAGAATTTTCCCGTTACCTCCCAGTCACCTCCAACATTCAGTTGTGGGCTGTTCACTAAAACTATACCCAGGTAGAGCCATGGAAGCAGGTCCTGTCCAGAGGATGGGCTCCAGAAAACACTTCCTATTCCTGTGGCTTTTAGCTACTTCCCATTGACTCATGTCTCCACACTCATTTCTTTTAAGCCTACCTTTTAGCCTCCGGGCGAGTTCCTGGGTAAAGAGAATGTTGGCTAACTTGCTGTGACAGTAGGCCAGACCTGCATGGTAGAACTTCTCACCCTGCAGGTTATGGAAATGGATCCTTCCCAGGTGATGTGCTAAGGAAGACACATTCACTACCCTTGATGGGGCTGATTCCTTCAATTTCTCTAGCAACAGGTGGGTCAGGAGGAAGTGACCTTTGAGAAAAAGTAGAATTAACAGAGTTCAGGGCCAATGTGAGGGTGAAGGGAGTAGTGGTGAGCCGGGCTCAGCTATGGAAGGCAGAGCATTCAAGAATAAGGCTTTTTGGGCTTCCCTGGTGGCGCAGTGGTTGGGAGTCCGCCTGCCAATGCAGGGGACACGGGTTCGAGCCCGGGTCCGGGAAGATCCCACATGCCGCAGAGCAGCTGGGCCCGTGAGCCACAATTACTGAGCCTGCGCGTCTGGAGCCTGTGCTCCGCGGCAAGAGAGGCCATGATAGTGAGAGGCCCGCGCACTGCGATGAAGAGTGGCCCCCACTTGCCACAACTGGAGAAAGCCCTCGCACAGAAACGAAGACCCAACACAGCCATAAATAAATAAATAAATAAAATTTAAAAGAATAAGGCTTTTTGCCTCATTAATTCATTATCAACTACAGAATAAGTTCAGTGACGGTTTGGGGAAATAGGAACAGCCAAAGACATGAGACATCTTTCTAAGAGGTAGGTCTGGATTATGTGCATATGAATATGAAGTCATGTCTTATTCCAACTTTGAATAACATCACTGTTTAAGAGCAGGTGGCCTCTACTTGATGCTGGCCACAAGCGTCGCTACAAAGAAAGCAACACAGCCCCCAATCCAATTAGGTTGTTCAAAAATATTCTAAGGTAAATTGAATCTGAAGCACAGATTAAAAAGTGGGAGGAACCTCAAGCGAGCCTGAGCTTTCAGGCAGGACCACACTATTTATTATACACTTATAGTCTATTATGGCCCAAAGGTCTAATCACACCACAAAGCAGGCTCCATATGACCCTAAGTTTTCCAAGGGGAACTTTAGTTTCCCTCTAGCTTTGTGATGAGACACAATTTCTTACCTAAGTGGTTGACTCCTATGTGCATCTCAAAGCCGTCGGCTGTCTTGGAGTAGGGACACATCATCACTCCTGCGTTGTTGATCAAAATGTGGAGATGCTTTTCCTCTGCAGGGAAGAGGGGATGGAGTGTGGAAGTGGCCAGCCACAGCTGTTACATCTTTGAAATCTGCCCCATACCCATGATTTGAAAATGAGGATGCATGGCTTCAATCTTTCCTCTGTTTTCCTCTCATACTTATTTTGTATTGTTTTTTCATTTTAAGACTTTAGTTGAATCATACATACTCTTAATACTCTTTAAGACTTTAGTTGAATCATACATACTCTTAATCATACATACTCTTAATGTCAGGTGGGCAAAATTCCACCTGACACTACCAAATGGCCTTTCCAATCTTTCCAATTCAGGAGCTACTTACTCAATGCTTTTGGGAAGTGTTCTGTCTATCTCTCCCAACAGAAAGACTTCCCAAGCTGAATGGGAAATTCCAAAACAAGAGAAAAAGGATACTCTCTATGCCTCCCTGCCACTCGGATTCAGGCCCACAAAGAAACACTGGTTTCACTTCTTTGTTTCATCTGCCAACTCTCTCTTATGATTTATTTCCTCATATGAATTGTAATTTCTGACTAAAAGTATATATCAGTGGAAGTTGCTTCCCTTGGGAGGCCTAGATCCCTGGGTTATGAGGGAATAAGCCTAGAGAGTGCTCTTGGACTCAATTTTGATGTGATACTATGGGGTTTTACGTTAATTTCTCAGCTCAAGTTCCTTGCACCAGTTGGTGGTGTGAATGAATTACCCCCACCCCATAAATGATGTCAGCTTGAAGTTCTAATTTCTTGCAGATGACCGTTTATCCATCCATGTTCTAAAGAGATGATAAGCTTCTTTGTCATGTCCCTGAGCTGGTGGCCTGGGGTTTTTTTTAAGCTCCTTGTACCAAGGACCAGATGGCTTTTTGTGAATCCCAACCTTATGTGGAGCCTCAGATACAGACAGCAACCCAGCCTTCAACATCCTGAGGTCTCATCTCCTATCCCTGTAAGGATATTTGGACTCCAGACCTTAAAGCCCATATTGAGTTCTGGTACACGTATAAGATTTCTGGCTTTAGTTCTTATGCACTGCTATGAATTTTTGAATTCATTTTTTGTTTCTTCCTCTTGAGTATTTCCCTTTGTTACTAATGAGTTCAGCTATGAATCAGAAGTTTTTGGCTATATTCTGTCTAGCATTTCTATGTGTCAGAGAGGGAGAGGAATCTTTTCTTTTTAGCTAAGTCTGCAATGTTGATTGCAAGACCCACAGCATAGTCTCCAGTTCCACACTTACCTGCTAAGAAGCCCTTAGCAAAGGCTCGAATAGATTTAGTATCAGCCAAGTCCAGTTTCCGCACCAACACCTGTTGGTTCCCTGTCATGATCTGGATCTCTCTGGCCACCAACTCCCCCTTTTGCACATCCCGGCAAGCTAAATATACACGGGCTCCTGTCAACCAATATATAAAAGAGACAAACTGTCGGCTCTGTTTTTGAGTGAGCATCAAAGACCTAATACTAATGTTAAATGTTATTTTCTACTGTATTTTTAAAAAAGGAATTACCCCTACTTCACACAGAGGTATCTGATGAACATATCAGGAAAGAAAAATAAATCAATAATATTCATTGTGTCCATTATATGTGGAACATTGTACTAGTATCAGACCAGAAAATCAGCGGGGCACTTGGAATGTTCTTGAATTCCAAGACTGGGAGGAAATAATGAGAATGGTCATCATTGCAAGGGATAAAATAGCAGTAGCAAGAAGAAGACCTAAATAGACATTTCTCCAAAGAAGATCTACAGATGGCCAATAGGCATGTGAAAAGATGTTTAACATCGCTAATTATTAGAGAAATGCAAATCAAAACTACAATGAGATATCATCTAACACCAGTCAGAATGGCCATCATTAAAAGTCTACAAATAACAAATGCTAGAGAGGGTGTGGAGAAAAAGGAACGCTCCTACACTGTTGGTGGGAATATAAGTTGGTGCAACCACTATAGAAAACAGTATGGAGGTTCCTCAGAAAACTAAAAATAGAATTACCATATAATCCAGCAATCTACTCCTGGGCATATATCTGGACAAAACTATAATTCAAAAAGATACATGTACCCCTATGTTCATAGCAGCACTATTCACAATAGCCAAGATATGAAACAGCCTAAATGTCCCTTGATAGATGAATGGATAAAGAAGATGTGGTACATATATACAATGGAATATTACTCAGCCATAAAAAAGAATGAAATAATGCCATTTGCAGCAACATGGATGCAACTAGAGATTATTACACTAAGTAAGTCAGAAAGAGAAAGACAAATACCATATGATATCACTTATACATGGAATCTAAAATATGACACAGATGAACCTATCTACAAAACAGAAACAGACTCACAGACATAGAGAACTAACTTGTGGTTCTCAAGGTGGGGGTGGTGGGGGATGGATGGACTGGGAGTTAGGGATTGGCAGATGCAAGCTATTACATATAGAATGGATGGACAACAAGGTCCTACTGTGTAGCACAGGGAGCTGTATTCAATATCCTATGATAAACCACAATGGAAAAGAATATATCAATAAAAGAATGTATATATATGTATAACTGAACCACTTTGCTGTACAGCAGAAATTAACATTGTGAATCAACTATACTTCAATTAAAAAAAACCAACAGTGGCAGGAGGGAATTAGAAGCAGATGAACTTGCCTCTTTGAGCTAGCTCTTTGGCTGTCTCCTTCCCGATGCCTGTGTTGGCTCCAGTGACCACAGCGACCTTCCCAGGAAGCTGGACGGTTGATGTACACACCCCGCTGGACAGCATTTTCCTGCAGAGGAGAGCTCATCAGTTCTTCATTCTCTTTGTCTCAGCCAGAGATTCCTGCAACACCCCCGTGTCTACAGGCCCCAAGGCTGAGGGCTGTTTTGGTTCCTTCTAATGCTGTCTTTTTATAGATTAAAGGAAGGTTGGAGGAAAGAAAACAAAATTTTCTGCTCTTAAGATTTTCTTGCTCGGGCTTCCCTGGTGGCACAGTGGTTAAGAATCTGCTTGCCAATGCAGGGGACACGGGTTCGAGCCCTGGTCCAGGAAGATCCCACATGCCGCAGAGCAACTAAGCCCGTGCACCACAACTGCTGAGCCTGCGCTCTAGAGCCTGTAAGCCACAACTACTGAGCCTGTGTGCCACAACTAGTGAAGTCCGCGTGGCTAGAGCCCGTGTTCCGCAACAAGAGAAGCCACCACAATGAGAAGCCCACGCGCCGCAACTAGAGAAAGCCCGTGAGCAGCAATGAAGACCCAACGCAGCCAAAAATAAAAATAAATAAATTCATTAAAAAAAAAAAGATTTTCTTGTTCAAATGTTTCTGCTCTTGCTTGAGGACAGAAGTGATTCTATTATAAGGGCAAACCTTAGCACTGTTCCCTGCAGTTACAAGAACTGATGAATATCTGTTTAGCCAGGCTCCTGGTGGAGCTCTTTCTTAGGCTTAGGAAATCACAAGACTCAGCCTAGAAAAAGAAGAACTGGTCCACTGATGTTAATCTGTCCATAACTGGCACTTTATGGCCTTGATAAAACAGCTTACCCAACACAAAGTTAAAATTATGAAAGCTTGTCATCCTGGACAAAACGAACAGAAACACACACACACTTAAAAATAAGACAAAGAGGGACTTCCCTGGTGGCGCAGTGGTTAAGAATCCGTCTGCCAGTGCAGGGGACACGGGTTCGAGCCCTGGTCCGGGAAGATCCCTCACGCCGCAGAGCAACTAAGCCCGTGCGCCACAACTACTGAGCCCGCATGCCACAACTACTGAAGCCTGCGTGCCTAGAGCCTGTGCTCCACAACAAGAGAAGCCACCTCAGTGAGAAGCCTGCGCTCAGCAACGAAGAGTAGTAGCCCCTGCTCGCCACAACTAGAGAAAGCTTGCACACAGCAACGAAGACTCAACGCAGCCAAAAATAAATAAATACATTTAGAAAAAATAAATAAGACAAAGAATAATGTAAATAAGTACAAAGGGGAGCTGAGATTCAAGTCCTGGTTTCACTAATTTGTGTCCTTCTTCCTTCATCTTGCTTCTCCAAAAGAATGAATGCACAAACAGGTATTAGTAGGCCTCGGATTGTTCTTTTCTCTGCAAATCTTGGGGGCTCAATTTAAAACAATTTGTTGACTGGGAGATGCATTTTTAAGAGCATTTCAACCTTTTTCATTGAACTTAGAATTGCAAAGTACACACTTCTAGCCACTCAAGTTCCTGCTTAGAACAAACAGGCCATGAAGGAAGCAAACTAACTCAAGGTGACCACCAACGGATATCTTCCTCCTCAGAACAAGCCTCCCTGCTCAGTTTCCCACATCCCTTCAGCTTTAGCTCCAGGAGCCACAACACATCAGGGCCTCTACCCAGCTCTTCTTTCTCCTTAACCAGCAGGAAGAAAAGAGACAATCAACTATGAAAGTCCAGCTCTGGTCGAGCCCCCACGACCTAGCTAGGTGGTTTGGAACATCACCCTTGGAGTGTAACCTTCCTTAGAAAAATCTTGCTGAGGTATGAGCACTATTTTCAGTTCAGGTTCAACTCTTCACTGAGATTCTACGTGGATAAGAGGATGTCGTGGCGGAAAGAGATAAAAAGCAGCGTTTCGGCCGAGTACCAACACCCATGTGTGCCGAGAGGTGGAAGGACTGCATGTGCAGAGGGGAGGAGAAATACAACTGGAGGAGGGGCTCGAGGGAGGTGGGGAGAAAGGGAGGAAGGGGTGACTGTGGTAAGAAACGGCAGACGATGATCTAGCGCGCCTTCCAGTTCCACTCAGACAGTGACCGCCTCCCCCTTCCCCCGCCCATCCAATCCCCACCGAGGGAAGGAGTGTGTGTCTTCAGTCACTGGTCCACCGTCACTACTGGTGATTTACTCAGCACCAATCAGCAGTGTGCAACTCGCTGCTGATTCTACGGGGCACTCAGCCAGCCATTGGCTGATGTGTCACCTGGTCAAGAGACCACGACCCTCAACCTCTCCTCCCCACCCCCAAACCCCAGAGCAGGACTCGGACCACCTCCCACCCCCAACTCCTGCTGCGAAGGCAGGTAGAAGGCAGGAGAGTGTAATGAAACCCTTTCATTTCTCTCCTTTACTACATCTGTGCAGAGAAAAAGCAAATCTAACAGCAACAAGAGAGCAAGCAATGGAGCTCCAGATGTCACGATTCGCGTTGAGGAAACAAAGCAGGGTGCTCCGGACTGCAGCCCCTTCCCACGGCCTGGGGTCTCCTGGTATCGCCTTCCTCACCCAGGGCAGCTGGACCTCCTCCGACCAACCGAACTCCCCTACTTGGAGCCCCAACCGAACTCCCCTACTTGGAGCCCCGCGGGGAGTCTTCCTTTCCTTCTTTTGAAGAACAGAGCTTCGATGGGGATGAATGTTCCCCCCGAAGACTTCTCAAGAGAAGGCAATACATTTGCACAGACCTGATCTGGGGTGCAGCGATGTACAGGAGAAAGGGGAGGAGGAAGAGCAGGAGCAGGAGCAGGACCCCAATCATCTCGCGGGGAGGCAGGTGCGGCTGCCGGAGGTGAGCGAGATGCCCCAGCGGTGCTCGCCGGCTGTGGCCTCTCTTCCAAGACACGCCCTAGTAAAGTGCGACAGCCCGGGGAGTAAAGCCGTCTGGGAAATGTAGTCCAAAGCTTGGCATGTGAGCACGCTGTTCGCAGACGCTGAGAGAAGCTGAATTTTGCACCAGATACGCAACGGGTCCCCAACCAGCTAGGATCTAGGGCCTTTGGGATCATCGAACCAGCTCTCCCATGGCCCTTCTGGCCACCATGAAATCTCCCCAGTCCTCTCTGTGCCGGTGCCTAAGTCCAGACGCTGGTTCAGTTTTCCCCAATTATGGGTAGGCGGTTACCGCATGTTTCTCCTGGAGGTCAAATATTGGCATCTGGGAAATGTTCTAAGGCTGATTGCACAAAAGAGGAGCCGTTGGAGTCTGACAGTTGGGGGGGAGGGGGGAATCTTTCCTCCTTAGGGATTCCTTCACGCAAAGAAGCAGAAGCAATCGGTCCCTGAAGACACTACCAGGAGAATCATTTTATTGTGTCTTTGTGGAATTATAATGAAATATAAAGTATAATATCATAATTTTCCTGGTGTTTGAGTGTTAATTGATGATAGAATATAGTTTTCTTGATGACTTGGGTTAGTTATATTAACTCCCAGGGTAGCAATGGATTTCTCAGATTAGCACAGTTGGTTTTGCCTACTCATGAAAGTATTTAATCCTGTCTTGAATTAAAGCCATGGAAACTCTCTGGGAACAAGCAGCTTCCCTGGTCAGTCACTCCTTTCAGTCTGCCCTCTAAGGACTATGTCTCGTTTCCTTGGGGGTGAAGGTGGGGAATGTTTTAAGTCATTATCTGTCTGTGGTCCCTGACTGCACACAGTAATGTATTCTGGTTCTTCTGGATAATTCATTTCCATTTGATTGAAAGACACATATTCCAAGCTCAATTTGAACCAATATATTTTATAGCAATTGGAGAGGAGAGGGTTTCCTTCACACAATACAAATTTCTACTGATTTAACATTATATTAAATAAGTCATCAGGTTTTGTCACATGCTCATTATTGGGTTACCTAATATTTGAATAGAGTTTTACACCTGTATTAAAAGCCTTTCCCATGTTTTGTTCCTTATTCATTCACTCATTTATTTGACAAATGTTTATGGTATTCCTACAATGTACTAGGCACTGTGCTGAGGTCCAGCAAGGAGCCAGGGAGAAATTACCTCTGCAACAAGTGATCGGGGCTTCCCTGGTGGTGCAGTGGTTAAGAATCTGCCTGCCAATGCAGGGGACACGCATTTGAGCCCTGGTCCGGGAAGATCCCACATGCTGCAGAGCAACTAAGCCTGTGAGCCACAACTACTGAGCCTGTGCTCTAGACCCTGCAAGCCGCAACTACTGAGTCCGTGTGCCACAACTACTGAAGCCCACGTGCCACAACTACTGAAGCCCACGTGCCACAACTACTGAAGCCCACCCGCCTAGAGCCTGTGCTCCACAAGAGGAGCCACCACAATGAGAAGCCCGTGCACCGCAACGAAGAGTAGCCCCCACTCGCCACAACTAGAGAAAGCCCACGCACAGCAACAAAGACCCGACGCAGCCAAAAATAAATAAATTTAAAAACAAACAAACAAACAAAAACAAAAAAACAAGTGATCACTGTGAATAAATTGTGATGAGGGTTATGAGGGAAAATAGAGAAATCTTTGGGAGGTCATAGCAGGAGACCTCTCCTGGTCTGGAAATCAGGAAGGCTTCTTTGAGGAAATAACATGTGAGCTGAGGCCTGAGGAAGGCCAGGAGTTAGTGGGCAAGCAACATATAGGCAAGAGTGCTCTGAGCAAAGGACTTGAGTGAGTGCACTTGATGGTGCAGAGTTAAAACAGGGGCCACTAGAACAATGGAAAACACTGGTCTAGTTGAGGCACAGGGGCTAGGGGCAGTGCCAGAAATGGCAATAACAACCAGTGCTTATATAGTGCTTATTATGTGCCAGGCCTTGCCCAAGTGCCTTATATCTATTAACCACCTTGATTCTCATAACAACTCTATGAGGTAGGTACTGTGATTTTCCCTATTTCACAGAAAAGGAAACTGAAACAACAACAAGGTTAAATACGTTAGCCCAGGACATAGTGGCAGAGCTGGGATTCAAACTTAAGCATGTTGTATCCATGGTCTGTGCCCTTAACTACTAAGCCGTGTTGCCAAAAGATGAAGCTGGAGAACTTCTTCTTATACATATGCACATTTGGGCATCTACACAAAATTTGCATGCAATTGCATCCATAGAACCCAGATTAAAAACAAATGGTTAAACCTGTCAATTTTAATAATGTAATAGGGAGTTATTTACAAGCAAAAGCGAGTTTATTCAGAAATAGCCATAGGAACCCGCAATTCAAGATATGCAAACTATGGTGGCCCATGGGCAAATCCAGAGAACAAGGAAGGGAAGCTTGCTTTTATAGCAAAAGGGGGGGTGGTTGGGAGGGGCTGTGATAATCAAAGAGTCCATTGGAGAAAGCTGGGAATCCAAAGTATGGAGGCGTCTCATTGGTTGGGCTGCTAAAGTCTGATTGGCCGGACTGTATGCAGTGGAGAGTTTTCTTCTTCCTGCTGGATAGTGATGTAGGCAACACTTTCCTGTGGGAGATGTAGGCAAACATCTCTTCCTGTTTGGAGTAATTGATGATGCATGACTGGGCATGAGAGCTCCCCATATAGGCCTGTCCCACTCCAATTATAGCTGAGGTTTCTTTAGTTAATTCCACAAAATTGATGACTGAAGATGGGTAAACAGAAGAGTCACTTGGAGAGGAAGTTAGAGAAAGTGCAGAGGAGGACCTTGAGGAGCATTCAAATTATGGGATAGGTAGAAAAATGTAAGACTGAAAATGGACTGTGAAAAGGGGACAGAGAGGTTGGAGATGTATTAGCTTGGGTCTGAGCAGGTTAGAGAAACCACACAGTAAATTTGAACAGGGAAATTTTAATATGAAGAATTATTAACCATAACAGAGGATTGGAATGATGAGGAACTGGCTTGTACAGGAGTGATTAAACTTTTCTTATAAAGAAAAGTAAATATTTTAGGTTTTGGGGGCCATCTCTGTTGCAGCTACCAACTCTGCTACCGTAACATGAAAACAGCCATAGACAGTATGTAAATGAATGAGCATGGCTGTGTTCCAATAAAACTTTATTTACACAAACAGGCAGTGGACTGAATTTGGCCTGTGGGTCACAGTTTGCCAACCAGTGTGCTAGTAAGAAGTAAAGAGAACTCTAGGGAATTCCCTGGCAGTCCAGTGGTTAGGACTCCCCACTTTCACTGCCAAGGGCCAGGGTTCAATCCCTGGTTGGGGAACTAAGATCCCGCAAGCTGTGTGGCATGGCCCAAAAAAAAAAAAAAAAGAACTCTATAAAGGCTAAAAGAACAGATAAAATAAAAAATAGATATAATTTAAATTTTTAATAGCAGATATACTATAAATAATACAACATAATATAATATATAATAGCCCCTACCTGGGGCTGAGATGGAGCTCCCTAGGAAAAGACCCCTTCTACTCCCAGACTGAAGCCCAGGGCTTGCTGGAGAGTATAGCACACTGGATGGCAGAGAAGTCACTGTCTGCTGCACCACTGAAATTTGCTGGAAATCCACTGTGCTAGGGAAAGCTGTCCACAGGGAAGTGTCTCACTGGAGGCACTCTGCTACAAAACCACCTGAGGGGAGGGTTGCTGGGGGAGGCTGCAGGCCACTGAATGCTGATGGGGCCAGGCACTTGATGGTGCAGAAGCTGCGTGGACCCCAGGAGCCTGGCACTGCGGGAGCCAAGCCTGCTGCAGAAGCCTGCAGAGCTAGCGCAACAGAACCAGAAAGCAAGCCCCTTTCCTTCCGCAGTGTCTCTCCAGTGCCATCTATTGACAAAGTTTAATATCGTGCCAGATGCCAAAGAAGAGAATATAGAAAATAGAAGGGTCATTTTACACACTCATAAAGCAGGCAAAAAGGATGAATTGGAGCTGAAAGGTAATAAATTGATAACTGGTACCAGAGGGAACCCAGAGGATGTGGTGTAATAGAATGCATTATAAAGGCGTTTAAAGAAGTGGGTACAACACCAAAAACATGATCCATAGAAGAACAAATTAAGTTAGACTTCATCCAAATTAATAACTTCTGTTCTTTGAAAAATAAAGACTGGGAGAAAATATTTGCAAATCACATATCTGATAAAGGACTTGTAGTCAGAATATATATTTTAAAAACTCCCCAAACTCAAGATTAAGAAAACAACCCAATTTTTAAAATGGTCTAGTGGTTTGAACAGATACTTCAACAAAGAAGATATATAGGGACTTCCCTGGTGGTCCAGTGGTTAAAAATCTGCCTTACAATGCAGGAGATGAGGGTTCCATCCCTGGTCGGGGAACTAGGATCCCACATACTGAGGGGCAACTAAGCCCGCAAGTCACAACTAGAGAGCCTGTGTGCCACAACTACTGAGCCCGAGCACTGCAACTACTGAGCCCACATGCCGCAACTAGAGAGAGAAGCCCACGCACCACAACAAAGAGCTCGTGCACCGCAGCAAAGATCCCGTGTGCCGCAACTAAGAACAGACACAGCCAAAAATGAAAAAGAGGAAGGAAGGAATAAAGAAAGAAAGAAAGGAAGGAAGGAAGGAAGAAGGAAGGAAAGAAAGGAAGGAAGGAAGAAAAGGTATATAGATGGCAAATGAGTACATTTTTAAAGTGCTCAATATCATTAGTCCTTAGGGAAATACAAATTAAAACCACAATAAGATGCCACTACATACCTACTATAATGGCTAAAATAAAAAAGACTGACCATATCAAGTATTGATGAGAATGTGGAGCAACTGGAACTCTCATACACTCTTTCTGAGAATGCAAAATGATACAACTACCTTGGAAAACAGTTTGGCGATTTCTCAAATAGTTAAATGTGAGTTAAACGTACATCTATCCTATGACTCTTAGGTAATTTCCCAAAAGAAATGGAAGTTTATTCATTCAAAGACTTGTATGTGAATGATCATAGACTCTGTGTTATAATAAAAAAATAGGAAACAACCCAAGTGTCCATCAACAGGTGAATGGATAAACAAATTGTAATACATCCACACAATGAATACTACTCAGCAATAAGAAGGAATAGACTTTCAATGCACTCAACAGCCTGAAGGAATCTCAAAGTAACTATGTTGAGTAAAAGAAGCCAGGCCAAAATGATTCCATTTATGTAAAATCCTAGAAAACGCAAAGTGTAGGTTATAGACTGTGGTGATAGAAAGCAGACCAGTGGCTTCCCGGGGATGGGGGGAAGTGGAGAGGAATGGGAGGATTTTACCAAGGGGAATGAGGAAACTTTTGGGGTGATGGACAGGTTCATTGTCTTGACGGTGGTGATAGACTGTGTGATGAGTGTATGGTAATGTGAAAACTCATCAAATTGTATACTTTTAACATGTGCATATAAATTATACCTCAATAAAACTGTGAAAAATAGAAGTAGGTATTGATCAAGTGTGCCATGCTACTGAGAAGTCAGGCAACAAAGAACTGAGACGTGCCCACTAGATTCAGCACTGTATCAGTCATTGGTGACTTTGGGGAGAACAGCTTCAGAGAAGAGGTGGGGTGGGAGCCTGATTGGAGGAGGCTGTGAGAAAATGTAGCCAACGTTTTCAGGCTGGGGAGGAGAAAAGAGTTTAGTATCAGGAAGAGGAGGTGGGATGGTAGGAGCATTTTTATTTATTTAATTTTATTTTTTTGGCCACACCGCGCGGCTTGTGGGATTAGTTCCCTGACCAGGGATTGAACCCGGGCCTTTGGTAGTGAGAGTGCGGAGTCCTAACCACTGGACCACCAGGGAATTCCCTGGTAGGAGCATTTTTAAAGAGCACAGAGGAAAAAGTTAAAGATAAAGGGGAGATAGGAGATAAATGATAGAGTAAGGTCCCTGAGAAAGCAGGAGATGATGGGCTAGAGACAAATTCACTTCAGGAGGAAAGGAAAATATGATGAGCATGAATTCAAATAGACTTCTAAACTTGGTAGCAGAATATTCCTTCTGGTTGTCCCTATTTGTGTGTGTGTGTGTGTGTGTGTGTGTGTGTGTGTGTGTGTGTGTGTGTGTGTTAAGAGGTCAGGATACATGTTGAAATTGAGGCAAGGAGTTTAAGAGGGATAGTGAAGGTTTGAAATAATCTTTGTGGAGATTAGGTTGGTGGCAATTAGGGAAATAAGAAAAGATGGACAGTTTCATTGGAAACCCTGGGTGGCGTTGGTGACTATGTACTTATAATGGCATCACCATGCAAGGTGACATGATTTGTCTCTAGCAGCTCTCATCAGCCAGCTGCACAAAGAGGACCAACGCATGGGTTCATCCAGAGTTGGGGTTTTCAGGCTCTTAGGGCAGAAAGACAAGGGGGTCAGGGGGCTGAGGATATTGGTAAGGGAATGATTGAAGTGATGAGTATGAAATCTCAGTTGGATAAAAAAGGAAGTGATGACAGCAGGGCCTTATAGTGGTCTGGAGGTCCTCCTGGGGTTAAATAACTGCCATGTTGGGATTCGTGCCACAAGAGAGCTAGATGAATAGGAGGTGCTGTGGTGGGGTTGTCTGAATGCAGGATTTTAGAGGTGGATGGTTCCAGGTGTTGACAGGCTGAGGGGTGGAATGAGGTAGAGGAGGTTTCTGATGAGGAGGAGGTCAAGGGCCTGAGGGTCCAGGGAGTTGCTGGCACATCTATGAAGATAATGAAGTCACCTGGATGATGGCAGTGTTAGGATGAGAAGGCTGAGAAACAGGCACCAAAATCATCTGCGAAAAAAGAGACATGGGAGGGAAGTAAATCCAGGACAGGGTCAGAGAGGAGGAGCCTCATGACTTGGGGCTCAAAGGAGCAGGCGTTTCATGTCAGGATGGAGGAAGGGTCTGGAAATGGGGGTGGGCTGTGGAGAGGACAGTGATACCCTGCCCCCGGGAAGCTGAGGCATGTGGGATACGGGAGAATAACGAGCCTCCACTTCAGAAACTGCAGGCCAAGAGGTGTCCACAGGACACAGCCAGTTCTCAGCTGAGGCCGGGAATTGGGGGTACATTAGAGATACAAAGGCTGAAGATGTGAGGGTGTTTCTTATTCATGAAAATGGAATTCCGGTGAGAAGTGTGGAGGGGAGAGGATTGTGGGCTTGGGTCAGGGAGAAGATCAATGGGTTTATGTTTGGGAATGTTCACTTAGCAACCCTGTGTGCAGTGTGGTATGTTTGTTCTTTCAACAACCAAGAAAACTGTCAGTGTGGATGCACTGTGATAAGGGCTGTTGTACAAATAGCACAGGGCATTTGCAAGTAGTGAAGTGGAGCACGCCTAGGGGAAGGCAAACAAAACTCCAGCCGATGAAGGAACAGGATAGTCGAGAGGCCAGGAGGAGGGGCAGTTGAGCCAAGTGAGCCAGTAGATGGGATGGAGGGGTGATCAAAGCATACCAGGTATGGGTTTGAAGGCACATGGTGTGATGGAGCTCACAGTGTTCTAAGAACGTGAATGAGTCTAGATCAAAGGGTGGGGATGGGTGAGGGATGGTAGATCAGGTCAGAGACAGGCAACGTTCAGATCATGAAGGGCCTGTGTGCCAAGCTAGAGTTCGAACTTTATCCTGAAATCAAGCCTGTGAAAGGTTTTAGGCAGAATGAGATAATTGGATTTATGCCCAGCTGCTGTCCTCCCAAACAAATTGTAATGCTCAATAAACCAATTTCTCCCGCCCACACTTCTCTGAGCTCCAGACCTATATTTCCAGCTACGTGCCAGACCTCTGCCTTTGGCTGTCCTGGCCTCTCCCTGTGTGTGCCTTGAATCTAGTGAATGACACCACCTTTCTCTATGCCTACATCCAATCTCACGGGTGCTGTTAGAGAAAACCATGCTCCTGGGGAGGTCGGTGCCATGACAAATCAATGGTTAACAGCAAAGTTGTCTAACATGCATATTCATTAATTTGCTCCATTATCATGCTCAATCAATGTTTGGAGATGACCCAGTCAACATACTGGGTTCAGGATAGAACTGATCTATGGCATGTCATTTTCTTTGTCTCTTCCAAGCTTTCATTTAAAAGATAAATCCATACAGAGTAAGATTTCATTAGTAAGGCTATCTATTACTTTCTATTGCTTAAGGAAATTATTTTGCAAATACAGGCTTCGCAAGAATTCTCCAGGACAGTTCTCTTAAGTTGTTTTTTCAGTTATCTATAGTTTTGTAACACACTATATATGTTACAATCCACCCACACATAAAGATTAAATAGAATTTATTTTATAATGTTCACGATCTGTGGGTCAGAAACTCAGGAAGGGTTCAGCTAGGTGTTTCTTCCCCTGCATGTGGCGTTGACTGGAATTACTCCATGGGGTAATCCAGATGATGTCTGGGTTGGTCCAAGAAGGCTTCCCCTCACATGTCTTGAATCTCGGGAGGACAGCTAGAAGCTGAACTCAGGGGGACCACTCTCCCTCTCCACATAGACTCAGGGCCTCTCTGTGGTCTTTCCAGCAGTCTTGTTCAACTTCTCCCAAAATGACAGAACTCGAGGAATGATATTTAAGAGATAGAAAATTTCTTAACGTCTGGGCTTGGAAAATGGCACAACATCACTACCATGTAGTCTATTGGTCAGAGAAGTCACACCACAGTCACACAGAGCCCACCAAGATTCAGAGAGAGGAGGGGCACACAGACCTACCTCTCCAGTTGTCAAGAGACCAAGAGAATGTATGCCATCTTTATTTTTTTTTCTTTTCCATTATGGTTTATTACAGGATATTGAATATAGTTCCCTATGCTATACAATAGGACCTTGTTGTTTATCCATTCTATATATAATAGTTTGCATCTGCTAGTTCCACAATTCCCAATCCAACCCTCCTCACACACCGCACCCCCTTCCCAGCAACCACAGTGTATGCCATCTTTAAACTGTGCTCTTGCTCAGAATCTAGAAGGATATTTTACAAGTGAAATTATTCTTTCGGTATTTCTGTAAAATTACTGAAATCGTTATCATTCAAAATATGTGTGAGGGCATTGTTTAAAAAATTTTAATATCATTTAATTTTTATTGAGCTGTAATTAACATACGACAATATTCATCCTTTTAAAGTATACAATTCAGTGGTTTTTATCATATTCACAAGGCTGTACAATCATTACCACTGTCTAATTTCATAACATTTTCATCATCCCCAAAATAAACTTTATACCCTTTGCCAATCACTCCCTATTCCTTCCTCTCAGCTACTGCCAGCAACTAATCTACTTTCTCTCTCTATGGGTCTGCCTTTAGAGATTTCATAAAAATGGAATCATACAATATGTGGCTGTTTGTGTCTGGCTTCTTCACATAGCATAATGTTTTGAAGATTCTTCCACATTGTAGTACATATTAGTGCTTTATTCCTTTTTATGGCTGAGCAATAATTCATTGTACGGACATTCCATATTTTCTTAATCCGTTCATCAGTTGATGCACAGTTTAGGTTATTTCCACTTTGGGGCCATTATGAATAACGCTACTATAAACATTTGTGAACAAGTCTCTGTGTAGATATATATTTTTATTTATTTTGTAGATGTAACTAGGAATGAAATTGCTAGATCATATATTAACAACACTATGTTTAATTGTTTAAGGAACTACCAGACTGTTTGCCAAAGAAGCTATTTTACATTCGTATCAGCAGTGTATGTTGCCAGTTTCTCTACATCCTTGCCAATACTTGTTATCATCTGTGTATTGATTTTAGTCATCCAAGTGGGTATGAAGTAGTATCTCTTTGTTGTTTTATTTGCATTCCTCTGATGACTAATGATGCTGAACATCTTTCCATGTACTTATTGGCCATTTTATTTTTAGGTACGTATCCTTGGAGAAATGTCCACTCTGATCATTTGCCCATTTTCAGTTGGGTTATTTATCTTTTTATTGTTGAGGAAAGTCAGGATTTTGACCCAGGAAATCTGGCCCCACAACCCGTGGGTCTAACTCTCATGCTCTCCTCCCTCTTGGTATGCATCATGGTTACAAAGTGGTACAAATTTTCTTTTATTAGTATTTACTCTAGGTAAGAAGTAGGATGAAAAGACATTTAAAAACTGGAAAATATAGCTACTCTTGGAGGTGATAACTCTCTTGGTTTGGGAAAAAAAACATTTATAACACCTTTAGGAAGGCAACAGGTACCCAGTGGAGACAGTTTAATAAAGAAATAGCTAAACTGCCTCGCACAAGAAGATAAAGGAATTTGGGGGTTTGGGTGAATAGCCAAAAAGGAACAAAGATAAGACTCCCTAAAGAAGAGACTTAACAAATCATCACATTGCATACTTTAAATATCTTACAATTTTCACACTACTGTATATAAAATAGATAACCAACAAGGACCTACTGTATACACAGGGAACTATACTCAGTATTTTGAAATAACCTGTAAGGGAAAAGAATCTGAAAAAGAATATATATATACATATATATATATATATACACAACACATATGTGTGTGGGTTTGTATAACAATATCTGTGCTGTATACTTGAAACTAACACAACACTTTAAATCAACTATACTTCAATAAAATAAAATTTTAAAAATCTTACAATTTTATTTGTCAGTTATGCCTCAAGAAAACAAGAAGGAGGAGGAGGAGGAGAGGGAGGAGGAGGAGGGGGAGGAGAGGGAGGAGAAGAAGAAGAGGGGGAGGGGAGGAAGGAAAGAGGAGTAGTATTAGTAAGAAACATGTCAGGAACTAGAGTTTATAGATAAAAGTAACCAGTGAAAATTTTTCAGTGTCAAGGTAACCAAAGGACTTTAAGAACAGGCCTGTTTAAAGTTTAGTATTAAGTCATTTATGTTGCTGAATTATAAACCCCCTCTATTTTCCCAAATCTTGGAAAAATCACACAATGTGTGAATTCACAGAAATCTTCGGGAGATTGATTGTTGGTCTTCCCAATAGATATAGGAAAGGGATCTAAGCCAACTTTATGTAAAATCAAAAGATGGGATGATTTCACTAACATTCGATTACATCTTATCATTAAAATGTAACACAGTGATCAAGGATTGTTAAAATAAATGTGGCAGAGTGAATTGCTGAGACCTTAAACTTATGTTTTGCTTTTCACTGCTCTGAAAAGAAATCTCCATGTTGATTGTTAGGGGTGGGTGTAGGGGAGCCAGATGTCGTATCATAGTATGAATGTGGTCCGATGGTGCCCAGCACTGTTAAGTATGTGGATAGGACACCAGTAATAAGATTTGAAATGTATGGAGCTAGAAGCTAATCAGTGGAAAATTCTTCCAATCATCAGAAGTGTAAAAGGTAAGTGGAATGTGGACTGTTTTGTTCTCATCAATGCCTAGTCAAAATGGAAATTATTCAATAATGCAGCATATACAATTACAAATGTACCATTTTTTCTTGTTTTTTTTGTTGTGAATACATCAGAATTTCCGTTTCTAGGGCGGCAATACTACAAACCACAAGTGTATGTGACTGTGTATGAAAGTACATAATTTATGCAACTATCAATAATTCAAAACAAATTTGAATAAAACCTCAATCTAAGCATGAGAAAACATCAGAAAACCCAAATTTAGAGGCATTCTACAAAATAACTGGCCAGTACTCTTCAAACGTGCCATTGCAACTAAATGTAGTGTAGGGTCCTGAATTAGATCCTGTTCAAGAAATAGAACATTAGTGGGAAAACTGGTGAAAATAAAATAAGGCCTTCAGTTTACTTAATATTATTATACAAATGTTAATTTCCTAGTTTTAATCATTGTACTAAAATTATTTAAGATGTTAACATTAGGGGAAGCTGTATGAAGGGTACATGGGATCTTTCAGTACTATTTTTGCAACTTTTCTGTAACCCTTAAAAATAAAACTTTTTTCAAACAAATTTGATCATCCATGATAGAAGTAAGGCTGAATTATCTTTTAATTCTGTCTGTGGAAAATTATATTTACAAAATCATTGTCACAGCAAGAGGCCATCAGAACTATGCAGCCAAAAAAATGAGAAAAAATATCATTAAGCATGTCAGGCAGTTAGTTAATAAAAATATAATTTTCTGGACTTTGTGATCTTTGTGGCAATTAGATTTTTTTAATTTTATTTTTTCTTTTATTCAAGTACAGTTGATGTACAATATTATATGTTACAGGTGTACAGTATAGTGATTCACAATTTTTAAAAGTTATATTCCATTTATAGTTATAAAATATCGGCTATATTCACTGTGTTGTACAATATATCCTTTTTTTATTTTAAATATCTATTTTATTTATTTATTTGGTGGTGCTGGGTGAAATACAGTGAAATGCACAAATCTTAAGTGTGTATTCACTGAGTTTCAACAAATGCATAGATCGCAAGATGTAGAACATTTCCATCACCCCAGAAAGTTCCCTCATTAGGGGTGCACTGGTCCCAGCCATGGCAGACTAACGGAGTTATCAGAATTAAGCTGGGAGGAAGGCCAAAAGTTTAGGAGATAGCCAGCACCCCTAGGCCCTGGAAAGGTACTAATAACTGATCCTGGGCAGTAAGCAGGTTTGCTTCGTTAGACTCCAGCTGAGTCAAAGGCACAGGATACAAAGCAAAACATTACTGGGCTCTAATCCTTTCCAAGAATACACATACTGAAGTTGTATCATCCTGTTATCCTGAAGGCCCTACCTCTTGGAGGGCAGTGGTTCTCAAATGGGGTAGTTTTGCCCCCCAGTGGACAGTTGGCAATGTCTGGAGACGTTTTGGTTGTCACAGGGGGGAGTAGTGCTACTGGCATGTATGTATAGAGGCCAGGGACGCTGCTAAGCACCCTCCAAAGTACAGGACAACCCCTTACAAGAATTCTCTGGCCCCAAATGTCAATAGTACCCGCTGTCGGTAAGTGTCACTGACCAATAGGCGGAAAATCAATAGACGTTACATACTAGCAGTAAACTTTTTTTTTGAGAAGGATAATGAGTTTATTTCACCTTTTAAAATCGAGAAAAAGGAACAATCGGTGCTCGCTTCGGCAGCACATATATTAAAAAAAAAAATTGGAAAAAAGGAACAACCATTATTACTGGGTAAAAGCAAATATAAAAACTATGCTTCCACTTGGGTCAAGTCAAGGGTAGGGACATGGGAAGAGGCAGCAAGTCCCTCATGGCTGGAAATAGAAATATCTATGTGGTACTACATAAACACTTTTAGGGGGGTGGCAGGCAGTTTGTGGTAGGAAGGTCGGATTTGGGACCTTCTACTTCTCTGCCTAGCTTCCAGAATCTGTGATTCTAAGACTAGGTGAAGGGAGGGAGAGAAGTAGTTTATCGTTCTTCCTCCTGCTCTAATTTGTAAGGGGCTTCTTCCAAGAGTAACCAGGGCAAGGATAACCACGTGGCCAGTGCAGTATGACCCCATTTGAATTCAGACCAAAATTCAAATCGTAGAGCAGCTTTCCAGCTTCGTATCATGTGATCTCTTCATAGCACACCCTTCAAGGATGGCTTACCTTCTGACCTGTGATTTATCAGTGTCAGGAAGAGGTGTTACAGGTGGTGAATGCTTCCTCATAGGTGAATTTTAGGTCTGTTCCTACACTGGTTCTCCTGATGTTTTCATCTCTTTCTATCACATACAAGATTGAAGTCCCTAAAAAACAGATACCAGATTGGTCTGTGATCCTTTTGGTGTTGATTCCAATGATGAAGTAGGTCAAGATGATAGTTTTGCTTATATAGCAACACATGTTTAAGAATGTCTCAATACTGGTTTGAGAAATAGCTTTGTTTTGTGATATTGCAATGGTTAATTTAACAAAAATAAACAAGTAAGTTGTTTCAAAGTGATCTTGTTTGTTTTGCTCAAAACTTTAATTTTTAATAAGCCAGAGGTTATGAGTTCACAAGGTACAAAAGGGAACATTCAGTGAAAAGCCTCCACCTATTCCTGTCCCCCGTCCTCCTAGAAGCAACCATTGTTATCTACTTCTTGTTATCTTTTCTGAGATAGTCTATGCATACCAAATAAATATGTCCATATAGTCCCTCCATTTTTTAAACAAATAGTAGCATATTATGGACACTGCTCTGCTCCTTGTCTTTTTACCTAGTATTCTCAAAGATTGTTCCATGACCATATGTTAAAAAAAGTATTCTTTGTTACAGCTGTATAGTATCCATTGTATAGCTATGGACATTTGGACATTTGGAAGGTTTCCAAACTTTTGCTATTACACACAGTACTGCATGACAACCTTACAAAAACAAGAAAGTGGAATGTCTAGGTCAACAGGCATGTGTTTTGATTAATTAGATGTTGCCACACTTCTCTCTGGAGACTGTAACAATCAATTCTCCCAGTAGCATTTCATCATTATTTATTCACATTCTCACCAGTGGACCATGTTATATAACCTTTTTGATCTTTGTCAATTAAGTGAAGAGTGGCTCCCAGTGTAATTTTAAAAAAATATTTACTTATTTATTTTTACTCATTTAGGCTGTGCCGGGTCTTAGTTGCGGCACACGGAATCTTTGTTGCCACATGCGGGATCTTCATTGTGGCATGCGGGATCTTTAGTTGCGGCATGCAAACTCTTAGTTGCAGCATGCATGTGGGATCTAGTTCCCTGACTAGGGATGGAACCCAGGCCCCCTACATTGGGAGTGTGGAGTCTTAGCCACTGGATCACCAGGGAAGTCCCCAGCTCCCCATGTAATTTTCATTTGCCTCTTTCTTATTATGAGTGAGGTTAAAGAATCACTTGTATTTTCTTTTCTGTAAACTGTGATTTCAATTGCATTGTTTATTCTTTTTCTTAGTGATTTTTAAGAGTTCTTTACACACTAAATAAATTAAACTCTTGTCTGCAAAACATGTGTTTCCTATCTTGTTATTATTAGGTTTTATCACTCTAAAATCATTTAAAAAATTGTTCAATGGTTTTTCTTAATACTTTAATGGTTTCATTTTTCACATTTATATCTTTGATCTATTTCAAATTTTGGTGTAAAGAGTAAGGTAAGGATCAAGTTTACTTTTTCCCAACTGGATACCTAGGTATTATAATACTTTATTAAATACTCCGTCTCCACCACTAACCCCCACTGATTTGAAACGGTGTTTTTATCATATCTCTATTTCCATCTGTATTTGGGTCTATGTCTTGGCTTTCCATTCTGTTCTATTGATTTGTCTGACTATTCACCTGCTTGTACCACACTATTTAAATTATTATAGTTTTGTAATGTCATTTAACATTTGGCAGGACTAATCAATCACCTGATGGTGGTCTTTGGATTATAATATTTAATAACATGTGTTTTCAGCAAACTATTTGTGTGTTTCCATAATTCTAGATGCCTTATCTTCCTTCGAATATCTTTTCTATGCTGCTCCAGAGCACTACATGCTGTTCTTTAGGGCTCTCTGCCTCGCAGACAAGCTCAAGTTAAATTGAGTATCATCTCCACAGGTGAAGGGGATCTTGAATTTGATTCAATAGTGATAGGGAGCCTACAGGACTTTAGTACAAAGGTACTCAGATTTGAGGTTATTAGATGTACTTTCCCTCGCATCATATGGCATTGTGTCTGTTTCACTGGTTGACCTCAGCTCTGATTACACGGGGTAGGGAGGACTCAAATAAAACACCCACAGATCTTGTTTTCACATATAATCTAAGAGATGTTGTAGACCCAGTGTCACCAGGTATTGGAGAAAAGTACTCTGTCCAATCAGCAGGACCATGTTGGCCCAGCAGACATCCACTAGGAGGCAGGCATTGGGGAGCACCAGCAGAAAGTTCCCCTCAGGGGCTTCTGGGACTTTGCAGTATTTGCAGCTGACATTGCTGCAGTGAACTGGACCCAGAGCAGGAGAAGCGGGAAGAGATGGGAGAGGCAACCTGGGAGTCAAGAGGGATTCCCCTTGGGAATGATCTGACTACTCCTTGTTCTGTTCATCAGGTTCTTGGGATTTGCAAGGGGCAGGAATGGAATCAGGAAATGCTCAGTAAGTGTATGTTAAATGGATGGATGAATCAATGAATGAAGGAGTGAGCACCTGCCTGCCACAGGAGTCTTCTTTCATCACTCGTGTCTTCTTGGAGCCTCCTCTAGCTTTGCAGGAAGGAGCAGATCTGGGGCATGACTCTTGGAGTCCTGTCCAGGAGAGGAATACTGAGTGAGCAAAGGCTGTGAACCCTACATATCCTCCTCCCATCCCCTCACACACCTCCAGAGGGTGCTGAGAGTTTCTGCTTGGTTTGTTTCTCGTCTTTACCCTCATCTTTAATAGCATTCAACTGAAACATCACCTGCATTCATTAGCTTTCCCTTTTCTACACTAAACCCTTGAATAAAGCAAGTAGGACAGAAATCAATACAGCTAATCATAACAGCCAACTCTATTTTTTTTTTTTTTTTTGGCCTTGCTGCATAGCATGCCGGATCTTAGTTCCCTGACCAAGGAAAATGTTCCCCCTGCAGTGGAGGTGCGGAGTCAACCACTGGACCACCAGGGAAGCTCAAACAGCCAACTCTTTTTCTTTTTTTTTTTTTTTTAAATTTATTTATGTTTTGGCTTCTTTGGGTCTTCTTTGCGGCGCACGGGCTTCTCATTGCAGTGGCTTCTCTTGTTGCGGAGCATGGGCTCTAGGCGCCCGGGCCTCAGTAGTTGTGGTGCGTGGGCTTCAGTAGTTGTGGCTCGTGGGCTCTAGAGCACAGGCTCAGTAGTTGTGGCACAAAGGCTTAGCTGCTCCACGGCATGTGGGATCTTCCCAGACCAGGGCTTGAACAGGTGTCCCCTGCATTGGCAGGTGGATTCTTAACCACTGTGCCACCAGAGAAGTCCCTGAACAGCCAACTCTTTTTTTTTTTTTTTTTTTTAATTTATTTTATTTATGGCTGTGTTGGGTCTTTGTTTCTGTGCGAGGGCTTTCTCTAGTTGTGGCAAGCGGGGGCCACTCTTCATCGCGGTGCACGGGCCTCTCACTATCGCGGCCTCTCTTGTTGCGGAGCACAGGCTCCAGACGCGCAGGCTCAGTAATTGTGGCTCACGGGCCCAGTTGCTCTGCGGCATATGGGATCCTCCCAGACCAGGGCTCAAACCCGTGTCCCCTGAATCGGCAGGCAGATTCTCAACCACTGCGCCACCGGGGAAGCCCCCAGCCAACTCTTATACAGTGTCTACTATGTGCTAGTCTCCGTCTCAAATTTCCTACCTATTTAATTAATTTACTACTTAAAAAGGTAGGTGTATATTTTATCATGCCATTACGCAAGTGAGGAAAGTGAGTTAACAGAGAGGTTTAGTAACTTGCCCAGGGCCACCCATCTGGTAAGCAGTTCAGCTGAGATTTGAACCAGGAAGTCCACTCTAAGAGCCCATGCACTGAAACACTATACCTTTTCTTTGGCATGTACAATACATGTGTGTGTTAACTTCATTGAAACAGAACATAAAACACAGTCAAGTGCACAAATCAAGTGTGTGACTCAGTGAATTTTCACAAGGTGAGCACACCTGTGTAATAGCAACCCTCCCCAAAGAACAGAACACTACCAGCCCCCCCAGGAGATCCCAACATACCCCGCCCCAGTCTCTACCCCTTCCCCACCAAGGGAAACACTCTCCTGAATTCTCTCACCTCTCTTCTGGGGGTTTCTTCCTTGTCTTTCTATTTTAATCACACTGTATTTCAAGTATCATGGGGTCTGCTGCTAAAGTTAAAAATATTCTATTTTGGGGCTTTCCTGGTGGCGCAGTGGTTGAGAATCTGCCTGCCAATTAAGGGGACACGGGTTCGAGCCCTGGTCTGGGAAGATCCCACATGCCGCGGAGCAACTGGGCCCGTGAGCCACAATTACTGAGCCTGCGCGTCTGGAGCCTGTGCTCCGCAACAAGAGAGGCCGCGATAGTGAGAGGCCCGCGCACTGCGATGAAGAGTGGCCCCCGCTTGCCACAACTAGAGAAAGCCCTCACACAGAAACGAAGACCCAACACAGCCATAAATAAATAAATAAATAAAAACATCTGATTGTCTTAAAAAAAAAAAAATCCTTAACCTCATTTCATTAAAAAAAAAAAAAAAAAAATATATATATATATATATATATATATATATATATATATATATTCTATTTTGCAGGAGTGGAGGTGAGGGTGGTGGAGGGAACACATTCCCCAGATAAGAGAAATGACTGAGGGTGGGAAAGTTAGGGGCAGTTCTCCATCTCCCCTCATTCTCTTTGCCAGTAAGTGTGAGGCTCTGCTCCTTTCTCCAACCTTCTCTCCTGGGACTACATCTCCCAGCAGGCTGTGCTCTGACAGCTCTCGGATTTAAATAGGATTCTGGGCTACGCTTAGAGCCAGGCTGTTGCTGAACACCCAGGAGCGAGAGGAGCTGGAGGAAAGAGAAGCAGCAAGAAGCAGCCAAGAGTTGGAGCCAGACCAGGAGGAGCCCGAGCCAGAGTTGGAGTCAAAGTTGTTCTTGGTAAAACAGCAGCAACTAAAGAAGTTGAAAAGATGCTGGTTTTCTTAGGACTGCTCACCTCCTTCCTTTCTTTCCTGTATGTGACAGCTCCATCCATCAGGTTTGTCTTAATTCAGTAACTCATTCAATAGTTTACAAAGCCCTGAATTGGGAGCCACGGAGCTTGTAAGAAGATGAGTTCTTAGCTGCAGAAGGAAGAGAAAGGGATGGAGGCCAAGGGAGAGAAAGTCAAGGCAGGAAAAGCAGGAAGGAAGGAAGTAGCTATGAATACTGTGGTGGAAAACGAGAAGGAAGCACCTGGGGCTGGGAGAGGAGGGGCGGGTTTGAATTCTGATGCTATTGGAAGGCTGAGTGGATGACTGTTAAGTAGCTTGACAGACATCTTATGGGGGAGTCCTTGCTCTTTCACTCTATTCCCTTGGGTTCCTCTGAAGGTCTCCCTTTCTTCACTGTCCCTAGTCAAGGTGGCCCTGCTGCGTTACGGTGGGTGGTCATTGCCGAGGGACTCAATTGTTAAGTACCAGGCATCTGGGGAAGGGAACAAACTCTCTTCCCTTTGAGACTACCCTCAACTAACATTTTGGGTTGGCTCTTTTGTGTGGGATTTCTGGAGACGTCAAAGAAATGTGTGTTATGAGTAGAGAACTTTTAAATTGTTGAAGATAAAGAAGGTTAAATGGACATATCAGAGACAGAGTGTTGCTCTAGGTCCTGCCATAGAAACCTGGGTTTGGGTTCCAGTTTTGCCACCATTAGCAAGTGACTTGAACTTCCCTGAGCCTCAGCTTTCTCCACTGTAATGTGGGGATAATAACAGAGTGGTTGAGAGAATTAAATTCCCTTGGAAAATGCCTAGCCTAGTGCTTGGCAGCTGGATGATGCTCAGGTAATGTTAGTTTTACTTCCTCCCGTCCTATTTTTGGGAACTTATCAAATCAACTCTATGTAAAAGGACGTTCTCTGCACAGAGGTCTGAACAAGGGAGGTTTTCTCTCTGTGCATTGATGGCGAGTATGAAATCTCTAGTGGGATGGCAGAATATTCTAGCTCTCTAAAACTGGAGAGGCAGCCCAAGAGCCGTATTTCTATATGGGACCCTGGAGGTGCTGTTCATCAGTTACTCACCATTGATGCTTATTGAACGTGAGGGCTCAGGACCACTGATTCCACTAATGCCCATCCCCCTCATGTTCTTAGGGCAGGATAGAGAAGGAAGATGACCTCCGGGAACCTCTAGAGATAAGAGCGAGGTATCTTTGTTGTTTAACAAGGAACCATTGGCCCTGGCTCAAGAGAACTTATTCTATTTGCCCAGATGATCATTTGTAGCTTCCGGGCACGTGACCTCCCAACCTGAGCTGATAAGCAGGAGACTGCCTTGCCCACTGGGAAGACGCTGTCCCCTGAAGATTAGCTTCTTTAAGTCTCCTGACAACAACGAAAAGAAATCCCTCTTTGAGGCTGGGTGGATTTTATGTTTCTCAGTCTGGGATTGGAAAGGATGGTGCATAAATGTTTTGTTTCTCTTGCCTGTAGGAAGTTCTTTGCTGGTGGGGTCTGTGGAACAAACATGCAGCTTCCCGGGAAGGTGGTGGTGATCACCGGTGCCAACACAGGCATCGGCAAGGAGACAGCCAGAGAGCTTGCTCGCAGAGGCAAGTCCTTCCTTTCCGTTTCCACAGGGCAGCACCTCCTGCCTTTCTCACTAGAAACTACTCACGTTCCCTTATCTTTCCTCCTGGGCTTAGAAGTTCTGGCCAGGAACTCAAGGAACCTGGGATTCAAGTCCAGCTGTGACACCAACTTACTTTGTGGCTTAAACTTTCCTTCCTTCCTGCTCCTTCCCTATTATATAAAGTAAGGAAAACAATGATGTTCGTGTATAATATTGGTCAGGTCAGTTATTCTAAAAGGAGATCCTAAGCCTTGTTAAGTATCAGGGTGTAAACACCAGGGTTCCCAGCCTGGGGTTAAGCTGATAGCAAGGAGAATCTGGAAGCGGCAATTTAGCCACTCACTGCTTTAGGGATGACGCGGGGAATGCTCTGTCCACCAGTCCCAAACTCACTTACTAGACTCTTCTTCAGCCCAGGGTCTGAACACATTGCTGTCTGTTTGTTTTGGCCCCAGGAGCCCGAGTATACATTGCCTGCCGAGATGTACTGAAGGGGGAGTCTGCTGCCAGTGAAATCCGAGCTGATACAAAGAACTCCCAGGTGCTGGTACGGAAACTGGACCTATCTGATACCAAATCCATCCGAGCCTTTGCTGAGGGCTTCCGGGCAGGTGAGGCCCTGGGGGTTGGCTAGAGAGGCAGGAAGCTGGGTGTGGGAGTGGCTGCTCCACCCTGGACCAACTCTGACCCTTACATCAGACCCATCATGGCTTCCACTGCACAGGTTCTGCCACACGAACCAGCAGGGCAGGGAATTGGCACGGGGATGGAGGGTGGACAGGCTGGGCGGGATCCTTATCATCTTCTTGCCTCAGCGGTGGGAATGCTGGAGGTGACAGCTCCCTGTCTGGGCTTGTACCTTGGCATCGAGGTGTGGCCCCGATGCCACTCTCTTCTTTCATCCTGAGAATCAAACTTCTGTGGCCATAGGCACAAGAGGAAGTTGTGCTGCTGCCAATATTCTTCTGTATCTTGGAAAATGACCATCTTCTATCAAGGACTATGAAATCCATGAGGGACAGGAACCATGTCTGTCTTATTTTACCACTGTATGCCCAGTGCCCAGCCCAGCTCAGAGTCAGTACTAAGTACACATTTGCTGAATGAATGGATGAATGAATGAATGGTGTCCAGGAAGATAACAGCAACTAAAATTAGAAACCCAGGACTTCCCTGGTGGTGCAGTGGTTAAGAATCCACCTGCCAATGCAGGGGACACGGGTTCGAGCCCTGGTCCAGGAAGATCCCACATGCTGTGGAGCAACTAAGCCTGTGTGCCACAACTACTGAAGCCTATGCACCTAGAGCCCGTGCTCTGCAACAAGAGAAGCCACCACAACGAGAAGCCCGTGCACCGCAACGAAGAGTAGCCCCAACTCGCCGCAACTAGAGAAAGCCCGTGCGCAGCAACAAAGACCCAACGTAGCCAAAAATAAATAAATAAATAAATAAATAAATAAATTTATATATATATATAAAATTAGAAACCCAATGACAGTGGCTACTGAATATCACTGAGATAGGTCCAAAGGCAAGGAACAAACACTCAGGACTGGCAGCTAGCTGACTCCTTGCTAACCACATGGTCTCCTTGGTTGTGCTCTTTAGAGGAAAAGCAGCTTCATATTCTGATCAACAATGCAGGAGTGATGATGTGCCCATATTCCAAGACAGCTGATGGCTTTGAAACCCACCTGGGAGTCAACCACCTGGGTGAGTATCTTAGAGTGAGTAAAAAGCGAGACATATGCCATCATGTTCTCTGTAGGGAGATGACCCTGTACCAGTGCTGAGAATCTCCACTGGTCCTCATAGAGACCAAGATTCTACTAGACTGGAGATATTGGTTTTTCTTTCACTATCTTCTCCTAACCAGTACAAAAAACAGAGCTCCTCCTATTCATACCGTTAAGAAACCCCCAAACTTAGGAGGTCCCAGGAAGAAGAAGGTCCTTCTTGAATGGGACTGTGGTAATGCAAGACCTGCCAAGCAGGGTCAGAAGTGGGGGTGCAGAAGTCTGTGTTTGCCTGGAGGGGGGGTCATATCCATAACTAAGGACCAAGCAAGCAAGGGTTGGTCCATTGTGGAGGCAGACCTTGAGGACTTGAGGCATGAGCGAGGCTAGTGTTCAGAGCTCGAGGCAATGGCTCTAGTGAGGGGATCACAGAACAGGTTCTCTGATCCTCTGCAAATGTTATTTTCCCTGACGATTCCATCCTTCCTTCTGTACATGCCCACAGTTGTGTGAGCATAACCAGATGGGGGATGTCAGAAGCCATCAGTTGCTCCTGACCGGGGCAAGGGCAGAGGAACAAATAACAACAGATTACGTATATATTGCCTTACCTGTAGTCCAGCTCTGACCCTTGCCTTGAGGACTCCACTAACTCAGACTGACTGCCCATTAGCACTAAGTTACTCATGGTATCAAAATGTTCACACCCAGAAGATAGTGAGCTAGTGATGAAGCCCTGTCATACATCAGCTCCCACACCCCGAGCCCAGGCTGCGGTCCCACTCTTCAATCTCCCCTGCTGGCTCTCCTCACAGGCCACTTCCTTCTCACCCACTTGCTCCTGGGGCAGCTGAAGGAGTCCGCTCCTGCACGGGTGGTGAACCTGTCATCAGTGGTCCACCTCGCTGGCAAGATTCGCTTCCATGACCTCCAGGGTGAGAAGTCCTACAACCGGGGTTTTGCTTATTGCCACAGCAAGCTGGCCAATGTGCTCTTTACTCGTGAGCTGGCCAAGAGGCTCCAAGGTAAGTCTAGAGAAAGGGCCAGGGTTAAGACAGCAAAAGCAGGGGCTTCAGTCCAGATTAGAGGTTCACAGAAACTTCTGAAGTCAGGATGTCAAACGTGCACATTTCAGTGGCAGCTCTGTGCACTAAGGAGAATGAGGTTGTAAAACAGAGTAAAAACAGAGTCCTTGCCCTTGGGAAGCTTAAAACTGAACAGAGGTCAGGAACCTATAAACCTTATGTGTTTTGTCACATCTTATTTCATATTTATCATCTCATCTGATTTTTCACAACAACCTCTTGCAACAGGCGGAGTAGGTATTGTTTTCACTATTTTATGGGTCCAAACTGAGGTCTAAAGAAGCGGCCGGCTCAAGATTATATGGCAAGTGAAGGAGTGAGGACTGGAATGTGGGGACTCTGTTTTAAACCAGGGTGCTTCCTTCACTGTGCCATTTGCTGAGGTTTACAGCGTGATCTGAGCTACAGAGCTGCCACTCGCTGCCTGGAGTCAGGGTTTCAGATACTTGGGTCTGAGTTCTTGCTCTACCACGTAGTAGCCACATGTGTATACAAATATGTCCCTTTAACCTCCCTTGACTTCATCCCCTCAACTGGAAAATGAGGTGAGGCCACTCTTGATCCTATGATTCTGTGCTCCCCTGGAGTTTTTGCTGAGCTTCTGACACTGACATCTGTGAATCTGGAGGACCATTTGCTACAGTGAATAAGCCAGAGTTTGGGGAAAATGGTATTTACTATCAGAATGCAGAAAGTAGAAGAATAGGGTAATCATTTAAATGAATACTAATAATGACAACGATAATTGAGAGTTTGTGTGTGCCATATACTATCTGTGTCTCAACTCATTTAATACACTATTCCTATGAGGTAGGTGCTATTATTTTCCCCCTCCCTACAAAAGAAGAGATAGGCACAGATATCTTAAGAAACTTGCCCAAGCAAGATATATTAATTCCGAGGCGAGCCAGGATTCAAATCCAGGCAATCTAGTTCGGAAGTCTATGCTCTTTACTCTACATCGAGGTTCAGACCTTGGCCATGAAACCAGCTAGGTGTGACCTTGGGCAATTTACTTAACCTGTCTGTGATGAGAACTCAGTTTCCTCAGCTGTAAATGGGCTTCTTAATATTACCTACCTCATGAACCTCTTTGAGAGTCAAATGAGTTAACACATAAAACACGTAGCACTGCCCTTGTACATAATAAGTACTAAAAATAGTGGAGGCAGCAGGGGTGTCTTGGGGGCATGTTAACTCTCATCATTTCCATCAACACCCCTCAATCTACACCTCATAAAATGTGCTTGCCTGGCAAATGCAATTCACAACAAGGTCCTAGCTTCCTACCTTCTAACAGGATTGCTGCCCCTAAGACCCTCCAATAGAAATTCCAAAGATACCATTTAAGCCAAAGATTAAGATGACATTAAAATAGAAGGATGTTCAACCAAGCATTCCTTTTGGAGCATAGAAGGCTGAGAAGGCTATAGATCTTTCTGGATAAGATCAATTAATTACTCATGAGATTCTACCTGGCTAGAGGGGGTGTCTTCTGAACACTGGGGTTCTGTTTCCCAAGTCTCTTCTTCTCACTCGTGCATGTTGCTGCAGGAGATAGCTGTTTCCCTGGCCTCGGAGTGTGTCTCTGGTGTGACTGTGCCCTCTTTGTCCTAGGCACGGGGGTCACCACCTACGCAGTGCACCCAGGCATCGTGCGCTCCGAACTGGTCCGACACTCCTTCCTGCTGTGCCTGCTCTGGCGGCTCTTCTCCCCCTTCCTCAAGACGGCGAGGGAGGGGGCCCAGACCAGCCTGCACTGCGCCCTGGCTGAGGGCTTGGAGCCCCTGAGCGGCAAGTACTTCAGGTGCGCAGAGGCCGCATGCGTTCTCCCCATCACCTGTGTGCATGGTGAGGCATAGGACTCCCTGGGCTTTGCACCTCCAGTGGCCAAGTTTCTGCCTGATGGGGGAATCCAGGTTCACGTTGGGCCAGTAGACCAAATGCTGTTACTTTTCTAAGGAAACTTACATTTGAAACATGGCAAGAGTTGGTTTTATGGCTCTGTTTCAAACCTGTGTGCCACAGTTCCAGGTAAGCCTTTGTAGAGCCTTTTTCTCTTCCTTGAAGCTTTTGGCTGACTTCCTTCATGAATTTTTAAATGACACATAGCACGAAACTCCAGGGCAAAATCACCTGTCCCTAGTGTGAACTCTGTCTCCCAAAGCTGCGAAGACTGGCACTATCTGTTGGAACATAAAAATAGACATTCTGGTGTTGAGGTTTATCACAAACTCAATGGGCAATCAGAGTCTGGGAATATAGGGAAGCCCAGATTACATCTCTTTCCATTCCATGACTTGATCCAGCCCAGTCTGCTTTTCTGTCCCACTTTGTTCAAGATGGTTCATTGGTACACCATTTATTAAGTGAAGCATTGAAAATAGCCTCAGTGTCCAACAATAGGGGAATGGATAAATGATCATAGCTAATGTTGCTTGAGCTCTTACAACATGTTTGGCACTCTTCTAAGTCTTACGTGTATTAATTCATATAATCATCACAACTCTGAAAGGTAGATCGTATTATTGTCCCCATTTTACAGATGAAGAAACTGAGGCACAGAATAATTAGCTTGCTCAGGGTCATATAGTTTATAAGTGGTAGGCCTGGGATTTAAACCCAGGCAGTCTGGCTCTAGAGCCGTGCTGTTCAGCATGGTTGCCACTAGCCATATATGGCTACTGAGCACTTGAGATATGGCTAGTCCAATCTGGGACATACTGCACGTGTAAAATGTACACCAGATTTTCAAGACATAGTGTGAAAAACAGAAATGTAAAATATCTCATTAATAATTTTTACATTGATTACATGCTGAAATAATTTGGCTATGTTGGGTTAAATAAAATATACTACTAAAATTAATTTCACCTATTTCTTTTCACTGTTTAAAAAATACTTTAAAATTTCTATTAGGAAATTTAAAATTACACATGTGGTTCACATTTGTGGTTCGCATCATATTTCTACTAGACAATGCCACCCTGGAGTCTGGGTGTTTAACATCACTGCCTTAATCATGTGATAAAAAATAATACAGTCACTATATAAAAGTATTTTCGAATAATATTCAATTAATGGGAAAATGTTAGTGATATAATATTATGAGAAAAAACTGAAGTATAGAACTATATAATTATTCACTGTAAATGCATAGAAAACAGTCTGAAAGGATACACAGCAAAACATAAGTAGTAGTTACTTCCAGGGAGTTTGAGGAAGAGTTGGGGGGCGGGGGACAGTGTGAAGGAGGATTTTAACCTTTTACTCTAGGTATTCCTTTATTATTTAAAAATAAATTTTAAAGATTATATATTAATTCATTACTTGTAAAATTAAAATTGTACATTTTTAACAAGAGAAAGGTATCCTCCCCAAACTAGGTACAGTACGATCCCAGTTTTTTTTTTAATTAATTAATTTTTAAATTTTTAAAATTTATTTTTGGCTGTGTTGGGTCTTCATTGCTGTGCGTGGGCTTTCTCTAGTTGCGGCGACTGGGGGCTACTCTTCATTGCAGCGCACAGGCTTCATTGTGGTGGCTTCTCTTGTTGTGGAGCACGGGCTCTAGGTGTGTGGGCTTCAGTAGTTGTGGCTCGCAGGCTCTAGAGCGCAAGCTCTGTAGTTGTGGTGCATGGGCTTAGTTGCTCCATGGCATGTGGGATCTTCCCGGACCAGGGCTGGAACCCGTGTCCCCTGCATTGGCAGGAGGATTCTTAACCACTGCGCCACCAGGGAAGTCCAAAACTTCTATTCAAAGAAAAACACCATGAACACTGTGCTCTGCCCCAGCCCCCCTCACCTGCTCATCCCAAAACAAAACAGGGATGCTTAGTCAGGGGTTCATGGGGCACAAGGGGTCTGTGGATAGAATTTAAGGGGTCTTCGAACCTGGATGGAAAGATAATTTCATCTTTGGTTTCACTAACCTCCATCTGAAATTTGCAATTTCCTTTGATTATGAATGTAGGAAGTGAACCGCAGTAGTAGTGATACCTGTGACTTTGTCCCCAAGAAAACTATCAATAATTTCATGTCACATTGCAATTGTTGCAGACACCTCAGGATGTCACTTCTGCTCGTCAATACTTTGAAATCTGGTGGTGATTAGACCCAGTGCTAGCTCTTCTAATAGAACACATTACTATCCCACACATTGTTTTTAAAATATCTTATACTATATATAAGATAGATAACCCTCAAGGACTTACTGTATAGCATGGGGAACTCTACTCAATATTCTGTGATAACCTATATGAGCAAAGAACCTAAAAGAGAATGAATATATGTATATGTATAACTGAGTCACTTTGAGGTACACCTGAAACTAACACAACATTGAAAATCAACTACACTCCAAAAAAACTAAAATTTTTAAAAAGTCAATACAAAAAAGAAAAGGAAATATTTTAAAACTGCATTTCAATACAGTTAGTTTCTTTTTATCTAATGTATTTTATTACACATTTAGAAATATATTCTGAGGAAGAGGACATAAACTTTTCCAGACTGTCCATTTTCACTCCTGGATGTTCACCCCCTTTCTATGCCCTCCAGTGACTGCAAGAAGACTTGGGTGTCTCCAAGGGCCCGGAATAACAAAACGGCTGAGCGCTTGTGGAACGTCAGCTGCGAGCTGCTGGGAATCCGGTGGGAGTAGAGCTGGTGGAGTAGGCACAGCTGTATCAGGCCCAGTCTACAACATAAGGAAAGGGGACCGAGGAGAAGGCCCACCCTGCAGGATTGTCCTGGCTGGCTGCTGTTGCGAATCCTGCCCTGCTCTGATACTCCTGACCCTTCTAGAAATCTTCGCACACCCAACCCTCTCGTGAGGCTGGCTCATGGCACGAGACAGTCACACCTACAGAGTATTCTTCTCCAAGACTTGCAGAGTCGGCCACCCTTTCGGGCCAGGAGGACTGGGCAGATGCCAGGCTGGGCACGGGGATGGCAGAAGAAGCTGGGAAATTGGGTCAATTTCCTTACCGAGACCAGCTAGCACGCTCAGCTGAGGTGACAGGAGCATCGACGTCACTTCTTTCCAGGGACTATAGACTCAAAAACTCTTGACTGATCTCTTTCCTCTTTGAAACATTAATCTGGGGTCTGGACCAACTCAGGAAAATCTTGGCTCAACCTTGGCCGATTTTAGTTCCTTCCTCCGAGCATCCTGGAACCACGATGTGAAGCTGGACCTTCCTGTTTTCTTTTTCCAGTACTGTTTTAAAAATTAAAAACAGATTTTTTCAGCTTTACGGAGATATAATTAACATATTGTGTAAGTTTGGACCATCCCATTTTCAATGTAGATGGTTTCTTTTTCTAAAGAGTTCCCTTTTACCTCAATTTTTAGAGAAAATAAAGACTGCACATTCACCTTATTACCTTATTTATTCTCTCAGGGTAGCAAGGGAGAAATGAAACCAAGTTGTTGTTTTTGTTTTGTTTTGTTTTAATATTTATTTATTAATTTGGCTGCACCGGGTCTTTGTTGACGCGTGTGGGATCTTTGTTGTGGCGTGCGGGATCTTTAGTTGCAGCATGTGGGATCTAGTTCCCTCACTGGAGATCAAACCCGGGCCCCCTGCATTGGGGACACAGAGTCTCAACCGCTGGACCACCAGGGAAGTCCCGAAACCAAGTTTAATGAGTACTATCTCACCCTACCCACCCACCCATAACCTTCTTATAATATCTCCTCTGGGTGCAGAATAAGATGGTTCAGTTGAGTATTTTCTCTAGTTTCTTCCAGCTCTCATATTTGATTATCTAAGAAGTGATAGGAGTGACAAATTATACAGATGCTGAGCTTCACTATAGGTTAAGCCCAGAGGTAGTAGAGGACTTCATTTAATTTGATACACAGATGCAGAAAAACCAAGCTCTGATAAACCCTCTGCCTAAAATCATAGCTCTTTTCTCTTTTGGCCTCCCTGCTCTCCTCTGCTGTGGCCTTGGGTGACCTGTTTCTCACCTTAAGTGCTGAAGGTCTCCAAGAAGAGCAGAGAGACATGCCAAATCTTTTAGCCAATTGACCCAAGAAGTTATGTTATTGCTTCCAGTTTGAAAGCATCCGAAGGGCATGTGGTGACAAAAATCCCCTTTCCTTCCATAGCAAGTAGACTTGAAAAACAAACAAAAAACCATTTTACTCTGGAAATTTTCGAATAGATGAAAGTAAAGCAAATAGTATCATGAAAAACCCCACGTACCTTCCTGTCACCCAGCTTCAACGTTGTTAACATTTTGTCAATCTTGTTTCATCTATTTTTCCCATGACATTTTTTTGGGGGTCGGGTAGATATTTTATTCTATTTTATTTTTAAAATTTATTTATTTTATTTTTGGCTGTGTTGGGTCTTTGTTGCTGCACACGGGCTTTCTCTAGTTGCGGCGAGCAGGGGCTACTCTTTGTTGCAGTGCGTGGGCTTCTCATTGCGGTGGTTTCTCTTGTTGCGGAGCACGGGCTCTAGGCACGTGGGCTTCAGTAGTTGTGATACACGGGCTCAGTAGTTGTGGGTCATGGGCTCTAGAGCGCAGGCTCAGTAGTTGTGGCGCACGGGCTTAGTTGCTCTGCGGCATGTGGGATCTTCCCGGGCCAGGGCTCGAACCTGTGTCCCCTGCATTGGCAGGCAGATTCTTAACCACTACGCCACCAGGGAGGCCCTAACACAACATTTTAAATCAACTGTAGTTTAATAAATAAAATTAAAAAACAAAAACAAGTATAGTCATTTTTATCAAATTGGAATCTTCTCTCTCTGGAACATTATTTTCAGAGAACAGAATGCTAACAACATTCAAAAGATTGTTCTTTAAAATATATGGAATCCTTAGAGTTTGTGTGTTTGGAATCCTTTGGGCTATTACATTTTACACTTTTTTGTTTGCCAGATTACTTGCTAGTATGATTGGCTTAATGAAGTTCATCCGATTCTTGACTTGTATCAAATGCCTGAAGTCTGAAATTTGAAAAACCTCTTTGTATGTTTTCTAAGAGACTCAGAGAGCTTGGGGCCAATTGCTGGGGGCAGGGGGGCTGAGAGCCTCAGTCTGGAGTACAGGGGCTGGGGAATGGCAACCGAGCAGGGCCTAGGACTCAGGACCAAGACAGAAGCTTGAATATAGAATCCTCAGAGTCTGTAAATGCTAGAAGGGGCCCATCTAACTTGGGGAGGCCGATGAAAGCAATCTGAGTGGGAATCTGACACCCAAGAGGGAAGGACAGCCTAATGGCCTTAGGAACTTTGTAAGATGATGGCTGACCTTAAGGTCATGGTGTTTGGTAGAGAAATACTTCCTCTTGAGTTTTAGGGCGGGGGTTGGGGAAGATGGCGTTCCCTGCATTATCACCTAACCCTGGTCTCTGGAAAACACAGAAATTGCCCCAATTCTGCTTCCCTAGTCATAACTTCCATACTGTAGATCCCCTCACTTCCTGAAGAATGGCTCTACTTGAAACATGCCTCCTTTCCTGCCATCCTAGGCAAGTGGCACAGCTTAACCAGTTCAAGGAGGTACAGGCTGGAGGTGGTTACTCCTGACCACAATGCTATGCTGCTTCTCATTGAAAGAAGTCTGTGAAATATTATTTGGCCAGGAAAAATATTTTAAATTGGAAGTTTTCTCTCCTATCAAATTTTCGGATGCGTTTATACCTAACAGTAGTGATGCCAACTATGGGAGAGCTGAGAAGCAAAGAATGCAAAAAAACAGAAAACAAAACGGACAAAAAAACCCAAAGAGGTGTGGGTATTGATTTCACATTTTGTTGGTATTTTCGGGCTATCAAGCAATCATTGTTTCCCTTTCTCCCTTGTTCAGATTCCAGACTCCGTCATTGCTCGTGGCCTTCGGGTGCTCCCATGAGACAGCCTCCCTCAGCACTACTCCTCTTTTGGAATCCTCTCATGCTCAGGCTTCATCTTGCTTCTGTGTAGCTCCCTGCCCAGCACCGAAAATGTTGCCTCATATGTTCAGCCTGGGCAAGGAATAAGTACCAGCCTTGGCCTCTTGCTATGTTTCCTGAAGAGACTTGCCCCAAGGTCACCACCACACAAGGGAAAGGTCTTGGCTCAGCACAGACAAGGCTGGGAATCCAGTGGCTGAGTCACCCTTCCACCTTCCCATCTCTGCTCCTTAGATTCTCCCACGACCACAGAGCCATTTTCCTTCCAGTCTGTTTGTGCTATGGATATGGCTTCCAGGCTTCCTGGCTTCCTGGAAGAGTGCTCCTTACAATACAGGAGACAAAAATCATGGATGAAGGCACAGGAATGACAGTCACCACGGATTTCTCTGTTCCTAGGTGTCTCTCCAGCTGTCCCAGGTCACTGCCTTCACTATTCCTGGTTTCTGTTATGCTTTGAGACTCTCAGCTAGCCTAGCCCAGGTAAGGAAAATCTTTCCCTTTGGCTCCACTGAGATTGGCTTACATTTCTTAAAAATAAAACTTGTCTGGGAAACTAAAGGGAAAGGAAATCAAAGAGACATATGAAAATTGAGAAGCAAACAGTTCCAGACCACAGATTACCTAAGGGATGACTAGCTGCCACAGATTACCTTAGCTGGCACTTGGTCCTTGTCCAATTCAAGTCTGTGCTATGTGTCACCATGCCTTCAAGCCCTGGAGGATCTACCTTGTGTGTTTGGCCTCTTTTACAAGATAGACACCCACTTTGAGCAATCTTAGGCCAAAAAACCATGGAATATTTTGCTCATAAATTCAAAGAAGGGTTGAAACTGAAAAGTGGGAAAGGGTAGGGATAGATCTCAGAAATAACTAGAACTCAGGAATCAAGAATCACCACATTCCTATATATGTGCCTTTCTCTGGATGTGGGCTTCATTTCAGAGTAAGTGGCAAGACACTTGGCTGTTGAAAACTCTCAAGCTTTACACCTTGTGGTTTTTACCATTGAAGAGGCCCTGCAGCTATTTTCTATTTTTAGTATTTAAAGAATCTCAGGTTTGGCTTGCGTCTGATGCTCACTAGGAAGCATTCAGCTATGGTAAAGGGGGGAAGAGTCATGTGAGAATGTGACAGCTGTAGAGGTCGCATTTCAAATCAGGGAGAAAAACGTGGACTGTTCAATAAATGATGTTGAACAAATAGCTATCCAGGGACTTCCCTGGTGGTGCAGTGGTTAAGAATCCGCCTGCCAATGCAGGGGACACGGGTTCGAGCCCCAGTCCGGGAAGATCCCACTTGCCACGGCGCAACTAAGCCCATGCGCCACAACTACTGAGCCTGCACTCTAGAACCCACGAGCCACAACTACTGAGCCCACGTACCACAACTGCTGAAGCCTGCGTGCCTAGAGTCCATGCTCCACAACAAGAGAAGCCACCGCGATGAGAAGGCTGCGCACCACAATGAAGAGTAGTTCCTGCTCGCCGCAACTAGAGAAAGCCTGCGCGCAGCAACGAAGACCCAATGCAGCTAAAAAAAAAAGTGAAAGTATTAGAAGAAAATATAGGAATATATCTTTAAGACCTTAGAAGAGGGAAGGTCCTTTTGAGATATGAAAAGCAAAAAGCATACAGGAAAAGAGGAATACAAATAAAAAACACACCAAATATTAAGTTAAAAGTCGTGATGTTGATGGGTATTCTTGTAATTCAGGTCAGGTATCCTGGGAAATAGATTCTGAGATGGACATTTGCACACAGGGAGTTTGTGGGGAGTTCTCTTGGGATCAATACCTAAGGGGGAGTGATGGAAGTAGGATTGGGCAAAGGGCAAAGTGGAACTGTGGTGCAGTCACACAAAGGCTTAGATGATCCTGATCCCACAGGGAGCTCTGGAACTGAGCTGTCCTGAATTGAGGAAAGGAGGTTGACTTTTATTCCCCACATTGACCAGTCAGTGGATGTGGGCAGCTTCCACGAAGGGGGCATGACCTGGGTGAAGGCAAGTTCTAGAGAGAGACTCAGCTGTGAGCTGTCAGCTACCTACGTTCCCGGCATCTGGGGGAATGGGGGCATCGTTTCTGAAATGAAGAAGCTGGTTGGCACCCCACAGCATCTGTTACACTGATATATAGATCAGAGAAAAGAGTAGTAATCACATTATATAAAGAACTTTTACCTCTCAGTAAGAACAAGACATAGTACCCAACAGAGCACTTTGCAAAAGATATAAACAGGAAATTTGCAGAAGAAATAAAAATGGTCAATACACCTTAGTAATGATCAGGGAACTACAAATCAAAACAAGATGTGATTTTTCAACGGGCAGATTGTGAAAAATTAGAGAGCTTAACAAATTTTGGCAAAAGTCTAGGAAATAGATATTTTTATACACTGCTGGTATGAGTGGAAGAAATGGTGATGCCATTTCTACCCAGAGATCTACTTCTTAATATCTGCAATAACATTACTATGTGTGTGTAAGGAGGCATTGCTTGTACTAGAAAAAAATTGGAAACAACCTAAAAGTCCATCAATTGGAGAAAATGAAATAATCTTTGGTATAATCACGCAATGAAGTAGTACATTGGATTTGGGGTAATTAGTCCAAAAAAATGATTATACACACACACACACACACACATATATATATATATTTATATAAATTGATGAGTTGCAGAATGATGAATATGTGCAGGTGATAAGATTTATATTTAAAAATTACACACATCTAACATGATACCATATATTTTCTATGGGTACATATATAAGTACGTAACAGCACAGAAAAAGGTCGGAAACTATATACAATGAACACACAAGAGAGGTTGCCCTTGAGAAGAATTATGGGAAATAATATTTCAATTAAAAAAAAATAAGAATATTTTCATATTTTACTTGGAAATTAAAAATTAGTAGTTTCAGCAGTTGCTGTTGGCTACCACTGTCACTGTGGCCCTGATTAACCTATTGCAGTGCTCTCAACCCTAGCTGTATTTTAAAATATATAAAATGCCTTGGGACTTCCCTGGTGGCGCAGTGGTTGAGAATCCGCCTGCCAATGCAGGGGACATGGGTTTGAGCCCTGGTCCGGGAAGATCCCACATGCTGCCGAGCAACTAAGCCTGTGCGCCACAACTACTGAGGCTGAGTGCCACAACTACTGAAGCCCGCGCGCCTAGAGCCCGAGCTCTGCAACAAGAGAATCCACCGCAATGAGAAGCCCACGCACCGCACTGAAGAGTAGACCCCGCTCGCAGTTACTACAGAAAGCCCGTGCGCAGCAACGAAGACCAAACAACGAAGACCCAATACAGCCAAAAATAAATAAATAAATATATTAAAAAAAAAAAAAAATATATATATATATAAAATGCCAATGCCTAGGTCTTACCTCAGATTCATGTTTAACTATTCTGTTCTTGGGCAAAGCTTTGGGAAGTCCTGGATGATTTTAATGTGCAGCTGGGGCTGTGAACTGCTGATACAAGGCAATCATGGTGAGCACATTTCCCTTGCAAGTGATTGATTCGTTATGGAAAAAGCATGTGCCTCAATCATGGGGTATGGAAGCTTCTGGGAGAGGGCTACCTCACTGACTAAAAAGTGAGACATAGGAAGAAATTTTCTGTCTTCTTCTGTTGGACATTGTCATGGCTGAATATGACATCTGAATCTACCACAATTATCTTGAGTCATGAGTGGAGCTGAGCTGACCCAAAGACCAAACTCACATGCTGAAGATGGTAGAGGGAAAGATAGAAAGAACCTGGGTCGCTGACGATAAAGCAGTGAGTCACCGAATTAGCCAAGACTGGATTGCCCTCCCTTAAGACTTGTTACATAACACGATAAATGGTCCTTATTGTTGAACCCTACGTCCTAACTGACACAATAGTATTATGTTGAGCCATATAAAATTGCTGATATTCTACCATTTTTTAAAACTACTTTTTTCCATCGTCACTGCGGATGCAAGGCAGATGTCTTCCTGACCTACTTTCATCACCTTCAATTTCATTATCTGTTTCATTATATTTTTCTCCACCCCAAAGATCTGTCATCTTTCATTAATTTCAGTATCCACAGTGATAACTGATCTAACATCCCAGTACAGAGTCTTAATAGCTCTGCTATTCATTCACAGGTATTCGTCCAAATTTTAATCTATATGTACAATCTATTTTTTCTACATATGGATATATGATATCTCTTAGCCAAAACAATCAGCTGAGAAGATAAGAAAACATGATGTACAACTTGTTCTGATAGAAAATAGATTAACTGCTGTAACAAACAATGTTAAATTTTAGTGGCTTAATGCAAAAAAGTTTATTTCTTGCTCTTTTCATAATCCAATGCAGGGATCAGAGTGGGAAGGTAGCTCTGCTTCACATGGTTTTCAGCTCAATAAAGTCACTAATTACGTTGTTTTAATCGCCCAATATTTTGTGTTCTAATGGCAATAGTTATTTAACTAAAGGATTAAAAAAAATACAAAATGTACTTGTATTCAAAGTATATGCAATTTAAATATATTTTCATAAAAATGTAAATTAAAGAAATAAAAAAATTATTTTAATGTCTTTATTTTTCTTCTAAAATATTTAAATTATCTATCAAAATTAAAAGGCAAAATATAAAACATTATAGGATGAATATCAACATTTTAAATCAAAATTATTTAAATAAACTAATTTTTTTAGTTTTTAAAAATTTAATTATTTCTATGAATTTTTATAAAAATAAAACTATTCATGATTCTAGTGTTCAATGTCCCTTTAACCACCAATGTAAACAATGGATATCATACTTCTTGCATGTTTCCTCTACGCCTACATGTCTATCAATTTAAAAGTAATATAAATTAATTATTTTGTAGCCTCCATTGTACGTGTTGCAAACGCATACATACTGAAATATGGAGAGACAAGAAAATAGACACTCAGCACTACTACGTGAAAATGATACTCATTTTAATGCAAGTCTCCATTACGATCATGCTGAGAAAGAATTTGACAAGTTAATTAATTGTCTTTTCCCCAACTGCTTCCTCTCTTCAAATTCTCCCTGCACTCAGAAGCAGCAGCACAATCTACACACCTTGAGAGCATTTGGATGCAGTCAAGGTGTGTTCCACAGTGTTAGTCATGGGAGCCGATGTCCAGGGTATCAGGTTGTATTATGTCAGAACTGAGCACCAGAGCCTAAGTAAAAGAGATGTCCACATATTCTTAAATATATTTACTATTTTCTTGTCCATGCTTGTGAAATGTAGGGCTTTTAAAAGTGCATGACTGAGGAAAGGAGCCCTTCTATAGTACAGTCCTGACATAGGTGTTTGGACCTCCAGCCCTGGGAATTCCCAGAAAAGAGGCCCCTTTCATGTGCCAGGGCCCATGTCTACCATGAAGGTTTAATGTCGATCTGGCATGAAAGAAAGGCCGAGTGTTTACTGAACACAATAGAATTTTGCCTCATACAGTACCTGAGAGAGTATGATTAGACAGCAAATATCTCAACTCAAATAACAACATGGTACTGTAGGAAGACCAAGAGAACAGTGGGTATGTATATGTTGCCCAAAGCACTAGTATTTGAAAGTGTCCTGCGTGTCCACTCAGACTCAGTTCCCTGATCTCCTCAGCACTGACCTTTTCCTCCACCCCTCTTCGTCTCCCATTCCCATGACAAGGACCACACCTGGGCACTTTGTCATCACATGAACTTGCTGCTTCTCAGATATCTTAACTTCCAACATCCCACTCCAACCACAACCTTCTGCTCCCCCAGCTTTCTCTCTTGTCAATTCCCTGTGCCATTATCATCCCGTCTAACAAAGGCTAGAAGAATCCAACTCTGATTTCTACTTTATTTTCTGCTGGAGAAAATCAGTCAACCTGGCAGACTGGAGCCACTATCAATCACTGGTCCTCAGTGTCAACTGGGCTTTCAGTGCTGCCTGATCACCTGTTCTTCCAGTCAAGGATGGATCCAAGAAAGCTTATACAATTCATGGGATCATCTTTAAAAGAAGAATACAAAATTACAGTTACAAAATTAGGTACAAAATTGGACATTGATTTAGAATGAAGAAACCCACCCACCCCCAACCAAAAGTAATTAGAGCCGTGGCAATTCAAGATCTTCTGAGATCTCTTTAGGTAATTTGACAGCAATGCTTGCATAAAAATGCCTTCCGAAAGCAACCTGGCTTCCCCTCCCCACCTAGAATACAACTTCCAGCAACTCCCTTAACTCACAGGGGCCCAAGTAAGCTTCAAAAACTTCATAGTGAAAATGCCGCTTAGGTTACAATATGGAGAGGTTCACGTCCTTTCCATATTCTCAAGCCACTCCACCCAACAGCTCCCTTGAACTATTAACAGCTGATTTCTCCTCTGACTTCATGGAGAACTGGGAAGCCATCAGTCTTAACTCCCTCAACTTTCTGCTACCAAACCAGCAAACTTGTCTATATCCCACTCATATTTTCTTCCTTGCCTCTTCCCACAGTAGAAGAGGTGTCACTCCATCCATTGTTTAATCTTCATGTTGAGAATTTCTCTTAACATTTGTCTCCTTCTTTCATCAAAGATGAAGTTCATGTTTCTATTTGTTGCCCTCCTTGGCTCTTTGGGTGTGGTTTGCAAGTAGAGCCATATGGAAACTAGAGATACACACTTGCTCCCTTGGCTTCTGTGACTTGCATTCTTCTGGTTCTCCTCCTCCTTCTGGGACTTCTTTGCAGGTTCTTCTTCCTCTACTTGCCCCTTAAATTGTAGATACCCTCACGCCAACATTAGATCATTCATTTATTTAAAAAAAAACACACACTTTGTGCCAGGATTGTTGCAAGCATGGGCGGTAGGAAGTGAGCCAGAGAGATCCTGTTTCGGCCCTCACTACAAGGACACGCGGCAGAAATGCCCATGCTAGTCTGGGGTGGAGGGAAGAGATCTGAGAAGACATCCTAAACCAAGTAGCATACGCTTAACAAGACTTGTTCACTAGGTGAAGAGAAGGTAAAAAGTGGTCCAGGCAGCAGGCTCAGAGGGGGCAAAGCATATATCACATCTGAGAAGCTGAAAGAGGAGAGTGGGGGTGGAAGGTGAGAAATGAGAGGTAGGTAGGGATCCAGTAAGGAGGGGCCTTATGAGCTCTGGTGAGAATTTGGACTTTATTATTATTATTATTATTATTTTTTGGCCACGCCACACGGCATTCAGGATCTTCCCCGACCAGGGATGGAACCCATGCCCCCTGTGTTGGGAGCTTGGAGTCTTAACCACTGGACTGCCAAGGAAGTCTGAATTTGGACTTTATTCTGAGGGCTACAGGAAGCCTCAACTACTACCCAAACTTGGTAACATCTCTGCTTCTACTTTTCCCCCTGACTAACCTGTGCTCCATTCTGCAGCCAAAGTGACCTTAAAATTTGTCACGTCACGTCATTCTCTTGCTTAGAACATTTTGGTGTCCTTCTATTATCCAATGGGTTAAATCCCAAACTCCTTAACAAGCTTACGAGACCCCACATAACCTGGTCACAGCATGCTGACCAGGCTCCAGCCTGATGCGATTTCTTTGATTTCTCTCAGTTAGATACTCTGTTGTCTCTGGACCCCTTTCTCCCGCTACTTGTATCCTGAGCATCATGTCTGCTGGGAAGCCTTCACTGGCCTCCCTCCAGTCTGTATTCAGTACTCCTCCCATGAGCTCTCATTTACACCCTGGACATCCTCTCAATATTTAATATATGAGACCGGGCATCTGCTATGACTCTGTGAACTCCAGCATACAGCTCACAATATAACCTTAATATTTGTTGAATAAATAAGTGAACAAAAAATAAAATAGGGGATGTAGTCAATGTCTTCTATGATCACTTCTAGCTCTAAAAAATACATAGTTCTTTGTAGGTGCTGTCTGATGCAGGTGATTTAGGAACAGTTCAATAATTTACTTTTAAAAAGATAGTGGGAGTCAAATTTCTATTCATTGAGTTCCTATTTCCATTAAATTGGAGTAACTACTATATTGGATTTTTCCCCTCTTAAAATATCAACACAGAAATGAAAAGTATCTTCTCAGCTTTTCTTTAAATATGTTCAATCTTGCCCATTTTCCCTACAAGCAAAGAATGTTTTTCTCTCTAAGGAAATGACTTCTATACTGGTAGTTTCCTTAAATGAACTATTTCCATTAGTTCAATCCAATTAAAAAATTCAGCTAAATTTTTTAGCTGGGCACAGCCCATCATGTGCCAGGCTCAGTCCTGGGGATATAAATAAGGCATTTGAACTTATAGTCATTTGACCAGCTTACAGTCTGGAAAAAGACTCTTGAACAGATAACTTTAAAATGTTTCACTTTCTCAACTATTTCTGGTTCAGGACATGCTATATTCTTTACAGTTTAATTCAAAAATCTTTATTTACTGGTAAATAATGTGCAAGTAATTTGTGGCTGAACTCAAAAGGTGAGCAAGAGATGATCCTTGCCTTCGAGGAGCTTATGGTCTATGAGGTAACAAAAGGACAAGTAAAAAAATGACTGTCAGGAAGGCACAATAGGGGAGTTTTAAGAGACACAGAAGGGTTAAAGGAGTAAGAGTCCACATCCACGGGGTGGGAGCAGAGAAGGAAGAGGGGAACCAGAAAACAAAAATGTTCTCAGCAGAAGTGCCATTTGAAAAGGTCCCTGAAGTACTGATAGAATTGATGTAGGTGCCTTATGTAAATGGAATAATATATTATTTATTATTTGTCCTGTTGTATCTGGCTTATTTAACTTAGCATAATGAAAAGACAATTTTTATGTAATCTAATGTATTGCTCATGAGTTTTTAAAATACACTGTAACAGGGCTTCCCTGGTGGTGCAGTGGTTAAGAATCCGCCTGCCAATGAAGGGGACACAGGTTCCAGCCCTGGTCTGGGAAGATCCCACATGCCGCGGAGCAACTACGCCCATGCGCCACAACTACCGAGCCTGAGCTCTAGAGCCTTCAAGCCACAACTACTGAAGCCCGTGCGCCTGGAGCCCGTGCTTCACAACAAGAAAAGCCACCGCAGTGAGAAGCCCACGCACCGCAACGAACAGTAGCTCCTGCTCGCTGCAACTAGAGAAAGCCCACGCGCAGCAACGAAGACGCAAGGCAGCCAAAAAAATTAATAAATAAAAATAAATAAATAAAATAAATAAAGTACACTGTAACAAAAATAAAGGACCATCAAAACCTAGAAAAACATGTTTGCAACATATATGACAAACAAAGATCAAATTCCTTACGGTGGTTACCAGGGGCTGGCGGCAGTGGGGGGACGGACAGAGAGTTAGTGCTTAATGGGTACAGAATTTCAGTTTGGGAAGATGAAAAAGTTCTGGAGAGGGACAGTGGTGATGGCTGCACAACAATGTGAATGTATTTAATGCTACTGAACTGTACACTTAAAAATGGTTAAAATGGTCATTTTTTTGTTGTTGTTGTTATGGGCATTTTAACTACAATAATGACAATTAAATGTTTCAAGGATCCTTGGGTTTGTATCTGCTTAGAAAGACTTCCTATGCCTGAAGATGATAGAGTTGTTTATTCTTCTAGAAGTATTGCTTGTTAATATGGAGTTGGTAGGAGGACCAACTTTTGGATAGGTGTTTGAGGTGAAGAAAAGAGGCTTCTGCAACAGTCAGGGGAGAAAGTGACAAGCACCTGAAGTAAGGTGATGCAGTGGAAGGGCCAGTGTCTTCTGACTGGGAAAGTAGGATGAAAGGATTTGGCTTTCAACTGGATATATGCATGGTAGGTACTTGAATGTTTGTTGATTGAGAAGGGAACAGAAAGTCAATACAGAGAACCCCTGAGGTTTCTAACCCAGGCAGCATGCACAATAGTAATAATAACATTAATTAATTGATACTAATATTCACTGACACAGGAAGATTAGGTTTGTGGGTGGAATAGGATGTGTTCCATTTTGGACATGCTACTATTTTTAGAGGCAGGCAGGTCAGCCATCTGGGTGAGTTCCAGGAAGCAATCAAAAGGTGGATCTGCTGTGGAAAAAAGGGGGAGAAATTTGACTTGGAACTCAGCCAATCAAGATGATTGCTGAAGCTATGGGATTGTATGGGAGAGTATAAGAGTGTCAAGAGAGAATGGATAAGACCTTGAAGAATTTTAGCCCTTCAGTGGGATGAAGAGGAAGTATAGCCAGAGCAGCAAATAATTTGTAGAAAAGGTACTTGAAGGGGGCTTGACGAAAGGGTTTTAACAACAGAACACTGGAGGGTTGGGGTAGCGGAGGTGGTTAAAGAGTTCCAAGCAGAAATAAGAATGTGAAGAAATAGGGAGCAGGAAAGCACTCCACCAAAGAAGCCCTTCAGTAAACCAGATGTTGAATAAATTTATTGTAGAATCGGAGGTTTCAAGGATGGGTTAGTCAACATCATTACTGTGGAAGAGAGGATGATGACCCAGAACAGGCCATTTCCCTCAGGGTAACTGTGACTATTGATATTTGGTTGCTTGAGTATGAAAAGTCTGACAGCGTTTGATCTACTTCACTTAAGCTCCAGCCAAAGATATCTGGTAAATTTGGAACGTCTCAGGTTTCTAAACATAGTGTCCTCTATCCTAGGTTTAGGTTGGGTGTTCCAATTTCCTTTGTTGTGACGCATCTTTGTGCCAAATCCCAAACAGGTGGTTTTCAGGTCTACTTTCATCATTACTTTTTGTTTGTTGTGTTTGTTTTTGAAGTTTTGTTTATTTTTTTAAATGAGAAATTGGATGAGATCAGGTTTCGGGGGAAAGGTGATAATGGCAGCAATGCTACTGTTCAAATATCATACTGCACACGCGTGCTGTCAGAGGGTGGCAAGAAAACTATCTAAGCCCAACTTGAGTTCTACTTTCCCTAAAGACCCTACACCTGATTTCAGAGTCACAGTTTGGTTGCTATTAAAAAGATACGTAGAATTAACAGCTTGAAAAAAAAACTTCAGAGTTCCATTTTTCATTCTCAGACTGGCAAAGATCTACAAAGTTTGATAACTGTGGGAAAGTAGGCACTGTCCTACAGTGCTGGTGGGAGAGTGAATTGCCATGACCTCTTTGGAAGGCAACTGACAATATTTACCAAATGCACATATCCTCTGACCTAGGGTATTCGAGATGATTCCCTGCAGCATCATCTGTTGAGGTAAAGATGGCAACAACCTAAAATGTCCATCAACAGAGACTGGTTAAATAATTACAGTGTATCTTCACCACGAAATACTTTAGGCGTTACTGCTTCTTTATGCATAAAATAGCTCTGGAACTATATGTTAGAAACTGGTCACCCTGGTGGCCTCTGGGAGGGCACTGGGCTAAGGGGACAGGGGTGGGAGGGACTTCTCATTTGCCTTCTATACCTGATGAATGTATAACCTACCTCCACCCACCACTCTGAATGAAGCAAAACAGTTTCCTGGTGGCAGAGAGTACACTAATAGTTTTTAACATATTAGGAATTTTGAGATAAATCCTAACCAGAGTCCTGAGTTATGATGGGAATCATTTAGAGAAGTTCAGGAGCTGAAGGCCATCTCATGTTTCCCACTCACCTTTTCTCTCCACACAGAACACAAGGCACGAAGGAAGGGAAGGATAAGAGCAAGACAGCACAAAGGAGCCATGAAGCCAAGAACTTGTAGGACAATTTATTAAGACTTGCTTGTAGTAAAACATTCAACCCTTTGATGTGTCTATTAGTTTGTTATTTTGTTTTTTGTTGGAGACCACAGCTTGATGCCCAAAAGCCTTTAGCCTCATCTTACGTCAGTCTAGTCAATGGTTGCCTATTTTATAGTTCAACTAGTTGAGGAGAGAGTCAGGAAAATCTGGTCTTAACATCCCAAATTAAGGGCTGTAAGATTTGCAACCCATTTATATAAAGTGCTTATGTTCAGTGCAAAAAGGGCAGACTCAGAAGGGCAAGCAGATGCCAGGAAATGATGTTTTCTGGGAGACAGATGCATTCTATGACTCAAAGAAGGAAAAGCCACTTGTCACACTTCCCCATAAAGGGGTCTAGTATTTTCTTTTCAGCCTCTCCCCTCTCTAAGAGGACCAAAACTTTGAATCTGACAGATGCTCTTACAGTTGTTTACTATTAAAAAAACCTGGTTCAGAGGGAAATCCACAGGGTTTCTAAGCACCAGAGATAGTGACTTTGGCTTCTAGCTCCCGTTTCTCTCAGCAGCAAACGTGAGATCAACAGGCTGAGCTCTGGCTGGTGGGAGGCTCGCAGATGCGGAGCTTTCCTCACACCCCTCATTTGCAAATCCAAGTCATGGACTATGGCAGACCTTTTCCAAAATGCTGTCACATCTCCGGTGGGAAGACAGACCAATGCTTATTAAAGGAGCACTTCACCTAGTTGCCCAACTGGACATGACCTATTTCATCATCCCCTTGTTTAGTTCTTTTTTTTAAAAAAAAAAAATTTATTTATTTATTTATTTATTTATGGCTGAGTTGGGTCTTTGTTGCTGTGCACAGGTTTTCTCTAGTTGCGGCGAGCGGGGACTACTCTTCGTTGCGGTGCATGGGCTTCTCATTGCAGTGGCTTCTCTTGTTGCAGAGCATGGGCTGTAGGCGCGCAGGCTTCAGTAGTTGTGGCTTGCGGGCTCTAGAGCACAGGCTCAGTAGTTGTGGCGCACAGGCTTAGCTGCTCCGTGGCATGTGGGATCTTCCCAGACCAGGGCTCGAACCTGTGTCTCCTGCATTGGCAGGCAAGGATTCTTAACCACTGCGCCACCAGGGAAGCCCCCCTTGTTTAATTCTTGTCTGCTGGCCCAACTTCAAAGTGAACCTGTGACTCTCTTTGTTAAGACAAAGAAGTGCACTGCCTTCTCAATGACCTTGGGTCTCTGCATGTCCATCCTTCTGTTCCGAAGAGACTGAAGAGAAGCAGGAGGGAAGAGGAAGTGATTTCCTAACCAATTTAAGGGGCACAAATAGGCCTGTAACTCAAACAGGCAAAGTCTAGCCATTCAGTCCCAGGGTCTTGGCTACTGTTTCTCTCCCCAGACTCTCAAAGAGAAGCTACTTTCTCTCACTTTGCAGCAGGGATATTGACAAAGGCCAGTTCTTTGCTTGTAAACAACTCTCCTGCAATCCTGTTTGGAGAGGTTCCCTCTTCTCTCCCTGTGGATAAACGTGATGGCACCCCTCCTGCCCATGTGTAGGGCTCCAGACCCCATCACGTGTACGGGTAGCCACAGCTTTCAGATGCCAGCACCTGAGGACCTTTCTGTTCAGACCACCTTCCAAAGATTCATGGTAACTCTTGGTGCTCGTGAGAGAAGAGACACTCAGAATGGTTTTATACCACAGGAAGCACCTGCCCTAAAGCCATCTCTGAGTTTGGGGAAGGGAAGGAGGGAAAAAGAGGCAATCCTTTTGATGCTGCTCTATAATTCTCTGTTAAAACACTTCTAGTCACGAGGAGCTACTGGAACGTCTCCACACAGAGGGAACTGTGTACAAACAGGATGAACCCGGGTTAAGAACCAAAAACGCGGGGAAGGTTTTCAGACCGGCAGAAGTCTAAAGTAAAGTGCCTCTTTGCAGTGGGGGGAGAGTTTCATTTGTTCAGAAATGCCTCGGCGTAAACATGAGCGCGATGGGCGTGCACACACACACACTCACTCTGAGGTAGAAAGAACTGGCCATCTCCAGACACACACACACACTCCACAATTTTACAGAAACATGGCACTTGCGTGAAAGGTCCTGTCTTTGCCCAGGATGGCAAGTCGGGTCCAATTCCAGCTCTTTCCCACCTGGGGTGGAGCCAGGGAAGTCCCGTCCCACAGGAGGAAAGAGCTGGAAGCATGCCCATCACTCCCCTCCCACAGTTGTCAGGCCCCGCAGCCCAGGGTCACTTCCTGGAGCCCGAGCCGTGGGCACCCCGGCTGTGGCTTGTCAGAAGCCACTGGGAGCAGATGTCTTGCACTACTGCGTCCCCACTGCTCTTGGCGGCCTGTTGCACCTGCTGGACGAGGACTGCGGCCCGTGAGTGTTCTTGCTTCACAGCGATCAAGTAGGCAGAACGCAGCTTGCAACACGTCAGGTAGGCCTGAACCTGCCAGTTGGGTGTAAGGAACAGCGGGAAAGAAACCATCACTAACAAGTCACCAACAGGCACACAGAGAGCTCAAGCAGATGAGATACCACTTCTCACCTACCAATCAATAATTGGGTTCTTGCCTTTTATTACATTACGGCCACTCTTTAAATATTACAGTGTTATTTTATAGTGTAAAAAGTTATTACAAATAAGCTAAGAATTTCAAAAAGAAGGTAGGCAGGCAGAGTCTGGCCTCTATCCACTCCCTCCAAGGCCCTCCTCTCTCCTGGGCTCTCCAGCTTCCTCCTGGCCTCACTGCCGACAAACTGTGGTTTTGTAGTTATTTGGCTGATGATTTGACTGATGACTGCCTCCTTGGCTAGGATGGCAGGAATAGTGTCCGCTTTTTCTAACCATTCCTGGTGCCTAGCACAGGGTCTGGCATGCAGGTGTTCAATGAATATGCATGAAGTGAATGAGTGAATGAATGAGCCATCATACCTGCCCCCTACAATGGGCACACAGAGCCCCTTTCTCTATTTTCTGTTTCTGACCTGCTGAATTAAAAATCTTTTAACAGGAAATGTGGGGAAGAAAACGCAGACACACAATTAGAAAAACTCTAAATAAGGCGTGATCCCAGGTTGATCTGACTTGCAGTTTGGCACAGAGGCAGCTCAGTTTCCTACATTCAGGACACCCTCCAGCTCAGGAATGCCCAGCTGGGTGGAGACGAGAGCCCCTGCCTTCCCTGGCCACGACGTCACCAGCAACCCCCTGGTTAGCCAGGGTTCCAGGCCAGCGAACAGCAAGGCCCAGGCGAGTTGCCTCAGAACTCCCGCTAGCAGCTGCCTTTCTGCCGTGACAGTCCTTCTGGTGGTTGGAGGGGACTCTTCTCTCTTGATGTTTCAATGCTCCATCTTCTTTTTTTACCTTGGTCACTAAAGTCTTCCTTTCCTAAGCTCAATTATAGATAATCGCCTACAGCTAGAAGACATGTTCTGACATGTCTGAGCTCACTGCAGTGATCAAGTCCTGCAGTACGGTTATCTACCTGCTGCCCTAGGACATTCGCTTCACCCAGGCCCTCAGCTCCGCTTGGCACCAGTGTACGTTAAACAGAATATCACAAGTTGGCAGGCAAAGTTCCTACCTAGAGGAGAAGGGCATTTTTCCAGAAAGTCTGGAATAGAAACTGAACGTGTGACCTGAGATCACGTAAGTGTGTTAGAACAGCTGCTGCCAGGAAAAACCTGAAAAAGTAACAACAACGGTGTAGCTTTCAGTGTCCATCTTTCCCAGGCACAAAGTCTCTGTCCTACAGAGCAGGCGGATCACTGAAGGCTTGGAAAAGAACCATAGTCGGAGAATCTAGAAACCTGGGTGTCTGGCCTGGCTGTCGGGTTCTCATTTGGATTCTAGAAAAGTAATTTTCCACATTTCAGGATGTCAGAATTCCATCCTTTCCACAGGATCTCATCAGGATGTTGCAGAATTAAGTGAAGAAATGTTACGAACAGGTTCTCCCTAAACCCTCAAACGAAAAATGCCCTGCAAATCAGTCCAGGGATTAGCAATACCGCCAGGGGGAGCAGCAATGTGGTTGCGTAAGAAGCTGTTTGCCTAACATTAGTGTTCTTCACAAGGGACTCAGCTGCCAGATCATTCCTCTGCTAGTGGCCAGGGCAGGCTGGCTTGGTTTTCTCCTGCCTCTCTTGGCCTGTGGGCCTTCCTCCAGATGGCAGGTGGATTGAACCTGCGGTGAGCCACAAACAGGAGCAGCTGGCACCCTTCACAAAGGTTCACCGATTTCCTACTCAACAGGAAGAGCTTGCAGGCCTCAGGGGCAAGGCCTGTTCTGGAGACTGAGGCACCAATAGACATTGTTTGTCAAAGGGTTGGGTGGGTTTTTTCCTTACTGTAGAGGGTACCCTTGTTCCTCCAGGATAAAGAGATGCTTGCTCACTCTGAGAACCTCATTCAGTGAGTCAATCTGAAGATGAAAGTGAGGATTTCCTAGGGCTCTGAGAGAAAACCTCCATAGGAAATGGAGAGTTGAGAGCAGCCTAGGACATATGTGTCTTGGGGGATAAAGAAATGCGAGGGCAAAGGCTCATGTGGTCAGGTTTCTCATGTTCCCCACCTATTCCCTCCCTTCTACGCCCCTATCTGGGTCTCAACCCCACCTCTGATAACAAAGAGGCCGAGATACAGGTTGAATGGTAGCGAGCAAAGGATAAAGGTGAAAAGGCAAGTCCAAAGTGCTGTTCCCGAGCGTTACTGGGTATGGAGACAGTTCTGCTCACCTTGTTGTCATCATTGTTTATCGCCTGGATCAGGCCCTCCAGCTCCTGTGCAGAACAGAGATACAGTAGTCATGACATGGAGGGGTCCCCAGCGTGGGAGCCGGGGCCCAACCCAGCCTCAGCCCAGCCGTTCTGACTCAGGGTGGGGATGCCTGCCTGACCCTTCTCTACAAACTCATCTCCTGGGAATTCCCTGGCGGTCCAAAGGTTAGGACCCCATGCTTTCACTGCTGAGGGCCCGGGTTCAATCACTGGTCGGGGAACTAAGATCCCACAAGCCACGTGGCATGGCCAAAAAACCCACAAAAACCAAACTCAACTCCTGCTATAAGAGCAACAGAAGAAAGCTAATGATAACACTAAGCTTGGGAATCTGAGAAGCAACAGCAAACAAGAGGCCTGTCCTTGGCCTTCAAGAGAGGATGTGGGGTTTCCCTGGTGGCGCAGTGGTTAAGAATCTGCCTGCCAATGCAGGGAACACGGGTTCAAGCCCTGGTCTGGGAAGATCCCACATGCTGCGGAGCAACTAAGCCTGTGCACCACAACTACTGAGCCTACACTCTACAGCCTGTGAGCCACAACTACTGAAGCCTGCACGCCTAGAGCCCGTGCTCTGCAACAAGAGAAGCCACTGCAATGAGAAGCTTGCACACCGCAAGGAAGAGTAGCCCCCGCTTGCCACAACCAGAGAAAAGCCCACATGCAACAATGAAGACCCAACGCAGCCAAAAATAAAATAAATAAAATAAAATAAATTTATTAAAAAAAAAAAAGGATGTGGCTTTGTTCACCCCAGTAGGAAGCCATCGGGGGACAGTTTTGCAGGCGACATGCTTCAAAGGCCACCTACAGGCCCACGATGACCTCCTCTACAATCACAGGGAGAAACTCAACTCTGTCGGTCCGCAGACACTTCCGGGTGCCAACAGCATCAGACAATGGGATGCTGAGGGACGGTCTCTGGATATAGTGGTTATCACCATGAATTTTCTTTCCAGGGAAGGGTTGATTAGTGAGGCCATCATTACAGAGGGGTCAGAAAGACAGAGGGATCGTGTAGAGTTTCAGGTACAGTATGGGGGAGAGAAAAATAAACAGGGGGATGTGAAGACACTGAAATAGATAGAGGAGCTGAGAGTTCTGGGGGTGAGCGCACCTGGGGTGGAATTCTCTTGAACGCTTCCAAGCAGTTGAGGAGGATGGTGTCCCCGTCACTTTTGGCCGCCATGCCTGACTCGCTGACACATTTGAGCAGCTGTCGGATCTCACTGTACTTCTCCCTCTCCACCAACTGCCGGGCGGCTTTGCAGTAGGTTGCGGCAGCGTCCAGCTGGAAGTCCTAGAACAGAACATGGGGTGATGGGTGTAGGGAGGCAGGGACACCAATGGCGGGAAGGAAGGTGACATTTACAGAGCTCCCACTGGGCTTGGGGTAGACAAGACTGTAGTCCCAATAGAGAACATACATAAACAAACAATCAGCAAAAAGTTCCTCTTTTGGAGTTTGGCAGACATTTAGGAAGCATCCATAAATATCGTAACTTTGATATCTACACTGGTACATCTCACTTGCTGCCGTGTCACTTTCTGAAAATATTCTAATCAAATGCCCAAGACCAGTTCATTCTCTCTCTAACGAGTCACCTTTCTCTTGGAAAATGGATGTCGGGGGCTGATATTGGCTGCCCTGGACACTTGGTGCTCTGTTAAGAGATGCCTTGGTGTTAGGAAACAGACCAATTCACCAAAAGACTGATTTGCTAGAAACTACCAGATAAACATTTTGTTGCCTTGGGGTCTTTGTCCAACATGGAAAATGGGTGGGAAGAAAGAAATCTGTCAGATTGTTTGTTGTCTTTGATCCTTTAGGTGCACAGTGCGTGAAGACCATGTCTGCCTGGAGGGTGATGGGCCTCAGCGTGCCTGTGTGTCACTGTGTGGTGGGGAGTGGTCTGGCTTTTCATGGTTTTGGCGCCCTGCTCCATCCTCTGCTCCAGAGCCACAGCTGTACCCGTGTCCTCTTATCACAAGCAACAGAAAATGTAAGCCTCGAGCTGGCTCATGGGCAGAAGGATGGAGGGGCAGCTCTTGCTGCCAGTGGCCCCTCCCACTGAATAGGACCCCCGCACCGCAGCCCCTCTGCCACCTCCTCCAGCCACACTCCCCCGCAATGAGGACAGCTGTGTGGAACTCTCCTAGACCTCGTTTCAGGTAGTTATTTGATAGCTTTTGATGAACTCGTCATTGGTTGCTTGGCTTTTGGCAAAGTGGCCTACGGTCTTGAATTTGACCTAGTTCTGTAACAGCCCTCCTGTTGATTTCATCCTTGATGTACATGTAAATCTGCTTTCCTTGGGATAAAAATTTTCTGAAGAATGATCTCTCACAGAACTGTGGTCATGTGCTAATCGCCCTCGGTATAATCCTGAGTAATCTGAGTCATACCTGCAGAACACGGAATGCAATTCCAAAACCATCTTCTACATTTTTCCCTCCTAGCATGACCTGAAAATGAGAGGGAAACATGCTTGAAGAAGCAAGAATTACTGGAGCAGCCCCTCAATCAAGAACGAGGCCCTCATTCATTCATTTATTCAACAAATATTTGTGGAGACTCTACTGAGTGCAGGCACTAGCGATACAAGAGTAATCAAAACGGACTCGATCTCCAGCCTTCCGGGGCTCTCATTCCATCGGGGAGGCAGCCATCAAAAGAATGACTGAATTAATGATAACTAGACGATTACAAGTGTGATAGGCACTCTGAAAGAGAGCAGCCTGCCGGAGGTCTGACGCATCGTGCATACCTTGCAGGCAACATCCATTTTCACGTGGTTGTTTCCAAACAGGGTTGGCAGAGGCAAGGGGGTGATCTGAGATGTCCCAGCACTTTCGCAGCGATGTAAGAACCTGGTCACTTCCATCTGCAGCTGAAGTGTGTTCATGTGCCTATGGTGACAGGAGATGCACAGTCTAGCCTCAGGAGGGGCCTCAGGAGTAACTAGGGCCAGGTGAGTGAGAAATCATAATAGGATGGCAACAGAAAAGGCAGAAGGATGTGGAGGGAAAAAAGATCCAAAATACCCTCTGAGCAGTTACGACAAGACAAAAGTGGCTGATGAGTGTTTATGGAGCACGGTGTGCTACTAACAACAACAGCGGTCGAGAGAGACATGAACCCTGCCCTGCAGAGTCCAGAGGCCAGAGGAGAGATGGATAACAGACAGACACATCAAGTATCTAGCGATTGGGACCGTGAAGGGATAAACGGTAGCGGTGGAGCATTTACTTCAGATGTTGTGTTCTCAGCAAAAACGCTGAGAGGAGGGAAGGACTTGGGGTGCTGAGGAACCCCCCGGAGGCCAGGGTGCCTGAAGCGCCACGAGAAAGGAGAGAGTAGCATGAGGTAAGATGGAGATGCAGGCAGGGGCCAGATCACCCAGGACCTCTTTTGCCTCTTGTAAGGGGTAGGGGCTTAGTCTGACTGTCACATGTGATCCCGGTTCCCGCCCCTCCCCTACCTTCCTCTTCTCCTACAAGCTCCTCTGGCGGCTTTCCAGGCTTGTACCGGACACTGTCATCCAAGAATGATTCCTGTTACGTGTGTGCGTGTATGTGTTTGTTTCCCAAGAGTTCAGAGATGGGCAAGAGCAGCTGCATCACCGACAGACCCTCGGTTCCAGCCTTTCTGCCCCACCCCAACTGTTCCCTGAACCCCAAGTTACCTTGACACATCAGCTGCCGTCATCTTCTTTCGGAAGAAGGTGGTTTTCTTCCTTCCAGTACGGCGGGAGGTTTCTTGGAGGTAGATCTTCAGGTGGTCCTTGGCCTTAAGCAGCCAAGAGAGCTTCTCTCCCAGCTCCGTATATGTCTTTGCTTTGTGACTGAAGAACCGAATACAGGTCATGGCGGCCCGGATGTGGTCCTGGAAGAGGAAAATGAATGTTCAGGTCAAAGGAGATTTGGAGGGCGGGGGGTGTGAGGAGAATTCTGATCTGATTTCCCCCCGTGAAGCCTGGCTGCCAGCACCCTTTCCCTCAGAGGCCCAAGAGATCCGAAAGTGAACTGACCGCCTGGGACCTTAGGTAGGACGTTATTCCACCACAAGAGATCTTTAACAAGGAGACTTCTGATTCTCCATTCGACTTGCCTTCACTTTTACTCTGGCGTTGAATAAGCCAATTTCTCTGTGATTTAGTGTTGGCCACCCTCAGACAGATTGGAAGAAACATGGTTCCTCTCCTTTCATGCATCTTCTCCAAAAACACTTATTTCTCCTTCATTCCTTATGAATTCTGCATTCATGCCCCATGTTTATCTTGAAACTACCATATCCCTCTTTTTTATCTTTACATTCCCTGAATTCTGAAGAATGCTATTACTGACAAGATTAAAGTCTGCCTCTTTAGGATGAGAATGGAAATCCTGATATTATGTAAGAATGCTAGAGAGTAACATGGATTTGCTGTAGGCTTAGTCAAGGAGCAAGGCCAGGAGCAAAAACGACAGTCTTGTTCCCTCATCCTGCATGGTCTCCCCACGTGGCAGGCCAACAGGGACAGAGGTAGAAGGCAGGATGGGGCTGCTGTTACCTTCATAAACTGCTGTAGCTCATACAGAATGTGGTAGTAGTTCTTCTTCTGTAAATGTTGGCAGGCGGCAATCAAGTACTTTCCCCAGCTTTCCAAGGTTGGATCAATGGATTCTAGCAAGTTTTCTAAAACGTGTAGCTTCCCACTTTTATAGCTTGGCTGGAAAATGCCTTCTATGAAGATTTCTGGGGGACTCTCCTGGAGCAGGGCAAAGCAAAAAGTCAGAAGTCTTGAGCCTGGTTCTGGCACTGTCTGGGACGCATTCTGAGTTTCCTTCCACTCACAGCCCTTCAGCATCCTCCCACAGCGGTGCGTCTTATCTGTTTGCACATCACAGATAGAACCCTTTGAGAATCCCGCTCGAGTGACTGCTCCCCTTCTCTCCTTCTCCGTACAGAAAAGCTCCTTGACAGAGTTATCTGCACTCCCTGTCTCCAGTTCCTCTCCGGTGACTGTCTCCTGAACTCACTCACATCTAGCTTTTGCACCTACAACTCCACTGCAACTGCCGCTTAGGTCACCAATGACCTCTATGTTGTTAAATCTAAAATTCTTAGTCCTTGTTTTCCACCTGCTCTGTCAACAGCTTTTGATACAGCTGATGGCTTCCTCCTTGAAAAATTTTCTTTATTTGGCCCCCAGGATACCACCCCCACCAGGTTTTCTTTCTACTTCTCTGGCTATGCCTTCTCGGTCTCCTTTGCTGATTCCTCCTAATCTCTCCAGGGCTTAGGAGGGAGCTGTTCTCTTTTCTTTATTTTGGCTGCGTTGGGTTTTTTGGCTGCGCGTGGGCTTTCTCTCTAGTTGTGGCGAGCGGGGGCTACTCTTCGATGGGTGCGCAGGCTTCTCACTGTGGTGGCTTCTCTTGCTGTGGAGCACGGGCTCTAGGTGCGCAGGCTTCAGTAGTTGCAGCACCTGGTCTCAGTACTGGTGCCTCGCATGGGCTTAGTTGCTCCGTGGCATGTGGGACCTTCCTGGACCAGGGCTCGAACCCGTGTCCCCTGCAAGGGCAGGTGGATTCTTAACCACTGTGCCACCAGAGAAGTCCCTGTTCTCTCTTCTTTACTCACTCTTTTGATTTCATAAGTCTTAGGGCTTTAAATTTATCTATCTGCTGATTATGTCTAAATCTCTATTCCCAGCCTGTTTATTCTTTCTGAACTCCAGAATTGTATACCTAACTTATACCCAACTGCCGACGCAAAAAGTCCTCTTTGGTATCTAGAGAACGATACATATTGATATAAAACTGCACTCCTGATTGTTTCTTCCCAATCTGCTCTTTCTGCAGTCTTCCCCTTCTCAGATGGCAATTTTGTTCTATTTGTTCAGGCCAAAAACCTTAGCCATCTTTCTCTTACACCACAACATAAAAGTCATTAGCAAATTCTATTGGCTACACCTCAAAATACATACAGAATCTGTACGTAGCTGACCACTTCTCACCACCTCCATGTACCATCCTGGCCCAAGTCATCATCACCACTTGCCTGGATGATTGCAATGGCCTCCTCCCTGGTCTACCATCTTCCACTCCTGCCTCTTTTTTGACTAATGCCAACCAATCAACCTGAATGATTCGGTTAAAACGTAAGTCAGATCATGTTACTTCTCTGCTCAAAATCTTCCAATGGTTTTCCTTCTCACTTAGCACAAAGCCCAAGTCCTCATAATGTCTACAAGGCTCTAAATGATCTAGGTCCTGTTAGCTTTCTGACCTTATCTGCTACCACCCTTTCCCCAGCTTACTCTGCTCAAGCTGCCCTGGCCTTTGCCCTTGCTACTCCCTCCACCTGGACCATGCTTCCTCCACAATCTGCACAGTTCATTCCCCACCTACTTTAGGCCTTTACTCAGATGTCATCTGTCCTGGGCACCCTGTCTAAAATTATACAATCCATCCCTTCCCTCTCCCCCACTTTACTCTTCTTATTACTCGTCACCTACACTATGTATCTTATTATCTTGTTTACTGTCTCTCTCCCTACTATAATGTAAGTTTTAAAGAGCAGCTATTTTTGTCTGCCTTTTTTTTTTCATCACTGTTGTGAAGAATAGTCCTTGGCTACTTAATAACTATTTCTTGGATGAATGAATACATGATAAATATCATAGACCAACTCATCAGCAAAGTGCAAACACATACTAATCTGCTCACTTCTGAAGTTCATCTGTGGTTCAGAGACCGTGAGTCATAAACCCCCATTCCACAGTCATAGAAAAGAAAACCATTTGGCCATTCAACCCCTTAAGAATTTCCATTTTGGGACCTCCCTGGTGGCACAGTGGTTAAGAATCCGCCTGCCAGTGCAGGGGACACGGGTTCAATCCCTGGTCCGGGAAGATCCCATCTGCCGTGGAGTAACTAAGCCCGTGTGCCACAACTACTGAGCCTGCGCTCTAGAGCCCGCGAGCCACAACTACTGAAGACCGCATGCCTAGAGCCTGTGCTCCGCAACAAGAGAAGCCACCGCAATGAGAAGCCCGCTAGCCGCAGTGAAGAGTAGCCCCCGCTCACCGCAACTAGAGAAAGCCTGTGTGCAGCAATGAAAGGAAGACCCAACACAGCCAAAAAAAAAAAGAACTTCCATTTCATCCATTCATCTATCCACTCATTCATTCATAACTGGCACTAGGCTAGGTGCCTGAAGACACCCGGAAAGGTAAATATGGGCCTTCTTGCTCCAGATGCGAAGACACAATTGTAAATAAATAGTTGCAATCCAGTGGGATAAATGCAATAACAGAGTTATGTTTCTGGTACAGTGATGGTTTATAGGAAGAGGTGAATGCTCAATACAGAGGGTCTGGAAGGATAAACAGGAGTTTTTCAAGAAAACAAGGAGGGGCAGGGCATTCTAGGTACGAGGAGACAGCAATGCAGACTCATGGAAGTAAGAAAGGGCAATGGCACAACCAGGAAAATTTAAGTAGTTTGGCAAGTCTGGAATATAGAGCATAGCTAGGATTTGCAGTGAAAATAAACTGGAGAAATAAGGGGGCCTGATACTGTTGGGTCCTGCATTCATGCTAAGGAATTTGGACTTCATCTTGTGGCCATGGGGATCCACCGAAGGCCTTTTAGAGAGAGGAATAACATGAATTAAGAATAACATAAATAACATGTACTATGTTTTAGAAAGCTCACTCTGGGGCAGTATGGTGGGTAAGGAGTGAAAAGGCAGGGAATGAGGCTAGAAACACCACATCTTCCATGCTCTAGGCATTCAGTCGTAATTTTCACAATGTTTTTTTCTGTTGTTCCCCACCTGCTTGAGCAGTTCAAGGGTAGTTGTGATTACAGGAGATAAAAAGAAGCCTTCTTTCCTAGCTCTGACTAATGTAAAGCAGGGGCAATGCTGTCGTCAGCTTATACCGAAATAAGTAAGTAAGCAGCTTAACCCTCTGGAGTGGTCATCAGTTAGAAGAAACAGAACTGGGTGAGGTGAAGTAGCTTTACCTCAAAACTCTTTTGGAAACTGAAGAAAAGGAAACAGGTTAGCAATTAAACGCCAGATAATATAACTTTTACAATATCCTTGACACCCGGTTAAGACACAGTAGCTAAGGCAGTAGTAAAAACATTTCCCTTTCGCTGTCCTGTAGGGGTATGGCTACCACGACTCTGTACTGTTGACTCACTTGGAGAAATCCTAGAAGATATGCCTATTTGTAAACTTTCAGTGGCTGCCATTTTGGATGAAGGCAGCAGATTGGAATTAAAGCATACCTCAAGCTCCTTTAATTTTATATGAAATTTGGTACTAATCAGTCAATTCCTCAGAAAAATTTCATGGGACTGGGGCTTCCCTGGTGGAGCAGTGGTTGAGAGTCTGCCTGCCAATGCAGGGGACACGGGTTCGAGCCCTGGTCTGGGAAGATCCCACATGCCGCGGAGCGACTAGGTCCGTGAGCCACAACTACTGAGCCTGCGCGTCTGGAGCCTGTGCTCCGCAACAAGAGAGGCCGCGATAATGAGAGGCCCGCGCACCGCGATGAAGAGTGGCCCCCGCTTGCTGCAACTAGGGAAAGCCCTCGCACAGAAACGAAGACCAAACACAGCCAAAAATAAATAAATAAATTTTAAGAAAAGTTAAAAAAAAAAAAAAATTTCATGGGACTTTCAGATAAAAAAGAGAAGGCCAAAGAGTCATGGTGAAACAGAGTTCTGACTTGGCTTAACAATGGCTCCAAAGAAATAATGCACTTCAGGGGTGCCTTTGCCCCCCGTGGGAGGAGGGCAGAGGATGTCAGAGGAAAAAATGGAGGGCACACTCTCCTTCTATGAGATACTTGTGGCCCAAATTTAGGATCTGGCTCATGGGTGCTTCCTGGCCTTTGTGGTAACAACCCTGAGTGGATGAGCATTGGGGTCAGCAGCAGGACACAGCCCAGAGCAGGTGGGAAGTGTGTGGAAACAGAGAGGTTAGGCAATTTGCTCAAGGTCACACCACTTACACCAAGCATATCATTCCAGAGACCATGCTCTCAGCTATTACTTGGTTCTGCTAAATTTCTGGGAGAAGGGATGAAATTTGTCACTGCCAGTCAGAAGGGCCATCTGGGATCCAGGTTAAGACTTTCGCACACTCATCAAATCATGATTTGTGCAGATAGAATTTGCCATTTGTGTTTTGTTTTGCTTTGTTTTTTTGGCTGCACCATGAGGCTTACAGGTTCCTAGTTCCCCGACCAGGGATTGAACCCGGGCCCTCGGCAGTGAAAGTGTGGAGTCCTAACCACTGGACCACCAGGGAATTCCCTAGAATTTACCATTTGGACCTGACTTTGCCAGAGATGATCTCATAGCTCAACCCTGGGGTAAGGTTAAGGGGGGTTATTGCCTCCATGAAAACTGGATGGGCCAAGCCAAGTGGGCAAAGCAGGCACTGCCGTGTGAGAGCCATGTCTGCAAGTCCCACCTTGTGGAGCAGGTGCAGCAGGGCTTCCCGCAGGCAGCTGTGCCTCACATAGAAGTTGATGATGGCCAGGTTGGTGCTGTAGTTATGCAGGTAGAAGAGGCATTCTTGGTAGTAGGTGTTGTTCATGATCTTCCCTTCAGGAATCACCTCCAGAGAGAGGCTCTGGGTCCGAAGGGTAGCTTCCAGCTCTTTCAAGGTGGCCAAGTAATCATCATCTTGCTGCCAAGAGAGGACAGAGTGTGAGGGAACAGTGGAACTCAGGGAGTTCTCAGCAGCCGCTGGAAATACTGTTTTCAAAGAATATTTAACAATGTGGAAAAGTGCTCACTATTACATAGTTTTAAGGGTAGAAAACAGGCAGGATATAAAATTCTATATATTATAAACTGTATAACACCAATTAAATCAAAAACATAACAAAGAAAACTCACTAAAATCTAAATATTGCTTAAGTCTGGGTATGGGATTATATGTGATTTTCATTGTTTTAAAATTAGTTTTCTTTTTTTCTTGAAATTTGACTCTTTATGACTTATCTAACCATATATAATGGAAAGAACGAAATCCAAACCTGACAGCTCTGAGCCAGGGCTGCCACTGTCAGCTGAATGGAAGCTGATACTCTCCCCAGGCCGTTACTGCTCCTGGGCCTCCCCCTGGCCCTGGAGCCCACCCTCTGCCTGCTGTGCTCTTACCACGGATAGAAGTGGCCTCGCTGTGGACTCCAGGTACTCAACCACATCCTGTACCAGTCTTGAGCCATGACTCAGCTGATTGAGGTCGAGAGGGGGCTTCAGACAGCGACTAAACTTCTCCCGTGCAGCGGCGAGGTTCCCAGCTTTGAGGCAGGCCATGCCCCAAGCGTGCCATGCCCCGGTGGTATCAAGGCCAGTCTTTGTGGAGACCTGGAGGAAAAACTGCTCCTTTTAGGAAGAGGCACCCACAGCCATGCCTGAGGGTCCCAAAGACCGATTCTATCCCCTTGGTGTTGGTCCTAAAGACCAATTCTATCCCCTTGGTGTCGGTCCCAAAGACCGATTCTATCCCCTTGGTGTCAATCATTTCCCTCCCTACCACCCCACCTGCCATTACTCTCACGCTGGCAAACTGGACATGCCCTAGACACTCCCCATGGCCAAGGACAACTAGAGAAGGTAACTCGTTGGGGTAGATGTCAGCTTTGTCTGTGCCTCACCTCAACGCCCAGTTGGTAGTACTCAGCTTCCAAAAGCTGGTTCCTTAGCCTGGTTACTGCGGCTGGTTGCAAGATCTGATCCAGAGATGGCACGTGGCGATAGGCAGCAGCAACTAAAATATTCAGCACATCTACCTTGCTGATGTAGCTACAGGGAGGAAAAGGGCAAGGCAGTGAGGCTCCACAGGGTCATCCCAAGAACAGGTGCTCCTTAAAGGTTTTCTATTTCATTTCCAATGTGAAATGTGATAATGAGAACTGTGAGGTACATGGGAGAAAAGACTCTGGAGTCAGACTCTCGGAAACTCAACTCTATCACTTAGCGGCTCTATGACCTTGGGCAAGTTAGTTAACCTTTCTCAGCCTCAATTTACTCATCTGTAAAATGGACAGAATAACAGGGAGTTTTAAGGATAAAATGAAATAACCGAAGGAAAAGAGCTTAGGGTGGTGTCTAGAGCTTTGTAGGCACTCATCAAACGTTAGCTATCAATACATGGAGTACGGACGCTCCGGGACACTCAGGTCTCCTATTTTGAGGCAAGGCCTTTATACCGAACGCTGGGAGCTCGCAAGCTACCCGTTTCTTTTTGCTTCTCTGGAACCTTGCTTGCTTGGGAGAGCGTATATGGACTGTATCGGCAGCCAGCACTCCCGGTCAGTACAGAGGTCACATCACTACCATCCTCTGGAGGTGCTGCTGGGCAGGGGCCTCAGATTCGAGTGCCCTGGACTTGACATCCTTTCTCTGGGTTAAGGATGGACTCTTGTTACTAGGACTGCTGCCTTTGATCTTATTCCTGACACCTGGTGATTGCAAAAACCTTATAACAACGGAGCCCAGAGAGCTGTCTGGGATCATTCTGTTTAGCCCTGCCTGAGACAGGCCTACACTCAAGGTTCTTGAATCTTGTATCATAATTCTATCAAAACCCTCTGCGGATCCTGACTTGTCCACTGATTTCCCTGGAAAGGGATTTAGTACATCAGTGATTCTCAACCTAGTGGGGATGGGCAGGGGAGAGTATAGTGTGTAAAAGCAAATTCGGTATCATAATGTATTGGACGTGTGTAACAGGTGGTGTGAGTTTTGTTTTTAAACATTTATTTATTTGTCTACAGAAGAAGGTATGAGTTAAAAACAGTGGAAAAATACTCTGCAAACCAGGAGTTCTAAACACACATGAGAGATGAATCTACTATCATCAGCAACTGGGCACAAGTGCAGCGATTCCCTGGGGTGAGTGTACCGATTCCAGGGCTGGGGAGAAAGAATGTGTAATTTGAAACCACTGCTATTAAGCGTCAGAGAAGCCCATGGCACCTGGGGATGGGTGAGAATCCTACCGAAGCAAGGACTTCCTTAATTTCTGCTCCCTTAGCCCAAAGTGGATATTTCCTCCATCTATATTAGATTTTGAAGGAAGTATAGGACTTGCTGTTAGATTTGTTCTCCAGCCCCCATCTAAGTATCCTTTTCTGTTAATAAGATTTTATCTCATTTACATTTCTGATAGTTGAGAAATATTTAGATATATCTTTATTTTTGCCTTAAATTCTACCTTTTGCTATATAAAATGGTTTCTGTTCTTTCCTTCCCTTCTCCTCCATTTCTGATAAATTTGTAGAGTTTTGGTTCTTTTCATGGTTATTTAAAAAAATTGTATTTAACATATTATACAGCTCATATTTCATTTGTCAACTTGAAAAATGATGTAGAATCTTTTGCCTCTTGATATGAGTGAAATTAACTCCTTTATATTTCCTTCCACTTTCTGTCCTACCTCCTTCTGCCTTTCTCAACCTTCTGGTTTTTGCTAATAAGAATAATAAAACTAACATTTTTGGAGTACACAGGCTCAGTTCTTAGCCCTTTATATGGATACAGTACTCTCACTTTACAGCCATATGAAATAAGTATTATTATCACCCCCATTTTCTAGAGGAGGAAACTGAGGCCCAGAGTGGTTAACAGACTCTAAGATTACAGAGCTAGGAAGCGGTGGAGCTGAGAGCCACTGTGCTCTCTGTTATCTGGTGAGTTTGCAGGCCAGTACTCTGGGCAAGTGCCTGAAGCACTGACACGTCAAAGAAAATTATGCTCTTCGCTCTCAAATCTGGCTAGGACTGAGAGCTGGGAATGCACAACGTGAGTCACACATCTGGGTGGATAAGCCGGGAATTGGGAGTTTTCACTGTCAGGTTAATGAATGGAGGCAGAGCAGGTTGTGTAGGGAGCTGGGGCCTAATCCTCGCTTTTCCATAGAAACTTCTACTTTATGACTCACATTCCTCCCTGGGACATAGGGATAGACCAGTCCGCAGTGTGCTTGATAGATCTGTTACCCAGAACTCCCTGAGGCCACAGTCCGAATTTGGTCAAGACTAGGGTAGAGGACACATCTCCTTTAAAAGCCAGAAAGTTCCACAGAGACTAAAGGTGCTCTCCAAAATTGATTTTCATTACAAATTAACCAGTCTTTCTTTCCAACTGGAAAAGAAAGACTCTATAGCTAGAGAACCTGCCTTGAGGATCCACTCAGGGAAAGAGAAGAACACAGGCTGTCAACGTAGGGAGAGGAAAGACTGCTTGTGATCTGGTAACAGCATTTCATCAACGTCAAAGGGAGATGCAAAACAGTTCAGCATGTCTTGTCAGAGGATTGGGAGGTGAAAACCCACAGTAGGGTGAGAAAAAGAAGCTGGATAGACATGACCACCATGTAAAAGAAGAGAGACTCATTTCCACTTACCTGTCACAAAGAGCCAGGTCCTGGCTCCGGCCCGCCTTGACGAACATCATCTTGGCGCTGAACAGCAGCTGCTTCATGATGTCTGTGAGCAGCCCTGCATCCACCTCCGGGTTGGTGAGCCCCTGGGACAGCCTGCAGCAGTGCTCAATCAGCTGGTGGCCGCAGGCAACGCTGTCCTGGTGCAGATTCAGGATGGCGATACACAAGGAGGCACTGGGGGCCTGGCCCAGGTGGAAGAGGAGAGAAGCACACTGTGAGTTCCTGGAACAAAGCAAGTCTTCAAATGTAGCTGGGAGGGAGGAATTATTCTTCCCGTTTCACAAAGCTTGAAAAATCCTGAGGGAAGGAGGCAAAAATCCCACAGCAAAGCAGAAGTAGAGCTAAACATACTTCAGAAGTTCTAAGTAGCACTGGCAAAGTTCTGGCTGCTAGGTTTTTGTCTCCTTACAGGGAGGAAGGCAGCTGTGTCCACGTGTTACCTACTTCTTGGGAATGTCTGTAGGTGCCCTTCTTTTTTAGTCTACTGTCCCACTAGCGCAGGTGCTCCTTAATGCTGGCTTGGATGATAGTCATCTTGCTTGTCTGGCTACCTGGAGAAGTCTTTGTTTCAAGCCACTAGAAACAGTGCTGCTAAATTAATATTCCTAAAGCACACTCTGAAACCTTCCATGGCCCTGATGCCTACCAAGTACATATATCTTACTGCAGAGTGCAAGGCCCTACACATAAATAGCCTATTTCAACCCTACCTTTCCTGCCTCTCTATTAACACCCTATGTTCTCTCCAAATTAAACCACTTCTAATTCCCCAATCATTTTTGATACTGTGCCTTCGCTTGGATGTCTGAGTTTGGAACTCTTTGTCCTTCTCCTATCCTCACTCCACTCAGGACACCCCAACTTCTGCTTGTCAAACTCCTACTGCACTTCCAAGGCTCCTCTTAAATGCTACCTCTTCCACGAAGCCTTTCCTGATTTCCTCTTGTGTATTTCTCAAGCTGTTCCTCATTTTCTGCTTTAACTGGTTTACTTGTCTTAGCTCCCATGATATTACACTGTAAGCAAGTGAAGGCCTGCTTGTGTTTGCCCAACTCTGCGTTTCCTGCCATGCTACTACACATCATAAGGAAACTCAAATGACCGTCACATTTTATTGCTATTACCTGCTCATAGTAAAATTCACTCCGCACCAGCTCATTTTCCTCCTCATTCAGATCCAAAATCCATTCCACCTCAGCTGCTTTGGGGACTCTCACCACAGCTGAGTATGGAGGGCTTTCGCTCTTGGGGCTGTCTGGTGCTGAGAAGACAAATGTCGTTCATGTGTCATTCACTGGCCGGCAGTCCAGTCTAGCCCAGCCCAGGGAGCCACGAGCTGCAGGCAGATCCCTGCCTGATATCTTAGGGCCCTTCCTCTCCTTTTGGTCCCTTTTATTTCCTTTAGGAGACCACCTTGGGTACCTCAAACTTTCTTCTCCAGGCACAGACCTGGAATGAGTGTTACAATGTTTGTCACACAAACTTGTTGCTTCACACGAGAAACTATGAATGGTGCATGCTTCCCAAATGGAGGGATGAGCCACTGGCTATTCTAAAAACTAACCTGCCCAAACTATTAATAGTGATTACCGAGGGGAAGGAGGGAGCATTGGAAGGCAGGATGGTGGTGAAGGGAAACCTAGGGGGGGGAAGAAAGAGAAATAAGCTACTAAAAGTTAAGGACCAAATTCTTTGGCTGCTGGCCTTCTCGATGCTGGAAGCTAATGGGCCAGTATGATAGGTTAATATGATGACAAACCTTAAGGGAAATAGCCTGACAGAAATGCCAAGAATTTTCTTTGGTCAACCTGTTGGACCGAGTTGCCACTGAGGGTGTCAGTTACAGCAGATATGCTGAAGGAAGAGCCAACTTGAGCATAGAGACAAAAAGTCACAGGGAGGGAATTCCCTGGTGGTCCAGTGGTTAGGACTCCACGCTTTCACTGCCGAGGGCGTGGGTTCAGTCTCTGTTTGGGGAACTAAAGATCCCACAAGCTGGGTGGTGCGGCAAAAAAAAAAAAAAAAAAAAAAAAAAAAAGTCACAGGGAATGTGATTCAGCCTTACCTCCTGGTTGTCCTGGATTCTCCTCTGGCGCACTGGAAACAGAGAAAGAAAAAGTGAAATGCCTGAATCCCGCCTCGTGCTCTTTGTTTTGAGCTTAGTGTATAGCACTGACCTTTACTGTTACTCGAGTGAGATTATCAGGGAATCATCCAAAACTCTTTTCTCTCCCTCACCTGTCACAGCCAACCACTTACCACTTCTTGCCCGTTCCATTTAAAATACTTGTTTAAATGTCCCCATCTCTCTCCTCATCCCTGCCTCAGAGAGGGCCCTCATCATTTAATGCTAGAGCCTTTGCAATAGCTTCCCAATTGGTCTCCTTGAGTCTACCAAGCTATTCTCTACTTTGTAGCTACAGCAAGCTTTCAAAAATGCAAATCTGGTCATGCTTCTGCTTAAAATTCTTTGATAGCTCCTCAGGGTAAAATATTCCACATTTGCAGTTTAGCAGACAAAGCTCCTTATGGCTTGGCTGCCTCTTGAGACCATCTCCTACCACCCATGACCTCTGCTCAACCCGTAAAAGTCCTCCCCACACTGCTACGGGCTCTGATCAAGTTCAGTTGGTGCCACCAACCACTAAATTCCAATGTCACAAGCCACAGCCCAAGTCTATCACCTGCACGAGGAGCCTTCTGGTCAACCCCAGCCCATGCTGTCAAAGAGCAAGCTCCAAGCCTTTGTGCCATTCCCTAGGTCCTCCCAGCTCAGCTGCCAGCCTCTGAGTCCAGAACCTTAGCCCATCACTTACCTATTTACACTTCCTCAAAGGACTCACATTTTCTCCTGCCCCTACCTTTGCAGTTGTTACTCCCACTTTTGGGCATGCTCTGTTTCGGCTTCTTTTCCTACCAACTTCTCATCCTCTAAGTCTCAGACCAAGTGCCACACCTCTAGAAAACCCTCCTGATCACTGGGCTAAGCTGGGTGTGTCTCCGCACTGCACTTACCCAAGGGCTCTGTGGTCTGTGTTTTGGCTGTCTCCCCACTAAAATGGGGGCTCCTCGAGGGCAAAGTGATTATTGCTCAGTGATTGCTGAATGAAAGAATCCTCACTGATACCAACTGCTCATTTCAAATCTCAGCAGTATGAAAAATGGGTAATTTCCCTGTCCCCCACCCAGAGGGAGGCAGTGGTACGCCAGGGTCACAGAAACTGTGGTATGAACGCGGCATGTCTTCCTTCCTATCAGGTCAGTAATCACCATGGTAAATAATGTTAAAAAAATGTTCATAGTAAAAGAAACACGAAAATGCTGTTGAGCTATTGGGCAGAATGTAAAATCCCTTTAAGTCTGTTAGTAAAACATGAAGAAGTCAAAGTAATTTTCCTCTTGGATGGCTGCTTTGGCTCATATTCCCACACGCTCTAGGAGTCTTAGTTTCACCCTCCTCTGCTGCTAGAAGTAGTGGAAAAGATTGAGCAATACTGGGCTGGCAAACACAGTCTTGACCTGTCTTGCCAGAGGCATGAGCAGTTTCTGAGGCTTGTTCTCAGCTGAACTGTGCACAGGAAAGTGTGTGGACTCTTCTAGTTGTGGATAACAAGCCAGAATGATGAGCTTAGTGAGAGCTGATGCAAGTGAGGCCCCAACATTCAGTAGCTGAACGTGTCTTTTGGAGTCCAGCTGAGACCAACTGAAGCAAGAGTGGCTGGAAAAGAGGTGAGGTTGTTGGAAAACTAAGATCCATGGCCTCAGTTAGGGGACAGGCCCATGGCCTCAGTTAGGGGACAGGCCAATGGCCTCAGTTAGGGGACAGGCCGAAGAACTAAGTGTCCTGATCCCAGAGAGAACATCATGTAAGAGCTCTGATCTCTGCTTCTATTCACCCCTACTTCCTCTCTTAGAAGTCTCTCTGACCAGGGTCAAACATTACACTGTAGAGTTAATGGCATTTCAGTGTGAATGTGAAATGAAAACTTTTTGTAATTGCTCAGATTTGAGACGCTTTCCATAATGAGACTCCTAGGAGTGTCAGAACCTGGGGGAGGGTGCAGTGGTCAATAGCAGCAGCGGCCCCGCTGCAGGACACTCACTCTTTGTTGAAGTAACTATAGCACTGGTCACACACGCGAGTAGGGTTCTCTCGGCAGCCTTCCACCACCGTTTTCTTAGTGGAGCAGGAACTGCACACTAGCCGACCACAGCGGCGACAGTGATGACGCCTGTTAAACTGAGGAGTGTCATCAGGAAGAGAAGGAGGAAGAGAAGGTGAGACTGCAGGACCTGTGAGCAGCCGTCAATACATTTATCCTTGGAATTAGCCACCTGTGACTTACTAACAATACCATGTGCTTGGGCCTCTATTGAGAAAGAACACACTAGTCCTTGCCTTCAAGAAGCTGACATTTAAAGATCTCTCTCATCTGATGGACAAAGATGTCCAAGTCATGGACAGTTTTTCAACAGCTCCTGACAAGTCTTGCCTGTTTGTGGAGGAAACATGTGAAGACACCGCAAAAAGCAGTGGGGAAGAAGTGACTTTCTCAGCCAGTGAGGATCACATGTCTACATGGTATTGATGATGATGAAAAAGTGTCCTTTTTTCAAGATGCTTTTACAAATACTGCCTTATTTCATCATAAGAGGTTGATAGATATATTACACCGCTTTTATACACGAGGAGGAAACAGACACAGAGAAATTACATCATCATCCTTTTCATCGGCGGAGCTGTTGTGCCAGTCAGGTACTGTGTTCAGTGTGGTAACATTTGTTACTGTAGTCAGTGTTTATAGCTCCATGAGCCAAATAACCTATCATCCCTAGTTTACAAGTGAGCATCTGAGACTGAGAAAGTTAATAGTCACATTGCTAGTAAGAGGCAGTGCTGGTATTAGAACTGAGGTCATCTGGCGCCAGCACATAAAACCATTACCAGGTCACCCGTCTTTTTGCGAAAGACACAGGAGCTAGAAACGAGATGCCCCGGCATTTGGTGACTTCTCCCGTGCAATACCACTCTGGCTCTTTTTATTTATTTCATGAGAATGGCAGAGATTTTAGAATTTAAGGCTCCTTGAGGGTGTCTACCATCTGTCTAAATTCAGAAAATATATTCTGGTCAGGTCAAAGATAAACCCAGAGCCTTAGATCTGGTAGTTAGTTCTTCTGAACATACTCATGCCCTCTTGGGGACAGGAGGTGACTATAAACTCAGGCTCAGGAAGTAGAGATTTCCTTTAACTTCTCCTGCAGGTAAAGCCAGAGATGGATGCTGCTTACCATGGTGAAGCGCTCCCTGCAGCAGACCATGCAGGTGCTCTCACTCTCATCCGGTACCCACTGGTGCCTGGCAGGGGGCGTTGCTGGGGGCACAAACTCCAGTGGCGGCTGACTCTGTGGGAAGCTCCTCTCTCTCGGACTGGGGGAATGCACAATGGAGACACCTGGGAGTCAAAGCCAGAAGTCAGAGTAAAAGGTGATCAGTAGTCCAGCTAATAAACAAAGAAGGGATGAGAGAGTTAGAACTGTACCACTTTACAAACCCCTACTGATATCATAGATCCAGTTATTGATCATTGATGGCTGACTGCAAAAAGAGCATTGTGTGTCTCCTGATGGAAGGCACACGACCACCTATAAAATATACTAACCAAAAAATATTAAGCCTGAATCAAATCAAGCTTCCAGATCTATCTACCAGTGTACTGGAAAACACAGGGGACGGAGACCCAGATTGCCATGGGGTGATAATCAGCAAAATGCACCGTGTGGGACGCTCTAAAGGACAAATGACCCAGTTTCCTCCACAAATAAAAAGAGGTAGGGGAACCTATTGATTAAAACAGATTTAAGAGAGAGTTTAGCCAAATGCCATGTGTGGACATTATTTACATCTTGATTCTAGAAAGACCAATTCTAAAAAAAATCTTCATGAGACAACTGTGGAAATCTGAATAGTGACTGGATAGTTGATAATAATAAGGAATCATTAATTTGGTTTTAGGTATGAGAATGATGTTATGGTTTTGTTTTATAAACGTCCTTACCTTTTAGAGATATACACTGTTTTATTTATAAACAAAATGGTATGATATCTAGGATTTGTTTCAAAATAATCCAGTAGAGGGACAGGGGTAAAGATGAAACAAGAATGGTCATACTGAGATGATAAACATTGCAGCTGGGTAATAGGTATGTGACGCTTCATTACACTGGTCTCTCTACTTTCGTGTACTGGAAATTTTCTGTAGTAAAAAGTTAAAAAAATTAAGTAAACCAAAGCTGCTCAGGCTGACTTATGCAGATCTGTGAAGCTGCTCATATCCCTGTATGTCTGAGCCCTTCTGTCAGGTCTGCTGATTATTGTGAAGCATGGCTAATTCTCAAAGCATGGCCACGAAATGCCACGGTCTTTGTTTTATGATATCTAAGGAGATTTCTTGTCAACTAGCAGAATGATGTTGGCAGGTCACAGAAAAAGAGAACTGGAAAAACACAGTGACTCTTCGCAGCACCCAGAAGAAGAGGGGCTGTCGACCTGTCCCCAGAAGCCTGCTCTCCTAACTGTTGGCAAAACAAACACTTGCTGAGCTGCTTCTGAGTGTAGGCCATTGGGCAAAAGTCAGGAGACTGTGGGAGAAGAGGGGTGGTGAAAAGGGGTGACCAAGACATGGCAGAGGCCTTCAAGGACCTTGCACCCTGTGTGGGTGACAGACATAAATAACTACCTGCAGGACAGGGTCAGAATGAACATGAGGACTAAATAAGTCGATCCTCCTTATTAGTACATTCCGTATTTGTGAAGTTGCCTACTCGCTAAAATTTGTTTGTAACCTCAAAATCAATATTTGCATTGCTTTTGCAGACATGCACAGAGTGGTGAATAATTTGAGTTGCCTGGTATACAGCTTCTCATCTGGGGTTGAACAAGGTAATGTTTTGTTTTCTTATCTCAGCTCTCATACAGAGATGACCAGAGGATGCAGATGGTAGGGACAGTGCAGCAGGGTAGTGTAAGAAGCTCCACTCTGGGGCTATTTGGACAGGGTTTGAATCCCAAAGGCTCATTAGGCACTCATTAATGGGGTGGCTTCAGGCAAGTCACTTTAACACCCTGAACCTCTTTTTCTCTTTCATAAAATAAAGAAAATAGAATCTACTGGGATGAATTGCTTTCAATTTGAGATTATAATGTATGTGAAATGTGTGTGTGTGTGTGTTTGTGTGTATATGCATGTCCACACGTGTATACACACATGCGCATGCGTGTGTTTTCCCTAGCAGCAATGGTTTGGTATTTGCTAATTCAGTGTTTGTGGAGCCTTCACAGATATACTACTGCAAATAATAAGAATCGATTGTATGTTGAATTTTCTGGGATACAAAAAGCTGGAATGAATCAAGAAAAACAATTAATAAGAATGTTGTGACTGGAAATGAAAAAAGAAGCAAAAGAATCAGAAAATCAGAGTAAGGCAAGATTAAACTGAAAAATGGGTAACTCTCAGAACCTGTCCTTACCAGGAGCAGCAACAGAAGAGAACTCCGCTGATGGTGACCTAGACAAGGTCTCGAGGTCTGAAGCCGGACTGACAATTTCCTGGAGGTGAATCACAGAATCTGTAGGGAGGGAAAATGTTGACAGATTGTTCTATCATAAACATCCTTACTTGCTGTGCTAGGCATTTAGTTCAAAGCCCTGTTGGTTTTGCTGACTGTCATACCATGACTCTACTAGGTATGCAAAGAATGGCAGAGGTACTTCTAAGACGACAGCAAGCATGCTTCTTAAATGCCTCAATAAACAAACTATGTTAGGCACGTGAGATAAATGAAGTAGACACTAGGATTTTACAAAATAAATCTAAAGATGCCCTGGGGAAGTAGAAGACATTTAAGTGGTGGTCCTGGAGGGTAGGGAGTAAGAAAAAAAAAGCTGGCTGGGAACATTAGCCCCCATTTATTTCATTTTCTTCATTCTAGAAGAGGCTGAGTCAGTTCACACACTAGTGACATCTGATGTGATCCTGGGAATAGCGCATACCCTCAATACAAAATGATGGCACTTAGGAGCCCAGTGCACCAAGGCCAGACAGAAATCACCCCCAGCATGTTTTTGTTATTTATTTTTGGCTGCGTTGGGTCTTCGTTGCTGCACGCAGGCTTTCTCTAGTTGCGGCGAGTGGGGGCTACTCTTCGTTGCGGTGTGCAGGCTTCTCATTGCGGTGGCTTCTCTTGTTGTGGAGCACGGGCTCTAGGTGTGTGGGCTTCAGTAGTTGTGGCACGCGGGCTCAGTAGTTGTGGCTCACGGGCTCTAGAATGCAGGCTCAGTAGTTGTGGTGCACGGGCTTAGTTGCTCTGCAGCATGTGGGATCTTCCCAGACCAGGGATTAAACCCGTATCTCCTGCATTGGCACGCGGATTCTTAACCACTGTGCCACCAGAGAAGTACCCCCCAGCATGTTTTGTTCCCCGAACCTTTATATTATTATGCACGTGGTGGTTATCTACCATCCTTTCATTCTGGTTATCCTGCCACTTCCTCCAAGACTGAGATCTCTCCTATATAAAAGAGCTATCTCTCCTGAAGTGTATCCTTTCACTCTCAATCAACTCAAAATTATAAAAGAGGAAAAATGAAAACTAAGGATGTAGCATGGTATCTCCTTCTCCATGTAGAACCCCCATCGAGGATGCTGGCAGTTACCTGAGCGTTTCTCCCGCAGAGGGTACAGAAAGTCCAGGGCTTTTCCTGCGTATCTGGAAAGCAGCGAGTCCACCTCGTCCATGGTGAAGCCAATCTCCCGGCCGGCCAGCAGCTGGTGCAGAGTCTGCACGGCCATGGTGGCCCAATCCACTTTCATGTTCATGAGCAGCTGCTCCAGCATGAGCAGGGGGTTAGAGGACAAGTGGGAGTAGCTGGCCCGGTGCTGCTCGGGCAGGGTTAGCAGGACCTGGGTGTGGGGCAGAGCCACAGAGTGAAGAAAACAGGACACGAATTTCAGAAGAAAGCCAAGATTCTTACTGGGAAGGGGGAAGGGTATCTGGGACCACATGGCACTTGGCCAGCTACTGAAACTGGCTAGGAGTCTCTCAGGAGGCAAGGCTGGACCCCTCTCTAAATCCTCCAGGTGGCAATCAAGAAGAGGGGCTGGCAAACTTTTTCTGTAAAGGTTTAGATAGTAAATATTTTAGGCTTCATTGGCCATAAGGTCTTTGTGGCAACTACTCAACTGGTAAATGAATGTACACGGCTTGTGTTCCAATAAAACCTGATTTATAAATGCAGGCAGAGGACTGGATTTGGCCCACAGGTGGTCGTCTCCTGACCCCTGGCCTAGACCAACCAGGCATGGTTGACCTCTGTCTGATCCTTAAAGCCACCATTCTGTCCATTTGAGGCTTTACTAGAATAAGCAATATAAGGTGGACTAAACCTGGCACCTCCAGTGTTCTACAGGTGAGTGATGACTCTAAATTCCTCCTGGAGGTTGTTATCACTGGGCTTGAAATACGTTCACTGGCTCTGCTCATTGCCAATTTTCAAAGATTCCATTTAGGTACAGTACATCCCCCCCCCCCTCAAAAAAAGTGTATCCTCTTTAGAATCATTTTACCTAGCTGAACTCTTAGCAAGTGGGCTAGTGGTCATATTCATGGCTCTCCCAGCACTCATTCTATTCATGGGGCGAGTTCCACACTCAGGGGGCAGTATATATGACTTCCAATCAGAATCATTATTAGAGAGTTAGAAGGCCTTATCTCTCCCCAAACTCTCCTTCACTGGATTACTTTTTCTAGCTTATAATTTCTTCTATTAGTGTCTCCAAGGTTACACCTCAAAGGTGAAGACTTATCTCATTGCCTAGACAATTAACCCTTTTCCTTTAGCACAAAGTACTTTTAAGGATTTAAAGCAGTAGTTTTAAATCCTCGAATCAGAATCCTTTTGGAAGACAGGCAGGCCCTGTCCCAAGAGGTTCAGTTTTAATTACTCTAGGGTGGAGATTAACTACTGCTATTTTTAGAAAGTCCAGGTGATTCTAATTCATGGTCAGAATTGAGAAACCCTGGTAGAGCAGATGCCAAGGAAAGCATAAAGAGAACTTAAGAGGACAGTAAAATTCACTTTGGAGGCAGAGCAGTAAGAGAACGGGAAGTCCTAAGGGATGTGGTGGGCTGTTAGGGTCAAGATTTTATATACCACAGGTCAAGGATGGCAGGTGCCTGGAAGGGCAAGTTCTGAAGTGGGTGCTGGGCCAGCAGTCCCTCCCTCAGGCATGCTTTCCCAACACCCCCTTCTCCTCCTGACCTTGGATCCCATGTACAGTGCCTGGATTTCACAGCATCGGTCAGCGGTCAGTTCTCCATAGAAGTGGGTGGTGAGGTAGTTGGCCAAGAAGTGAGAAGTGGCCAAGCTACAGTGCTGGTCGAGGGACTGCTCTGTGACCTCAAGGCACATGGTGAGGTCAGGAATTCTTCGCAGGAGCTGTTGCAGGAGGAAGGTAGAGGAGAAAGGTGAGACCTGCAGAAGAACTCTTAGTCCAGCCTTGTTTTGTTTGAGAACAGAACCTTTAGGTTTAGTCACTGTGGATTAACCCCTTCTCTGCACTCATTTTTTCACCACCCCCGAAGCTTCACATATGATGGCTTTGACAGGACCAGAGATCAGCAGAGTCTTGGACCCAGCTGCCCATCTGGCACCTAATGCAGGGCTAGGCACCTATAGGGAAGATGACTCCTGAAGGACAGCTCCTGAAGGACATGGAGGGGCAGATCTGAGACTGCAAATACTTTGCATGGGATCCAGCAGGAACAGAGCCACCTGATTTGACTAACCTTCTCGTCCCCTGCCAAAAGAAAACTGGGAAGAGTTGGAGGCTTACTTGCAGAGCCTTTTCATGATCTCCTCTTTCTAGAAGGTGGAGAAGATGCTTTTGATGTAGGTTGATTAAATGTTCTCTTGAAATGGGGTATAGGCAGCCCCACTCCTCACACAGCTCATACTCCTGGAAGGAAACACACATGCCTTCAATCCCTTTAAATTCCTGGCCTTGTCACTCATCCAGCTCTTGACTGATTTTTCTCAGCAGTCTTGAGTCTGCTAAAGCCCCAAGAAAGTTTGGGAAGTGCTGATGGGAACTTCACCGTGGGATTAAAGTGGGATCATAAAGGACTAGAGTGGCAAGGTAAGTTATGAAAATGATCCAAGTAGGCTGACTGTTCAGGATGTCCTTTTTCTTTTAGCTCTACTATAAAAAAGAAACAGATGACATACAGCTACTGACACTTGGTGTCAGCCCTGGGAAGATACTAAGGAAGTGGGGAAGACCGAGAAGACTGTCCAAAGGAGACAGCGCCTACTCAGCTCTGACTGTTGCCATATGAATGTGCAGGCCCAGTGGTGCCAGACTTTTAAAAATGCCAAAAAAATTTTTTTAATTAAAAAAATTCCCTATTTTACAATGTTGGCAACGAAATCAATATGAAAAACTAAAAATTCTGCAGAGCAATACTACATGAGCCAAACAAACATGCTGGGGTTGGATTCCATTGATATCACCCCTTGTTACTCCCCCCTCCAACACCAAATTTGTGAACTCTGGATTAAAGCTTCCCAGAGCTTTGTCCATGTATTCTAATATGATGGCATCTGGAAGGCCCTCCCCACAACTCTGCCTGGGGCCACCTTCTTCAGGATGCTTCCTTGTTTCTTGGGCTGTCTTAGGCACCTGGCTGTGCTCCCACCATAGTCTGGGCTTACTTCGGTCACTTGGTATATCGCAATCACCCAGGGGTGTGTCTCGCATCGCCCTGCCCTGCTCCCTCCTTTCCCAAAATGTGAGCTGCACAAGGGCAAGGACTAAGCTTAATTATCTTTGTTTCAACACCATCTAGCACAGTGGTAAATAACAGACAGTGAATAAAGGTTTCCCGGATGAATGAACATCTGAATAAATACATCTACATTTTGAACTATGGTATATCAGCTCCTTAAAGGGTAAAAAATAGTCTCCTTAGCACTCAAATGTCCAATAAACACATGAAAAGACAATCAAGGTCATTAGTAATCATGGAAATGTAAATTAACACCATAATGACATACCATCTTATTGGCAAAAAACGTGAAAAGCTGGATAATGCCAAAGTTGCTAAGAAGATGGAACAACAGGAACTGTGGGTGGGAGAACAGGGACAGGACGACGGATCTGAAGAGCAACGTTGTAACATCTTAGAAAAGGTGAGGATGCGCATGCCTCATGATCCAGCAATTCCACTGCCAGGTATACATTCTGTACCTACCGTAAACAGTGTAGGAAATCTTGCGTATGAAAACAAGGGTGATAGTACAAAAGTGTCAACTGTATTATTCTCTATTCTTCTATGTATGTTGGTAAGTTTCACACACACAAAAGAGAAAAAAAAAGTGTTATGTAGTCATAGAAAAAAATGTGAACCCTGATACGCGGAAAGAGGTCTACATAACCAGCTAAGGCATAGCAACTCTGGAAAGAGGAGGAAGGGGAATAGTACCCAGGAAAATGGTACCTTGGCTTCTAGAATCACATTCATGACAGTTGATGGGTCCTCGACACAACAGTTCCTCAGGGTCTGCCAGTCACACCACATGGGGGTAGCCTGCAAACCTAGGATCTAAGGAAAGACAGAAAAAGCTATCAAACCACACTGCAATTTCTCTGCTCAGGAACAAGTCATTGGAGTTTCCAGGGATGGGCCATACCCAGGTCTCTGTCCCAAAGTCAGGCTGTCAGAACTTGCCAGGAGAGAGGAAGGATTAGAACGAACGGGACAAAGAGTGTTTGGAGAGGTGAGAGAACCTATCCAGCAAGTATAATCAGGGAGCAAAGGCTGTGTGGGGAGGCCAGGATTGGGGCCTTTCACTTGGAGGACAATTCTCAGAGGCTTCTGTGCTTTGCAGATTGTTCAGTCTTCTGGAGTCACTTGTCCCCTGCCCCTCCAGCTCAAAACTCTAGACAGGTTATTCTTCTGTCCTGAATGCTCTGTGGGATCACCTTTCATGCAGCATTTTAGCTCTGCATGAAAACTGCTATGGAAGAGTGGAAAGAAAATCTTTTTCACCTGCCACTTTCACTTTCCTTGGTTGGGCTCTGGGCTCTGTTTTGTTCCAAGCACACATGGAAAAATTAGCATATATGTATACTTGTTATGTAGCTGTACCATCGAAATCTGTCTTCCTGAGCCTCTTGATCTTGAACATGACACATAAATCCAAGAATCTTTCACTGTGAAACTGTCAGTCTCATGCATCCCTTTCAAAATGGCTCTTGAAATTTAGCTGAAGTTTAAAACAATCTTTAAAGAACACATAATAGAGATTAAATTCTATAAAAACTCTTGAACAAAAAAAAAACAAAAAAAAAAACTCTTGAACAACAAGATACAATATACAAAAAACATACAAAGAGTTCAAATATACAGGGATACCTTAGGGATACTGTGGGTTCAGTTCCAGACCACCACAATAAAGTGAATATTATAATAAAGTGAGTCACATGAATTTTTTGGTTTCCCAGTGCAAATAAAGTTATGTTTACATTATACTGTAGTCTATAAATTGTGTAATAGCATTGCCTACAAAAAATGTACCTGCCTTAATTAAATATTTTATTGCTAAAAAATTAGTTTTAGCAATTAATTTGAGCATTCATCTAGTCATAATGTTTTTTTGCAATAGCAACATCAGAGTTCACTGATCACAGTGACTTCCCCGGTGGTCTGGTGGTAAAGAATCCGCCTTCCAATGCAGGGGACGTGGGTTCGATCCCTGGTCAGGGAACTAAGATCCCACGTGCCGTGGGGCAACTAAGCCTGCATGCCACAACTACTGAGCTCGTGTGCCTCAACTAGAGCCCACGTGCCGCAAACTACAGAGCCCATGCGCTCTGGAGCCTTCGTGCCACAACTAGAGAAGAAAAAAACCCGCACGCCACCACTAGAGAGAAGCCCATGCACCACAATGAAGAGCCCGCGCACTGCAACAAAAGATCCTGCGTGCCGCAACTAAGACCTAACGCAGCCAAAAATAAATAAAATAAATAAATGATAAATAAATCTTTAAAAATAGTTATAAAAAAGAGTTCACTGATCACAGATCACCATAACAAATATAATAATAATGAAAAAGTTTGAAATACTGTGAGAATTATCAAAATGTGACACAAAGACATGAAGTGAGTTAAGTGCTGTTGGAAAAATGGTGCCAAGAGACTTACTTAATGCAGGGTTGCCACAAACCTTCAATTTGTAAAAAACATAGTATCTGCAAAGTGCCAATAAAGCAAAATGCAGTAAAGAAAAGGTGTGCCTGTACATATGAAAAAGGCATTGTGGACTGTAAAGCATCATTCCAGTGTTAATTTTATTATGAATTTTTAATCCTTGTCTGACATGTACATATTTAAAATTATAGGAGTAAATAAAATAGGAACCAGATAGAGGCTCCCTCGCTCTTCACCTAAGAATGGAAGCCAGATACAGAGCAGAAGCCAGATACAGAGCAAAAGCCAGGCCCAGATTTTCTGTTTCTTAAAATCCGCCATCACATGAGAATAGGCTGGAGTTGGTAATAAGGTGAGAAGCCTATTTCCTTTCTCTTGATGCCGAATCCTATACCTTCTGATACACCAGCAGCTCTGCTAGCTTTCTCTGTAGCTCACACTCCAGCCCATCTTGGAGAGCTGTGTCTGAAATGCAGTAGGCCAGGATCTCCAGGCACGACTCCAGGGGCCACCGGTCCACAAACTGCAGTGTTAGCCGACTTCTCAGAGATGCATCCTTCACAGCAAACAGGTACTGCCAACCTTCTTTGACTACAAGACAAAAAGATGCTCAGCAAGCCTGGCGCTGGAGCTCAAGAGTCCAGGTTACTTTTTAAGAGAAGGGCTTTGTTCAATTTCATAGAACAGGAGCTTGGAGGATCCTGAAGATCCTTCTGACCTGAATTAGTTTTTACACTTGGAACACTATAGGAGACATACTATACCCTGTTTCTCTTTATGCAAATGTAATCATAGTCATGGGACTTTCTGAAGAGAGGGAGAAAAGGAGAAAGGAGAGGAAGAAAAAGGAAAGATTTTCTCCTTTCCACAGGGCAGCTGAGCCCCTGCCCAGAAGCCACTCCCCACAGCCCGCCCAGCTCTTGCTCCCCCTAGTGGAGGGCTGTAGGTCATTGCTCTCAACTCTGGGTACACATCAAAGTCTCCTGGGGAGCTGTCAAACAGGCCCAGAGTCTGTTTTTATAAATAAAGTTTTATTAGAATACAGCCACACTCACTTGTTTATGTATTGTCTATGGCTGTTTTCATGCTATGATGGCAGAGCCAAGTAGTTGCAACCGAGCCTGTATAGCCTACAAAGCCCTTTACAGAAAAACTTTCCTGACCCCTACTTTAAAGCAAACACTTGCCTGAACCCTATCATGGGCTTCTGGAAACAGGGCTCTGATATTTGTAGTTTATAGAATTTCACAACGATTCTGCCATGCAGGGTTGAGGATATTGGTTATGAGTGCTTGTCCTAAAGTTCGATGGACTTGGGTTCTAAGCTCTGCTCTACCACTGACTATCCTGGGCAGTTTCCTACCCTCTGAGCCTCGTTCGCCTCTCAGTATCATGAGATTATGGTGGCACCTTTCTCTAGAGTTACTGTGAGCACCAGATGCGGTGATCCACTCAGTGAATGCCCAATACTATTACCACTGGTGAAGGAGGGAGGCATGGCTTTCTGCTCACCACCTGCCGCAGCACAGCTCAGGACCGCATCCTGTATGCTGCTCAAGTTGTCCACATCTCGCCCGTACACTTCAGTGAGCTGAAGGGCCCGGTGCCAATCTCTGGCCACCAGGGCTTCCTCGAAGGCCTCGGTGAGCACATCCAGGGCTATGGGAGAATGCAGGCCCAGGAGGACGGTAGAGAGACTGGCCCGGCCGCAGAGACTCGCTGCCAGACTCTGCCCCTGCTTGGAGGACCCTCGTAGGGGCTCCCAGGCAGCTAGGAGGGAGGCCTCAAGCATAGGGAACTGTTCCAGGAGGCGCTCACACTCCCGGGCTACCTGCTCTGCAGTCAGAGGCACCTCCCTGCGGCCACGAAGCTCCTTCCAAGACAAGCCGGGCTTGGTGGTCTTTAACCCCTGGGAAGCCCCCAGACAGGCCACGGTAGCCAGCAGCTTCGAGCGGGACTTAAGGAAGGCCAAGGCAGAGGAGGTGAGGGCTGGGCCTGCTGAATCCCTGGGGGAGGAGGGGGGCTTTCTCTCCAGCGTGGGATTCTCAGTTGGCTTTGAGGAGCTCAGTGTAGAAAGTGGGAGGTCCTCCAGGCAGTGGGAGGTATGCAGCTGGGTCAGGATGCCCAGCTGGGTCAGAAGGGATGATGTCTGCTGGCTCTGACGGGAAGAGCAAAGGGCAAGGGGCTCACAGCAGCAGCTGACAATGACCTGTGGCACACTCAGGCTGAGACCCTCCCGGGCCAGAAGGGCTGCCAGCCTGGAGGGAGAGAAGCAGAGGGCGTAAGGCCTCAGTGCCTGGGCACCATCACCCAATCTCAGAATTTCTTTATGTGTAAACAAGCAAATGTAAATGTAGACTCTCTAATTGTTCCCCCACCCCCTCTCTTTTTAACTCAAAAGGCAGCCTATTAGACCCAATTCTCTGCCCCTTGCTTTTTTACTTAATAACACACCTGGGAGATCTGTCCATATCCCTCTACAGAGAGGCCCCTCATTCTTCTTTCACAGCTATATAGCATTCCATTATGTGGAAGAAACTGAATTTAACTAGTCTCCTATTAGAGGACAATGGCTATGCCATACAAAGCTATAATAAAATGACTTGGTACATACAGCATTTTTCATACTTATAATAAAGGATAAATTCCCCAAGGTGGACTGTTAGGTCAAAAATGTGGTTTGTCATTTTAGTGGATATGGACAAACTGCCTTCCCACAGGGGCTGTACTAATTTATATCCTGCTGGCAATCTGTGAGAATGCTTGTTTTCCTACAGTCTCGCCAACTAATGTGTTATCAGAGTTTTGGATTTTTGCCTACTCATAAGTGAAGAGTCACCCCTTAATTTTATACTTGCAATATAAACATTAGAGGTGGAGAGAGAGAAAGAAACGAGGCACACTGAATTTTAATGTAGCTTGTATAAGAGTAAATGCAAATTAAGGGAAAAGTCTGGAAGAAATCTCAACTTCCTGTATTGAACTCAAACACAGCCCCACTGAGCCCTTGGTTTCCTTGATGAACAATTAGGAAGGCCCAGGCCTGGCTCCTACCTCTCTGGGGGAACTTGTCGCTCAAGCAGGAGGTGTGACACCAGTTGGGAAGAACTCTGTTGCAGGAGAACAAAGGGGTTTCCTACCTTGACCTCTACGTGATCTGCAAAAGTAAAGAAAGTGATCTTTGCACCACTGATTGCAACATTCACAACGCTGTTTTCTATAATCAATAAAAAAGTAGTGTCAAAACTACATGGAGGGGGCTTCCCTGGTGGCGCAGTGGTTGAGAATCTGCCTGCCAATGCAGGGCACACGGGTTCGAGCCCTGGTCTGGGAAGATCCCACATGCCATGGAGCGACTAGGCCCGTGAGCCACAGTTGCTGAGCCTGCGCGTCTGGAGCCTGTGCTCCGCAACAAGAGAGGCCGCCATAGTGAGAGGCCCACGCACCACGATGAAGAGTGGCCCCCGCTCGCCACAACTAGAGAGGGCCCTCGCACAGAAACGAAGACCCAACGCAGCCATAAATTAATTAATTAACTAATTAAAAAACAAAAAACAAACAAACAAACAAAAAACTACATGGAGGGCTTCCCTGGTGGCGCACTGGTTAAGAATCCACCTGCCAGTGCAGGGGACATGGGTTCATGCCCTGGTCCGGGAAGATCCCACATGCTGTGGAGCAACTAAGCCCGTGCACCACAACTACTGAGCCTGTGCTCTAGAGCCCACAAGCCACAACTACTGAGCCTGCGTGCTGCAACTACTGAAGCCTGCGCCCCTAGAGCCCGTGCTTCCACAACAAGAGAAGCCATCGCAATGAGAAGCCTGCGCACCACAACGAAGAGTAGCCCCTGCTCGCCCACCGCAACTAGAGAAAGCCCGCGTGCAGCAACGAAGACCCAACACAGCCCCCCCAAAATAATAAAGAAATAGAAAAAAAATTTTTTAAAAACACAAAACTATGTGGAAAGCCCTTCTGTTGATATTTTTCTAGGTAAAAGGTATTCTTGACAGGATGCTGACCACAGGTTTATCTACGCCTTACCACTGTTCTAAAGACTTCCAACTACAGACAAACTTCAGGGAGCAGGCCTAGCCACAAACAGCTGATCCTGCTCCCTTTGATATGACTGAAGTGTAGGTAATACTCGCTCTGCGGACTTGAGTAAGAATCTGGCACTCGAATCAGAGACTTAATTCCCCTGGTGGGTCCTCATATCCACAATAGATCGAAGATCTGGGAGAGGTATTTTTGAGTCATTAATGCCATCAAAACGTATTGAATATTCTCATGTGCTGTACCATTGTACGAGGCATCAAGGAGACAAAGGTGAATAAAACACAGAGGTGAGTAAGAGAGGACCTCACATGTAGTGTCCTCGGCTACTGCTGTACCCAGAGCCTCTTCAGTGTGCGCCTTCCTCTTCCTTGCCCCTAAACACCTGTGGGCCAGTCCTGACTCTATTTTCTCTTTCTTGCTACTCACCAGGCTCAGAGCTCAAGCTCCGCAGGAGAACAGCAGCCAGCGTGCTGCAGTACCTGAAGAAGGTGCCCATGTAGTCAGTCTGCCTGCCGCCTGCTGGCATCTGTTTGCCCAGGTTCTTCTGGAGGAGCTGAGTCTGGATATACACAGGGTGGGCCTCTGCCTCCAGAGCTTTCTCGGCCACCTGCTCCACCAGGGAGGTGAGTGGAGTACTCCTGGGCTCTGGGAGGAGTTATGAAAGGAGAAGGCATGTAGTGTTGAGTCTGTGCATCTGGCTTTGGGTCAGTTTCCAAACAATATGGGAACTGCGCCTCTGTACACTGCGTGGGACATCCTATAGGCTGGCTGCTACGCTGACAAGGCAGTTATAAAATCCTAAGTTGGTTGCTTATACAAGTGATTCTCAGCCAGGAAGAGCTTTGAGTCTGGAGAAATCAGGGTGGAGAGTTCCATTTTCACCCCTGTCTCGGGTGGAACAGCTCTGTGAAGTTCACAGCACTCTTTTGTGGAAGGGTTAATCAATGTTTATGCAGTCCCTTCTGGGTATATCTCTCATCAGGAATGAGAAAAATGTGCCAGCTAATGGGAGTGCTAAGCAGCCCTTCACTTAGGAGGTGGGGCAACAGGTGGAATTAGTTACGAGACAGGCCCTGGTTAACTAGAGGGCTGGTAGGGCCCACTTCTGAGTCCTCAGCCTCTGCTCCAAAGTACTCTTTCCCGTTCCACTGCGTCCTCTCCCCATTTCAACCTCATCTGCTCCCATGCAGTCGGGCCTGTACCTGGCAGCTCCAGTGCTTCTCTCAGTGACTGAAGGATCTGCTCCAGCTGCTGGGCGAGGGTAGCGTGGCTGGCGACACAGTCCTCGGTGAGGCTGGGCCAGCACATCTGAAGCAGCTCAGCAATGCTGCACCGTGGGGGACCTCCCCCCTTTTCCTCTACACTCTCTACGGAGAGCAAATGAGAAAGAAAAAGTGAGGTCTGATGCTGACCTCATGTTCCGAGGCCGGGAGATTAAAAAGGGGTAGTAAAAAGCAGCTCACCTGATTTGATTTGTCCGGCTGACAGAAGTGGGTAATTGAGAATCTTACTGATCTGCTGAAGAACGCCTGGAAAACCTCGAATGCCATCAGCACTGAGGAATACGTGGTCTAGCCGGCGACCTGGAAACAGGATGAATCGAGAAGGAATGCAGAAAAAAATAAGGAACTTTCAGAGATTGACACTCGGTCCTGTATTTACCTGTGAAGTTTTTTTTTTTTTTTAAATTAATTAATTAATTTATTTTTGGCTGTGTTGGGTCTTCGTTTCTGTGCGAGGGCTTTCTTCAGTTGCGGCAAGCGGGGGCCACTCTTAGTCGCAGTGCGCGGGCCTCTCACTATCGCGGCCTCTCTTGTTGCGGAGCACAGGCTCCAGACGCGCAGGCTCAGTAATTGTGGCTCACGGGCCTAGTCGCTCCGCAGCATGTGGGATCTTCCCAGAGCAGGGCTCGAACCCGTGTCCCCTGCATTGGCAGGCAGATTCTCAACCACTGCGCCACCAGGGAAGCCCCTACCTGTGAAGTTTTATCTTCTCCAGTATTGAGGAAGAAACATACGCTGTGCCAGTTTTCATGACAACCAGCATACCTGGCTTATTGCATGCCTGCTGTTCCAGGGCTACCTCTGGCAAGATGCCTCAGCTGTCCACAGCAGCAGACCCAGAAGCTCTGGCATTCCTAGGGAATCGCTGTCCCAAGCCGATCAGGCACTTCTGGTGCATTTGCCTTGGTACTTCCTTCAGCCGAGAACTTGAGCTGGGATCTTATCTGTATCTTGACACCCTGACTAGACTATAAATAACTTTATGGACAGAGATTATTCCTTATACCTCTCCTGTACTCCCATATACTTGGGATAATCTGGAAATGCAGTAGGTACTAAATTAATTCCTGATTGATTGGCATGAAACCAATCAGCTTGAATATTATTAATAGCTTGGATAATATCTCCATTCATTTTAGAATATAAGTACTAGATGAGAGAGAGGGAAATTGTTCGATAAAAGTATGCCACGGCATACTTTCCTAGAAGGACTATGTCAACGTTACAGGACTTTTAAATCAACAGCTCAGAAGTGATTTGGAAGGGTGTGCAGAATAGAGTTAACACAGCAGGCCTGAGACTGCTATCCTTAGAAAGGGCTGCTTGCAAGGTTGGTCCCTGGTTGGTGTCTGTGAACTTGACTGGTAGAAGGTCTCCTACACTGATATAAAACTTTCCCTAAATGATGAGAGCGACTGATTGTGCCTAAACTGTTTGTACAATGTGGTTTATGCTGAACACCTGCCTTCCTCCTGAGAGCGTGGAATTTTGGTACATGCTGGGCAGAGGTTCCCTGTCACCAGCTCCCAGTAAAAACCTTGGGCACTGGCTCACTAATGAGCTTCCGGCAGACAACACTTCCCACTTGTTTGTTGTCACAACTCATTGCTGGAGGAGTTAAGCACATCCCGTGTGACTCCAGTGGGAGAGGACTCTTGGAAGCTTGTGTCTGATTTCCTCCAGACTTTACCCCATGAACCTTTCCCCTTTGCTAATTTTGCTTTGTGTCCTTTTGGTGAAATAATTCGTAGCCATGAGTATGACTATATGCTGAGTCCTGTGAGTTCACCCATCGAATCACTGAACCTAAGGGAGGCTATTCATATCATATCTATTCACCATTCCTCCCTCCATATTACTCAGAGAGAACATGTTTCTTTCTCTCTCCCTGGCCAGTCCTTCCAATGCTGGGTGTGTGTATCAAGGATGGGTGGGGAGTGGAACTTTGCCTAATTCTTTCTTCACATTCCTCTACCTCATTCCTCCAAGAGTTCCATATACACATTCTGGGATATTATTAACCTCAAGGTACAATCCTCCCTCCAACTGTGATCCACTAAATTTTCCCTTATACCTGGTTTACAAGCTTCAGACTCAGGTTTTAGGTTAAGTGGGATTCACTCTGGAGGAGGTATGCAGTTTAAGGGCACAAATTCCATTGGTACCATTTTTGAATGTATATTTCTTCCTTGAATTTACCTATAAACCAGAAGAGAATTTCCCCAAATGACTGGAATTTGCTATATCTGTTAAGAAGGCGAGACTCTCAGTAAACTATATTTAAGTTGCCAGACCGGACATGAGGAAATGAACTAATAATCCTTTCTCCCCATCCCTCCTTCCCCGATAACTTTCTTCTTGCATGATTATCAAGCATCTCAGAACCCCATCTCCTCATTTGAGAATTAAGGGATCAAGCAAAAACAGAACACTCACCCCGACTCTCAAGGCTGCTGTTCAGGCGCCGCTCAGCGGTTTCCAAGAGCTGCTTGCCGGTTTTCCAGAGCTGGCACCGAGAGCAAGCCAGGTCAAATGCAGCCATGGCGGGGGGGCTGAGGTCTTCCAGAACCTCTCTCAGGGGGGCAGTGGGCTCCACCGCGCTACTGCTTATCCAGAAGTCCTCCTGGAGTGTGGGGATGGGGTCTCCCGAGGTGCTGAGCAGCTTGTCGGTCACATCAGAGATGGAGTAAAATACCATCCCTGGACACCCAGCAGTGGGATACAAGGCAAGAGGTTAAAATGACTCTCACTAGCACTTTTATTCTGAAAAGTAGTTATTTAAAAAATGTCTGAGGTCCTTCTGCACAGTATACCATCAATGCATATCAAGACCATCATTACAGCCCACTCCTACGGCATCAAAACAATGGCATGGAAAGAAAGACCAAGAGAAACTCAAAAAGGTGGAGAGGAGTTAGGACTTCTTCCAAATGGGATCTAAAAGTAGGGTGAAGTGAGGTAGATCTGTGTGTGCTCATCAGCAAAGATCTCTAAAATACACCACTAAAAAAGCAAGGTAGAAAATAGTACTTGTTGGAAGAGCTCATTTATATTAAAAACAAAAAGGATATGCATCTATTCTTTTGAATTTGTAAAGAAAATCTCTGGGAGCTTATAGAAGGAGCAACAAGTGATGGTAACTTGATATACAGAGCCTAGACCAGCAAGAGATGTAAAAATATGGGACAAGTTTCCACTTTCAAGAAATAATGAAAGGATGAGCCCTTTCTGCAGTGCAGCCAAGGGTGGGAATTGACATCTGTGAATCCCAGGCCACAGGTGTTATTTACAACTTCTTCACTTGCTAGAAAAGTAGAATAATATGCTTTATCCCTGAATGATTACATGGGAAGAAAATAATCAATTCCCCAAATCCCAAGATTAATGGCCATCAAAACACATGGTGGAAACTGCATTCACATTCTTCAGTTTAAGTCACGTAGGACAAGCTTAATGGAGGAGCTCGAGGGGCAGGTAAGTGACCACTGTGGTCGGCGAGGTTAGGCACAGCTAGAAAATGACTCTGGAGGTGTCAGGAACGCTGTTCTTCAAGGCAAGCGTCCTTCTCTAGGTTTCTGCTCACCTTCATGATGAGCCTCTGATTTGGGTGGTTTTTCCCCCATACCCTCCTCCCGCAGCTCCCTCACCACCTGGCAACAGGGAAGCCGGACCTGCGGCTGCAGCGCTGCCAATGGCCTGCAGAGTTGAGCGGCCGCTGCCTGTTCTTCGGATGGTGCCACTACCCCCGTCCGAGTTCTGGTTTTCGATCTTGTGCTCTACTCGGGCCAGCTCCTGGATGACCTCCTGGTAGCGCTCCATGAACAGCAGCTCCCCGGAGCTGGGCGAGGACTTCAGGTTGAATGTGAACACCACCTGCCACAGGAGAGGAAGGAGTGTGGCTTGCGGCAGGCCCGCTGAGGTGGAGAGTGTCTACAGATCTGAGGTCTTGCTAGTCATCAGACTCTGGCCCTGAGACATCTGCTTTGTGGGGCTGGAAGAGCACTGGACATTCAAAGAGTAGGTCAAATGTAGAAATGACTCGTAAAAGTCAGCAAGAGGGCCACTGAAGCCCCAGCAGAAAATAGGCAAAAGATGTGGACAATTTCAAAGGGAAAATACACAGGACTAATACACAGGTAAAAATGTTTTCCCTTCCCAGTAATTCAGGGAATTTAACATTAATACTACCTTGCATCTACCATAATGACAAAGTGTTAAAATAAACCCTCAGGGGGTGGTGGCAGAATGAACTGTCACAACCTTTTTGAAAAGCGATTTGGCAGTCTACAGAGCTTTAAAAATGTTTATATTCTTTGACTCAGTCGTTTTTATGAAAAACTTTCTTAAGGAAATAATTCAAAAGTCAATGTATAAAGGTGATAATCTTGACACTATTTAATACAACTATTACCAGGTTGAAAATAAATGTGAGTTAACAGGGAATGGTCAAATGCAGCTACTAGATCAGACTATCATAAGGTCACTAAAATAAGTTACTAGGTAAATGCTTATATTATAATGTAAAAAAGGCACAAAGTTTTAGATTCAGAATGATCTTGGCTCTCTATAAAAGTCACATACATCTTGGAAAAACATTGGCAAAAATATGCTTTTATCTTTAGTATTGGTTGTTCTGGACAATAGGTTAAAAGTAATTTCATTTTCTGGTTAATACTTTTTGGTATTTTCTTATAAATTATGCACAACTTGCTGTGTAACCAGGTTTAAAAATAAAACCTTTTATTAAAAAAGAAAAATGAAAAAAAGAAAAGATCAGAGCCCCAGGAAAGGAAGAGGAAGTGAGGACATTTAGCGGTAAAGCATCAGGGGGCTCGCAACTGACTTCCTCTTGGTTTGGGTGTCAGAAAGGCTGGTGAGGGTCCTATCCTTCCCAGAGGGATAGAATTATCATTATCATTAAAGTACAGGATCTAAAATGTGTCAGAGGAAGTTAAGTAAAAATTATCAAATCACCTAGATGTCTCCATGATTTATTCCTCAACAAGTAAACTCACGTGAAAGAAAAATTCTGATCTATGTGTTAAGGGACCAGTGCAAGCGTCATAAATATACCAAGAGAGTTTTGAAAACTAGAAGAGTGGGCTTTTATGCTTTTAAATTTAAACAATAGCAGAGGATTCTTGTATCTCTCACAGCTTGCACATAATCCGCTTAACATTCCAAGAGGTAGCACAAGCAGGTATATTTAACTCCAAGTTTCAGATGAAGACGTCAAAGCTCAGAGGGAGTACAGTGTTTCTGGTTTCTACTCCCTGCACTTTTCCCTACACAACATTCTAATTTGCTAGCTCCCTACACTTCCTGTATGTTAAACTGGCATTCTATTTATTATTAAAAATTGTCTGCATAGTGATTTCTAACTATATAAAACCACATATGTGTTCAGAGAAGGACTACAAGGAAAGAAAGAAAAATATTTCAACGTCTTGACGGTGGCCGAATATTTTCTTTTATCTTGTTAAAAAACTGTTTTATGTTCTGAATACAAACAGATGATTCAACAGCTTAAGTCTCCTCCTTCTGGATCTTGAAATCCACAGTGCTCAAGATCAGGCTCCATACATGGAAACTCCCTCCTGCTTCTCCTGCTAGACGTGGCCCCTCAGGTGCGCCCGACTGGCTCTGCTTGCACAAGCATCTGGCCTTACCTGAGGCCCCGCGGGTCCCAGACGGCAAAGGGCTACCTTAGCGTTCTTTACTGTGACAAAGTAGAGCCTAGGCTCCTAACACCTGCTGCACAAGTACCCGCCTCACCTGATGGGCTTCTGCGAAGTTCCCCCGGAGGATGCAGGATGCCAGCAGTGACTCAGGTGGGGAGAACATCATGCGGATGAGTGAACTTTGAGGTTGAGGCTGCAACCGGCCATCCAGCTCATTCTTCCCAGATGCAGCGCTCAGACTTCCTTCTGTCGGGACACAAGAACGTCGGAGGCCAAGGAAGGGATAAAAATTGAGGAAAAACTATTCTGTCACCTGCTGCCAAACTCCTATCTTCTCAAAGTCCTTCTCTAAAAGGTCTGTAAATGGATCTTGAATTTTCCTCAAATCAAGTGCATACCTATGCTATCATCTTTTTCTTTCTTTTTTTTTTAAGTTGAAGTATAGTTGACTTACAATATTGTGTTAGTTTCAGGTGTACAGCAAAGTGATTCAGTTATATATATATATATTTATTTATATATATTCTTTTTTTTTAATTCTTTTCCATTATTGGTTATTATAAGAAATTGAATATAGTTCCCTGTGCTATACAGTAAATCCTTGTTGTCTATTTTATATATGGTAGTGTGTATCTGTTAATATGTTATCATCTTTGAATATAAGACTTATGTACCAACAACCTTCCTTGGGTATTCACCTCTGTTTCTCTCTACTGATGGGTAACTCAGCTGATAGTGAAATAGCCCTTTCCCCACTGAACACAAGCATGAACTGCTCAGTCCAGGTTTTCACACTGTGGTGTATGGCAACTCTGTATCAGGGCAAAGCTGCTGGAAGTTGGCAACTGGTTGGGACTCCCATACCTGAAGTACTTGTGCTCAGCTCACTACTCGTACTTTCCAGGGATGGGTTGGAACCTCTGTCCCGGCCGTCTAGAGGTATTAGGAGGAAAGAGAGAAAATCAACCATCAGTGCCTTACAGTGTAGAAAGTGAGAAGTTGGCTTGAAAGCTGAGATCTGGGTAGAGTGAGAAGATAATGGGTAGCTACTATACCAGTGGCTCCTTCTACAGTAAAATGCAAATTCCTACAGACCAAAGGTACAGGGGTGGGCTTAATATGGTCCCAGTGCTCATTTGGATAGTAGCTTATAACAGTGGTTTCCAGTCTCTGGGTCTCAGAGCCCCAGGAGCTTTCAAGTTACTTCTAGGGGTCAGCGACCCCCATTGCTCACTAAGCACTGTCAATAGTCTGAAAAAAAAATTAAAGCACAACTATTATGACGTGGAACCAGTAGGGTGCCAAAGAGGGTCACAACATTTTCTGACATAGAAAAAGTTGTCCTCATAGTTGAAAAAGTAGGGAACCAACATATAAGGCCAGGCTGATCAAAGACCATGATATTGGGACTTCCCTGGTGGCGCAGTGGTTAAGAATCCGCCTATCAATACCAGGGACACGGGTTCGAGCCCTGGTCTGGGAAGATCCCACATGCCGCGGAGCAACTAAGCCCATGCACCACAACTACTGAGCCTGCGCTCTAGAGCCCGTGAGCCACAACTACTGAGCCACAACTAGAGAAGCCCGCGCACCGCAACGAAGAGTAGCTCCTGCTCGCTGCAACTAGAGAAGGCCCATGTGCAGCAACAAAGACCCAACACGCCAAATAAATAAATAAATTTATTAGAAAAAAAAAAAGACCATGATATTGAAAGTCCTGGAGAAAAAGCATCTTCTTCTCAACACCTGCTTTCCTACAGCTGTAGGAAAAGAGAAGATGGATTGTGCATTCTGGGCTGGATGGGTCAGGTGGATGCAAACTGACTCAAAGCAATCAACTGAGCAACTTAAGGGGCTCAGCCTTTAAGTTTTCCATGTTTCTCCCATGGTAGTCTCCACCCCAGTCAGCATGTTTACGTCTCTTGTTGCCACTTAGCTAAAGCCTACTCATTCTTCTGAGCTTGATTCAAAAGTCAACTCTTTCAGAAAACCTGTTTCTCTGCCTTTGTAGACTATGCTGACCTCCCCCTCCATGAGATCTCTTCGGTTTTCAGGCCATGCCTCCGGGCATTTTAAGTTTTTCATGTATACTGTCTATGCAGGTAAATTATAAATTCCTTGAAGGCAAAGTCCTGGTTTATGCCTCATTCACCTCCCTCAAGATACCTAGCATTTTTTTTAGCACACAGGAAACTCTTTATGAACTCCCTGTTAATTATTTAAAAACTACCAAAAACCATAATGGAAATTTGATTATCTAAAAATTTAATATTTCTGTATAATGCTTCTGTGTTAAACTCCTTTAGAGAAACTCATAATCAAAGTCAAAAGACAAAATGGAGCAAAACTTGTAGCACAAAATGACAGAATATTTTCCTTAAGGTATAAAGAGCTCCTTACAATTCAACAAGAAAGACAAACCCAACAGAAAATATGTACCTTAGACTGAAAAATATAAACGGCCAATAAATATATGAAAAGACATTCAATCTCAAACTAAAAATTAGTATTAAAACAATGACACACTATTACCATATTAATCATATTGGCAAAGACTAAAAAGAAACCTGATACTACTCATTTTTGATGAATGTATATGCAAATAGGCACTTACATACAGGTGATGGGAATGTAAATTGGTCCACCTTTTTTCGGGGCAATTTGTTATATCTGTATTTTATACCCATGTATACTTTGACCTTCTATATTATACTGCTAGGGACTTATCCTATAGATATACTCACACAAGTATGCACAGACATACGTACAAGGTCGTTTACTGTAGCATTGTTTATAATAGTAAAAAACTGGAAACAATTTAAATGCCCACAAAAGGGTACATATGACAATGGACTACTAAGCAGCCTTTAAAATAAGTGAAGAGAAGTGAGTTCTCAGTATAGAGTACGATACGTTTACGTATGTAAGAGGATATAAATAAAAAAGAAAGTTGCAGTTCTCTATATGTAGTATGATGCACCTGTGTATCTAAAATGATATACATGCTTGTATTTCATGGAGAATTTTTCGAAGAAAACTATTAGCAAGGGTTACTTTGGGGGAGTGGGATTAGGATAATCTTAGATCACTTTTGTTTGGACATTATCTTAAAGGTGAATTGCTTTAAGATACTTTAAGATCTTATCTTTATCATTAGTGTTAAGGTACTTTAAGAACTGCTTTATCTTGAAGAATATTAGACAAGTGGCACTATACCATTGGCCGCTTGTGGGAAGGAGGCATGGAGAGAGTTCTTCAGATTACCTGCCCGGCTCCTTCTTGTCCGACGACCCCGGCGGAGACGGGGGTGCCATGTGGCGATGGGCCGGTATCTTCGGGAGGGTTGCTCCTCTGAAACAGCAAACCCAGTGGGTCATACGGGAGGGTGATCAATTTTTTTTTTAATTGAAGTATTGTTGCTGTACAATATTATATGTTACAGGTGTACAATATTGCGATTCACAATTCTTAAAGGCTATACTCCATTTATAGTTATAAAATACTGGCTATACTCCCTGTGTTGTACAATATATCCTTGTAGCTTATTTTATATCTAATAGTTTGTACCTCTTACTCCCCCTACTCCTATGTTGCCCCTCCCCCTTCTGAAAGTGATCAGTTTTGATTTGACCCACCTCCTGGGGTAACAGGTAGGGGAAGATCTGGACTGGCCTGTGCGACGCTGAGCGGTACCCCGGAGTTCTGACGCAGGTGGCCATGGCGATATGCCCTGAACTAGTGTGACTTCATGCACTCCTAGCTGTCCCACATTCCCGAGACTTTTCTCCCTCCTCCCTTTGTTATCTCCTCTCACCTGAGCCCTGGTTGCTGGTCACCACCTTGTACCTCCACTGGGCCTCAGAGAGAACCTTGGAGAACTGGTGCAGGCGGCTCTGCAGTCCGTCTCTGCTGCTGCTGCCCAAGCCACTCTGGCCTTCAAGCAGCTTTGGCTTCTCGGGGGCGCTGCGGCTGCTTAGCTCATCCAGCTGCTCCTGCAGCAGCCTAAGGAAGGCCCCCATTACATATTCATCAGCCAGGAACCCACTGACACTGCTAGTAAAGTGCTTTAGGTCCAAAAAGCTGTGCCTGTGAGGCTCTGGGGAACTGTCTTTTGGCTCTGCCTTCAGACAGCTTGGAACTGTGTAGGCCAGGCTCCTGGAGGCCCCCAGGGAACCCTGTTCTGACCTCCTCTCAGGCTGTGCTACGTGCTGAGGGCTCTCTGACGGGGACCTCAAACCCAACGGGCCCCTCCCCTCAACGTCATCATCCTCAGCGTAGTCCTCGGGCAGGTGAGGCTCTGGGTGAAGATCAGCAGAGGTGACGAGGAGCAATGAGAAGACGTTTTCTAGAAGTTCCAGGCACAGAGAGTCAGGAACACTGCACAGATACTGCTGACACCTGGCCAGGTATGTTGAAAAGAGATCTGAAGCACCTGAAGACGCATGTATAAAAGAAGAGGCCAGAGAAAGAGAAGGAAAGAGAGAAAATGCAAACATTAGAAACAGTACTCGCCAGACTCAAACATTCTCCCAAGTTTAACTCATTTCTTTCTTTGTAGTGACTCAGAGAACTGTGGTTACAGTCAGAAGACTAAGAGGCTATTGAGCCATGTCTTCTCATGATTTGTAGAAAGATTTTGCTCCCTTAACTAAAAGTACAGTTCAGTGAACACTCATTATTTTGTTTCTGCTTTTTACAATTACATTACTCCTCATCTCTGAGAAGCACTCCATATTTCAGTTCCTAGAATGAAGGCAGCCTGGAGACTCCTTATTCCTCAATTCCTGTTTGCACTCGTTGTTATACTACAGGTGATCACAGCCTACCCAGATCTCTTAAGAAAATGACCATGCTCTGAGGCGAAGGTCTATTCCAAAGCTGCAAGGGAGAGATACTTGACCACCAGTCACAGAAGGCAAGGTAAGGAGTTATAAGTTTTTAAGAAAAATGAGAGCTAATAGGACAGAAGGTTCTTTCAAACTGTAGGCTGTGACCCATGACACTGACTTAGACGGCTGCATTTGAAAAAATGAAATAAAACAGAAAAATAATCAGGAGTGTGCTCTGTTTGGAAGGGTAAGTAATGTTTCTTAAAACTTATTTCAGTTTACGCATCACATACACACATATACACATACACATGAAAGCACAAATTATATACCTAGGTGCAAACTGGAGTGATGTGAAATGCTATCTACTGTGGACTGGAGTATAAAAAAAGAAGCATTTGGAAAACACTGTACGAGGTGCTCAGGCTCTGTTAGAACTTATGCAGATCACTTGCTTTCTCCATGTCCCTTTGATTCACGGAGGCTGATAAATGGATGAAATTATTCGTGGGCATAATAAAACCAAGGCCACCTCCCAGCCCTGGTGGCAAAGGGTTCCCACACAAAGAACCTGCTGGGACAGGTTGTTCCCAGCTCCCGCCAGGGAAGGGGTCGGGGGCGGCGCTGCACCTGGGGAGGAGAGAGAATCGTTCACTGGCTCTGCAGCCGCGGCCAGGTCCTCAGAGGGTCCGTCTTTGCATTCCTGGCACTGGGAGTGCCGGTGTGAGTTCACACAGAGGGCATAGATGGCATACTTCATGGCACAGAAGCTCCGGTAGAGTGTCAGGTTCTGACAGCGGCTCAGGTGCGCAGGGACCGTGGCGTCAGTTGAATCTGAATTATAGAGAGAAACAGGCAGAACTTCAGAGATGCTTCTTTTTTTTTTTTTTTTTTAATTTATTTTATTTTTGGCTGCATTGGGTCTTCGTTGCTGCGTGCTGGCTTTCTCTAGTTGCTGCGAGCGGGGGCCACTCCTCATCGCAGTGCACGGGCTTCTCATGGCGGTGGCTTCTCTTGTTGTGGAGCACGGGCTCTAGGCGCACGGGCTCAGTAGTTGTGGCTCGTGGGCTCTAGAGCGCAGGCTCAGTAGTTGTGGCGCACGGGCTTAGTTGCTCCGTGGCATGTGGGATCTTCCCAGACCAGGGCTCGAACCCGTGTCCCCTGCACTGGCAGGCAGATTCTTAACCACTGCGCCACCAGGGAAGTCCCAGAGATGCTTCTTTCAGGCAGGGGCTGCATGTATGGCTGAAGCAAAGAGATGCCACACTGCTAGTCCCCTAGGTGTTCTCACCCTCTCTCCTTTCTGGCAGTGTGATCTGCGTCCCTTCCAGGCCTTTTTTTCTGTTCAACAACTTTCAGTCTCTCGGTTTCCTTTTCCCCACCAACCTCCCCTCTACATGTCTGTTCAACCTAGGCCTCGTGGCTATTTAACAAGTCTTTCCCTTACATTTCTTAAAATACTTGTTTTTCCTTTTTTAAAAAAATAAAACTTAAAGTACATGTTTGGTCTACCTTTCGAATGCCACATTACCCAACAGGCAGGCTTAAAATGTGTTTAGATTGAGAAATAAGAGAGCAAAGGTAACACGGCATTTAAAAAAAAAAAAACTTGATATTTTTAGGAAAGCCTTGAAGCAGACATCATGAGAAAAACATAAACTCTGTTGAGATTCTGTACACTTGTTTAATAATTTATAATTTTTCATTAAAATTTTGTTTTGAACTTAGGAGGAAGGAAGGTTACCATCTTTACAGAATCTCTAAACATCTTAATCTACCCCTAATTCTTATCATAGCAAAAGTATAACCTGTTCAAAGAAAAAACATTAAATGTAATAAAGCAAAAAGAAGAAAAAAATACCACCCATAAGCCTACCAGCTAAACACAACCACTGCTACATTCTAGTTTAACCCCTTTAGTAGTTTTGTGTACATGTATATGTGTTTGAGTGTAACATTTTATATACTATTTAATTTTCCTACTTCTTAAAAATCCTTTAGAGCATAAGCATTTGATTATGTTTCTTTACAAACTAAATCTCTGCTGGCTGCATATAGTTCTACTGAATGAATCCCTTGTCTAGGCATATTCCTCAAGGGCAGGACATTGGAATAGTTAGGGATGCTTTGCTACTACAATGCTGCAACAAGCCCCTTTATGTATAGGTTTCCCAGTGATTACTTCTTAGAAGCTTGGCCTTGCCAAGGTCAGGGTAATAAGCAGAACAAAGTCAATATTGTTCTATGGCCTTGACCTCTTCATGGCATTATTGCCCAGAGCCAGGACTTGCAAGCACGATGAGAGGGAGTGGCTCCTTACATTTTTGCCCCAGATGCCTCTCTTGCCTCACCCTAGTCCCAGCCCTATTATCACTCCTCTTTTGCCTTTTCCAAGTTCAAGTTCTAAGTGTGTTCTGGTGGGTCATCAGGGATAGATTTCAAACACTTCTTCGGAAGCCTTTTGTACTTGTATGTAGAAAACAGAGAGTTCCCAGTTCTTTTAGGAAATCTGCTAAACAAGTTGTCTACCTTTCCAAAAAAATATAGAATGTAGTAACACTAGTTTTACAATTAGTGGTAGGTCCTTTAAAAAAGTAAATCAAAGCAATATCTAGGCTGACAGACATCTACTGCCATATGAGAATGTTTGTTTCTCTCAAAAGTAAGGTCCCTGGCCTGTGTAGTAGGTTGTGACCACACTATCATATGATTTTTGAGAGCAAAAAGAGTGAGCTTGTTAATGGGGACTTGAATTTTAAGCAAAGATCTAAGGTTAAAACAAGGCTTTGTTACTGTTTCAGGCAAGTCTTTCTTCTAAAAGAAAAACTCTAAAAAAAACTCAAAAAAAGAATCTTCTAGAAGAAAGACTCTTTACCTGTTCAATAGACTATGAAGAAGATATGGGAGGGAAGGAAGGCACAAAATGTGCTGTAAGAAAGCTTATGAAGCATGGAGAGACTCACCAAGAATTTGCATAAATACTGCCAATGACAATGCTGTGAATTCAGACGGCAGTTCCTAATTCTGTTTCAGTGAAATGAGGGTATGCTCATGGTTCCTGAGCTGGATCCATGAGGACAAAGGTTCCTATGGAATTGTTCTCATAGGATTCCCAAGCCTCACCAAGAAAGGGGAAGATGTCCCTACATCTTGTAATCTGATTGTGGCAAACAGCACTAATTTAGAGGGTACCTGCTGGACCACCCATCTTGATAGATCCCAGCAATCACATCTAGATAAATCTTGTGCTGTAAGAAACATCTGCAAGATTGTCCTAAGCGGGAACCTTGCCCAGGTCACTCCATCGCCAACTCACCATGCTCTTGCTGGGGGTCCTTGGCTGGCACCTTCTGTAGGAGCTTGAGGACATCTTCCTCCCTGAGGGCTGGAAGGTTTGTAAGGTGATGGAGAGAGTAGAGCACTGAGTGGCTTTCTCCACCATGTAAGTGACACAAGAGATCTCTCTTTGGTATGGGGTTGCTGAAAGGGAAAGTTGGGAGGATGGAAGGGGAGGCAGTTTATATAATTGCTTTGAGAAAGACCAGTCTCCATTCCCTCTTATTCTTTCTCTTTGGCCTGTAACACCACAGGTTTCACTTCCCCGAACACTAAATTTCAGTTGGTCTATGATAGAGGATAGCATTTATTTACCCCCAGGGAAGGACATTCATCAAGCTGGCTTCACTTGTCTAGCAAGGACCTAGGAAGGGCCTCTGTGCTCAGCAGGGTCTAGAAAGGGCCCACAGATTAAGCTTCCTAATTTCTGTAATTTTCCTAGCTGAGAGCTGACACGAGCTTCTCTGCTTTTCTTTGAGTCAGGGCCCCTTGCTACTTCCCCCAGCGGCCTACTCGACTTCAGAAGTGCTGGTGAGGTGGGTGAAGAACAAAATAAGAACCTAGATCTAGGGAAGACCCAAGGCTAAGTTATCAGGAAAACACAGGGCCGTGCACACATTTCAAGAGGCAGTTGTTGAATAAAAATGTGATCCAAGATAACACGTGGCTAAGAATGTGGACCACACTCACTAGCTGTGTGACTTTGGGCATCTTATTTAACACCTGTGGGCTTCAGGTGCCCCACCTTTAAAATGAGGATAATATTGGTGTTTACCTCACAGGATTATTGTCAAGCTTAAGTGAAATCATCACGTAAAGGGCTTAGAGCAATGCCTGGTGTATAGTAAGTGCTCAGGAGATGTGAGGTTTTGTTCTTGTGATCACTGTCATCCTTAAATTATCCTCTAGTTATGACCTTATGGCTATGGTGAAGATAATCACTACTTATGTTTCTTTTGTGGTTTAATAGCTGAAACAATTATTTGTTGCTGGTCAACACTGTCAACTTAAACCATTTACAGGGAAGATGTCTTGAAATGGCCACACGTGCAGAGCATGGGTCAAGTGTGTCCAATGGTGGGAAGGGGGCCGGCTGTGCAGGGCCGTACCTGCTCTGCTGCACACACCACTCCAGGACCTCCAGGTGAGCCCACAGCCCATCACAGGCATCCCTGAGGAGCTTATCACAGCCTTGGTCCTGTGTTGATACGGGAGAAGAAAGAGATGCTGACTCAGGCACCTGGGGTCAGAGATGTGACCGACTTCAGGACCCTGCATTCTGCCTCAGCCCAAAGTGCCACCACACTCATTTCTGGAGCAGCTTGGGCTGCAGAGTGAGAGTTACCTGGGTCCTGTGGAGTGTCTGGAGCAGCCTCTTGGCTGACGCTAGGCTCTGGCAGTGTGTCCAGCCCAGGAGCACGAGCAGTCGACTGAGAGGGCTGAATTCTCTATCTAGCAGGCAGCCAAGACTTGGGAAGTCTTCCTCCTTCAACAGGGTGAGTGCTGTCACCTGGAAGCCAAAGGAGGCTGCTAGAGGCAGCTCTGGGGACTTGCTGCTAATCAGGGTAAGAAGCTTTTCAGTATGGAAGGGAGGTTTCTGACAATGACAGAAGTGGCCAGTTGAATAAAAAGTGTTTACGAAAACACTAGACTGTAAGCTACTAGAAGGCAGGGATTGACTTCTGTTGTATCCCCAGATCCTAGCATAGTACATAGTACATAGAATGAGGTTAATAAATAGCTGTTGAAGAACTGCCCTGGTGGTCCAGTGGTAAAGAATCCCCCTTCCAATGCAGGGGACGTGGGTTCCATCCCTTGTTGGGGAACTAAGATCCCACGTGCCGTGGGGCAACTAAGCCCGCGCGCCACAACTATGAGCTCGTGTGCCTCAACTAGAGAGCCTGCGTGCCACAAACTACAGAGCCCACACGCTCTGGAGCCCACGCATCACAACTACAGAGCCCACGTGCCCTGGAGCCTGTGCACCACAACTAGAGAGAGAAAACCTGCACGCCACAACTAGAGAGAAGCCCGTGCGCCGTGACGAAGAACCCGTGTTGCAATGAAAGATCCTGCATGCCGCAACTAAGACCTGACACAGCCAAAAAAAATAAAATAAAATAAATAAATATTAAAAAAATAAATAGCTGTTGAACTAAACTAAAGCTCAGTTGCAATCTGGAAGGAGAAGGTTAAAGTAATTAGAGTCCCCTGTCAGCTAGGCAACATATCGCTGCCACTGTCGTTTCTTCCTCGCACCCTCCAGAAAGCTTACATGTATCCAACATTTCAGTGCCTGCCAAGGACTGATACAAAATGCTGGCAGTTCAATTATGAATGATACTGGTTCTCAGAGCCTTCCGGAACTGTAGGATGGACACAAACTAGACGACTCACTGCTTATTAAACTGCTTTGTGTTGGATAAATGAGTGCGAGAGAAAGGAGGAGTGAAGAAGCCTGGAGAGAGTCCCTGGGTACTTGAGTGGTGGAGAAGCACTGAGTTTGACTTACCAGGATCTGCTCGAGGAAGTGCTTGCTGTTGCTCAGGCAGTAGAAATAGGCCAATTTCCAAGCCTGGGCTGGGTCAGGATTGGAGAACAAGGCTAGCATTGCCCGCTCAGGATCTAGATGCGCCGGTGAGACTGAAAATCAAACCAGATGGGGTCACTGGGGAACTGGACTCTTCTTTCCTAAGGTAAAGCCCATTTGAAAAACCAATTGATATGAGAGTTCACTCTTTTAAAAAGTTAAACCAGGTTTTCTACACTTCTATCTTAAAGACTCTTTACTTCTCTCAGTAGTTTCTGAAAAGTTCTTTTCTGCTATGAGTATTACTTCATTTTTTTTCTCCATCACTCCTTCTTAAGCTATGAAAGCTGTGCTTTCACAGAAGAACATCTTGCCCATTTTTGCTTAGCTTCTCCCATTAGGTTTCCTGAACAACACGGAAGGGAGCAGGCTAGAGGGAGTCAGAGGGGTTGGGCAGAGTGGAATTAGAGAAGCAGTGCAGGGAACACACCTTTTCCCGAGGGTGTGGGCATCGGTGGCTTTTCTGGGGCCTTCTCTGCATAGGTGTGGCCATACAGGGACACCAGGCCCCGCCCGGCCTTGTGCAGCAGGCAGCCGAGCAGCCGCTCCTCCCGCAGGAGACTCCCCTCCGACCTGCTGGCCTCCAGCATTTCCTCACACAGGAGACGCAGCTCAGCCCCGAGCGGCTCTGCAGGGCAGCGCAGAGTCCGCAGGGCTCCGTAGATGGCATCGACTGCCCCTGGGTGCCCGCTGGCAGGACCCCGCAAAGCTCGCAGTGCCTTTCGAATGAGGTCCACCAGCGCCTTCTGCAGGGGCCAGCCTTGGAGGCCCGTGCCGTCTTCCTCCCCAAGCAGGAGCTCCAGCAGGGCCTGCGCGGGCTGAGGGGCCTCCCGCAGGAGATCCCAGAGCAGAGCGACAGCTTCTGAGCTGAGCCAAGGGGGCCAGCTCTCTTGCCTCTGATTTCCATCAAGCACAGGGTCTGCTGCATCTTGTGCTAAGACCGTGTACAGCTCCTAAATAGAGGATGAAGAGAGGGAGGGGCGGTATGTCCAGAATGTTATCACTTACATGTCTTCATGTTTTCCTCTTTTCAGTGTATATATATGCACGTGTGTATATACAATAGTAGCAATAGCAAATACTTCTGTAGTAGTTAGTATGTGCCAGGTCCTTTACACGGAAAAATTAAATTAATACTTACAACCACCTTAGGAAGAAGACACTACTATTATCCTCATTTTGAAGGTGTCCTCAAATCAGGGGGTTAAGGCAAAGAGAGATTTGCCCAAGGCCTCCATGCTCAAGCTAGTCACCCCCACCCCCATTGCCTCTGAAATGTGCATTGTCAATCTAAATCAGGGACTGCAAACTCATAGACCAGGTAACAGATGGGAATAAGACACTATGCCCAGCTCAAGGCATCTAAATTCAATTTTTAAAAGAACACTACAGACCAGTTTTTAACCCCTGATCTAAATCCCAACCAAGATTTTGGATACAGCCCATTCTTCATCCTTCCCGAAAACCTTCCCCAGTACCTCCAACTCACACAATTCTCCCTCTTTATTGGGCTTTCAATGTTCTTAAAATTAGTACCATATGGCTTAGTATCTAATTGTGCCATGTGTGTATTTCCTTCCTCCTCAACTAGATTGCAAGCCTTTAAAAGGCAAGATCTCTGTAGCCTATAATTTGTTTGGTAGGTTATTTCCCACACTTCAGCACCATTCCTGTGGGTGGTGCTCAGGGATACCTGTTCATTAACTGCCTCCAAGATGGTCACAGGACCATGAGTCCTTGACCTAATACAAGTGAAAGTCCCTACCTTAAATCCTATTGTGAATATGTCTTCAGTTAGCTGGTGGCTGGGTCATGAAGAAAATAAGTATTGAGCCTCAGACCATCCCTCAGGCACTTAAGTATAGATCTAGTTAAGATTGTGAATCTGCTCCCAGAAGGTGGTTGTAAGGATTAGCTATAACACATTCAGTGCACCTGTTACAGAAAAGGTATTCAGCAAATACAAACTAGTTCCTTTCTCCCTTTATATTCCCTGCCACATTCTCGTGAAAAATTTAAACCCCTAGTTTAAAACCAAGTTAGGTATTCCTTTTACATGAAATGAAAAAAAAAATTAATCCTCAGCTATAATTAGTACTTCTGGCCAAGCTACCTCTAAGAATTCTACAATCAGATAAGTTTCCCCTATCTCTAAATTCCCCTCAAGGGGCCTCCACCTAGCCTGGTCTTGCCTGAGAACAGAGAACTGCCAACATCTTGGGGACCTGTTTCTGCTGGATCCCTGAAAGCTGAATTTGTTGAGTGACTGCAAACCTGGGCAGACAGGTCCAGGGCCCTCTCTCACCTTGAGGATGTCCTCTGGTATGTCACCTGGGAGGTCTTCTGACAATAAAAGAAACTCAAGTTTTCTCCGGAAACCAGCTGGAAGTAACTTCTAGATGAATCATAAGAAGGAAGCATAGAGATTAAGCATATGCTTTAGCTGACAATTATAAGTAAATACTTCTTTCCAGTTCATCTTATTTCTGCTGTTTTCTCTAAGATAAAGTACTTCTGACCATTAAATTCCTGGGTATGTCTTCAGACACTTTTCTTTATAAACGGAAACAGCTGAACTGAACACATACTCCTCTTAAATACTAACACTTAAATCCCACACTGTTTAGCCTCAAATGCCAAGGCTTGCTTATTTCATGTGATTTTTTCCCTCTAACTTGAAGTCCTTCTCCAAGACTCTCCCTTGCAGTGTCCAAAACACCCAGTTATGGGTAAGCTGGGATGGAATGGCCCACATGATCCTCTTTTGGCCTAAACCCGTTTTTGGTATTCAGTTTTAGTTGGAAAATAAAAGTAAAGGGGGAGAGATCTAATGTTTATGAAACACTTATTATGTGCCAGGTACTATATGCCATATTTTCATGTGTTTTTAAAAATCTCATTATACTGCTAAATCAAACAAAACTATGGCAACAGGATGTTTTTAAAAATAATCTTCAGTAATGATGAAATGGTTAGGAAGTATTTTCTAATCATTTCAAGCATGAAAAGGAAAAAGTGACCCCATTATTTGTTAATGAGACAGGACATCAGAGACTAATGTATAAAGGAAGAGAAAGCCTCTGACTCTTCCTGCACCTGCTTGTTTCACAATAACTTCCCTTCACCTGGTCCTTAAAACTAAAATGATAGTCCCTCTTTCTCCAGACACAAATACAAATGAGATGAAAGTCTGGGACTAATTCTGACAAGCACTCTTTTAAGTTAGAGACACCTGTAAATCATGCCATCTGAATGCTTATATAATGCTAATGATTGGAAGGTGTAGAGAAAATTCATTCTGGTAAGCTGAAAGTTAGTGATTCTATCAAGGACTAAGAGGAAGGAATAGATAAGCCCAGACAGCAGGCCCTTAATAAAAGAACTGGTTAAGATTTTAGGACTTTCATTAAAATCCTAAAGACTGGTTAGCTTGTATCTTTTTTTACTGGTGAAATTACTTTATGCATATGCAGGGTCATAGGCAACTAACATTCCTAAAACAGGCAAGAATTTGCCCAATGTTTCCAAGCACAGATTTTCTTACTATAAAAGCAAGCCATGTTCAATGCAGAAAAAGCAGAGAATACAAACAGGCAAATGAAAACACACATACACAACACACACACACCCCAAATCTTTCCACTGAGGGAGAACTATAGTTACAACTGTGTTCTAAGGGTATTCAGACCATTTTCTACATATGCATATATGCATGCATAACATACTGTTTTCTAAAATTTTTTTTTTCTTCACATACCAGAATATAAACATCCTTCCATGTCACTGAAAATTCATTTACCACGTAATTTTAATAGTGCCATGGTATTTTACAAGTAGATTAATCAGTCTTGGATTGTGGACATGGGAGTTGTTTCTATTTTTCCTTTATTAGAAGCAGCATGCTGTGGACATCATGCTGTTCACATGATAAAAGATAAAAGGGCATAAGGCAAAAATGGATGAAGGAAAGGGAAAATGGAATCAGTTTCAACGAATAATTCAAAAGGAGCTTTTGGCAGCAGGTGGGAGACTGGAGCAGGAGCAGCCAGCAAGTCCCTAGAAGATGGAGGCCAGTCCAGGAAGGCCAAGTCCCTAGAAGATGAAGTCCAGTTCTGGCTTTGTAGAACTACCTCAAGAACGCATTTGAAGTCTTGGTTCTTGTATTAAGTTTTAAAACTCTCTGAGGTCCTTGTGTAAAGTTTAAAACATTCCCACGACTGTTTAAATAACTGAGGTACTGGAGCTTTAAGGACCAAATGATCTTCAATTCTGGGAAAAACAACTCTTAGTCTGTTAAAAGGAGCCAGGGAAGTGAAATCCACCTCCTGATCTGGTTGACCAACTGTCCAGAAATTTAACAACCACCAATCAGCCATAAAGTAAACAAATACCCTCTGCTGAGGCAAAAGTTCATCTGGCTTGACAAATTCCATGTTTGTACTGAAAAGCTCCTTAGTCAGTAACAATAACATTTGTTATTTTTTTTCTTTTCTCTTTGAAGATACTATTGAATATTTTAGCTGAAGATGTCTCTTTTAGATCTGAAACTACAGCCAACTCTTAAACAACCTGGGGTTGATTATTTTTCAGTTTTGCTTCTTTTCCTTCCCTCTCCTGCTGATCTTTTTGTCATTTCTCTTTGCTAGACCATTACCAAAAGCCTGGATAATAAATACATTTAGATTAGTAACTTCTGGTGCTTTTTGACAGCTAAGTGAAGAAGGGTAAGTGTCAGGCCAAAGCAGAACTAAAGACAAAATTCATTCTGATGACTGAGAGAAGTTAAGAAGAAAATTAGGCTAAATTATAGACATTTACAAAATAGAATTTATGGTTTCTTGCGGCTTACCTGGTGGTGCAGTGGTTAAGAATCTGCCTGCCAACGCAGGGGGCACGGATTCAAGCCCTGGTCTGGGAAGATCCCATATGCAATGGAGCAACTAAGCCCGTGTGCCACAACTATTGAGCCTGCGCTCTAGAGCCCACGAGCCACAACTACTGAGCCCACGTGCCACAACTACTGAAGCCTGCGTGCCTACAGCCTGTGTTCTGCAACAAGAGAAGCCACCGCAATGAGAAGCCTGTGCACTGCAATGAAGAGTAGCCCCCGTTTGCCGCAACTAGAGAAAGCCTGTGTGCAGCAACAAAGACCCAGTGCAGCCAAAAATAAAAATAAATAAATAAATAAAAATTAAAAAAAAAGAATTTATGGTTTCTTAATTTTAAGTCTATGTAGGCTAAAATATTGTTGAGGTGGAAAAAGCAGAGGACTGATGACTCGAAGGCAGAATACATTGGTTCCAGCTCCAATTTTGCCAACTAACTTTATGGTGTGACCCTGGGCCAGTCATTTCTTTTCTGAGTCAGAGGTTCCTCACTTAAATCTTAAAGTCTCAGGTTTAATACAAAATTGCCTGAGAATTTTTTTAACGGATATCAATTTCTGATAATTAACACATATTTCTAAAAGTGCTTTGAATGGTAATTTTTCTTAAAAAAATAAAAAATAAAAAACCCTTCCTTACAAGTTTTCTTTCACTATTAATTTGCTCACTTTGTTTTCATATTTGGTAACTTTTACTTCAATTCATGTGAGTTGTTAAATTATTAATTAATGATGTTTAAATCTATAAGATTTCACTGTACTGGACTAGTTAAAATAAGATTTTTGGATGAACAACCAAGTTTCAGCTCAGCCCATTCTCCATTACTTGAGTATTATAAGGATTAGACTTTATTCACTATCTTGCCACTTTCACTGAGTTCTGCAAAGTTCTGTTTGGGCACAAGACTCACAATAGTATTTAACACAATAGTATCACCTCAGATGGTAGGTTAGTGAATTAATGCCAATGTAAGTTAGTGAATTAATAAATGAATTTAGGTAAAGAGACAGCAATAAATACTTAGGCCATTCTCACTGTCAATACTGAGAAAGGAATATGACAAACCTCAAAATAAAGGAAGTAACAGACAAAAGGGAAATTTCATAACTCCTTCCAGGTTCTTTTCAGTCTTGGCCTCGGGCAAAAATTTTAAATGTAAACCTACTTACCTTTTCCAGGGCCAACCATTTTTCCAGTACAAGAAGCCAGACCCAGGCTAATCTTTGAGGGTTGATATCCTGTCCACATCTGAAAAATGTAAAAAGAAAAAATTTCTAAACAAAGAGTCTCTACTGACCTTTTCTCTTTTGTGATCCAAGATTTAGATTTCACTACTCAGTCTGTTTTAAACCTGAACTGGCAAGACATTGTCCTGAGAAATTTTTGAATGTATATGACAGATCAATAAAACGAGAACCAGAACAGAACTAGCAGCTTTCATTAAAAAAAAAAAAAAAGTCACAATTCTACCTCCACCTCCCTATCTAGTCTTTAAAACAAACTAATATTACACAGAAAACCATAAGAGCAAAGCTATCTGAAATAGAAAACTTGAAATCTTGAAAACAGAATCAAATAGTCAAAGAAAAAAGGAACTTCATAAAAATTTATTTTTAACTCTATGCCAGAAACAGGATTATAGGAATTCATAAGCCTTTCTTTGAAGTTAGTAATTTAAATTAGACAGCAATTGGCTAGAATCCAAATTTAAGGGAAAAAACAAAGGAAGAAAAGAATCATGTAAATCTCCATTCTATATGTGCTTATACAGTACTTTCTCATAAATAACTGCCAGAGTAAGGAAAAGTGAGGGAGAGACTGAATGTTTAACTCCTATACCACTAATTGTTAATAGCACTGCCAGGAAGAACTTCATTCAAAATTCAGATAGAGAACATTGGTTGCCAGGGGACAAGGAGGGATCAATGTACAAAGAGGAATTCCCAGGGAGCAAGGGAATTCTTTCGTGGTGATGAAATAGTTCTGTACCTTGATTATACTGGTAGTTATATGAGTCTAAGAATGGATAAAGATACACAGAACTACACACATAAAGGTGAATGCAGATTGGGACTTCCCTGGCAGGCCAGTGCTTGGGACTCTGCATTTCCAATGCAGCGGGGTGCGTGGGTTCGGCCCCTAATAGGATCCCGCATGCCCTGAGGCGCGGCCAAAAAAAAAAAAAATGGATGCAGATTTAAAAAATGGTGAAAACTGAATAAGGGCTGTAGTCTAGTTAACAGTACCAGTGTCAATTTCTTGGTTTTGATATTTACTATAGTTATATAAGATGTCACAACTGGAGGAAGTTGGGGAAACGGTACTCTTTGTATTGTTTTTGCACTTCTTGTGAGTCTATGCTTAATTATTTCAAAATAAAAAGCTTTAAGTAAATTCACTTCTGGTCCTTTGTTAAAGCTACAACAATATCTTCAATTTCACAAGCAAGAAGGGAGCAGGTTTGCTCTTTTGGGGGTAAAGAAAATGCTTTTCAACGTAGTTGCACTATCTACTTTAATGATAATAAACAAGAAATGGTGGTTCCAGGCTTAAATACCGCTCCAGATGATAATTCAAAGCCAAACGGATTAAGTAATAAATAGGCATGTATTATAGAGGTAAATTTTCAGAACATGTGAAATACACTCTACCTTTGTTAATTCTTCAGAGGTGATTGAGTGAGGCACATGGACCAGAGCTCAAGTACTGAACCTTGTGTCTCCCGCCCTGTGACTGCCTGGCAGGAAGACTGAGTTCCCTTACCTCAGCTGACTGGGACACATGACCAGCGCCTGAAGTATATCTTCCACCTTCTTTGGGATATCCCCTTGGGCCTCGTGTAGCTGAGGTACACATGCCTGTGCCAACTCCCATTCTCCTCTCCGAAGGCATTCACAGAAAAATCCAAAAAGCTGCTTCTGAGAAGCAGTTTCCTCTTCTCCAAATGGATGATGCATTTTCCCAGCACAGAGTGCAGGGAGATAGAAAGAGATGAATTACGCAAAACACATTGTCAATTTTCTCATTCGTGGAGTACCTCCTAGAAACAACACACACCCGAGTCAGAAGAAAAGGAAGGAACTATATTTAGACAAACTAGCCAGTACTAGCCTCACTAGGAAAGGCGGGGCTTACTTTTCTAATTAACGTTGTAAATTTCATTTGACAGGTTACTGTCTCTTTTGGGAAGTTCCACCTTTCCCCAAGGGGTGGATCCCATCTCTCTAGGCGCATTCAATATTTAACGAATATTAATCGTCATATTAGCCCGCGGCGCAGACCCGAAACTCCACTTCCGTATTTCCTCCTGAACTTTATGCCTAATCCGGCTCCAAATCCCCAGGTGGTCGCCTCTTTACGGATGAGAAATTCAGCAGGAACCTCCCTAGTTTGAGCCCTCTTTTAAGGCAGAGGATTGAAGATCAGGAGAGGAATCTGTGTCAGAACTGGACGGCAGTTGGGATTGGGGCTCAGGGACGCTCCCTACCGGGGTCGTGGAGAGCGCTCCCGCCTTCTCTGGGGCGCCTAACACTCACCTGCTCCCGGCGCCCAAATCAGCAGAGCTTCCAGCGCAGCCATGTTTGAGCTGAGTCAGGTGACAAATCCCGTTCAGAAGGCTGAGGGCGGGAGAGGATGACGACTGACAGCAGCTATTCTAATTGGTCAATCGAGGAAAGATGCAAATAAAGCGCCATATTTGTTTGGGTCACGTGACTCCACCTCCGCATTAGAGGAAGCTAGGAAATAGGTATCAGCTACCTGGTTTAGGACCGCCGCTCACAGTTTTGACAGATCCTCCGCTTGACACCTTCCGTTTTGCCTTCAGTGGAGCAAGTGGCAGGAATCGCTGTGTGCCTTGATTTTTTTTCTTTTGTTCTATTTTCTCCCTAGTTTGAAGTTAGCGTTTACTGAGCGCCAACCAGTGACATTGCTTTGCCACGCTTTGGGTATACCCAGAGCAAGGAAATTTAGGTCCTCCTCCATTATTGTTCATCCACTTGGGCTCCCTTATAATCCCAGAACCCTACGTTCTGAATTCCCAGTTTCTTCTGCTTAACTCCATTCATTTATTTGCTCATTTACCCCACGACCGTTAATTGAACTGTGTGCTAGGGCCTACTTTAGAAGCTGAATAAGATACGGTCCTTGTCCTCAAGGAGACCACAGTCTAGTGAGGGGGTGCAGGTCAATAATTAGGATGCAGTGGGCTAAATTATAAGATAGAGGTATGCACGGGGAGATGGGAGCAAAGAATGAGCAAAAGCCTTTCTCAAATATAATAATCTGAAACCGAGTCTTAAAGTAACGGTTTACTAGTTTGCTAATCACAGCTGCTTTTATACTGAACCTTCTGTTTGGTTTCCTTGGTGTTCTTCAACTATAGACTCTCACGTTTCCCCATAACATGTTTTCGGTTTGAGCAATTTTATTCAGCGTTTTCCAAACTATTTCACAACCAAAGTGTGGTGAAAAAAAGCAAACCAAAACAAACCAAAAGCTCTCTTCCAAAACCTCTTCGATGATTTGTGGATTCTCATCTATTCCCAGAAAACTAACATGTCTCTGGTCCATTAATCAGTTTTTAAATGAAGTGACAAAAGAAAGAAGAGAGAAAATTACAAGCAAGTTTTTTCCTGGCTCATATTCTCCTTCCTCCACCGGATTTTGATAATCACTGTATTGAGAAGTTGGGACTCGTAGACTTATTACAGAATGTGAACTACAATTCCCAGCAAGCAGCGGAGCCGACCTGGGCCTGTGCCTACCTTTTATTGGATATTTCGCCAGGGTGACGACCCAACCAGTGCTTTGTTTGTTGCTTTGCGTCTTTTTCCGCGGGGAACTGTGTGAGGGGTAGGGGAAACTTTGAAAGTTGGATGCTGCAGACCCGGTACTGGAAAGTTTCATGTGGGGGGCGGTTTGGGGAATTGGGGTGCGCTCATTATTTCCTGCTCCCTTTCTGGGCCAGTGTTGTTGATATCGGGGGAGCGGAGAGTCACTCTTGGGTGCAGGGCACGCCCCCTTAAGTCCATAAGGATCTTAACTTGAGCCCCGCCGCAGATCTTAGGCGTCTGGCTTTCCTTTGTGGGGGACGCTTGGAAGCTGCACCTTGTTGGGAAGAGTTATTGCTAGGGGATTCTGGGGTGATGTTTTCGCCTCTTGATGTCCACCCGTCTTCCCACTTGTGGGCAGTTTGAGGTCTAGGTAGGGGAGCCCGTCATTAAGGGAAGTTTAGTGCCTGACCCTCTTCAGATGGTGTTGAAGAAGAGGTATTTAATAGCGTGGAATACGGAGTCAGATCCCTGGGTTCGAATGCTTACTCCACCATGTGCTAGTTGTTAGACTTCGCTCAAGTTTTTAAACTCAGTGCCTCAATATTAGTCTGTAAAATGGGGTAAAACATCTGAAGCTCTTAGAACAGTGGCACCTAATAAGGGCTCAAGAAATATTAGCTATTATTTGTTAATTCACAGTTTCCATTGACCATCTAACATGTGGATATTTTTTTTCTTGATGAGGAGAGGATTCAGTTTCCAGGATTGAACATCTTCCCTCACACCCTCAGTTACATGCTCGTGCACACACACGCAGAGCAGGAATTTACGGTTTCTGGTGGAAAAAAACAAACATGCAAGCCATAACAATACGTTAGGAAGATTATCGAACAAATGTGTACACAGTGTAATGAGAACATTGGAGAGGAAGAGCCTAAGTGGCGGGAAGTCTTTGTGGAGGAAAGTCAGGGAGGCAGGGAGGCGCTTGTGTAACCTACCAACGTTACCGCCGGAGGGCAATTCACGTGAGGCAACTAATGCTGTTTTCCTGAATGAATTGATCATAATCCCTAGCCTTGAGCACTACGGAACCAGGCACCATCCACATCCTTCAACCTTCACTGCATTCCTATGAAGCGGATATTTGAATGACGCTTGTTTTTCAGGTGAAGAAACTAAGATACTGGGAGGCAAGTGATTTTTGCCAGAAAGGCCAGAATGTGGGCCTTGCAATCTGATATATAAATGAGAGGGAAGTGAGGGACCAGTTTATGAAGAGGCTATAGGCCATCATAAAAAGTGTGGAATTTACCCTGTGGTCTCATGGTCCCATGGGTGGTTTTAAAGGATGAGAGTGACAGGATTGGAGCAAATTTTTAGGAGGCTACCTCTGACAGGATTGTGACTTGCAGGTCAGTTTGGTGTTTATTCCTCTCTGCTTCCACAGCACATTTATATTCCAATGACAATACTTGCTGCATGACTGTAATTATTTGTGTATATATCTCTTTTCGTCTTTTACTGTGAGTTCCCAAAGGGGAGGAAATATACTTAGATGATTCTTGTGCCGTAGAAGCTCAGCAGAGTGTGTGCTTAAGAAGCATCTGTGGAAGGAACAAATGAATGTTTTTGTTTGTTTGTTTTTTTGTTTGTTTTGCGAGGCAGGGAGTGACCAGAGGCTGTATGCAATAGTCTAGGCAAGTGATGGGAGTGGTTCTACTAAGGCAGAGGTAGCAGAGTTGGTCATTGTTAAAGTATTCCAGGTAGTTTGGGGTTTACAGTTCTCCTTTTTGATTGAATTTATCAGTCTAAATTGTGTCATTGCCCAGAGCTACCTGATCTGTGAAGACCCTAGGCAATGATACAGCAGATGTCACTTGGTAAACTTTCTTTTTGAGAGACAGAAACCAATACTGACAAATTCCCTTTGAGTGAAATGAGAGGGATGTATTTTGTGTTTGTGGGAAGGATGTGTGTGTGTGGGAGAGAGAGAGAAGGAGAGAGAGCGGGAGAGAGGAAGAGAGTGTTAATCTGATCCGAGAATATAGATGTTAAGTAGAAATTTGGGCCATGGTATTGGAAATAAATATCTACATTCTCAGTATATATTTTTGTTCCAAAATGTGACTCTTTTTCTGGTAATTATATTGTTTTATCCCCTGGAACAATGAAGAGTTCCTATTTCTACTCTATTCAGAGGATATTTTGCCATCTGAGTGAGATACACAGCTTCTCCTTTGCATGAGTTATTAAGGGAATCAGAGTGATTCTATTCTAATGCTCTGAAGACAAATATATCATGAGCCTCATTTAGCCCTCACAGGGTTCAACCAGAAGAGTGAAATTTAATTGCATGTGGGGATGTGAGCAGCTAGTATAACAAAAAAACAATTTCAGTTTGTAAATAACACCTGAAATAATAAAATCTCATTTGATTCAGAAGGTTTGTTCTGATTCATAGAAAAAAGAGAGTTTAAATATGATTACAGACTTGTAGTACAGTATACTGGTTAAGAGGCTAGGCCTAAGAGTCAGACTTCCTGGGTTCGAATTCTGGATTTACCATTTACTTTTTCTGGTAACAGTGGAATGGCTAACCTTTCCAGGGTTTAGTTTCTCATATGTAAAAATGAGATCAGTGATCAATCTTCCTTATAGGGCTGTTCAGAAGCTTAAATGTGATAATTGATGTAAAGCTTTGGAACAGTGCCTGGTGTACAGTAGGTGGTCAATAAATTTATTATTGTTACAGTGCAATGAAAGTAAAGACTTTCTGGGAGTGCTGTTTGGAAATGTGTGTATTAATTACACATCCAAATAAAGTTTATAAATGCACTGAAAATCTTAAGATGCTATATAAATGTGAAACGGTGTTATTATATTTGTGTAATAAGTTTTAAAGAATTGTGTGAATTGCACATTCTTATATTGTTTTGTTTCTGTGTGTGCATGTTTGACAAACGGTTGTCTCCCCTGTTTAAAATATTTGGAAAGATTTTATTGCCTTCCTTTATTTTATCAGTAATATTTTAAATACCATACGTTTCATTTTGTATATGGAGACGCTTGAAGGATTTTTTATTTTGTAGAGTGTTTTCGATAGCCCATCTACTGTTGCTTATGCTATTTTCCAGCTTTTTTTCAAGGTTCTTCTTTATCTTGCTGCATCTGAAGCCATGGGTAGCAAGAAACTAAGACGAGTGGGTTTATCACAAGAGCTGTGTGACCGTCTGAACAGACATCAGATTGTTACCTGTCAGGTAAAATTTATTTAATTTTTTTCAGTGAGAAACTTTAAGTACAAATTAATCTTTTCTTTTTTCTTTTTCTTTTTTCTTAGATTTTTTCTTTTGATGTGGACCATTTCCAAACTCTTTATTGAATTTGTTACAACATTGCTTCTGCTTTATGTCTTGGCCTCTTGGCCATGAGGCATATGGGATCCTAGCTCCCTGACCAGGGATCGAACCCGCACCCCCTGTAGTGGAAGGTGAAGTCCTAACTACTGGACTGCCAGGGAAGTCCCACAGATTAATCTTGTGTACCTAAATAACTCCTTTTTTTTTTTTTTTTAAAGACACCAATTGTACTTGAACATTTGTTACTTTTTAAAAAAAATTAATTTATTAATTTATTTATTTTTGGCTGTGTTGGGTCTTCGTTTCTGTGCAAGGGCTTTCTCTAGTTGTGGCAAGCGGGGGCCACTCTTCATCGTGGTGCGCGGGCCTGTCACTATCGCGACCTCTCTTGTTGCGGAGCACAGGCTCCAGACGCGCAGGCTCAGTAGTTGTGGCTCACGGGCCTAGTTGCTCCGCGGCATGTGGGATTTTCCCAGACCAGGGCTCGAACCCGTGTCCCCTGCATTAGCAGGCAAATTCTCAACCACTGCGCCACCAGGGAAGTCCAGTAACTCTTAATTACACCTGAAATATGAACATTTAGGTTTATAAGAAAAGATAAATATGGTGCTTGCTAATTTTAAATAACAAACCACTTAGCTTGTATTTCCAAATGTGATTTCATTTATCCAAATTCAAGATTTTTGCATTTTGGGTGGGGTTGGGTGGGGAGAATGCTCATAGCAGGTGAAGTACACCTGCGCCGTTTATTTGGGATTCTAGAGAACTTTTGTCCTCATAAAAGAAATTTTGCAGTTACATGAGAAATATGACTCAAATGAGGAGACAGTATTAAAAATGGGTAATTTCTCTTGAAAGCAAGAAAAATTAGTAGTTAGGATTATTTTTCTATTGATGGAGTGAGAGAAATATATAAAGCAGATGTTGTATATTTAAGCAAAAGAGTAAAGCAAATCCCTCTTAGGAGGCTAAATAAGATTTAAGGTTTTCTGTTAGGATTTAATCCTTAATAAGACAGACTTTCAGAGCGTGCTGCAATTTTTTAAAAATTGCTTTGTGTGTTAATGTCTGTGCTTCCTCTGTTATGCATTTTATAATCCTGATGTTCATACTTTGAAACACTCTTAAAAGTATGAAATTTAACATTTCATTCCATAGTCAGTTTTATTTATTTATTTATTTGGCCGCATTAGGTCTTCGTTGCTGTGCGCGGGCTTTCTCTAGTTGCGGCAAGCGGGGCTACTCTTCGTTGTGGTGCGCAGGCTTCTCATTGTGGTGGCTTCTCTTGTTGTGGAGCACGGGCTCTAGGCGCCCAGGCTTCAGTAGTTGCGGCATGCGGGCCCTAGAGCATGCAGGCTTCAGTAGTCGTGGCGCGTGGGCTCTAGGTTGCGTGGGCTTCAGTAGCTGTGGCATGCCGGCTTAGTTGCTCTGCGGCATGTGGGATCTTCCCGGACCAGGGATCGAACCCATGTCCCCTGCATTGGCAGGCAGATTCTTAACCACTGAGCCACTAGGGAAGTCCCTCCATAGTCGCTTTTATTCTCTTTCAATTATTAAATACTTCTTCTGAATGATTTCATAGCTTAGGAAGAAACTCATTTTTTTTTTTTAAGTAGTACAAACTTGTATTTATTTATTTTAACATCTTTATTGGAGTATAATTGCTTTACAGTGGTGTGCTAGTTTCTGCCTTACAACAAAGTGAATTAGCTATACATACACACACATCCCCATATCTACCCCCTCCTGCGCCTCTCCCCCACCCTCCCCATCCCACTCCTCCATGCAGTCACAAAGCACCGAACTGATCTCCCTGTGCCATGCGGCCGCCTCCCAATAGCTATCTGTTTTACATTTGGTAGTATATGTAAGTCCATGTCACTCTCTCACTTCATTCCAGCTTACCCTTCCCCCTCCCCATGTCCTCAAGTCCAATCTCTACATCTGCGTCTTTATTCCTGTCTTGCCCCTAGGTTCTTCAGAACCTTTTTTTTAGATTCCATATATATGTGTTAGCATATGATATCTGTTTTTCTCTCTGACTTACTTCACTCTGTATGACAGACTCTAGGTCCATCCTCTTCACTACAAATAACTCAATTTCGTTTCGTTTTATGGCTGAGTAATATTCCATTGTATATATGTGCCACATCTTCTTTTTCCGTTCATCTGTCGATTGGCACTTAGGTTGTTTCCATGTCCTGGCTATTGTAAATAGTGCTGCAATGAACATTGGGGTGCATGTGTCTTTTTTTTTTTTTTAAATTATTTAATTATTTATTTATTTATTTTTTGCTGTGTTGGGTCTTCATTTCTGTGCGAGGGCTTTCTCCAGTTGTGGCAGGCGGGGGCCACTCTTCATTGCGGTGCGCGGGCCTCTCACTATCGTGGCCTCTCTTATTGCGGGGCACAGGCTCCAGACGCGCAGGCTCAGTAGTTGTGGCTCACGGGCCTAGTTACTCCGCGGCATGTGGCATCTTCCCAGACCAGGGCTCGAACCCGTGTCCCCTGCATCGGCAGGCAGACTCTCAACCACTGCGCCACCAGGGAAGCCCCCACGTGTCTTTTTGAATTATGGTTTTCTCTGGGTATATGCCCAGTAGTGGGATTGCTGGGTCATATGGTAATTCTGTTTTTAGTTTGTTAAGGAACCTCCATACTGTTCTCCATAGTGGCTGTATCAATTTACATTCCCACCAACAGTGCAAAAGAGTTCCCTTTTCTCCACACCCTCTCCAGCATTTGTTGTTTGTAGATTTTCTGATGATGCCCATTCTAATTGGTGTGAGGTGATACCTCATTGTAGTTTTGATTTGCATTTCTCTAATGATTAGTGATGTTGAGCATTCTTTCATGTGTTTGTTGGCATTCTGTATATCTTCTTTGGAGAAATGTCTATTTAGGTCTTGTGTCCATTTTTGGATTGGGTTCTTTGCTTTTTTTGATATTGAGCTGCATGAGCTGCTTGTAAATTTTGGAGATTAATCCTTTGTCAGTTGCTTCATTTGCAAATATTTTCTCCCATTCTGAGGGTTGTCTTTTCGTCTTGTTTATGGTTTCCCTTGCTGTGCAAAAGCTTTTAAGTTTCATTAGGTCCCATTTGTTTATTTTTGTTTTTATTTCCATTTCTGTAGGAGGTGGGTCAAAAAGGATCTTGCTGTGATTTATGTCATAGAGTGTTCTGCCTATGTTTTCCTCTAGGAGTTTTATAGTGTCTGGCCTTACATTTAGGTCTTTAATCCATTTTGAGTTTATTTTTGTGTATGGTGTTAGGGAGTGTTCTAATTTCATTCTTTTACATGTAGCTGTCCAGTTTTCCCAGCACCACTTATTGAAAAGGCTGTCTTTTCTCCATTGTATACTCTTGCCTCCTTTACCAAAAATAAGGTGACCATATGTGCGTGGGTTTATCTCTGGGCTTTCTATCCTGTTCCATTGATCTATATTTCTGTTTTTGTGCCAGTACCATTCTGTTGTGATTACTGTAGCTTTGTAGTATAGTCTGAAGTCCAGCAGCCTGATTCCTCCAGCTCCATTTTTCTTTCTCAAGATTGCTTTGGCTATTCGGGGTCTTTTGTGTTTCCATACAAATTGTGAAATTTTTTTGTTCTAGTTCTGTGAAAAATGCCATTGGTAGTTTGATAGGGATTGCATTGAGTCTGTAGATTGCTTTGGGTAATATAGTCATTTTCACAATGTTGATTCTTCCAATCCAAGAACATGGTATATCTCTCCATCTATTTGTATCATCTTTAATTTCTTTCATCAGTGTCTTATAGTTTTCTGCATACAGGTCTTTTGTCTCCTTAGATAGGTTTATTCCTAGGTATTTTATTCTTTTTGTTGCAATGGTAAATGGGAGTGTTTCCTTAATTTCTCTTTCAGATTTTTCATCATTAGTGTATAGGAATGCAAGAGATTTCTGTGCATTAATTTTGTATCCTGCTGCTTTACCAAATTCATTGATTAGCGCTAGTAGTTTTCTGGTGGCATCTTTAGGATTCTCTATGTATAGTGTCATATTGTCTGCAAACAGTGACAGCTTTACTTCTTCTTTTCCGATTTAGATTCCTTTGATTTCTTTTTCTTCTCTGATTGCTGTGGCTAAAACTTCCAAAACTATGTTGAATAATAGTGGTGAGAGTGGACAACCTTTTGTTGTTCCTGATCTTAGTGGAAATGGTTTCAGTTTTTCACCACTGAGAACAATGTTGGCTATGGGTTTGTCATATATGGCCTTTATTATGTTGACGTAAGTTCCCTCCATGCCTACTTTCTGGAGAGTTTTTATTGTAAATGGGTGTTGAATTTTGTTGAAAGCTTTTTCTGCATCTATTGAGATGATCATATGGTTTTCCTCCTTCAATTTGTTAATATGGTGTATCACATTGATTGATTTGCGTATATTGATGAATCCTTGCATCCCTGGGATAAACCCCACTTGATCATGGTGTATGATCCTTTTAATGTGCTGTTGGATCCTGTTTGCTAGTATTTTGTTGAGAATTTTTGCATCTATGTTTATCAGTGATATTGGCCTGTAGTTTTCTTTCTTTGTGACATCTTTGTCTGGTTTTGGTATCAGGGTGTTGGCGGCCTCGTAGAGTGAGTTTGGGAGTGTTCCTCCCTCTGCTATATTTTGGAAGAGTTTGAGAAGCAGAGCTGTTAGCTCCTCTCTAAATGATTGATAGAATTCACCTGTGAAGCCGTCTGTTCCTGAGGTTTTGTTTGTTGGAAGATTTTTAATCACAGTCTCAATTTCAGTGCTTGTTATTGGTCTGTTTATATTTTCTGTTTCTTCCTGGTTCAGTCTCAGAAGGTTGTGCTTTTCTAAGAATTTGTCCATTTCTTCCAGGTTGTCCATTTTTTGGGCATATAGTTGCTTGTAGTAATCTCTCACGATCCTTTGTCAGTTGTTACTTCCCTACAGTGTCAGTTGTTACTTCTCCTTTTTCATTTCTAATTTCTATGGTTTGAGTCTTCTCCCTTTTTTTTCTTGATGAGTCTGGCTAATGGTTTATCAATTTTGTTTTTCTTCTCAAAGAACCATCTTTTAGTTTTATTGATCTTTTCTATTGTTTCCTTTATTTCTTTTTCATTTATATCTGATCTGATCTTTATGACTTCTTTCCTTCTGCTGACTTTAGGGTTTTTTTGTTCTTCTTTCTCTAATTGCTTTAGGTGTAAGGTTAGGTTGTTTATTTGAGATTTTTCTTGTTTCTTGAGGTAGGATTGTATTGCTATAAACTTCCCTCTTAGAACTTCTTTTGCTGCATCCCATAGGTTTTGGGTCATCGTGTTTTCATTGTCATTTGAAGAAACTCATTTCAGCCTGACTCTTTCTGGTCATCTGTTTGTGCCCAAACTCTTTCAGGCACAAGGGCAGCGCCAACATACACCTGAGTTGGATTCTGCTGCTATGTACTGTTACTTGGTGTGTCCTCTGGTATATTCCAAGGTGGATAATTAGAGGATAAGATTATATCATCATATCTTTTAGTTAAGGGCTATTTAGGGGCAAAATACTATAAGAAACATATAAATCTTTGATCTATAATAAATTTTGTTTTTGTTTTTTTTTAAATCCTTTTGGATTTATTTGGCTGTGCCGGGTCTTAGTTGTGGCATGTGGGATCTAGTTCCCTGACCAGGGATTGAACCCAGGCCTCCTGCATTGGGAGCGTGGAGTCTTAACCACTGGACCACCAGCGAAGTCCCTGATCTACAATAAATTCTGCTTTATTTACACATGGATAGTGTCAGTTGAAAGTTTCCTTTTAATTCCAGTATCTTTGTTGCACATATATATTTAAAATATTTTCTTTATGTTTTTTAGGACTTTCTATGTCTTTCCCCACTGGAGCTTATGAAGATGACTGGCCTTAGTTATCAAGGTGTCCATGAACTTTTGTGTGTGGTCAGCAGGGCCTGTGCCCCACAGATGCAAACAGTATGTATATATTTTAGAATTATGATTTGATTTTTATTTTGAAATGATTCTGTATCTTGTTTAAAATCTTTTGGGTGATTAGGCAAAAGCAAAAATAGAGATGAGCACCTCAAAAATACCAACCCTCACAGCATAGAGTTAGTCCTCTAATGAGAATATATGTAAGAAATTTATGTAGTTTATAAGCTCATGGGAGACAGTTCCTAATTATGGGAATGAGAGGGTAATAGGATTTTTTTTTTTCTCTGTAGCTGGTAGTGATATTTCAAAAGGTCATCTTTCTCTTTTGTTTGTTTGGGTAGAACTTGTGAACCTCATGGTTAAAGTATAATATACTATTAATTTTAGAATGCTCCTGTCTCTGTAATACTAACTTTTATCATCATTACTTACTGTGCATCATAAAGTACACCTGTTGGACTTATACTCTCTTACTGATTGAATGAATAATACTTGAAAACTTATCCTCACTCCCGAGAAGAATTAAAGTGTTTTGTAATAAGCCCTCATCAGGTTGTACTATTATTTCATACTTTCTGTCTCATGACTTTAACTTTTCAAAATGTAGGTTTAGTGCATGGTAGAAAATATCTTGTTTTCCCAGAATAAGAGTTGCCTAAAAGTCTGTCCGGTGTTTTGCAAATGTATTTGTTTATGTGGGTTGTAAATTACTTACCTTACTACCTTATATTGAAATTTGGTAACCACCAAGCAATAAAGTAGGGTCTAACTCTGTGAAGGAGGAAGGAAGGAATATTTGTGTCATTTGAAGCTTTGAAAACAATGAACAAATTGAGGATTTTCTTTTGTTCAGATTTAGCTCTTATCTAAGGAAAATACATTAAAGGCAAAATAGTCAGAAGGAGAATTAGAATTGGAGTTAGAGATGGGCAGTAGTCTTAGCTTTGTCATTGATCTGGTATCTTTGAACAGCTCACTTTGTTTTATGGGAGAAGTGAGAGAGTTAAAATAGTATCTTATGATTCTGTGACGAGGCTCAAGTTAACTTGTCACTGTTTTGAAGGTTGTAAATCACCAAGAGAACATTTTGGTTTGACATCTGTCATTCTATTTGGTCAATATCTATGGCATATTCCTAGTTAGATAATCAAGTAAGAGATTGTGGGTAGGAATTTCACCTTTAGTCTCCACTTCCATCACCACTTTCAGCTACAATGTCACTACCATTCCAAATGCCAGTTCAAAGAGCCATCTTTCTCCTTCGTTGTAGATTACTCTTGTAAAATTTTTTAGATTTGAATCCTGTCTTAAATATTGGCTTAGCCTTAGTTCATTCCCTCACAAAGCTTTTTTTGTTAATTTATTTATTCAGTCATTTATTCCTTCAACCAATATTTATCGAGTGCCAGCCACGGATCTGTCAGGTACTGGGGATATTATAGTGAAGATGACTGATAAAGTTCCTGCCCTCATGTAGCTTACAGTCTAGTGGGAACAGTCAGACAGTAAACAAATAATTATATAAATGATTAGTTAATTGTAGTAATGACAAGTCCTATCAAAGAAAAGTACAAAGAGCTTAGAAACTGAATAACAGGGACATTACTTAGTTTAGGGGTCCTTAGGAAGGGCTCCCTCAAGGAAGCGATACTTCAGCTAAAACCTGAAGGATGAATAGGAGAGAGATGGACAAAGGAGTTGGGAAGGGAGGGAGCAGGGTAGAGTTTGCAGGCACTGTGACTGGGAAATGCAAAGCCCCTGAGAAGAGCAGGAGAATGGTGCTTGTATGGTAAGAAAGTCAGGCCAGTGTGAATGAACGTAGCGGCAAGGAAGAGAGTGGCAAGAGATGAAGCTGGAGAAGCAAGCAGGGGTCAGGTCACTGGGGCCTGCAGACCACGTTAAGGATTTTGGACTTTATTCTGAAAGCAGTGACAAATCTTCAAAGGGAGTAATCCAATATGTGTTTTTAAAAACTCAGTCTTTAAACATAGACAAGTGATTGAAAAGGAACAAGAAAATATTTGTGAAGACTAGTTAGGTATCTATGACTGTATTACAGACAGATTGTGACATGGACTATTAGTGTGGTACTGATGCTGACGGTATAATGTCAGTTATCGTGAGAGATACTTAGGAGGTAGAATGAATAGGATTCGGTGATGATTTGGCTGTGGGTGGTGGTGAGGTACAGGAAAGTGTCAGAGATGATTCCTTGATTTTGCTTTGAAAGATTGGGTGGTACCGTTTCCTGAGATGAGGAATATTGGAAGAGGATCAGGTTTGAGGGAGGCAGATCATGAATTCGTTAGTACCTGTCGAATTTTTGGTGCTTGTGAAACATTGAGTAGAGATGCGAAGTAGGCAGTTAAATATGTGGACTTTGAGCTTGAAGGAGGGGTCTGCACTAGAAGCGTGCATTGGGGAGTCATTGGTGTGAACATGGTAGTCAAAGCCGTGAAAATGGGTGAGAGATTGCCTACAAGGTATGTACAGTAAGAATGTAAGTGTGCCCAAGACCAAGTCCCGAATCCAGCCAACATTTCAAGATCAGATTAGATAACAATGAATCTAAGAAGCAGCCTCCAAAGTAGAAGAAAACTGGTGGTGTGTCATATCGCAGTGTCCCTCTTTGTCTCACTTATGTACACACTATTATTTCTGAAGTCTTGTTCTGTTAGTTCATTTTAGTAGCTTTTTGAGTCACGAGATCTATTATTCTAGTAATTACATTTACAGTTGCAAAGGAAGTACTTTAATGTTAACAGATTGGGCTGCCTTTACATGTCTGTAAAGTGTCCCCATGCCCACCTATGTTGCCTGATAGACTGTAGGCAATATTTAGGTATTTCTAAATCAGATGAAAGGCACACGCCTTTACTGTAGCTTTTCTAGTTATTTTATGTGCGTGAATGTAGCCTTTAAAAAACTCTGTGGCAATCCATGGTTTAACTGATCTAAGAACTCAGTAGGTGAGATTAGACAAGAGTGGGCACATTTATGGCTCATAAGTATTAATATACTGGTCTTCCTACATCCTCATAGGAGCAGAAGAGCCTTGGATTTGAGACCTAGACTTATTAAATTGTAAACTTTAGGTGGGTAGAAACTAGGTCTGTTTGGGTTACCACTGTATTCCCAGAGCTTATCATAGTATATGGCATGCAGTTGGCAATTATTTCATATTTTTTGAATGAATGGAGGAGTGAAAGATTTCAGTTCTGTGGCTTGACTTCAGTTTTGGGCAACTTAATATAATAGTAGTAATTTTTAATGTTAGAGATTGCAGAGAGGCAAGTGTTCTTACACATTGCTGGTGGGTATGTAATCATGTTAACCACATCTGCAAAGACCCTTTTTCCAAATAAGGTAATATTCACAGGTTCCAAGGATTTGATGTGGCTGTCTTTTGGGAGGCCATTTCTTAGTCTACCCCATCCACCTTCAAGCTGTTCTTCGCAAAGCAACCTTGGTTTGAAATGGTAGCTTGGCCGTGTCACTCCCTGTTGCTCTCAGCCTACACGCCACACTTCAGCAACGCTCTTCCTGATTCGGCCCCTGCTTATTTCTCCAGCCTCATTGCTTGCCACACCACGACCTCACGCCTTCTTTCAGCCGTTCTAAATTAACTCTTTTTGTTTTTTGTAGTTTTTGTGAGTTTCCATTTCCTTTCTTTCTTGCTTCTTGACCTTTCTTCGTACATTCTTGTCTCTTTGGCAGGAACATGCACGTTCCCTTTGCCTGTCTAACAGTCATTTCAGGTTTTAGCTCAGACGTCCAGATCTCCCTTGAAGCCTTCCTATATCACAAAATCCAGATCAGGTATACTCTCTCCAGGTCTCCACTTGCCCTATCACAGTATCTCTTATTTACGTGTATTGTAATTGCTTAGTTTCTAGTCCTAACTTCATAGTCCCTAGTTGGCTATAAGTACTTTGGGGCAGGGGCTCTGTCTTTTATATCACAGCCCCCAAATCTAGCACAGTCCCAGCACAGAGTAAATAGTTGTTGAATAAATAAATAGTAGAGGGAAAAAAAGGGGATTGGGGTTCCAATTGCTAAAATTTGAGTTTGGAGTTGACTTATGTTTTTGAATAAATATGGAGGTTGAAAATAACTTAATCTCTTCTTTGTTCAGGCTTATGAGATAAAGACACAGAGGTCTGCTGCTCCATCACCAGCATTTTTATCTACAACCCTCTCTGCTTTAGATGAAGCCCTGCATGGTGGTGTAGCTTGTGGATCCCTCACAGAGGTAAAAAAGAAACTTTCCAAACCTTCTTCCATTGACTTAGAACCTTCAGAGCCAGGAGAAAAAGGTTAACTAAAAACATAAATTATTTTGGGAATATTCATCTAAATTAAATTATAAGTACCTCAAGGGCATGGTTCTCCACTCAGTCCCTAGTACAGTACTAGTACAGTACATCAAAAGGAAGATGGTCCAAAAAATCCTTGCTGACTGACTGAAATCTGCTTGGGTTGCTGTTTCTTTGAATTAGAAAGTGATGAATATTATGAAATAATATGAAACAATTTGGAGGAATTAGAAAAGGATCACTACTTAGTGTATTAGGAAGGAAAATTTGAAATTTTATTAACATGCGGGCAAATTATAGTATTAAACTGAAGTGAGCTATTTTTACTTCCTGTTAAAGATAAAATTTGGTTCTAGGAAGTAATAGGTCATTGTATTAGTTATATATTGTTGCATAACAAATTACCCCCAAACTAAGTGGCTTAAACAACAATAAACATTGATTTCCGTTTCTTTGGGAGTGGCTTAGCTCAGTGATGTTGGCGGAGGATGCGAGGGGGCAGCTTGGTGCCGGTTGTTGGCGGGAGGTCACAGTTCCTCCCCAGAGGCCTCTCCACAGGTTGCTTGAGTCTCCTCATGGCACGATGTCTGACTCCCTCAGGCAAGATGGAAATGGCTATTCCTTTGATGATTTAGCTTTGGAAGTTATACACCGTCACTTCTGCCACTTTCTCTTCTTTAGAAGCGGGTAATTAAGTCCAGCCCACATTCAGGGAAAGGGAAATTAGACTCTACCTTTTGAAAGAAGTGTCAAGAATTTGAGGGTATTTTAAAAGCACAACAGTTCTTTTCCTTGAAAACTGCATTCATGTGCTTACTGGTCCTCGAGTGGTGACTCCATAGACTATGTTTACCAGTACACTCCTGAGGGACTTCTTGCCTGAGAGTTCTAGAGGAATAGATGCTTGAAACAAACTTCTAGCAAGAGTAGACGCTTATATTCTGATAGGCATAAATTTAACTGTAGATATTTTCCCTTGAAAATAGGGAACCTGTTTTAGATAGTATACATTATTTTATTTCCGGTCTTCCAAGCAAGAAAGATTTTTTTTTTATAAAGTTTTTTTTTTTTTAGTTTTTAATTTATTTTATTTTTGGCTGTATTGGGTCTTCGTTGCTGCGTGCAGGCTTTTCTCTGGTTGTGGTGAGTGGGGGCTACTCTTCGTTGCAGTGCGTGGGCTTCTCATTGTGGTGGCTTCTCTTGTTGTGGAGTACAGGCTCTAGGCATGCGGGCTTCAGTAGTTGTGGCACACAGGATCAGTAGTTGTGGCTCACGGACTCAGCAGTTGTGGCTCGTGGGCTCTAGAGCGCAGGCGCAGTAGTTGGGGCACATGGGCTTAGTTGCTCTGCAGCATATGGGATCTTCCCGGACCAGGGCTCGAACCCGTGTCCCCTGCATTTGCAGGCGGATTCTTAACCACTGTGCCACCAGGGAAACCCACCAAGAAAGATTTTAAAATGTGTGTGTGCTATGCCTAGTAGATGCCTATTGGATAGTAGGTAAATGAATGAATAGGTGAATTAACCTTTAATAGAAATTAGAATGTGCTGTTGCAGGGCACTGCCACCAGATGGTGCCAGAATCCTATCTTACATTATCTTTTTGTGATCTAGTTGGACCTTTGCTGAAATAGGTTTATTTTTAAAAAAAAGAAAGAGGCTTTATAGTAATTGTGATCCACAGTTATAAACTTACTTATTTAAATAGCAAAACTTCGGGAAGATTAACCAACAAATACTTTTTTATTTTTTAAGTTTTGGAATAGTTTTCAATACTTTTTCATGTAGCTTTTATCAATTCTTTCTGAATCCAAGAGATAGTTACAAGCCATTAGATGTTTTTTCATCATCTGATTGGCTGACATGGAATATAAATACCCTGATTGCTTATTAGAGGCAAGTTCTCTACTTTCTGTTTCAGCTACAGGTCGCCTCTGCAATCTTTTTGGGATTTTTTCAGCTGAGAACAGGGAGTATTTGTTGACCTTGTATTAAAAACAAAAACTTAATATCTATCTTATGTATACAAGATTAAATACATCCTGCATGTGTAAGTTATGAACATTTATGAGCCTGTGACCCAATATAAAACGCAGAACAATACTAAAATCATTGAAACCAACTGTGGGCTCCTCCCTGATCCCATCTTTGGCCTTCTGTTGGGAGGTAACTTGGATCCTGAATCTCCACCATTTCTATACTATTTTTTAACAATTGAACTATAGTTGATTTACAATATTATATTAGTGTCAGGTGTACAGCATAGTGATTCTACCATTGCTATACTTTTTTTCCCCAATGGTTACCAATACCTATAGTTTTCCTTTATCACCCATATACATAGGAAATGTAGCATTTTATTTAGTTTTGCTTATTTTTGAGCTCTATTACACCATATATTGGTGATTAAATCATATCTCTTCTATGAATTGATTTTTCCACTTAATATTATTTTCTAAGATTTATCCATGTTGCAAGTAGCAAGAGTATAATTCACTTTCACTGCTGTGTCATACTCCATTTTTAAAATACGGCCACAGTTTATTTATCCCTTCTCCTGTGAGTGAACATTTGGGTTGTTTCCAAATATTAGCAGTTTGCTGCTAATATAAACAAGTCCTGTAAAAACTGTTGTACATGTCTCCTGGATCACATGTACAGGTATTTCTCTAGGGCAGAGATTGGCAAACTACTGCCCAGTGGTCAAATCCGGCCAGCTGCCTGTTTTTTATAAATAAAGTTTTATTGTAACACAACTATGTTCATTTGTTTACATTTTGTCTGTGGCTGTTTTTGAGATACAAGGCAGAGTTGCGTTAGTTATGACCGACCTCATGGTTTGCAAAGCCTAAAATATTTACTAGCTGGCTCCTGTCTAGGGTATCTGCCTTGCAGTGATTTGCTGGTTATTATAGAATATGCACATAGGTAACTTTGCAAAATCAGGACAAATTTTTCTCCAGAGTGGTTATGCCTGTTTACATTCCTATGAGCAAAGTGCACGAATACCTCTTGCTCCATGTCTTCTTGCCTTGGTATTACCTGATTTCTCAGTTTCTGCCCATCTTTGTGACCTTAGTTTTCATTTTCCTGATTACTAATGAGCTGGAATATCTTTTTATAAATCATTCGGATAGTTAAAAAAATTATTTTATTTTATTTTATTTTTTTATACAGCAGGTTGTTATTAGTTACCTATTTTATACATATCAGTGTATACATGTCAATCCCAATCTCCCAATTCATCACACCCCCACCCCCACCCCCCCGCCACATTCCCCCCTTGGTGTCCATACGTTTGTTCTCTACATCTGTGTCTCAATTTCTGCCTTGCAAACCAGTTCATCTGTACCATTTTTCTAGGCTCCACATATATGCATTAATATACAATATTTGTTTTTCTCATTCTGACTTACTTCACTCTGCATGACAGTCTCTAGATCCATCCACGTCTCTACAAATGACCCAAATTTGTTCCTTTTTATGGCTGAGTAATATTCCATTGTATATATGTACCACATCTTCTTTATCCACTCATCTCCCGATGGGGATTTAGGTTGCTTCCATGACCTGGCTATTGTAAATAGTGCTGCAATGAACATTGGGGTGCATGTGTCTTTTTGAATTATGGTTTTCTCTGGGTATATGCCCAGTAGTGGGATTGCTGGGGCATATGGTAATTCTATATTTAGTTTTTTAGGGAACCTCCATACTGTTCTCCATAGTGGCTGTATCAGTTTACATTTCCACCAACAGTGCAAGAGGATTCCCTTTTCTCCACACCCTCTCCAGCATTTGTTGTTTGTAGATTTTCTGATGATGCCCATTCTAACTGGTATGAGGTGATACCTCATTGTAGTTTTGATTTGCATTTCTCTAATGATTAGTGATGTTGAGAAGCTTTTCATATGCTTCCTGGCCATCTGTATGTCTTCTTTGGAGAAATGTCTGTTTAGATCTTCTGCCCATTTTTGGATTGGGTTGTTTGTTTTTTTAATATTGAGCTGCATGAGCTGTTTATATACTTTGGCGATTAATCCTTTGTCCGTTGATTCGTTTGCAAATATTTTCTCCCACTCTGAGGGTTGTCTTTTTGTCTTCTTTGTAGTTTCCTTTGCTTTGCAAAAGCTTTTAAGTTTCATTAGATCCCATTTGTTTATTTTTGTTTTTATTTCCATTATTCTAGGCCATGGATAAAAAAAGATCTTGCTGTGATTTATGTCAAAGAGTGTTCTTCCTATGTTTTCCTCTAAGAGTTTTATAGCGTCTGGTCTTACATTTAGATCTCGATTCCATTTTGAGTTTATTTTTGTGTATGGTGTTAGGGAGTGTTCTAATTTCATTCTTTTACAGGTAGCTGTCCAGTTTTCCCAGCACCACTTATTGAAGAGACTGTCTCTTCTCCATTGTATATCCTTGCCTCCTTTGTCATAGATTAGTTGACCATAGGTACGTGGGTTTATCTCTGGGCTTTCTATCCTGTTCCATTGATCTGTATTTCTGTTTTTGCACCAGTACCATGTTGTCTTGCTTCCTGTAGCTTTGTAGTATAGTCTGAAGTCAGAAAGTCTGATTCCTCCAGCTCCGTTTTTTTCCCTCAAGACTGCTTTGGCTATTCGGGGTCTTTTGTGTCTCCATACAAGTTTATAGATTTTTTGTTCTAGTTCTGTAAAAAATGCCACTGGTAATTTGATAGGGATTGCATTGAATCTGTAGATTGCTTTGGGTAGTACAGTCATTTTCACAATATTGATTCTTCCAACCCAAGAACATGGTGTATCTCTCCATCTGTTTGTGTCATCTTTAATTTCTTTCATCAGTGTCTTATAGTTTTCTGAGTACGGGTCTTTTACCTCCTTAGGTAGGTATATTCCTAGGTATTTTATTCTTTTTGTTGCAATGGTAAATGGGAGTGTTTCCTTAATTTCTCTTTCTGATCTTTCGTTGTTAGTGTATAGGAATGCAAGAGATTTCTGTGCATTACTTCTGTATCCTGCAACTTTACCAGATGCATTGATTAGCTCTAGTAGTTTTCTGGTGGCATCTTTAGGATTCTCTATGTATAGTATCATGTCATCTGCAAACAGTGACAGTTTTACTTCTTCTTTTCCAATTTGTATTCCTATTGTTTCTTTTTCTTCTCTGATTGCCGTGTCTAGGACTTCCAAAACTATGTTGAATAATAATGGTGAGAGTGGACATCCTTGTCTTGTTCCTGATCTTAGAGGAAACGCTTCCAGTTTTTCACCATTGAGAATGATGTTTGCTGTGGGTTTGTTGTATATGGTCTTTATTATGTTGAAGTAGGTTCCCTCTCTGCCCACTTTCTGGAGAGTTTTTATCATAAATGGGTGTTGAATTTTGTCAAAAGCTTTTTCTGCATCTATTGAGGTGATCGTATGGTTTTTATTCTTCAATTTGCTGATTTGGTGTATCACATTGATTGATTTGCAAATATTGAAGAATCCTTACATCCCTGAGATAAATCCCACTTGGTCATGGTGTATGATCCTTTTAATGTGTTGTTGGATTCTGTTTGCTAGTATTTTGTTGAGGATTTTTGCATCTATATTCATCAGTGATATTGGTCTGTAATTTTCTTTTTTTTTGTAGTATCTTTGTCTGGTTTTGGTATCAGGGTGATGGTGGCCTCGTAGAATGAGTTTGGGAGTGTTCCTTCCTCTGCAAGTTTTTGGAAGAGTTTGAGAAGGATGGGTGTTAGCTCTTCTCTAAATGCTTGATAGAATTCACCTGTGAAGCCATCTGGTCCTGCACTTTGTTTGTTGGAAGATTTTTAATCACAGTTTCAATTTCATTACTTGTGATTGGTCTGTTCATATTTTCTATTTCTTCCTGGTTCAGTCTTGGAAGGTTATACCTTCCTAAGAATTTGTCCATTTCTTCCAGGTTGTCCATTTTATTGGCATAGAGTTGCTTGTAGTAGTCTCTTAGGATGCTTTGTATTTCTGCGGTGTCTGTTGTAACTTCTCCTTTTTCATTTCTAATTTTATTGATTTGAGTCCTCTCCGTCTTTCTCTTGATGAATCTGGCTAATGGTTTATCAATTTTGTTTATCTTCTCAAAGAACCAGCTTTTAGTTTTATTGATCTTTGCTATTGTTTTCTTTGTTTCTATTTCGTTTATTTCTGCTGTGATCTTTATGATTTCTTTCCTTCTGCTAACTTTCGGTTTTGTTTGTTCTTCTTTCTCTAGTTCCTTTAGGTGTAAGGTTAGATCGTTTATTTGATATTTTTCTTGTTTCTTGAGGTAGGCTTGTATAGCTATAAACTTCCCTCTTAGAACTGCTTTTGCTGCATCCCATAGGTTTTGCACTTTTTTTTTTTTTTTTTTATAGCTACTTTATTTATTTATTTTATTTTATTTTTGGCTGTGTTGGGTCTTCGGTTCATGCGAGGGCTTTCTCTAGTTGAGGCAAGTGGGGGCCACTCTTCATCGCGGTGCAGGGACCGCTCTTCATCGCGGTGCGCGGGCCTTTCACTATTGCGGCCCCTCCCGTCACGGGGCACAGGCTCCAGACGCGCAGGCTCAGTAGTTGTGGCTCACGGGCCCAGCTGCTCCGTGGCATGTGGGATCTTCCCAGACCAGGGCTCGAACCCGTGTCCCCTACATTAGCAGGCAGATTCTCAACCACTGCGCCACCAGGGAAGCCCATCCCATAGGTTTTGGATCGTTGTGTTTTTATTTTCATTTGTCTCTACGTATTTTTTGATTTCCTCTTTGATTTCCTCAGTGATCTCTTGGTTATTTAGTAATGTATTGTTTATCCTCTGTGTGTTTGTGTTTTTTATGTTTTTTTCCCTGTAATTGATTTCTAATCTCATAGTTTTGTGGTCGGAAAAGATGCTTGATGTGATTTCAGTTTTCTTAAATTTACCAAGGCTTGATTTGTGACCCAAGATGTGATCAGTCCTGGAGAATGTTCCATGTGCACTTGAGATGAAAGTGTAATCTGCTGTTTTTGGATAGAATATCCTATAAATATCAATTAAACCGAAGGCCTGAACCAAGATGGCGGAGAAGAAGGATGTGCTCTCACTCCCTCTTGTGAGAACACCAGAATCACAACTAGCTGCTGGACAATCATCGACAGGAAGACACTGGAACTCACCAAAAAAGATACCCCACATCCAAAGACAAAGGAGAAGCCACAATGAGACAGTAGGAGGGGTGCAATCACAGCAAAATCAAATCCCATAACTGCTGGGTGGGTGACTCACAGACTGGAGAACACTTATACCACAGAAGTCCACCCACTGGAGTGAAGGTTCTGAGCCACATGTCAGGCTTCCCAACCTGGGTGTCTGGCAATGGGAGGAGGAATTCCTAGAGAATCAGACTTTGAAGGCTAGTGGTATTTGATTGCAGGACTTCGACAGGACTGGGGGAAACAGATACTCCACTCTTGGAGGGCACACACAGAGTAGTGTGTGCATCGGGACCAAGGGGAAGGAGCAGTGAACCCAGGGGAGACTGAACCAGACTTAACTGCTAGTGTTGGAGGGTTTCCTGCAGAGGCCGGGTGCGGCTGTTGCTCACCGTGGGGACAAGGACACTGGCAGCAGAAGTTCTGGGAAGTCCTCCTTGGCGTGAGCCCTCCCAGAGTCTGCCATTAGCCCCACCAAAGAACCCAGGTAGGCTCCAGTGTTGGATTGCCTCAGGCCAAGCAACCAACAGGTGGGGAACCCGGCCCCACCCATCAGCAGTCAAGTGGATTAAAGTTTTACTGAGCTCTGCCCACCAGAGCAACAAACAGCTCTACCCACCACCAGTCCCTCCCATCAGGAAACCTGCACAAGCCTCTTAGATAGCCTCATCCATCAGAGGGCAGACAGCAGAAGCAAGAAGAACTACAGTCCTGCAGCCTGTGGAACAAAAACCACATTCACAGAAAGATAGACAAGATGAAAAGGCAGAGGGCTATGTACCAGATGAAGGAACAAGATAAAAACCCCAGAAAAACAACTAAATGAAGTGGAGATAGGCAACCTTCCAGAGAAAGAATTAAGAATAATGATAGTGAAGATGATCCAGGACCTCGGAAAAAGAATGGAGGCAAAGATCAAGAAGATGCAAAAAATGTTTAACAAACACACAGAAGAATTAAAGAACAAACAAACAGAGATGAAGAATACAGTAACTGAAATGAAAACTACACTAGAAGGAATCAATAGCAGAATAACTGAGGCAGAAGAACGGATAAGTGACCTGGAAGATAAAATGGTGGAAATAACTACTGCAGAGCAGGATAAAGAAAAAAGAATGAAAAGAACTGAGGACGGTCTCAGAGACCTCTGGGACAACATTAAACGCACCAACATTCGAATTATAGGGGTCCCAGAAGAAGAAGAGAAAAAGAAAGGGACTGAGAAAATATTTGAAGAGATTATAGTTGAAAACTTGCCTAATATGGGAAAGGAAATAGTTAATCAAGTCCAGGAAGCACAGAGAGTCCCATACAGGATAAACCCAAGGAGAAACATGCCAAGACACATATTAATCAAACTGTCAAAAATTAAATATAAAGAAAACATATTAAAGGCAGCAAGGGAAAAACAACAAATAACACACAAGGGAATCCCCATAAGGTTAACATCTGATCTTTCAGCAGAAACTCTGCAAGCCAGAAGGGAGTGGCAGGATATACTTAAAGTGATGAAGGAGAAAAACCTACAACCAAGATTACTCTACCCAGCAAGGATCTCATTCAGATGTGATGGAGAAATTAAAACCTTTACAGACAAGCAAAAGCTGAGAGAGTTCAGCACCACCAAACCAGCTTTACAACAAATGCTAAAGGAACTTCTCTAGGCAAGAAACACAAGAGAAGGAAAACACCTACGATAACAAACCCAAAACATTTAAGAAAATGGGAATAGGAACATACATATCGATAATTACCTTGAATGTAAATGGATTAAATGCTCCCACCAAAAGACACAGACTGGCTGAATGGATACAAAAACAAGACCCGTATATATGCTGTCTACAAGAGACCCACTTTAGACCTAGAGACACATACAGACTGAAAGTGAGGGGATGGAAAAAGATATTCCATGCAAATGGAAATCAAAAGAAAGCTGGAGTAGCAATTCTCATATCAGACAAAATAGACTTTAAAATAAAGAATATTATAAGAGACAAAGAAGGACACTATATAATGATCAAGGGATCGATCCAAGAGGAAGGTATAACAATTGTAAATATTTATGCACCCAACATAGGAGCACCTCAATACATAAGGCAAATACTAACAGCCATAAAAGGGGAAATCGACAGCAACACAATCATAGTAGGGGACTTTAACACCCCACTTTCACCAATGGACAGATCATCCAAAATGAAAATAAATAAGGAGACACAAGCTTTAAATGATACATTAAACAAGATGGACTTAATTGATATTTATAGGACATTCCACCCCAAAACAACAGAATACACATTTTTCTCAAGTGCGCATGGAACATTCTCCAGGATAGATCATATCTTGGGTCACAAATCAAGCCTTGGTAAATTTAAGAAAATTGAAATCGTATCAAGTATCTTTTCCGACCGCAACGCTATGAGACTAGATATCAATTACAGGAAAAGATGTGTAAAAAATACAAACACATGGAGGCTACACAATACACTACTTAATAACGAAGTGATCACTGAAGAAATCAAAGGGGAAATCAAAAAATACCTAGAAACAAATGACAATGGAGATACGACGACCCAAAACCTATGGGATGCAGCAAAAGCAGTGCTAAGAGGGAAGTTTATAGCAATACAAGCCTACCTCAAGAAACAGGAAACATCTCGAATAAACAACCTAACCTTGCACCTAAAGCAATTAGAGAAAGAAGAACAAAAAAACCCCAAAGCTAGCAGAAGGAAAGAAATCATAAAGATCAGGTCAGAAATAAATGAAAAAGAAATGAAGGAAACAATAGCAAAAATCAATAAAACTAAAAGCTGGTTCTTTGAGAAGATAAACAAAATTGATAAACCATTAGCCAGACTCATCAAGAGAAAAAGGGAGAAGACTCAAATCAATAGAATTAGAAATGAAAAAGGAAAAGTAACCACTGACACTGCAGAAATACAAAAGATCATGAGAGATTACTACAAGCAACTCTACGCCAATAAAATGGACAACCTGGAAGAAATGGACAGATTCTTAGAAATGCACAAACTGCTGAGACTGAACCAGGAAGAAATAGAAAATATGAACAGACCAATCACAAGCACTGAAATTGAAACTGTGATTAAAAACCTTCCAACAGGGCTTTCCTGGTGGCGCAGTGGTTGAGAATCTGCCTGCTAATGCAGGGGACACGGGTTCGAGCCCTGGTCTGGGAAGATCCCACATGCCGCGGAGCAACTGGGCCCGTGAGCCACAACTGCTGAGCCTGTGCGTCTGGAGCCTGTGCTCTGCAACGAGAGGCTGCGACAGTGAGAGGCCCGTGCACCGCAATGAAGAGTGGCCCCCGCTCTCTGCAACTAGAGAAAGCCCTTGCACGGAGGCGAAGACCCAACAGAGCTAGAAAGATAAATAAAATAAATAAATTTATAAAAAAAAAAAAAAAAAAAAACCTTCCAACAAACAAAAGTCCAGGACCAGATGGCTTCACAGGTGAATTCTATCAAACATTTAGAGAAGAGCTAACACCTATCCTTCTCAAACTCTTCCAAAATATTGCAGAGGGAGGAACACTCCCAAACTCATTCTACGAGGCCACCATCACCCTGATACCAAAACCAGACAAAGATGTCACAAAGAAAGAAAACTACAGGCCAATATCACTGATGAACATAGATGCAAAAATCCTCAACAAAATACTCGCAAACAGAATCCAACAGCACATTAAAAGGATCATACACCATGATCAAGTGGGGTTTATCCCAGGAATGCAAGAATTCTTCAACATACGCAAATCAATCAATGTGATACACGATATTAACAAATTGAAGGAGAAAAACCATATGATCATCTCAATAGATGCAGAGAAAGCTTTCGACAAAATTCAACACCCATTTATGATAAAAGCCCTGCAGAAAGTAGGCATAGCGGGAACTTTCCTCAACATAATAAAGGCCATATATGACAAACCCACAGCCAACATTGTCCTCAATGGTGAAAAACTGAAACCATTTCCACTAAGATCAGGAACAAGACAAGGTTGCCCACTCTCACCACTATTATTCAACATAGTTTTGGAAGTGTTAGCCACAGCAATCAGAGAAGACAAAGAAATAAAAGGAATCCAAATCGGAAAAGAAGTAAAGCTGTCACTGCTTGCAGATGACATGATACTATACATAGAGAATCCTAAAGATGCTACCAGAAAACTCCTAGAGCTAATCAATGAATTTGGTAAAGTAGCAGGATACAAAATTAATGCACAGAAATCTCTTGCATTTCTATACACTAATGACGAAAAATCTGAAAGTGAAATTAAGAAAACACTCCCGTTTACCATTGCAACAAAAAGAATAAAATATCTAGGAATAAACCTACCTAAGGAGACAAAAGACCTGTATGCAGAAAATTATAAGACACTGATGAAAGAAATTAAAGATGATACAAATAGATGGAAAGATATACCATGTTCCTGGATTGGAAGAATCAACATTGTGAAAATGACTCTACTACCCAAAGCAATCTACAGATTCAATGCAATCCCTATCAAACTACCACTGGCATTTTTCACAGAACTAGAACAAAAAATTTCACAATTTGTATGGAAACACAAAAGACCCCGAATAGCCAAAGCAATCTTGAGAACGAAAAATGGAGCTGGGGGAATCAGGCTCCCTGACTTCAGACTATATTACAAAGCTACAGTAATCAAGACAGTTTGGTACTGGCACAAAAACAGAAATATTGATCAATGGAACAGGATAGAAAGCCCAGAGATAAACCCACGCACATATGGTCACCTTATCTTTGATAAAGGAGGCAAGCATATACAGTGGAGAAAAGACAGCCTCTTCAATAAGTCGTGCTGGGAAAATTGGACAGGTTCATGTAAAAGTATGAAATTAGAACACTCCCTGACACCATGCACAAAAATAAACTCAAAATGGATTAAAGACCTAAGTGTAAGGGCAGACACTATCAAACTCTTAGAGGAAAACATAGGCAGAACACTCTGTGACATACATCACAGCAAGATTCTTTTTGACCCAGCTCCCAGAGAAATGGAAATAAGAACACAAATAAACAAATGGGACCTAATGAAACTTAAAAGCTTTTGCACAGCAAAGGAAACCATAAACAAGACCAAAAGAATGGGAGAAAATATTTGCAAATGAAGCAACTGACAAAGGGTTAATCTCCAAGATTTACAAGCAGCTCCTGCAGCTCAATAACAAAAAAACGAACAACCCAATCCAAAAATGGGCAGAAGACCTAAATAGACATTTCTCCAAAGAAGATATACAGATGGCCTACAGACACATGAAAGAATGCTCAACATCATTAATCATTAGAGAAATGCAAATCAAAACTACAATGAGATATCATCTCACACCGGTCAGAATGGCCATCATCAAAAAATCTAGAAACAATAAATGCTGGAGAGGGTGTGGAGGAAAGGGAACTCTCTTGCACTGTTGGTGGGAATGTAAATTGATACAGCCACTATGGAGAACAGTATGGAGGTTCCTTAAAAAACTACAAATAGAACTACCATACGATCCAGCAATCCCACTACTGGGCATATACCCTGAGAAAACCATAGTTCAAAAAGAGTCATGTACCAAAATGTTCATTGCAGCTCTATTTACAATAGCCAGGACATGGAAGCAACCTAAATGTCCATCGACAGATGAATGGATAAAGAAGATGTGGCACATATATACAATGGAATATTACTCAGCCATAAAAAGAAATGAAATGGAGGTATTTGTAATGAGGTGGATGGAGTTAGAGTCTGTCATACAGAGTGAAGTAAGTCAGAAAGAGAAAAACAAATACAGTATGCTAACACATATATACGGAATCTAAGGAAAAAAAAAAGCCATGAAGAACCTAGTGGCAAGACGGGAATAAAGACACAGACCTACTAGAGAATGGACTTGAGGGTATGGGGAGGGGGTGGGGTGAGATGTGACAGGGTGAGAGAGTGTCATGGACATATATACACTACCAAATGTAAAATAGATAGCTAGTGGGAAGCAGCCGCATAGCACAGGGAGATCAGCTTGGTGCTTTGTGACCACCTAGAGGGGTGGGATGGGGAGGGTGGGAGGGAGGGAGATGCAAGAGGGAAGAGATATGGGAACATATTGTATATGTATAACTGATTAACTTTGTTATAAAGCAGAAGCTAACACACCATTGTAAGGCAATTATACTTCAATAAAGATGTTTAAAAAAAATAAAAATAAAATAAAATAAAATAAAATAAAAAAAAAGAAAAAAGAATGAAAAGAAATGAAGACAGCCTAAGAGACCTCTGGGACAACATTAAATGCAACAACATTCGCATTATAGGGGTCCCAGAGGGAGAAGAGAGAGAGAAAGGACCTGAGAAAATCTTTGAAGAGATTATAGTTGAAAACTTCCCTAACATGGGAAAGGAAATAGCCACCCAAGTCCAGGAAGTGCAGTGAGTTCCATACAGGATAAACCCAAGGAGAAACACGCCGAGACACATAGTAATCAAATTGGCAAAAATTAAAGACAAAGACAAATTATTGAAAGCAGCAAGGGAAATTGACAAATAACATACAAAGGAACTCCCATAAGGTTAACAGCTGATTTTTCAGCAGAAACTCTACAAGCCAGAAGGGAGTGGCATGATATACTTAAAGTGATGAAAGGGAAGAACCTACAACCAAGATTACTCTACCTGGCAAGGATCTCATTCAGATTCGATGGAGAAATCAAAAGCTTTACAGACAAGCAAAAGCTAAGAGAATTCAGCACCACCAAACCAGCTCTACAACAAATGCTAAAGGAACTTCTCTAAGCAGGAAACACAAGAGAAGAAAAGGACCTACAAAAACAAACCCAAAACAATTAAGAAAATGGTCATAGGAACATACATATCGATAATTACCTTAAATGTGAATGGATTAAACGCTGCAACCAAAAGACACAGGCTTGCTGAATGGTACAAAAACAAGACCCATATATATGCTGTGTAGAAGAGACCCACTTCAGACCTAGGGACACATAGAGCCTGAAAGTGAGGGGATCTAAAAAATATTCCATGCAAATGGAAATCAGAAGAAAACTGGAGTAACAATACTCATATCATATGAAATAGACTTTAAAATAAAGAATGTTACAAGAGACAAGGAAGGACACCACATAATGATCAAGGGATCAATCCAAGAAGAAGATATAACAATTATAAATATATATGCACCCAACATAGGAGCACCTCAATACATAAGGCAACTGCTAACAGCTGTAAAAGAGGAAATCGACAGTAACACAGTAATAGTGGGGGACTTTAATACCTCACTTACACCAATGGACAGATCATCTAAAATGAAAATAAATAAGGAAACAGAAGCTTTAAATGACAGACTAGACCAGATAGATTTAATTGATATTTATAGGACATTCCATCCAAAAATAGCAGATTACACTTTCTTCTGAAGTGTGCACGGAACATTCTCCAGGATAGATCACATCTTGGGTCACAAATAAAACCTCAGTAAATTTAAGAAAATTGAAATCATATCAAGCATCTTTTCTGAGCACAACGCTTTGAGAATAGAAGTGAATTACAGGGGAAAAAACGTAAAAAACACAAACACATGGAGGCTAAACACTACGTTACTAAATAACCAGGCAATCACTGAAGAAATCAGAGGAAATAAAAAAATACCTAGAGAGAAATAACAATGAAAACACGACATCCAAAACCTATGAGATACAGTAAAAGCAGTTCTAAGAGGGAAGTTTATAGCTATACACGCCTACGTGAAGAAAAAAGAAAAATCTCAAATAAATATTCTAACCTTACACCTAAAGGAACTAGAGAAAGAAGAAAAACAAAACCCAAAGTTAGCAGAAGGAAAGAAATCTTAAAGATCAGAGCAGAAATAAATGAAATACAAACAAGGAAAACTATAGCAAAGATCAATAAAACTAAAAGCTGGTTCTTTGAGAAGATAAGCAAAATTGATAAACCATTAGCCAGACTCATCAAGAAAAAGAGGGAGAGGACTCAAATCAATAAAATTAGAAATGAAAAAGGAGAAGTTACAACAGACACCACAGAAATACAAAGCATCCTAAGAGACTACTACAAGCAACTCTATGCCAATAAAATGGACAACCTGGAAGAAATGGACACATTTTTAGAAAGGTATAACCTCCCAAGACTGAACCAGGAAGAAATAGAAAATATGAACAGACCAAACACAAGTAATGAAATTGAAACTGTGATTAAAAATCTTCCAACAAACAAAAGTCCAGGACCAGATGGCTTCACAGGTGAATTCTATCAAACATTTAGAGAAGAGCTAACACCCATCCTTCTCAAACTCTTCCAAAAACTTGCAGAGGAAGGAACACTCCCAAACTCATTTTATGAGGCCACCATCACCCTGATACCAAAACCAGACAAAGACACTACAAAAAAAGAAAATTACAGACCACTATCACTGATGAATGTAGATGCAAAAGTCCTCAGCAAAATACTAGCAAACAGAATCCAACAACACATTAAAAGGATCATGCACCATGATCAAGTGGGATTTATCCCAGGGATGCACGGATTCTTCTATATATGCAAATCAATCAAAGTGATACACCATATTAACAAATTGAAGAAGAAAAAACATGTGATCATCTCAATAGATGCAGAAAAAGCTTTTGACAAAATTCAACACCCATTTATGATAAAAACTCTCCAGAAAGTGGGCATAGAGGGAGCCTACCTCAACATAATAAAGGACATATACGACGAACCCACAGGAAACATCATTCTCAATGGTGAAAAATTGAAAGCATTACCTCTATATCAGGAATAAGACAAGGATGTCGTCCACTCTCACCACTATTATTCAACATAGTTTTGGAAGTCCTAGCCTTGGCAATCAGAGAAGAAAAAGAAATAAAAGGAGTACAAATTGGAAAAGAAGAAGTAAAACTGTCACTGTTTGCAAATGACATGATACTATACATAGAGAATCCTAAAGATGCCACCAGAAAACTACTAGAGCTAATCAATGAATTTGGTAAAGTTGTAGGATACAAAATTAATGCACAGAAATCTCTTGCATTCCTATACACTAATGATGAAAAATCTGAAAGAGAAATTAAGGGAACACTCCCATGTAGCACTGCAACAAAAATAATAAAATACCTAGGGAGAAAAAAGACCTGTATGCTGAAAACTATAAGACACTGTTGAAAGAAATTAAAGATTATACCAACAGATGGAGAGATATACCATGTTCTTGGCTTGGAAGAATCAATATTGTGAAAATGGCTATACTACCCAAAGCAATCTACAGATTCAATGCAATCCCTTTCAAATTACCAATGGCATTTTTTTTGGAACCAGAACAAAAAATCTTAAAATTTGTATGGAGACACAAAAGACCCCAAATATCCAAAGCAGTCTTGAGGGAAAGAAACGGAGCTGGAGGAATCAGGCTCCCTGACTTCAGACTATACTACAAAGCTACAGTAATCAAGACAATATGGTACTGGCACAAAAACAGAAACATAGATCAATGGAACAAGATAGAAAGCCCAGAGGTAAACCCACGCACCCATGGTCAACTAATCTATGACAAAGGAGGCAAGGATATACAATGGAGAAGAGACAGTCTTTTCAATAAGTGGTGCTGGGAAAACTGGACAGCTACCTGTAAAAGAATGAAATTAGAACACTCCCTAACACCATACACAAAAATAAACTCAAAATGGATTCGAGACCTAAATGTAAGACCAGACGCTATAAAACTCTTAGAGGAAAACATAGGAAGAACACTCTTTGACATAAATCACAGCAAGATCTTTTTTGATCCACCTCCTAGAGTAATGGAAATAAAAACAAAAATAAACAAATGGGACCTAATGAAACTTCAAAGCTTTTGCACAGCAAAGGAAACCATAAACAAGATGAAAAGACAACCCTCCGAATGGGAGAAAATATTCGCAAACGAATCAATGGACAAAGGATTAATCTCCACAGTATATAAACAGCTCATGCAGCTCAATATTAAAAAAACAAACAACCCAATCCAAAAATGGGCAGAAGACCTAAATAGACATTTCTCCTAAGAAGACATACAGATGGCCAAGAAGCACATGAAAAGCTGCTCAGCATCACTAAGTATTAGAGAAATGCAAATCAAAACTACAGTGAGGTATCACCTCACACCAGTTAGAATGGGCATCATCAGAAAATCTACAAACAACAAATGCTGGAGAGGGTGTGGAGAAAAGGGAACCCTCTTGCACTGTTGGTGGGAATGTAAATTGATACAGCCACTATGGAGAACAGTATGGAGGTTCCTTAAAAAACTAAAAATAGAGTTACCATATGATCCAGTAATCCCACTACTGGGCATATACCCAGAGAAAACCATAATTCAAAAAGACACTTGCACCCCAATGTTCATTGCAGCACTATTTACAATAGCCAGGTCATGGAAGCAACCTAAATCCCCATCGGGAGACGAGTGGATAAAGAAGATGTGGTACATATATACAATGGAACATTAGTCAGCCATAAAAAGGAACGAAATTGGGTCATTTGTAGAGACGTGGATGGATCTAGGGACTGTCATACAGGGTGACGTAAGTCAGAAAGAGAAAAAGAAATATCGTATATTAACGCATATATGTGGAACCTAGAAAAATGGTACAGATGAACTGGTTTGCAGGGCAGAAATTGAGACACAGATGTAGAGAACAAACATATTGACACTAAGGGGGAAAGCCGCGGGGGGGTGGGGGTGGTGGTGTGATGAATTGGGCGATTGGGATTGACATGTATACACTGATGTGTATAAAATTGGTGACTAATAAGAACCTGCTGTATAAAAAAAATGTGATCAAATGTATTTTTTTGGAAAGAAGCAAAAAAGACCATATTTACTGTCTAAATTATATAATAATTTAATGATATTTAGCATCTATTGTACATGTACTTTTATTGCAGATTTTATTTGCTTTGGTAATCAAAAAAAATAAAATAAAACGTGAAAAAAATTAATTCATATTCGTCAAAGATAATGGTTTTTAGAGGAGAGTGTGGTAGTGAATAGAAGTCATTGACATTCCTTGATCTGAGTTGACTGGGTTCAGTTTTTGAAAATTCATTTAACTCTATTATGATTTTTGCACTTTCTGTATGTTGTTTGTTATACTTCAAAAAAAGTTTAATAAATGAAAATGCTCCATAAAAGAAAGAAAGAAAATCAATTAAATCTATCTGGTCTATTGTGTCATTTAAAGCCTGTGTTTCCCTATTAATTTTCTGTCTGGATGATCTGTCCATTGGTGTAAGTGAGGTGTTAAAGTCCCCCACTATTATTGTGTTACTGTCAATTTCCTCTTTTTTAGCTGTTAGCAGTTGCCTTATGTATTGAGGTGCTCCTGTGTTGGGTGCATATATATCTATAATTGTTATAATCTCTTCTCAGATTGATCCACTGATCATTATGTAGTGTCCTTCCTTGTCTCTTGTAACATTCTTTATTTAAAGTCTATTTTATCTGATATGAGTATTACTATTCCAACTTTCTTTTGATTTCCCTTTGCATGGAATATCTTTTTCCATCCCCTTACTTTCAGTCTGTATGTGTCCCTAGGTGTGAAGTGGGTCTCTTGTAGACAACATATATATGGGTCTTTTTTTTTTTATCCATTCAGTGAGCCTGTGTCTTTTGGTTGGAGCATTTAATCCATTCACGTTTAAGGTAATTATCGATATATATGTTCCTATGACCATTTTCTTAATCGTTTTGGGTTTGTTTTTGTTGGTCCTTTTCTTCTCTTGTGTTTCCCACTTAGAGAAGTTCCTTTAGCATTTGTTGTAGAGCTGGTTTGGTGGTGCTGAATTCTCTTAGCTTTTGCTTGTCTGTAAAGCTTTTGATTTCTCCATCGAATCTGAATGAGATCTTTGCCAGGTAGAGTAATCTTGGTTGTAGGTTCTTCCCTTTCATCACTTTAAATATATCTTGCTACTCCCTTCTGGCTTGTAGAATTTCTGCTGAGAAATCAGCTCTTAACCTTATGGGAGTTCCCTTGTATGTTATTTGTCGTTGTACCCTTGCTGCTTTCAATAATTTGTCTTTGTCTTTAATTTTTGCTAATTTGATTACAATTCGGCATGTTTCTCCTTGGGTTTATCCTGTGTGGAACTCACTGCACTTCCTGGACTTGGGTGGCTATTTCCTTTCCCATGTTAGGGAAGTTTTCAACTATAATCTCTTCAAAGATTTTCTCAGGTCCTTTCTCTCTCTCTTCTCCCTCTGGGACCCCTATAATGCGATGTTGTTGCGTTTAATGTTGTCCTGGCGGTCTCTTAGGCTGTCTTCATTTCTTTTCATTGTTTTTTCTTTATTCTGTTCTGCAGCAGTGAATTCCACCATTCTGTCTTCCAGGTCACTTATCCGTTCTTCTCCCTCACTTATTCTGCTATTGATTGCTTCTAGTGTAGTTTTCATTTCAATTATAGTATTGTTCATCTCTGTTTGTTTGTTCTTTAATTCTTCTAGGTCTTTGTTAAACACTTCTTGTATCTTCTCGATCTTTGCCTCCATTATTTTTTTTTAAATTTATTTATTTTTGTCTCTGTTGGGTCTTTGTTGCTGCACGTGGGCTTTCTCTAGTTCCTGTGAGCGGGGGCTACTCTTCGTTGAGGTGTGCAGGCTTCTCATTGCGGTGGCTTCTCTTGTTGCAGAGCACAGGCTCTAGGCGCATGGGCTTCAGCAGTTGTGGCTCATGGGCTCTAGAGCACAGGCTCAGTAGTTGTGGCACACAAGCTTGGTTGCTCTGTGGCATGTGGGATCTTCCTGGACCAGGGCTCGAACCCGTGTCCTCTGCATTGGCAGGCGGATTCTTAACCGCTGTGCCAGCAGGGAAGCCCTGCATCCGTTCTTTTTCCGAGATCTTGGATCATCTTCACTATCATTATTCTGAATTCTTTTTCTGGAAGATCGCCTATCTCCACTTCATTTAGTTGTTTTTCTGGCGTTTTATCTTGTTCCTTCATCTGGTACATAGTCCTCTGTGTTTTCATTTTGTCTGTCTTTCTGTGAATGTGGTTTTCCTTCCACAGGCTGCAGAATTGTAGTTCTTCTTGCTTTTGCCCAAAAATAATTTTATTAAGGTACAATTTAAATACTCTAAAATTCAACCTCTGTAACTGTGTAATTTGATTATATTAGTGAATTCATAGCAAATCATCACCACAATCGAGTTTTACAACATGTCCCATCATCCTAAAACATTCCTTCATGCCCAATTATAGTTCATCCCCACTCCAATCCTCATCCCTAGGCATCTAGTGATCTACCTTTTGTCTACATATTTGCCTTTTCTAAACATTTCATATAAATGGAATCAAATAATATGTCACTTTTGTTTTTGGTTTTTTTCACATAGAATGATGTTTTTGAGGTTCATTCATTTTGTAACATGTATTAGCAGTTTGTTCTTTTTAATTGTTGAGTAGTATTGATAGTATTCCATGCTATGGCTGTAACACATTTTGTTTATCCAACCGTCAGTTGATGGGTACTTGGATTGTTTACAGTTTTTATCTATTAGGAGTAATGCTGTTATGAAAATTCACAAACCTGTCTTTGTGTGGACATAGGTTTTTACTTCTCTTGTGTAGATTCCTAGGAGTGGAATGGCTAGATCATACGCTAGGTGCATGTTTAGCTTTTTAAGAAACTGCCAGACTGCTTTCCAAAGTGGCTGTGACATTTTACATTTTCACTAGCAATTCATGATGGTTTGTTTTTCCACATCCTCACCAACACTTAGTATTGTTTATCTTTTTGATTTTATCTGTTCTAGCAGTGTTAGTGGTATTCATTGTGGTTTTAATTTGTGTTTTCCTAGTGACTAATGATATGAACACCTATTCATGTACTTATTAACCATTTCTATGTTTTTCTTAAATGAAATATCTGTTCAAATCTTTGGCCTATTTTTTAATTGCTTGTTTGTTTTTTGTTATTGAGTTGTGAGTTCTTTGTATATTCTGGATACAAGTCCTTTATCAGATATATAATTTGAAGTTATTTTCTTCCATTCTGTGCCTTCTCTCCTCATTTTCGCAATGGTAACTTGTGAAGTTTTTAATTTTGTAGTTTAATCTGTCAGTTTTTTCTTTTAAAGATTGTACTTTGGTGTCACCTCTGTGAATTTCTTGTCCAGCCAAGGACACACGTTTTTGCTGTTTTCTTCTAGAGTTTTATATTTAGGTTTTACATGTAGTCTGTGATCTATTTTGAGTTAATTTTTGTGTGATCTATTTTGAATTAAGTGGTAAAGTGAATTGTGGAATATCTCCTCTTTTTTTATATTCTGTAATGGTTTGTATAAGTTGAGAATTGTTTCTTGAAAATTTGGTAGAACTTGCCTGAAAAATTGTCTGATCTTGGTACTTGTGGGAAAATTAACACAATTAAATAAATTATTTTAATGATTAAAGGACTATTCAGGTTTTTTATTTCTTTCAAGTAGTTTTGGTGGATGATATTTTTAGGAATTTGCCCATTTTCTTTAAGTTTGAAAATTTATTGTCATAAAAGTTTTCACTGTATTCTCCTTGTCTTTAAATCTGGTTTTATATGTGGTTCTACCCACCCTTTTCATTCCTAATATTATTTACTTTGTCTTCTCTTTCCCTTCCTTTTAAAAAGATCTGGTCAAAGGTTTGAGTATTTTATAGTCTTTTCAAAGAACTGTGCTTTTTGTTTTGGTTCTTTGTTGGTTTTCCTTGTCTTCTACTTCCATGATTTCTGTTATTTTCTTATTATCTCCCTCTATCTAATTGTGTTTTTTCTGGGATTCTTATCACCACCCCCCAACTTCTTAAATTACACATTTAATTAATTAATTTTCAGTTTTTCTTCTTTTTACTCTGAGCTTGTAAGGCTATGAATTTTTCTTGCTGCATTCTTTTTTGTGATAATGTATTTTCATTTTTATTTAGTGCTAATAGTATTTAAAAATTTCCATTATGATTACTTGTTTAACTCATGTTTTTTTGGAATGTTTGAATATCTGAATTATTTAATTAAAAATTTACCTTTCACATTTTAATTAGATTGTCAACCTAATTGCATTTTGGTCAGAGAATTTTGTGTGATATTGAGTCTCAGAAATTTTCTGAGACTTCTTGTTGTTGTTGTTGTTGTTTTTTTTTTTTTTTTTTTTTTTTTTAAATGTTTATTTATTTATTTATTTATTTATGGCTGTGTTGGGTCTTCGTTTCTGTGCGAGGGCTTTCTCCAGTTGCGGCGAGCGGGGACCACTCTTCATCGCAGTGCGCAGGCCTCTCACTATCGCGGCCTCTCTTGTTGCAGAGCATAGGCTCCAGACGCGCAGGCTCAGTAGTTGTGGCTCACGGGCCTAGTTGCTCCGCGGCATGTGGGATCTTCCCAGACTAGGGCTCGAACCCGTGTCCCCTGCATTAGCAGGCAGATTCTCAACCACTGCGCCACCAGGGAAGCCCGTTGTTGTTGTTTTTTAATATTTATTTATTTATTTATTTTTATTTTGTAGCTCCGGGTCTTAGTTGCAGCAGGCGGGCTCCTTAGTTGTGGCAGATGGGCTCCTTATTTGTGGCGGACAGGCTCCTTAGTTGTGGCTCAAGGGTTCCTTAGTTGCGGCTCACTGGTTCCTTAGTTGTGGCATGCGAACTCTTAGTTGTGGCATGCATGTGGGATCTAGTTCCCTGACTAGGGATCAAACCCATGCCCCCTGCATTGGGAGCATGGAGTCTTAACCACTGTGCCACCAGGAAAGTCCCTGAAACTTGTTTTAAGGATTAATATGTGATCAACTTTTGTAAGTGTCCCGTGTGTCCATGAGAAGAATGATTATTCTCTGATTGTGTGTTCTGCCTGCGGCCATTAAATTAAGCTTGTAATTTGGGTTGTTCAACTCTTCTTTGTCTTTGCTGATTTTTTTTCTCAACCTGACCTGATACTAATTCAGAGAGGGTTGTTAAAATACTCCGTTATATTGTTAACAAATTTACTTATAGTTCTATTATTTTGTATATTTTGAGCCTATTTTATTATGTTTAAATTAACAGATTTAGAATTGTGTATTACTGGAGAACTGAACCATGTACTATGGTTCTTCTGTGTAGCACTTGTCACCGTTAAAGGTTTACTGTTTGTGTGATTAGTTAATGTATGTCTTCCTCATTGGAGAATAAATTCCAAGTGGGCAGGGATTGTCTTCTTCTTCTTATTATTACATCCACAGTATTAGCACAGGTAGAAGGTACATAATAAATATTAATTGAATGAATGAATTTGTTTTCATTTATTTATTTTTTAGCACTTCTTTAGTACTTGTTTGCTATAATGTTTTGGTTCTTGCTGTCTCTCCTACACTCTCCTCTTTGGTCTTTGAATAAGCCAAACTTGAGGAACTTTTAATGTTATTATTCTTTCATGGTACAATATTTACTTTCGTTTGTATGCCATTTGTTTTTCAATATAGTACATTTAAGGAATATGATTTTTCTACTTCATTGATTTTTTATTAATAAACATCAGTGATTCTTTTATTTTAGAAGTTTTTTTCTTACAAGTTTTAAAGTTGAATATCTCTGATTCTATATATCTATATCTACATATTTATTTATATAATTGTGGTTACATACTGCTGTTTAACAAATCATTCCAAAACTTCGTGGCTAGAAACATCAATAAATGCTTATTATCTCACACAATTTCTGTGAGTCAGGAATTCAGAAGCAGCTTAGCTGGCTGTTTTTTGTTCTGGTCTCTCATGAGATTACAGTTAAGATATTGGCTGAGGCTGCCATTATCTGAAAACTTGACTGGAGCTAGAGGAGATGCCTCCAAAGTGGCTCACTGACCTACAGAACTGTGACATAATAAACGGGTGTTGTTTTAAAGCTGCTAGGTTTGTGGTCATTTGTTACATAGCAATAACTCATACAGGTCTCAGTGGAGATGTCTAACTAAATTGCATTGCACGATCTTTGTTTCTGGTGAAAAGTTCAAACCTGGAGTCCTGGATATCAGATAGAAGTTAGATCTGGTGAAGGTAAGAGGTAAGGCATCTAGTTGAGTAAACTTAGACTAGGCCTGGAGATGACTTGAGGGAGTAAGAATAAATCTGGAAACATTCTGCTGTCACTTTTATAGCTGCTCTTTCCTGACTCTGACTTCAAAACACCCTAATTTATTTATCATCAGTTTTGATTTATGTGAACTGCACTGAATCTGTGTATGTTCAGTTACAGCACCAAGATTAAAAGTGGAATTAGAGAAGTGCTACTCATGCCAAAGGCAAAGCAGCAGAGGAGAAATCAAAGAGAAACCAACTCTGCTGAATCACTAATGGAAGTGAGCTACAGGGCTTTGTCTCATTCCCAGAGAACATCAAATTCCTCACTTATGGAATATATAAGCAGATAATTCTGCATCTATTATAACAGTATTGGTAGTAAAGATATGTTTAAAGTTTAACCTTTAAATGTTTGCGTTATGTGGAGATCAGACCATGTAATGGTAGCCTTCTCACATGAGGTAATACAGATCAGATCAGTGTTTCTCAATCTTTTTTTCATTATCACCCCCTAAGGAGCTTTTTAGACATTTTTTCCCCTAATAAACCCCCATCCCCCCCATGAGATTTTAATACCATAGATATACTGTATATCTGTTTATGTACTGTATGTGGATCTGTGCTTTATATGGAAAAAGAGTAAAATCCCTCCTCCCCAATCAAAAGCAAGTTTTGCCTTTGGGGTCCCTATCATCCCTGCTGAGAGTGCATGACAAAGATGCTGATGTGATTAGGTAAAATTAAAGGTTGTATTTAAAGGGATCATTAAAAAAGGTATTTTCATACTGTAATCCAGAGATTACAGGACTAGAGTACTGGTCCAAACTCATGTCAGTGAAAAGAGATGTAGCATCTGCATGTCTTGTTTGGAGAGTATCTCTGGAAGGGTAAACCTGTGAAGCACTGCCAAATCTTTACGACATTTAAGAGTAATGGTTACACCCAGATCCTTGCTGTAAGTAATGAGAAACAATGTAGCACGTGTCTACATTATTTGTGTTTCCTGAGTCATTTCTATGCTTTGTTCCTGATTTAAGGAGACCAGGTGTCCTCCTTGAGTAGGGCAGTTTTGCTTTGGAAGTGACCATCCTACTGTCCCAAAAAGGTAGAGGCAGGACGCCAGAGTCCTGTTTCGGCTTCCTAACTTTTCCTCAGAACAGTTAAATATTTCAGTTCTGCTTCTTTTTAGTTGGCAGGGTGGGCTGTGGTCTAAAGATCACAGGAGACAATAAGTCAGGGCTTGTAAATTCAAGTGTCCACAAGGGCCTTGGCATATATAGAAATGTATCAACAGTGAAGTAGGAAACATAAATGCTTTATCAGTCAATTTTGGCTGCTCAAGTCTGCTTACAACAACAGCAAACAGTAATTTTTCTTGCTCATGGGTCTGCAGGTTAGCCAGGGTGGGTCTCATCTCCTTCAAGCTGCAGTCAGATTCTGATTGGCTCCACGTGCAGCAACAGCAGTAGGAAAACTAGGGAGAGATTTCTAATCAGCGTTCCTTGAATGTGGTCTGCTGATGGGATTTGTTTATCCTGCCCAGTGTTTTGAAAGGCAGGACAACCAGGCCTTTGTCCTAGTACAGGAGTTTAGCATATGTGGTTGCTTGAATCATTGTTCCGAATTCTTCACTCATTTCCTGATTTAGAAATGAACATCTTTCTTCATAAAGGTTTCATAAAGTCTTTTATATGGCACATATTATATGATTGTTAAATAAATTATATCTCTTGACAGTTTGATTTTTTTTTTTTTTTTTTTTTTACTGTGAAGCTTGTGGTACTTGTCATTTCCATGTCCTCTTGCCTTTTTTCTGTTCTGTTCCCCTCCCTTCTTTTTTTCCTTCCCTTCCCATTTACTTTAAAAACAGCAGTTGTCAGTATTGAGTAAGAGGGAGTGGTGGACAGAATTTAAGGCATGAAATCTTCCACTTGTTTGATATAAAGTAATTTAAGATGAAGATTTCTTTCACAAGGCAAAGAGCTACCCAACCTTTCTGAGATTGTTTGCTTTTTGTTTCTTTGTTTGTTTGTTTTAGGATTCAGAGAGTGACTCTTAAAAAGAATTCTGTAGGTCTGAAGACCTAATCGTATTTATACATAATAGTAGAGCACATGGAGAGGGGTAGTTAGATGCTGGGGGAAGGGGGCCATTAAAAAGATGCTATGACGTTTCCACTTGCTCTTTTCTCAGATCAGAACCAGGCAGTCCTTAAATTTTCTCTGCAAAGTATTGGCTTGGTGGATTGCCCCATCCTCATGCCCCTATTTTGAATGTGGGGGAGAGTTACTAGGTAAGATTTTAGGCCCCAGTAGGTCCAGGTTTCACATTCATCTCTACCAGTGAATCTTTTTTAAGACTAAAATGACTAGGCTTCATTTTCACTTTAATATAATTAGACTTTCTTTTCTTGGTAATAATTCTCTTCCCCCTTTAAGGCAATTGCTAATATTTGCTTCCTTGTTGATATTCTAGTGATTTTCACTACCAGTTGTTTTCTTTCTGTTCTTTTACATTTCTCATGCAGGATTGTTGAAACTCAGGCTCTAACTCTATGAAGCTAATTGTATTTTACTGGTGTCTTCCGTGTGTAAATGCTGTATTCACTCTGAGTTTCCAAGAAGCAAATCTCTTAGACTATTCTGGTTTGGCATGTTCTCTCTTTCTAACCACCATTGGAGCTGAACCTGGGAACTGAACACAATTTGAAATTTTGTGGTTTGGCTGCTAGAAGTCAGAGCTAAAGTATCTGAAGCTAAAAATTATTAATGTTGAAATGTTTTAACCCACTAAGTAAACCTGAAAAAATAATGAAATTTAACTCCAGCCAGCCCATAAAAATTGCATATAGCATATTTTTTTGAGGTTAGAGAGGAAAAATATATGAAAATGATCTGAGATTGCTAAAGAATTAGAAATCAGTTATTATAGTTTAAAGAAAATGTTAATATCCAAATTTGAATGCAAAGTAAAACAAGCATACAAAAACCAAATGAACCCAAAAATCTTATGTTATTCATGTGATATTCTACTTTTCTCAAGACTGTACTGAATCAGTACATAAAAATAATGTTGCAGGTAAAATACCAGTTGCACTTGTTTAACTTCAGATTTTTTTTTACATGTTTTCTTTGAAGATGGAATAATAAGATAACACCTTACAGTATCATGGTATTTGATACTTTACTGAATATATTCATATATAACATCTTAAAAAATGTTTTTAAATTGGGGGCTTGTTTCACCTTTCCACTAAAAATCACAAAGCATTTCACGGGTTTAAGCTCATTGAACATATCTAAAACCGGGCATGTAGATACTATGTATAGAAAGGAAGTCCTTTGTTCCTCCGTTAGTTAGCACTCTGAAGAGTCATCATTTCTCATTTTCAAGATCCCCTTTCAACTATTATTGATAGAAGTTTCCTTTGCTCTGATGTCTGGTGATTAATTTGATCCATGTTGTCCTTGATGATGATAAAAGGTCCATGAAAAGTGTTTTGGGCTCTTCAAAACTACCAGTCTCCAAAGGACAGTATGTAAGATGGTCCATTGGGTTGTGGGAAGAAGATATTAGAACTTTTATTGGTATTTCAGTTTAAAACATGAAATAAACCTTTATTGATATTTAATAAGTGGATTGACACTGGCATCCTCACTTGGTCTGTATGTTCGACTGTCATGTGTCAGGTATAGTCCATGAGGAAAGGATACAGAAGGTTGACAGGGGCACCTTGATTGTATCTTTATTTTCAACATATTGGGATGAATTATAGTTCTGCATGTACCTAGTTAGGTGGATTTATTGATTTAACTAAATCATACCTCACAAAGCAGACAAATGGCATAAAAAGATTCCTGCAAAGAAACTATATATTGAAGGCAATACTAATAATATGAGCAGAAGTGAACCACATGTACATAAAAGTCAGAGCTGATGACTCTCCTACAATTAATGAAGTAAAAATCAATGACAGTCTAATCTCATCTGTGAAGACATCCAAAATATTTGAAATTATAAAGAAAACAGTTTGATATATGGAATCGTATCCATTATTGTTAACAGTGAAACTTCCTCTGTTATTTTGTTCCTTGAAATACTGGCAAATGATAGTAGGAAGCCATCATAGTTAAGAAACACATCACAGGAAGACGAATCTCCACAGGTTTTTCAGTGACGTTTAAAGTCATGTGATACATATTCAATATCTAGAAAAATTTCACTAAAATTAATGATAGATATTTAAAAGCCTCTTTTGGGTTTTCTTAAGAGCAAAAGATCAAATGCAATACATTGTTAATACTGTCAGGGACACTCTTGTTCTTCCTGTCCTGTTACAGTAAAGTGGATGAAATAAGACATAGGAGACAACATGGCAACAACTTAAATGGATTCTTTTGCGAATAAATACTTTCAGATGGAAATCATTGCTGATGATAAGCATCAAGAATTAAAACGTTATTCATTGTGGAAAGATGCTATATAATAAAAGTACAGAAGTTTCTAACAGGGCTCAGATTATCGTATTAATAAGCTAGATTCTGTTTCAGTAATGAAATACATGAACTAAATTATTTTTGGGCCACAAAAGTAAAGATATATCAAGGAAGATATATTCTCAAAAATAAATGACTTCTTGAATATAAAGCAATGTTTATGAGGGAATTTCCTGGTAGTAATGTTAATGTTCCGACTTTGATAGGGGTTTAGATTGCATATGTATATACATTTGCTGGAACTCATCAAATGATACACTCAAGATCTGGGCATTTCATTGTGTGTAAAATTTACCTTAAAAGAAAAAAAAATCATACACATTAAACTCAGGTTAATTATATACACACTGAACTGTTAGGTGAAAGTATATTTATGTCTTTGACTTACTTTGAAATGCATTTAAAAACATCTAAGATGGACTGATGAATGGATAGAAGGATGGATTCATGGATAGTATAGTGTAGTAGTATACTGTACTATAGTATAGTAACAATAAAATGGCAGTTGCAGAGTGTAGGTGGTGGGTATACGAATGTTCTCTGTAAAATTCTGAATTTTTCGGTTACATCATCCTTAGGCAGTCTATAGCAACAGAGAAGCTGATGTCAGATGTGTGAAGAGTGCTTCAGGATGGTACAATTTTTATAAAAACCTGACTGGTAAAGTATTGACTCTTTGTAGTATAGTCTGTAATGAGATGAGGAGTGACCATGAAAGTCATTTGAATCACAAGAGCTTCTTTGGTTATCTCACAGCAAAGATTGTAAAAGACTGTTGAATTTAAAGATGGGTGAAACTTTTTTTGTTTTTTGAGTGAAACTTTTTTAGAATGAAAAGACAAGATATGTCAAATTTGCTGACACTTTTTGTATAACAAGTGGCTATGTAATATGCCACCTAGCAGATTGAAAATCAAGCAAGCAAGCAACCAATGGAACACTCTTACTCCATCCCTTCAAAGTAAAGGATATTTTTACAATGAGTGCGAAAGTAACTGCTTCTTAAAAGACAGAGATCAAAATACAGAGTGCTTTTCAAATCATTGCTTGGAAATGTTTCTTATTTAAATAAATTTATTTATTTATTTATTTATTTATTTTTGGCTGTGTTGGGTCTTCGTTTCTTTGCGAGGGCTTTCTCCAGTTGCGGCGAGCGGGGGCCAATTTCATCGCGGTGCGCGGGCCTCTCACTGTCGCGGCCCCTCGTTGCGGAGCAAAGGCTCCAGACGCGCAGGCTCAGTAGCTGTAGCTCACGGGCCTAGCTGCTCCACGCCATGTGGGATCCTCCCAGACCAGGGCTCGAACCCGTGTCCCCTGCATTGGCAGGCAGATTCTCAACCACTGCGCCACCAGGGAAGCCCCGGAAATGTTTCTTTTATCATATGATTTTTGTCATCAAAGATGTGTATCTTGTGAAAACTTTACTATCTGCACACTTTTAAAAATTTTAACAATATTTTCTATACTGTTAAGAAATCTTCCAAATAGTTTCCTTTGATTGTGAAACCAGTTGTTAAAAATGTTACAAGTCAATATCTTTTGATTAGTTTACAAGAATAATTAATTGATATGAGGGAAGATGGAAATTTATTCGCCAGAGTTCAACAAAAACTTTTGATAATTGAAAAAGGTATTAAAAAAATAATGATTTCCTAAGTACAACAAATCATGTATTTCTTTAATTTCAATCCTTGCAGTTTTGCAATTATCACCTTCTCAACTGTAATTGAGCCATTGCAATTAAGTACTGAAATAAGCAAAACTTAGGAACTGACATTTCAGTTACTGAATTACAAAATATTTAAATCAATATTTAAAAAACAGCATACATAGTTTCATTTATTTTCATTGTTATCTTTGCTCCACTAAAAGTGCTAATAAGTTTTTATGAGAGTGAAAAGATCTTTACAACTAATATATGTTATGAAACTATTGATTTGTATTGTATTTTAGAATTAAAACAAGATATGAAACTATTTTTAAATGCTTGTAATCTTTATTTTTTAATCCCTACTTTATGTGGTTTTGTACTGCATAGAATGTATTAGTAAAATAGTATATATATAATACATATGCAATATATTGGAGGTTCATACTAAAATTTTTATTTTATTTTTTTCGGTTTGTTTGTTGGAGTATGTAATCAAAGAACTTTGGAGTTTTCACTGATCACTCATGATCTGGCACACTGTTATTACTAGCAGCAATTATTTATCCTAAAAGTCTAAATCATTGTTTTAGAGATTATAAATCAGCACATGGTTTCTAGCTTGTGAGCCTTTGTTTTTTTTAATGTTAAGCTTTGATTAATGAAGTGTACCCTTACTCTAAATTCCAAAAACAGTGGTTCTCAAATGTAGAGCAGCATCAGTGTCAACTTACTAGAAATGTAAATTATTAGGCCCTATTTCAGACCTATTGTTAACCAGAAATGCTGGTTAATGAGCTTGCCAGGTGATTCTAATGTTCACTCATGTTTGAGAACCATTGGCCTCCATGATTTAGACTCCTGGGTCATCCCTTCTTATTTCTTCCGGCTTCATAGTATATCTGAGACAGTTTCTTCAGATCTAGTGTATCTCAGTCTTAGCTTGGACTTTTGTTCATCTCTACCTGAGATTTTCTTCTCTCATTTCCTCCTCTTCTTTTCCCTTCTTCCTATTGTGAAAAATTGTTCATTAGTGTTATCCTCACAAAAGGGATAGTGTTTTGGTTCTTAAAATTTGTATGCCACAGCCAGTATGACAAATAGTGTATTAAAGGGAATATTTTTAATATTTTCAAATTAATTTTTGTTAACTACTTCCTGTTGGACTCAAATATGCCTGTGATTAACGTCCTATTCTTTTCCATCTATACCCTCTTGTTTTCGAATTTTATAATCTCAAAATAGCTTTCCACCAACTAAAATTTTAAAATATACACTTCAAAGTATGAATCACCTAGATTCAGTAATTATTGAATTTTGTTTTATTTGCTTTATCTCTCTTCTACACAGACACACACACAGAGACACATACAATTTTTTTCTGATTCATTTGAAATTAAATTGTATATATCAATACCTTTTACTCCTAAATACTTTTAAGAATAAAGATCAAAGTACCTTTCAATGGGACTAGTACAAAATTGTTTTGAAAGGCCAATTTATAACAAATGCTAAACCAATTATTAAAGCCTCTTAAATATTTTCAAGATCTTTCTATAAATGTCTTAATGAGGAAGAGGTATAGAACTCCAAGTTGTGAATTTATAAATGAATCCTCAAGGCTTTCTCAACCAGTTTTTCATCTGAACTACAGAACACAGAGGATGGTTTGGGTGACTATTTTCTCATTTCTCCCAAGGATGGTGCATAACTAGTACCGGTTCAGATGCATAGGGGAGAGGTTAATTTATTACATACAAGGGGCGTATTAGAATGTTCTCTCTGGGAACCCAGGTTAGTTGGACTGTATAAGTGGCAAGTTCTTAAAAGGATTTTGCTTTGATTAGATTGTAATGTTTATACAAATAACAATTTTTTTTTTTTTTTTTAGATTACAGGTCCACCAGGTTGTGGAAAAACTCAGTTTTGTATAATGATGAGCATTTTGGCTACGTTACCTACCAACATGGGAGGATTAGAAGGAGCTGTTGTGTACATTGACACAGAGTCAGCATTTAGTGCTGAAAGGTGGGAGATTTTATTATTTTTCATTACAATGCTTTATTTTTGTAACTTATATACAGCATGTAACATTTACAAACAAGTTAACATTTTTTATCTTTGAGAATACAGAGTGTTAGATACTGTTTTAAAGGAATTTTCCTTTTAAAATTGACACAGGCAGCAATTTCTTTTTGCCTTTTCTATCCCTTTCTTATTGGTTTGAGTGGGGTTCCGGAATAAGCTGTGTTTTGCAGAAAGTCAGGAAGAAACAAGTTTAAGAAACAGAGAGAGGTATGTAAGTAGAAAATGGAGAAGAGGGAAAGTTAATAAGACAGACAAAAGGTAAGCTGCTTTGTAAGTAATTTCTAGTTGGAAGTAAAATATTAGTGAATGGAAAAATTGCAATTTTCAAAACATTTTTTGCTTGAGAAATATTTTACTTTAATCTTTGGAATAGTATGGTATTAAATGCAAGAAACACACTGACGGTCAATATATGCATGCTTAGAAAGAAAAGATTTCCTTAGTTTGGCAAGGACCTTTATTTTAACATTCTATGAGAAAGGCATTCAGTCATTTGTGTAACTCTTTATACCTGAAGATAAGTCTGATCTCCTCTTCCCCTGCTCTGATTGACGTTCATAAGTAACAGTGCTTTATATATCTAGAGAATGATTCAATTCTGTTTTCTTAGCCAAGGTATAGTATAGGTATAGTTCTTTGGGTCTTTCTCTAGTTATATCACAGTGAATCTTACTTATTTCTCTCTAAGAGTACTACAAAGATCAAAGTGTATTACCTGACCAGATAAATTCCAAATGGATTATTTTGCCTAGAGCTTACTTGCTTTGTTCTACATGTCTTGATTATGTATTCTTTCTAAGTATATGCCACTGGTTTGTCAGCTCTTTGAGTTTGTGTTATATCTTTGTATCTTGAAAGCCACATCCTATGACTGACACATACTAACTGCTCAGAAAATGTTTGATAAATGAAGGAATTGACAGGAATTGAAGGAATTGCTCTCAGATCGTGGAATCCAGATATCATATCCTACTAAAAGGAATGAGGGTTCCATGGGGGAATGGCTGATTCTAGCTATGGAGCAGAAAGTTTTGTTTGTTTGTTTTAGTAAAAGGCAAAAGATTTATTCAATCTGAAGAGAAGCCAGAGTATTAGGAGGTTTTTAAGTTGAGTCTGAAACATCTTATATGATAGCAAGAAAGCTATCAACGACTAGCTAAGGGAGTGTCAGAAGGACTCTGGAGTCAACCTGAAGAGCTCCCACTGGCCAAAGATGAAACAAATTGAGCACCAGTAGAACAATAATAGAAGTTGATTGAAACACATGGAATATGTTTAAATTCATGAGTCTATAATATTAAGAAATGGAAAGCAGGACTTCCCTGGTGGCACAGTGGTTGAGAATCCGCCTGTCAATGCAGGGGTCGTGGGTTCAAGCCCTGATCCGGGAAGATCCCACATACCGTGGAGCAACTAAGCCCGTGCACCACACCTACTGAGCCTGCACTCTGGAGCCCATGAACCACAACTACTGAGCCCGCATGCCACAACTACAGACACCTGCATGCCTAGAGCCTGTGCTCCACAACAAGAGAAGCCACTGCAATGAGAAGCCTGTGCACCACAATGAAGAGTAGCCCCCGCTCTCCACAACTAGAGAAAGCCCATGCGCAGCATCGAAGACCCAACGCAGCCAAAAATAGATAAATAAATAAAATGAAAAGCAACAAATTGATTACCATTGGAGAATTCTGGAGAAGCAACTTATTATTTTGGAAATAAGTTAAAAAAAAAAAAAAAGGAAATCAAGCATTTATTCTCTTTTCAATACGAACTGTATTACTAAGTAACAAATTACGAATTTGTATTACTAAGTAACAAATGTCTCTTTTATAGAAGTATTCCAATAATAAATGATGAAGGAATGATACAATATAACCAAATTATAAACCCTAATAATCTAGTGATCTAAGAACTGACTATTGTGATATAATAAATACATATTTTGTTGTCATCCTGGTTACTGACAAACAAACTTCTAAAACCTTTGGAATTTCCTGAGTGATAGAGCTGAGAGGAGCATAATTTGTTATTCGTAATTAGCCCCTTTCCAACCATACCTGAGTTTATGCTAACAAGATGACTCTTGGTGGGTCCCTAGATTGCATCTGAAGGGGGCTGGTAGCCAGAGGAACTGGTCATGTAATTATAGGGTTGAACTTTCAGCCCAACCTCCCCAACCTCTGAGGAGGGAAGAGGGACTAGAAATGGATCAATCAGCATTCCCATTTAATTAATCATGCCCATGTAATGGAGTCTCCACAAATCCCTCTAACTGATAGGGTTTGGAGAGCTTCTGGGTTGGTGAACACATTGAGGTGCTGGGGGGGATGGTACTCCTGATTTATAGCTGGTTGGTCTGAAGTACCAGAGGCCTGGGACTTGTGATTGATGTCTGAAGTGGGGGCAGTCTTGTGAGTCTGAGACTTTAACCTGCGGTGTCTGAGTTAACTCCTAGTAGTTAGTGTTAGAATTGAATTGACTTGTAGGACACCCAGTTGGTGTCCATAGGGAACTGGAAAATTGCTTAGTATAGAAAACCCACACATTTGGTGTCAGAAGTGTCGTGAATAAAAACCGTTCATAAACAGAAAAGTGTGCTAGCATCACAAAAAGGCAACCAGTCATTGTGGTACTTGCTGATGGAAGAATAATCAAACCAGAAAGTGATCAAGCTTTCAGATCCAACGACCAGTTTACAACATATACAGAGAAGAGAGCAACACGTGAAACTACACCCGAGGGATGTAATCAGAAAATCCAAACTGTGGAACACAACAAACAACAATTTGTAGGATTAAAAAAAAGAGTTGGAGGATAAACTTCTGGATTAAAAGAGACTTAAAAGATGTATCGAGGACATTTAGGTTGCTTCCATGTCCTGGCTATTGTAAATAATGCTGCAAAGAACATTGGGGTGCATGTGTCTTTTTGAATTATGGTTTTCTCAGGATATATGCCCAGTAGTGGGATTGCTGGGTCATATGGTAGTTCTATTTTCAGTTTTTTAAGGAACCTCCATACTGTTCTCTATAGTGGCTGTATCAGTTTACATTCCCACCAACAGTATTACTCAGCCATAAAGAGGAATGAAATTGGGTCATTTGTAGAGATGTAAATGGACCTAGAGTCTGTCATACAGAGTGAAGTAAGTCAGAAAGAGAAAAACAAATATCGTATATTAACGCATATATGTGGAATTTAGAAAAATGGTACAGATGAACCTCTTTGCAGGGCAGGAATAGAGACGCAGACATAGAGAATGGACCTGTGGGCACAGGGGGGAAGGGGAGGGTGGGATGAACTGGGAGATTAGGATAGACATATATACACTACCATGTGTAAACTAGATAGCTAGTTGGAACCTGCTGTATAGCACAGGAAGCTCAGCTTGGTGCTCTGTGATGACCTAGATGGGTGGGATGGGTGGGAGGGAGGTCCAAGAGAGGGGATATATGTATACGTATAGCTGATTCACTTCATTGTCCAGCAGAAACTAACACAACATTGTAAAGCAATTATACTTCAATAAAAAAAAAATTGAGCTTAACAAAAAGATGTATTGCTCACATCACATTGTACACCTTAAACTTAAACAATGTTATATGTCAATTATATCTCAGTAAAGCTGGGAAAAAGACATAGTGATCAATTGTAATGTGATAAACTTATTTGGATCTTTAACAAATAAATGGTAAAAAAAAAAACAAAAACAGAAGCATAAACATGTGACACCGCTGGAAATCTGAACGTTGAAACATATTTGATATTAAAGCCGATACAAATATATTTGATGCTAAATCTGGTAAAGACATTGGCTCACTCAGGTTGTCCAGGTGAAAGGTACTCTTTAAAATGCCAATGACTAGCTTTCAACTCATAAGCCAAGAAGGTATTAAATAGCCAATTAGGTAATAAATAGCTAATGTATAAATAGCTCTTACAAAGGTCCTGGGGCATTTGCTTAAAGAATTGAAGGATTAAGGTTATTCTGAAAACAGCAGTTTAGTTCACTGTAATTGGATTCTTGCTTTTTTTGCACCACTTTCAAAGCTGAGTTTACAATGTCTTCTTAAACTGTTGCATTATTTCATTGTTATCAGTATTACAGTTCAGAGTAGGTTAAAAACCTATCAGTGAATTAGGTGAAATCCAGTAGCAGGTGACTAGTCTACATTTTCCATATTAATTTGTGGAGATTTTTGTTTGTTTTTCTTTGTCTTTGCATTTAGTCTAATTGGCTACTTTTTGCATTCTCTGTATTAGTTATTTTCCTTCATTATCTTTTCCTGCCTATGTACATATTACTTAGTACTTGCATTAGAGGCAGGCTGGAAAATGGAGTGGTAAAATTTTTGTCCCTTTTGTTGGAATTATGTTGCATAATTCACAAGGAACTCTTATGAAGGTCATTTGAAGACAAGGGTTGAGATGTATATTGTTTTTATTTTTCTAGTCTATTCTCCACAACACTTGAAAAGTGTGATCATCTGGTGCTAGGGTCAGGTGGAATCAAAGGTCCCTATGCTCTTTTGTATAGATGCCAGACTTGGTGTTCTTATAGTGCCTTCTGGAGTTTGTCATGGCAGCTCAGAGCATGGAGCTGGCTCTGTGATGCTTGGTCACATTTCATTTGTGCTGTTACAATATTGTTTGATCCCTATTTGGAGTTACTGGGGAAGGTTGGTCAATCAGTTAGGAAAGCTTTCTCCTGCAAGCAACTGGATACACAAAGAACAGCGGCTTAAAAAACAAGAGGTTTATATTTTTCCCCATAACAGGAAGACCTGAGTAGGTGGTTGCTGGCACTGGTTCTGTCTCTCAGTGATGATAGAGACCTAGGGCTGGTACATTTTAAGCATAATATCCATTCTGTGCTCGAGTCAGTGAGAAGAGAAAGAGCCAATTATATCTTTTATCAGGAAAATATACTTTTCAGAGTAGCCGCCTCCTCCCCTCTGCTGATTTTCTTTTCACGCTCTGGAATCCTTCTGCAGATTTACCACTTGGTCACCCCTACATGCAAGGGAGGATGGAAAAGTGAGGGTAAAACATATTTGTAACAAGTGTGATGGGGCTGGTTAACATAACTGCCTGAGTAAAATTGGGGTTCCCATAGCAAGGAAGAAGTGGGAATGGATATTGGTAGGTAATTAATAGTGTCTGCCACAACTGGGATAGTTTTTGGACTTAGATAAAAGATGAAGCAGGAAAATATAAGACCCAAAAAGGAATATGCTTTAGCTTTCTGTATGTCTCTGTATGGATAATTGTCTCCATTTTGTCCTTCAAACAAGCTCTCCGAAAAGCACAAATGAGGGCTTCCCTGGTGGCACAGTGGTTAAGAATCCGCCTGCCATTGCAGGGGACACGGGTTCGAGCCTTGGTCTGGGAAGATCCCACGGGTTGCGGAGCAACTAAGCCCACGTTCCACAACTACTGAACCCACGTGCTGCAACCACCGAAGCCCACATTCCGAGAGCCCATGCTCCAAAACAAGAGAAGCCACCACAGTGAGAAGCCCGCACACTGCAATGAAGACCCAACGCAGCCAAAAATAAATTTAAAAAATAAATGAATTTAAAAAAATCAGTTAAAAAAGAAAAACACAAATGTGAAAGTGAATTGAAGGATTAACATGAAGGAAGATTAAAGGATTAACATATAGAGAATTTAGGGTAAGTGAAAAAAGTGGAAAATAATTTCTGTCAATAAGTTGCTAGATATCTTTTTATCAAGAAGGAGGAAAAAAACAGAGGAAGAATAAATAAAAACAAGTGAAGTTTAAAATGTATTAAAAAAAAAGAAAGGACTTCCTTGCTGACGCAGTGGTTAAGAGTCCGCCTGCCAATGCAGGAGACACGGGTTTGAGTCCTGGTCCAGGAAGATTCCACATGCCGTAGAGCAACTAAGCCCGTATGCCACAACTACTGAGCCTGAACTCTAGAGCCCGCCAGCCACAACTACTGAGCCCACGTGCCACGACTACTGAAGCCCGCACGCCTAGAGCCCGTGCTCCACAACAAGAGAAGTGACTGCAATGAGAAGCCCATGCACCACGACGAAGAGTAGCTCCCGCTTGCCGCAACTAGAGAAAGCCTGCACGCAGCAACGAAGATCCAACACAGCCCAAAAATAAAGAAAGAAAGAAAGAAAAAAAAGAAAAAAGAAAACCTTGAGGGTGGTATACTTAAAAGCACTTTGGCATGGTTAGTTATATATTTTTTTAAAGCAATACACTAGCTAGCTCATTTTTACATATTTTTGAGAAGTATGTTAATCATGCTTGTTCATCACAGGCTGCAATTGTATTTCTGTACTGCTTAATAATTAGATAATAGTATAATCTGGTGCTAAACCCTCAGGTACTCAGGGACTGCATTGGGGAGAGGGGAATGCTAAACAGGCAGAGTTCTGGATCTCCTTCTTCTGATTGATTCAGGAAAAGTCTGTTTTTATTTGTTTTACCTATTGGACTTATGCTTCGGGTCTCATATAGTCTTAGATGCTATATGCTGTACATACCTTGAGACTATGGATAAATAGGTTAGTGACCTGTCTATGGAAATTTTGGCAGCCATGAAAATTCCAGTATACATGAATTGAATGAATACTATATTATCCCTATTGGGGATAATTAGAAAAAGATGGAACTGGAGGTTAAGAATAAAAAAGGAGGTAATATGGATGGTAGTAGTAATAGAAATTTTTGAAATAAAACTTTGGGAGAAATAAAATGGATAAAGGAAAATAAAGCAATCTTAGAACTGCAAGTGGATATGTGTGTGCGGAGGACGGAGGGATCTGGGGAAGCAGGAGATGGGAGCCAGGACCCTGGAAGTTGGAGACTTGGGGAGGTGGGACATAGAATTGGAATTGTAAGAGGCAGAAGTAGACATTCCTGAGATGTCATGAGATCAGAAGAGCTTTGAAAACTAGGAAGAAAGATGTAGTCCAACAGGGGAGGAAGAAAATCAAGTAACCACAAAACTGTAAAATTACAACTATTATAACTAAGTATACAAAGGAGAGCTATATGTTGTGTTGGTACCATGTGGAAGCAATGGCCAAGCTTAGATCTGAAGGAAGTTTTGTACTTGGTATTAATGTCATTTCTGAGGGTGCCAAGTACCCTACAGCCAGTGCCCTTTAATTCCTACCAAACTACCTAGAGTATCACTCTTTCTGAACCAGTGTATCAGGGAGAGAGAGGCATGTAGTGGTAGTGCCCAGCATGACTTTGGCTGATTCTGGAGGCAATACCAGTGTGGTCTTAGGACCATTTACCTACTTGCTAGTTGGTACAAATCCAGATCTTTAACCCAGGGGGCAAACAACAGGGGAGATAAATTCCCTTTTACTATTTTTTGAGATGGTTTCATGAGTCTGAGTAGGTTTTTCTTAGTTCAGTTCCAGCTGTCCTATCATTTGTGAATCGAGGTGAATTAGTGGCGAGGGAGATCCTGAAGAGTTTTTATGATAGAAAATGAAAATTAGTCATAAGTACTTATTATCACTAAAACAAAACATTGGAATATTCTGGAATCTGTAAGGAACTAATAGATTCACGTTGTTATACTTTGTAATACCACAGTATTGAGCAAGTACATATTGAATTAATGAACAGGAAAGTATTACATGAAGCTTTGAGAAACCATAAACTTATATTTCAGCACATTTATGATGCTAGATTTCAACTAGAATTTTGGAAAACTTTTTTTTTTTTTTTTTTTTTACATTAAGCATGTGTTTGGTTTCAAGTTGGCACGTGGTCGCTAATGTAAAGCTTTTCTTTCCTTTTATAAAAGAGCTGTGAAGTAACAGGAGGAACTTATAACAAAAACCTTGATCTGAATCCAGTCTTCTCCACTTTAGTGAATGGTAATTCCATTTCTCCAGCTGCTCATCCGATTAGTCAAGAAATCCCTTCGATACTCTATGGAACTGTATCTGGAGTGCAGTTACTTCTAATCACCTGAGCTGTTCTCTAGGTCAAGTCATCATCTCTATCTGGACGACAGCACTAGCTGATCTTGCTGTCACCCTTGCCCCTCCGTAGCCTCTTCTACATTTGGTAGCTAGAGTGATTCTTTAAGAAAAGAAAAGAAGTTGGATCATGTCAGTCCTGATCCTAGGTTTCGCATTTTACTAAATGAAAACTAAAAAAAAAACCCCCAAAACTCACAAACATAGAAATCTTATGTGGTCTTGGCCCCTGGCTAGCTCTCTCACCTTATTTCCTTTTATTCCGCCTCTTGGTTCCTGTGTTCCAGCTACTACAAGCCTCCTTGTTATTCCTCCAACACCCCAGGCATCTTCCCACATCTGGACTTTTGCACGTGCTGTAATTCTCTCTTCCTGTGTGCTGTTTCACTGGATAGCCACATGGTTCACTTTCTCATCTCCCTTAAACCTTTGCTCAAATGTCACCGTATTAAAGAGGCTTTCCCAGACTACCCTCCATGAAATAGCTCTTACTTCTGTCTGTCACAATCTGTTCCCTTAACCTGATTCACTTTTCTTTAAAGCACATATTATCCGACATGTTAATATATATTTATTTGTTTGTCTTTGTCAGTAGCATGTAAGTTCCATGAGGGAAGGATTTTTTGGTTTAGTTTTGTTGTTGTTATTCATAGCTGTATCCTTAGGTCCTAGAATGGTGCCTCGCATATAGTAGGTCCTCAAATATTGAATGAATGAATCTTAAATGCATCTTTTGAAAAGAGTACTTTTAATAAAAAAGATGTCCACTAGATGGCACTGCTTTCAAATTTTATGTAATTAATGTTTGGAAGGAAAACATAAGATCTTTTCTTTCGCTTGCTGTAACCAAAAAAGATCTTTGTGGTGAAGATTGTCATAAGAAATTCTACGATTAATGTGAGGCATATAGAATACTACATTTGTATTTGGTTTTTGATTTATATATTTTTAGATACTTTTTCTAAAATAACATTTGGAGAAACTTATAGAAAATGACAGCATATTCGTATGTAAATATCCATTTGATACAGGTATTCAGCATGGTAACTGTGGATAAGGTTAGTTCAGGTCCACACATTGACCACCCTCCTTCTGAGGTGCCTTTAATGGAATGAGAGAGCAGAAATAGTTTCCAGAGCCTTTGACCATCAAGCCGCTGGTTGAACTCCAGCCTAGTGTTAGATTCAGAAAATTATTATCGTCTGTCAGCTGTTCAGTTGTTGTTGCCAATGACTTAGGTACTCTGAATCTGGTTCCTAATGCGACTGGGTATCCAAATTTTGAAAAACTTCCATGTTTCTGGCAGGTGTCACCATCCCTATCCTATTAAAAATCAGCAGGTTCCAAGTGTCAGAGCTTTTTATCTGACTTCTCTGACTAGCACTAAACTCAGCAAATAGTTGCCCTAATCAAGAAATTTACACATTTTCCCCAGACTCTCTAAATTTGCCCATTCTGCTTTGCCAGTGTCATCTCATTTCTTCTTGCTTTCATCACTTACCTCATTTCCTCCTTCTTTTCCAGTCCCTATGCCTCCCTCTCTCAAGTAGTTTTCCTGAATGGTCATTTGATCCATTCTGTACTCAACTTTTTACACAACTTTCGGTACTATTCCTTACTCCTAAAGTAATTTTTCCTCTTCCTGTTCGAACCAATGATGCCTTTTCTTTTCAAATTGTTCAAAATATACTTTTTGAAGAATGTTATTAACTAGTTTTATTTTTTTTCTTTCCTGTTTTAGAGTTTCTCTTTCATTTCTGAGTATGGCATATGTGAGGAACTTATTTTCCTCTCTTTAACATTCTCAGCCTCTTCTTGGAGCTCATTAACTATTTAGAAATGAAAACACTCTTCTGTAATACTTTTGTGTTGTTAAATGGAACATAAAATATAGTATTTTTATGTATATAGTATATATATACTATATATACTATAGTATATAGTATTTAGTATTTATTGTCCTTCCTCCCAGTCACCCTTGGATGGTTAAGTATGGGGCTGATAAAGTATCATTTTAAATAGGAGACAATTACACTCAAAGATTTACATTTTTGTATTTTTAGCCAGAAATATTTGAAATTTCTAGTACCACTCCATGTCCTGTATTAGTAACGATTATAGTTGCATCTGTTTCAACTTGTCACTCTCTAATGCTCGGCCTACCCCATGCATTAGATCTAGCTTTGAGGTCGGAATTCAGTGTTCAGAAAATAATTTTTTGTTTACTAAGGAAATATTGGACACATCCATTTGTTTAGAAAATAGTTTCCTGTTTACCAAGGAACTATTGGATAGCACTTATTTTGTATGTATTTAAGTTTTAATTGAGAAAACATATTTTTCTGGTCTGAGACATGGAGATTTACTGATATCTGATTATTAGAATGATAATATTCTATATTCAAATATATTTCATTTCTGAAAATGAAAGCATTTTTCTTATTTACTAAACATATGGTGCTAGTCAAATTTTCATTTGTAAAAAACCATATATTTTTATGTTAAACCTCAGAGATATTGCTTGCTCAGCATTAGATGAGATTAAAAGCCCTTGCTAGGCTTGTGCTCTGACTGGTAATCTCTTTTAGTGCTTACAAACGAGGGCTTACATTCCATAATTGTATATGAAGCCATTTTGCTTACACCTGCTCTTTTTTTTTTGATACCTGCTCTATTGATAAGGCTTTTTTTCCAGTGTTACTTACGGCTTATGAGTTTCCTAAGTAAAATTTATGTGGCCTTAAATATTGACTATTTATTTATTTATGTATTTTAATTTTTTGGTACAATTTTTAAAGGTTACTTTCCATTTAGTTATTACAAAATATTGGTTACATTCCCCATGTTGTACAATATACCCTCGAGCCTATCTTAAACCCAGTAGTTTGAACCTCCCACACCCCCAACCCTATATTGCCCCTCCCCTCCCCTCCCCACTGGTAACCATTAGTTTGTTCTCTGTATCTATGAGTCTGCCTCTTTTTTGTTATATTCACTAGTTTGTTGTATTTTTTTAGATTCCACATATAGGTGATAACATACAGTATTCATCTTTCTCTGTCTGACTCATTTCACTTAGCATAATGCCCTCCATTCATGTTGCTGCAAATGGCAAAAAAATATTGACTGTTTTTGCTTGTGCTATTTTTTCCTCCACAGACTGGTTGAGATAGCAGAATCTCGTTTTCCCAGATATTTTAACACTGAAGAAAAATTACTTTTGACAAGCAGTAAAGTTCATCTTTATCGGGAACTCAGCTGTGATGAAGTTCTACAAAGGTATGCTGTCTTAGATTTTGGTATTTTAGTAATACTTTGAAGGTTTATTTTTTGTTTTTCATGTTTTCAGCTTCTGAGTAAAAAAAAGTCCCTACATATTAGGATTATGAGAAATGATTATTTCAGTGTTCTTTATTTACTACTATTGGTTGAAGTATTTCTTTAAAAATGAAAAATATTTTAAATGAATAAAATGTTTTAGATTTAACTAATTAAGTGATATATTATCTACTGTTCCATTAACAAATTACCCCAAAGTTTAGCAGCTTAAAACAGTAAACATCTGTTATCTCACATAGTTTTTGAGGGTTAGGTATCTGGGAATGGCTTAGTTGAGTATTTCTGGCTCAGGGTTGCTCAAGAGCTTGCAGTTAAGCTGTTGGCCAGGGTTGTAGTCATCTCAAGGGTCGCTTGAGGCTGGAGAATCTTAGAGAATTCCAGGATCATTCATGTAGTTGCTGGAAGGCCTCCCTTTCTTCCTGGAGAGGCCTCTAGTTCTCACTATGTGGGTCTCTCCATAGGGCTGCTTACAACATGTTGTTGACTGAAAAAAAAAAAGCACACAACCTAAAAGTTGAGAATTATGTTTTATTCAGCAGACATACTGAGGACTTAAGCCCAGGAGGCAGCCTCTCAGATAGCTCTGAGGGACTGCTCCAAAGAGGTAAGGGAGAAGCTAGGATATAGGAGGTTTTGCAACAAAAACAAGGTAGTTGGAACATCAGAAAATTACTGTTAATTAAAGAAAAAACAAACATCTTGAGTTAATGAATTTAGCACTTTTCTATGTATGGGAAGATGCAAGAGTCTGGGCTCATTGAAATCATTCCTTTGATATGCACCTTAACTGTCTAGGGCCAGTATCTTGCTTTTCTCTATCCTGAATTCCCTCAGGGTGCACAGTCAGGGCAGCTGCAGTGGCTGATGGCTTGATGGCCTCAACATCTTTTGTTTACTGATGTGGCAGGCGACATTTTTGGTCCACAGTGGTTATCTTGCCTCCGCCAGAGCCAGTGCTCTGAGAGAGAGTGGGCAAGTAAGAAAGAGCCCAAGATGGATGCTGTAGTCTTTTACAACCTACTCTCAGAAACGGTGTACTGTCATTTTGTCATATGCTATTGGTTCACAGGACAACCCTGGTACAATGTGGGAGGGGACTCCACAAGGATGTGAATACCAGGAGGTGGGAGTAAATGGGGAGCATTTTGGAGCCTGGCTACGGCAAGCAGTTTTGCTCTAAACTGGAGCTTTAGCAGTATCATAAGAAAACCAAGGGGGCTACCCTGGTGGCGCAGTGGTTGAGAATCTGCCTGCCAATGCAGGGGACACGGGTTCGAGCCCTGGTCTGGGAAGATCCCACATGCTGCGGAGCAACTGGGCCTGTGAGCCACAACTACTGAGCCTGCGCGTCTGGAGCCTGTGCTTGCAACGAGAGGCCGCGACAGTGAGAGGCCCACGCACCGTGATAAAGAGTGGCCCCCGCTCGCTGCAACTAGAGAAAGCCCTCGCACAGAAATAAAGACCCAACACAGCCAAAATAAATAAATAAATAAATTTAAAAAAAAAGTGGATAGGGGCTTCCCTGGTGGCGCAGTGGTTGAGAGTCTGCCTGCCAATGCAGGGGACACAGGTTCGAGCCCTGGTCTGGGAAGATCCCACATGCCGCGGAGCAACTGGGCCCGTGAGCCACAATTACTGAACCTGCGCATCTGGAGCCTGTGCTCCGCAACAAGAGAGGCCGCGATAGTGAGAGGCCCGCGCACCGTGATGAAGAGTGGCCCCCGCTTGCCACAACTAGAGAAAGCCCTCGCACAGAAATGAAGAAAGCCCTCGCACAGAAACGAAGACCCAACACAGCCAAAAATAAATAAATAAATTAAAAAAAAAAAAAAAGTGGATAAGCAGTAAAATCTACATTTGAGCTGATACAAATTGTCAGAAGAGAAATAAATATCGACACGTTTCACATTTGAGGTAGATTAGGTAAATGTTTGATTAAAAAAAAAAAAAAAAAAGGAAACCAAGGAGTGAAGCTAAATGAAAACATTTTGGCCTGTTTCCAAAAGAGTGCAATATATATAGAAGAGCTGAAAATAATGTATGTTTATTGACTATCTGCAATAATTACTGTAACTTAGGGAAGAATAATTTGTTGTTTTAAAGGTAGTTAACGTTTCCATGCCCTATTTTTTTAAATTATACCTTAAATTTATCCACTGTTTTATAAATTCTGCTTTTACAGGATTGAATCCTTGGAAGAAGAAATTATTTCAAAAGGAGTTAAACTTGTGATTATCGACTCTGTTGCTTCTGTGGTAAGAAAGGAGTTTGATACACAACTTCAGGGCAACATGAGAGAAAGGAACAAGTTCTTGGCAAGAGAAGCAGCCTCTTTGAAGTATTTGGCTGAGGAATTTTCAATCCCAGTAAGTTTTTCTTTTTCTCTTTTTTTCCTCTTTCTTTCTTTTTTTCCTTTCTTTTATATTTTCACTAACCTATAACATAAAATAATATAATTAAAAGGAAATTAAAACATGACTTTTTAATGGTAGCACAGTCTAATTGCTATAGCAAATACCACCATCTTCTAAAATTTGTTCATCTCTTGAGATTATTTCGTCCTTTTCACAATTTGAGCCTAAGAAGATTTAAATATTGTTTTCCAAAGTTCCTATAGTCAGTACTTTTCTTCTCTCTCATTGTTTAGTTTTTGTGCATGTTTTTGTATTACTTTTATCACACTGAGATAAGTAATAAGTATTAAAACTCCATGAAATTGCCTGTGTCTATTTCTATACAGCTTTTTTTTTTTTATGGCGGAAGTTGTCAGTTTTATAAGTATTTAAGGTTTAGATATTGTTGTTGTGTTCAGTGCTGTTTTGTACACCATAGGATTTGGTTTGCTTCAAAAGCCAGAGGTTGATTTTTTAGGGTGTTTGGAGTGATAGTAATGAAAGCGTAAGTAAGGAAAACTTGAAAAATTACTCTTGGCATGACTTTCAGTAGTGGGAATTGTGATCAGGAAATCTGAAGATGAGGTGTATTGCAAGGGTTTGTGGTGGGTAAGCTACAAGGCATACATGAGTACTAAGTTATATTCCCATTAGCAGTGTGTGGAAGAGTGCAACTTGCTCTGAAGTCTCACCAACATTTAGCATTGTCAGGCTTTTCAATTTTAGCCATGCATCATCACAACAGAAGATAGGAAAATTCCTTAAACTGAGATGAAATTTAGTGATGATTTTATAATTTTTAGATTTGTTTGGAAAATTAAAACCTTGGATCTTTGTAACGTAGAGAATATGTACTGTTAGTGGAAACTACCACATAGCCTTTGAGATTTATAAACCTAAGCAAGAAGTCGAGGGAGAAAATATGGCATTCAAAAAGTTCTACATGTTTTAATGGCTTTTAAATTCATATTTTGGATTATATGGTATAATTCCTGGTGAATAGAGTGCTGTAAAGCTTATCTTGGATGATGCTTATCTTTTAAATTTTATTATGGTTGCTTAAAAGGACAAATTCAAATCCATATTTTCCCTGGTCAAGGAGAATAAGGGAATTTAAAAATATTTTATAGAGTTACTTGATTGAGTGGAAAAGTTAAGTATATATGTTTATTTTATTCATATTGTTGTCTGACTTAATCTTGTGTAAAATATGAAAATTCGCTTTTTAAAAGTTATATTTGTTTGTTTTTATTTATTTAAAATATTTATTTGTTTGCGCCGGGTCTTAGGTGTGGCAGGAGAGCTCCTTAGTTGCGGCATGCGAACTCTTAGTTGCGGCACGCATGTGGGATAGTTCCCTGACCAGGGATGGAACCTGGGCCTCCTGCATTGGGAGCGCGGAGTCTTATCCACTGCGCCACCAGGGAAGTCCCTGTTTGCTTTTAAATTGTAATTGTAGGCTAATATGTTTCAGTTTTTTCTGAGGTGATTATTTATTTTCCTGAGTGAGAAAGGGGCTCTGCTTTTCTTTGTTTTTAATAGAGCCCTTTGAAAGAATAGGTACTTAGTATCCCCATATCCTGCTGTCTTTGCCTTTGTTTTTCTGTTCAGAGGTAAATGCAGAATATAACATGTACTTATGTAACACAGTATGGTATTGGTTTTTCTGACAAATCAGTATTGGTTTTAGAAGGCTTTTGAAAAATACTTCCTTTAGGAAGTCTCAGAATTTTCCTAGCCTAATTACCTCACTTAAATGGAAAATCATAAACTTTTAAGCTTTTATGCTATACTTTGAATAGGTGGCTTCATATGGAAGTAAATGCCTTAAAAGGTGTGTTGTTTTCTGGTTCATCATACCTTTCAAATTAGCAAACCTTACGCTTCCTGGTACTTAAACGTGCCAACAAACATTCCTGCCCCAAGAAGTGTTTGCTGTTCCTCAGCCTGGAATATCCCTCCTCTATATCCATTATCCATATTGTCTCCTGTTATTAGTGAGGGCTTCCCTGACCATATAAGTATTAACCACACTCCCTGCCTCTCCATGTCTCTTATTATGCTTTATGTTCCTCCATCATAGTTTTCACCCTCTAGCATTATATATTTATGTTTATTGTTTGTGTGTCCCCACCACCCCATAGTACGGTTAAAAGGATTCTGTCTACTTTGTTCATGGCTTTATTCTCAGTACCAGGAATAGTGCCTAACGCATAGTAGGCACTCAGTAAATGTTTTTGAATGTATGAATTTAGATACTGCTTTTCTTCTTAGACTTGATTTAATCTTATGTATGTTTATACTGAACTTAAATTTTATTATTTGCTTTTATCTCTACTTTGATCCTATCTTTAATATTGTTTGCTATTTATAATAGTAATAAAATGTAACTTTAGATGGCAGAATCTTATTATATGGGAGCTGGACTCAGTTCACACTGGTGTCTTATAGGAAGAAAAAGAATTCTTAAGATTCTTAAACTTGGAAAAGGCTTTAGAGATCTAGATAGTGTCACAGAGCCAGGAATTGGAAGAGATTTATCTCAGTTTAGTAAAACTGTGGTAAGCGAATGTCTGATGGCCTCTGAAGATTGGGTAGAAAGCCAAGCATTCCAGCCTGTTCTTTGGCTGTGGATCTGAGATGGTGGATAGGGCCAGGATACCTGGCATTTTGATACACTCTAGTTATCTTCATTCAAATGAGAGTAAAGAGTAAAACCAACTTGGCTGTGGGTTGAGTACTTCATTGAATTTAAATATTTCTCTACAGTGAACTTTCAGTGCTTTTAAAATGTGGGAAAAAAGCTTAAAATATAATTTGTATTTAATTTTGATTGTCACATTGTGTATATGTTTGTGTATGGTATGTACAGTTGTCCCTCAGTATCTGCAGAGGCTTGCTTCCAGGACCCCTGCAGATACCAAAATCTGTAGATGTTCAAGTCCCTTATATAAAATGGTGGTCCTCCTTATCCGTGGGTTTTGTGTCCAGGGTTTTGCATCAAAAATTCTCCAAGTAAACACAGAATTGTAAAGCAACTATACTCCAATAAAAATTAATAAAAAATAAAAAAGTAAAATGTATCATAGATTAGAAAAAAAAATTCTCCAAGTGAGAATTTTTGATCCATGGTTGGTTGAATCCACAGATATGGAACCCATGGATATGGAAGATGATTATATGTGTGTTTGTATGCAAGTATGCCTGCGTGTGTGGAGAGTTCAACATCCTTTCTCAGTAATTGATGGAATTAATGGGCAGAAAGTCAGAAGACTTGGATAACATAATCAGTCAACTTCATCTAATCGGTATTTACAAAACATTCCATTCAAATGCCTGCAGAATATGTATTCCTTTCTGGTACACATGAGATATTCACCAATATAGACCATATTTGGGGACATACAATAAATCTCAACATACTTAAAAGATAGAAATCATACAAAGTGTGTTTTTTGACCCCAAGAGAATTAAACTAGAAATTGATAACAGAAACATGTCTGGAAAATCCACAGATATTTGGAAATTAAACAAAAACACTTCTAAATAACCCATGAGTCAAAGAATAAATCACAAGAGAACTTAGAAAATATTTTGAAGTAAATAAAAATGAAAATACAATATATCAAAATTTGTGGATTGCAGCTAAATCAGTGCTTAGAGGGAAGTTTATTTAATTAAATGCTTATACTGGAAAAGAAAAGTTTTCAAATCAGTGATCTAAGCTTGTAAAAAATACAAGAAGAAGAACAAATTAAACCCAAAATAAGCAGAAGGAAGGAAATAATAAAGATAAAAGCATGAATCCATGAAATTAAAAATAGGAAACAATAGAGAAAAGAATCAATGAAATAGAAAGCTAGTTCTTTGCAAAGATTAATAAAATTGATAAAACTGTCCCCAGACTGACCAAGAGAAAAACAAATTAGCAATATCAAGAATGAAAGAGGGGATATCACTGAAGGTCCTACAAATATTAAATGAATAATAAGGGAATGTTATGAGCAACTTCATTTCAGTAAGTTTGATAACTTAGATGAAATGGACAGATTCTTTGAAAGACACAAACTATCAAAGCTTACTGAGGAAGAAAGAGATAACCTGGATAGTTCTATATCTGTTAAAGAAGTTGAATCTGTAATTAAAAATCTCACAAAGAAAATGCTAGGTCCAAAGTCTTTACTGGTAAAATCTATGAAACATTTAAGGGAGAAATAATGTCAATTCTATACAAACCTTCCAGAAAATTTATAAGAAAACTACAGAGTGGTGTTCCTCATGAACATAAATACACAAATCCTTAAAATATATTAACAAATTAAATTCAGCAATAAATAAAAAAGATAACTGCATCATGACCAAGTACAGCTTATTTCAGGAATGCTTCATTGATTTTGAATGCAACATTAAAATATAAAATTTACTACAGCAACACATTAAAAAAAAAGGATCATCTCAGTAGATGTAGGAAGGAAAAACAATTGACAAAATTCATTAGCTATTCATGATGAAAACTCTGAGCAAACCAGGAGTAGAAGGGAACTTTCTCAACCTGATAAAGGGCATCTACTAAAAAACTACAGCTAACATCATACTTAATGGTGAAATATTGAATTCTTTCTTCCTAAGATTGGGAATAAGGCAGAGATGGCCTATTCTTGCCATTTCTAATCAACAGTGTATTGTAGACTCTAGCCAGTGTGATATGGCAAGAAAAAGAATTTAAGTATACCTGTATTTAGATTAGAAAAGAAGAAATAAGACTATCTTTATTCATAGACAATATGATATGTTTGGTAGAAAATCCCAAAGATTTTACCCAAAAAGCTACTAGATTTAACAAGTGATTTTAGCAAGATTACAGGATATGAGAATCGATATATAGAAATTAATTGTTTCTCTATATGCTAGTGGTGAACAATTAGAAACTGAAACTGAAAACCTATACCATTAATAAGAATACCAAAACCATGAAATCTTGGTGATAAATGAAACAAAATATATGTCAGATTTTCATACTGAAAACTATAAAGCATTGATGAGAGAACTCAAAGTAGACCTAAATAAATGAAAACATAGCATGCTCATGGACTGAAGACTCACCAGTGTCAAGATGTTCATCCTCTCCAAATTGCTCTATGTATTCAATACACAATCCCAATCAAAATCCCAGTAGGCTTTTGGGTAGAAGTCAACAATCTGACTGTGAAATTTAGGTAGAAAAGCAAAAGATAGAGAACAGTTAGAACAATTTATAAAAAGGAAAGCATAGTTAGAAGACTCACACTCCCTGATTTTAAGACCTACTAGAAAGCCACAATAATTAAGACAGTGTTGTATTGGTGATAGGATTGACACCAGATCAATGGAACAGAATAGAGAGTGCAGAAATAAATCCATAGATTTACAGTCAGTTAATTTTGAACAAAGATGCTAAGGTCATTCAATGGAAAAGGGATAGTTTGTCAACAAATTGTGCTAGAACCATTGGATATCCATATGTAAAAAACAAACAAATCTTGACTTGCACTATTATAGAAACCCAACTCAAAATGGTTTACACACTGTAACATAAAACCTAAAACTATAAAACTTCTGGAAAAAAAACATGGGAGAAAATATTTGTGGCCTTGGGCCAGGCAAAGATTTTTTAAATGACATTAAAAATATGCACCAGGGACTTCCCTGGTGGCGCAGTGGTTAAGAATCCGCCTGCCGATGCAGGGGACACGGGTTCGAGCCCTGGTCCGGGAAGATCCCACATGCCGCAGAGCAACTAAGCCTGTGCACCACAACTACTGAGCCTGTGCTCCAGAGCCCGCGAGCCACAACTACTGAGCCCACGTGCCACAACTACTGAATCCCACACGCCTAGAGCCCGTGCTCTGTAACAAGAGAAGCCACCACAATGAGAAGTCCGTGCACCGCAATGAAGAGTAGCCCCTGCTCGCCACAACTAGAGAAAGCCCACACACAGCAATGAAGGCCCAATGCAGCCAAAAATAAATAAATTTATTAAAAAAAAAAAAAGAACCATAAAAAATTAACATTTCTATTCTTTGAAGATACTTAAGAAGATGAAAAAACAAGCCACAGACTAGGAGATAATATTTGTGTAACTCATATGTTAAAGGACTGGTAACTAGAAATATAAAGGACTATGAAAACTCAGTAACAATCTAATTTTAAAAATGGGCAAAAAAATGGGCAAAAGATTTGGATAAACACTTCAGCAAAGAAGATATACAGGTGGCAAATAAGTGCTCAAAATTATTAGTCATTAGGGAAATGCAAAGTAAAATCACAATGAAATACTACTATACACCTATTAGAATGGTTCAAAAAACAAAAGCAAAAACCCTGACAATACCAAGTACTGACAAGGATACATGGATACAGAGCAGCTCGAATTCTCCTACATGCTGACGGAAATGCTAGATGGTATTGCCACCTTGGAAAACATTTTGACCATTTCTTGTAAAGTTAAACATCTACTTTAACTATATGACTGAGCAATCTTTCTCCTAGGTATTTTTTTTTACCCTAATAAATGATATATATCATGCAAAAATCTGAAAATGTTTTTAGTAGTGTAATTCATAATCACCAAACACCAGAAACAACCCAAACAGATCTGGGTTAGAATTCAGACTCCTCCATTTACTACCTGTATAACTATAACTTAATTACTTTTCTGTTTTTCAGTTTCCTAATGTGTAAAGTGAGAGTAATAATGCCCAACTTTATTTTTATTTATTTATTTTTAAAATAAATTTATTTATTTATTTTATTTTTGGCTGCGTTGGGTCTGTGTTGCTGCACATGGGCTTTCTCTAGTTGAGACAAACGGGGGCTACTCTTTGTTGCAGTGCGTGGGCTTCTCATTGTGGTGGCTTCTCTTATTGCGGAGCACGGGCTCTAAGCACGTGGGCTTCAGTAGTTGTGGCGCTCGAGCTCAGTAGTTGTGGCACACAGGCTTAGTTGCTCTGAGGCATGTGGGACCTTCCCGGACCAGGGATGAAACCCGTGTCCCCTGCATTGGCAGGTGGGTTCTTAACCACTGTGCTACCAGGGAAGTCCAGTAATGCCCAACTTTAAAACAGTGGGATAGTGCCCATTTTTCAGTAGATCCTTGGAAAAGAGGATAGTACTTAAAAAAAAAAAGTATTTCCCTTATAGTAGTAATTGGTTGTTCTTTTGAATTAAATATACTTAGCACAGAGGCTCATATACAGCTTAACAAATAAAAAAAGCTGTAAGGAGCCCTTATATCTAATATTTAACACCTTCCTTTTATAAATCAGAGAATCTTATTGTCTTATTTCCTTCCAGAAACAGTAATACTTTGTTTCCCACTTGTTTGCTCCAGGACTTTCAGATGCCAGTGAGCCCATACTCATTTTGCCCTGTTAACTAACTGTGCCAAAGGTCAGTAAACTTCTGTGAAGAGCCAGATAGTAATATTTTAGGCTTTGTGGGCCCTAATGTCTCTGTTGTAACTACTCAACTCAGCCATGGTAGCATAAAAGTAGCCATAAACAATTTGTAAACGAATGGGTATGGTTATAGTTCAATAAAACCTTGTTTACAAAACCAGATAGAGGGCCATGGGCCCCAATTTGCCATCCCCTGATCTGGACCCTTCTCTTTTCTCTCTAGCCGTGGACCCAGGGCTGGTGCTACCAGTAGATTAAGGAATTTGGAGGAAAGGTACGAGAGCAGTCTGCTCATAAAGCAGTGTTTTCTCAAACTAGTTTAAGGCATTGGCCCCTTTTAAATGCAAGTGATATGCTCTTAACCCCCATTTCTGACTTCAGATTTATTATAATATCACAGAAATATATAGAATTATAGGGGCTTCCCTGGTGGTGCAGTGGTTGAGAATCTGCCTGCTAATGCAGGGGACACGGGTTCGAGCCCTGGTCTGGGAAGATACCACATGCCGCAGAGCGGCTGGGCCTGTGAGCCACAATTACTGAGCCTGCGCGTCTGGAGCCTGTGTTCCGCAACAGGAGAGGCCGCGATAGTGAGAGGCCCGCGCACTGCGATGAAGAGTGGCCCCCGCTTGCCACAACTAGAGAAAGCCCTCGCACAGAAACGAAGACCCAACACAGCCATAAATAAATAAATAAATAAATAAATAAATAAATAAACAGAGCAGCCCTAAACTTTAAAAAAAAAAAAAAAAGCAGATGTTCAAATGTCAACATCTAAAGATCAGTCCTTGAAAACCCTAAGTCCACTATAAATAGCTACAGATTTGTATCTATTTAAAAAAAAAAAAATTATAAAACTAGCTAATAACTCTTCATATTAAATCATACTTATGAAACCATAAAAATGGGTTGTATTGAATAAACAATACTATTCAAAGTAATTATTCTAATGTTATAGATGATCATTTGCTAAATTAAATTATCACTTGCAATATAAATATCTTATAGCATAGCTTCTTTTGAATTATATGTGTGCGTGTGTGTGTGTGTGTGTGTGTGTGTATGTGTATTTACTGTAGTTCATATGATGACTCAACTTTGAACTACTACAAAACCTTCTTCTGTTTGGGAAGGGTAACATCATTTGGCCCTTACCTGGGCATGAATGCATTTACGTTTGAATTCTGCCATTACTTTTTTCTTATTAGTCTCTGACAATTAAAATTGTACCACTTGACATCACTTGATTGAAAATATCCATTAATATCTGTTGGCAGTTTTTAATTATAAAATGCCTATACTAATATTTTGAGGCTATCATTGAAATGGAAATATAAAATTTAAAAATTCTCAGAGACAATTTACAAAACTTTGAATATGTTCACCGACTACAGTTTGAGAAACACAGTTGTACTAGTCTCGTAGAAGTTTTTTCCTGAAATTTGTGGGGGAAGTTTAAGGGACACTCTGCTATTGGGATGTAGGATGAAAAACCTTTGTCTTTTTTTTTTTTTAAATTGAAGTGTAGTTAATTGACAATGTTTTGTTTGTTTCAAGTGTACAGCAAAGTGATTCAGTTATACATATACATATATGTATATATTCTTTTTCAGATTCTTTTCCATTATAGAAGATCTTTGTCTTTTTAAAGTGTGTCCATGCTAGTATTAGAAAAAACAGTAGGCTCTAAAACCATTTATAATTAATGAAAATAACATAAGAGAAGAATTTAAATATTACCTGTATAAAATAAATTGTGGTTATGGTTATTTATGTTGCTTGTTATCATTGATTTCTAAATATCGTACAAAACAGTTATTATACATATTGTTAATTATGTATCAGGTTAAAATAATGAGATTTTCTTGCCAAAAAAGACCTTTAGACCTTAAGGTCTAAAGATCATTTAGATTAGCTCCTTCATTTTATAGATGACACTGAGGCCGAGAGGTGACCTTACTTGTTCTCCTATTTTTAGCATAGGAGAGGGCAGATGAATGGGTAGAATGTAAGGTCTTTTGGGTGCCAGTTCTGAGGTTTTTTCCTACAGTAGGATTCTCTTTTTTTCTGAGATCTACAGAATGATGGTGGTGCTTCTTTGAAAATGCTTCCAATGCATCCTGAACAGGCCCGTACAAATACCAGAAAAGTGCACAAAATGCCAAGATCTAAATTTTTACTGTTTCAGAGAATTTTCAACACGGTAACTTCAGTTGTTGGTATATGAGTAGCACTGAAGTTTCCTGTCTCTTTCCCCTCTATCTTCTTTTACCTTCATTTCTTGATATTGTACAAATGTTTTCTGCTGTAAGGGAACTAGTACCAGTTACCAATATTTAGAAAACTGGTATATCAAGAAAAATTTGAATATACTATTTAAACATTCTAAGAAGGAAAAGTCTTATTTTCATTGAAAGTTGTTAAAATCCAAATTATTTTACTGAGATGTGGTTTTGACAGGTTTTTCTCTTGTTGCCATCTGTTTTCTTGATTTTCTCTTGTTTCTGTCTGTGTTATTGATTGTATGTTTTTTGAGAAAATGCATTGCTCTAATTTATTGCATAATGCGATTTCTTTTGAAATATTAATGCTCATAAAATATTTAAAGCTGTTTAGAAAAATGAATTAAAATGTATATTCTCTATTATCATATTTTAAGGACATAAGGGTTTAAAATCTTTGGCAAGTGGAAACTATTTGTTTTTGTTTTGAGGCAAATATTACAAGGTTAAACTTTTTATTATTATTTGACAAAAGCATAAAAATATTTTTTTTCTCAGTTTAATGGTAAATTTCATATGGGCCAGAATTTCTCTTCTTTTACTTTTAGCTGTCCCATCATGCAAAGTGGGTTTAACTTATAGGATTATGACTTATCTTAGATACTAATAAATATTGAAAATTAAAAAAAAAGGAAGCTAGGCCAATGCGTTTAAAATAATTAAAGTTTTGTTAATTACAAAATTGTAATAGAATGTTTATGACTTGTGAGATCGAGGAAAAAGATATGTATGAACCCAATTTTAACATTTATTCTCGTCATAAATGTAAAAATTCAGGACTTGCATTTCTGTGAAAGCCTAATGAAGTTTCTCTAATTGTGAAATAGAAACCCTACACTCTAGATATATGTAACTAAGCCATTAAAACTCTAGAGTTACATTTTATTGTTGTGTAATGTTACTGTATGATTTTTCAGAAATCATATAATTTTTGGTTTACTTTGATTACTTTCATATTAATTACTGAAAGCAAACACTGGGAATTCTATGAGGTAAGAAAAGTCTTTTACATTTTTTTTTGTTTTTCTTAAGTGCCTTGTGTTTGCTAACTCACATTTGAAGTCAGATTATCCTTAAAGATGCCCTATATTCATTCAGGTGGCTGAAACTCATAGACTAGACTAAACCTTTATTTTATTTCATTAGTTAGTGAGAATAATTCTAGAAAAATTATATCTTTCCTTTGTGTAGCTCTTTATAATTTATAAAACTTTGTTTTTATTGGTTTTTAAAAAAAATAAATTTATTTATTTATTTATTTTTGATTGTGTTGGGTCTTTGTTGCTGTGTGCGGGCTTTCTCTAGTTGCGGCGAGTGGGGGCTACTCTTCCTTGCGGTGCGTAGGCTTCTCATTGCGGTGGCTTCTCTTGTTGGGGAGCACGGGCTCTAGGTGCACGGGCTTCAGTAGTTGTGGCGTGAGGGCTCAGTAGTTGTGGCTTGTGGGCTCTAGAGCACAGGCTCAGTAGTTGTGGCGCACGGGCTTAGTTGCTTCACGGCATGTGGGATCTTCCTGGACCAGGGCTTGAACCCGTGTCCCCTGCACTGGCAGGTGGATTCTTAACCACTGTGCCACCAGGGAAGTCCCAAGTCCTTGTTTTTATTGTTGACTAGAGCAAAAAGCTAGAAACAATTTAAGATTAATGAGTGGGTGATTGGCTAAATTAATGGTGGAACATCCATACAATGGAATACTGTGTTGTTAAAACGAATGAGATAACCCAGAAATGTATTCACAGGTTGTGTAGGAAAGTATTAACTCAGCTGGGGTGGGTTGCTCAAACCCAGCATATTCCCAAGGAAGTCTTATCTTCAGGACTGCCAGCTCCTGGGAAATGAACTCAGAGCCTTTGGAATATTCTGCTTAATAAGAGTGTTTTTGTATGCCTGATGCCTTGGTCCACACAATACCAGTTGAATCAGGTAGTTTATGCAAACAATGTGATTTATGGAGAACACCTATTTGGCTCTGGGGACTAGAATCTCAGTAGCTAAGGTCAGTCATGCAGGCCCTGCATAGTATGTGACTGACTCCCAGTAAAAACTCTGGACACCAGAACTTGGGTGAGCTTTCCTGGTTGACTTTGCTTCACATGTGTTGTCACACATCATTGCTGGGAGAATTAAACACGTCCATGCAACTCCACTGTGGGATGACACTTGGAAACTGGTACCTGGTTTCTCCTGGGCTTTGCTCATCCTCCTTTTCCTCTTTGCTTATATCAATCTGTATCCTTTTGCTGTACTAAACCATAACTGAGTGTAAGAGCTTTTCTGAGTCCTGTGAGTCCTTTCAGTGAATCATTGAGCCAGAAAGTGGTGTTAGAGACCCCTGACACACAGGGGCATCAATAGATAGGTGCAAGAATGTTTATGGGAGCTTAACTTAATTGCTCAAAACCGGCAAAATTTAGTTATTAGTATTGCATCAACCTTAATTTATTGGTTTTGATCATTGTACTATGATTATATAAGATGTTAACATTAGGAGAAACTGGGTGAAGAGCATACTGGAACTCCCTGTACTCTTTTTGCAACTATTTGGTGAATCTAAAATTATTTCAAAATAAAAAGTTAAAAAAAGAGAGTGTGTTGGGGTGCTTTTATGTTCATAAATTGGCTCTGGAAGCTCATTAAGAAACTCCATTGGTGGCATTTGGAGAAGGAAAACAGGGGCTGGAAGAGGACTTCTATTTGATGCACTGGATCTCTTCCATTTAGTTGTCTGGTCCTGTAGATATTACCTAATACCTCTTCAATTTAAATGCTGCTCTTCATCTTTCAGCAAATCTATCTGCTCCATTTTCAATGTGTATTAAGTACCATCATCAGATTAATTCCCATCATCTTCAATGCTATCTACCCTGGTTCTGGGTGGTTAAGAGTACTGGCTTTGGAGTTAGATGTGGGTTTGAATCATAGCTTCATTGTTTGCTAGTTTTATGACCTTGAGTAAGTTATTTATCCTAGTTCGAACTCTTAGTTTCCCATTTGAAAAATGGGGATAATAATATCTGACTCATAGGGGTGTGAGGATTAAATGAGACAATGTCTGTAATGTTCTTTGTACAATGTTTGACACATTCAGTAAGAGGTAGCCATTAATCATTAACTTTAGTAGTTACCTCATTCCAGGTGCTTGGTATATTTTATCTCTCTCCTCCTGTTTTTTTTTGTTTTTCCTCAGAAGGCTGCAAGCTCCTCAAAAGGAAAAATCATGTCTTACGGCTGTATCCCCTTCTAGCTGTTCTGTTGTTGGTTGCTGTTACTGCCTAACCCTCCTATACTTGGTTCACTCACTTATTCTTTGGATCTCAGTCACTCTTCTATTTTTTTTTTTTTTAATCTTTTTAACACAGACTTTATTGAAACATAATACTAATACAGAAAAGTACACAAATTATAAATGTATACGTCAATAAATGTTCACAAAGTGAGCACATTTGTATAGTCAGCACTAGATAAAGAAACGGACCATTACCCCAGAAGCCCTCATGTCCCCCTTCTAATCAAGGGTAACCAATATCCTGACTTCTTACAACACCAGAGGTGAGTTCTATGTATCTTTGAAATTTAATAAATGGAATCATTTAGTTAATACTTTTTCTGTGTCTGGTTTCTTTTGCTCAGCATTGTATTTGTGAGATGAATTCAGTGTAAGCATGTAATTTAAGGTTTTTTTCTTTTTTGAATTTAATTTAATTTATTTTTTTATACAGCAGGTCCTTATTAGTCATCAATTTTATACACATCAGTGTATACATGTCAATCCCAATCGCCCAATTCATCCCACCACCACTCCCACCCCCCACCACTTTCCCCCCTTGGTGACCATACGTTTGTTCTCTACATTTGTGTCTCAATTTCTGTCGTGCAGACCGGTTCATCTGTACCATTTTTCCAGGTTCCACATATATGCGTTAATATACGATATTTATTTTTCTCTTTCTGACTTACTTCACTCTGTATGACAGTCTCTAGATCCATCCACGTCTCTACAAATGACCCAGTTTCGTTCCTTTTTATGGCTGAGTAATATTCCATTGTATATATGTACCACATCTTCTTTATCCATTCGTCTGTCGATGGGCATTTAGGTTGCTTCCATGACCTGGCTATTGTAAGTAGTGCTGCAATGAACATTGGGGTGCCTGTGTCTTTTTGAATTATGGTTTTCTCTGGGTATATGCCCAGTAGTGGGATTGCTGGGTCATATGGTAATTCTATTTTTAGTTTTTTAAGGCACCTCCATACTCTTCTCCATAGTGCCTATATCAATTTACATTCCCATCAACAGTGCAAGAGGGTTCCGTTTTCTCCACACCCTCTCCAGCATTTGTTGTTTGTAGATTTTCTGATGATGCCCATTCTAACTGGTGTGAGGTGATACCTCACTGTAGTTTTGATTTGCATTTCTCTAATAATTAGTGATGTTGAGCAGCTTTTGATGTGTCTCTTGGCCATCTGTATGTCTTCTTTGGAGAAATGTCTATTTAGGTCTTCTGCCCATTTTTGGATTGGGTTGTTTGTTTCTTTAATATTGAGCTGCATGAGGTGTCTATATATTTTGGAGATTAATCCTTTGTCTGTTGATTCGTTTGCAAATATTTTTTCCCATTTTGAGGATTGTCTTTTCGTCTTGTTTATGGTTTCCTTTGCTGTGCAAAAGCTTTGAAGTTTCATTAGGTCCCATTTGTTTATTTTTGTTTTTATTTCCATTACTCTAGAAGGTGGATCAAAAAAGATCTTGCTGTGATTTATGTCAAAGAGTGTTCTTCCTATGTTTTCCTCTGAGAGTTTTATAGTGTCCGGTGTTACATTTAGGTCTCGAATCCATTTTGAGTTTATTTTTGTGTATGGTGTTAGGGAGTGTTCTAATTTCATTCTTTTACATGTAGCTGTCCAGTTTTCCCAGCACCACTTATTGAAGAGACTGTCTTTTCTCCATTGTATATCCTTGCCTCCTTTGTCATAGATTAGTTGACCATAGGTGCGTGGGTTTATCTCTGGGCTTTCTATCTTGTTCCATTGATCTGTGTTTGTTTTTGTGCCAGTACCATATTGTCTTGATTACTGTAGCTTTGTAGTATAGTCTGAAGTCAGGGAGTCTGATTCCTCCAGCTCCGTTTCTTTCCCTCAAGACTGCTTTGGCTATTTGGGGTCTTTTGTGTCTCCATACAGATTTTAAGATTTTTTGTTCTAGTTCCGTAAAAAATGCCATTGGTAATTTGATAGGGATTGCATTGAATCTGTAGATTGCTTTGAGTAGTATAGTCATTTTCACAATATTGATTCTTCCAAGCCAAGAACATGGTATATCTCTCCATCTGTTGGTATCATCTTTAATTTCTTTCATCAGTGTCTTATAGTTTTCAGCATACAGGTCTTTTGTCTCCCTAGGTAGGTTTCTTCCTAGGTATTTTATTATTTTTGTTGCAGCGGTAAATGGGAGTGTTTCCTTAATTTCTCTTTCAGATTTTTCATCATTAGTGTATAGGAATGCAAGAGATTTCTGTGCATTAATTTTGTATCCTGCAACTTTACCAGATTCATTGATTAGCTCTAGTAGTTTTCTGGTGGCATCTTTAGGATTCTCTATGTATAGTATCATGTCATCTGCAAACAGTGACAGTTTTACTTCCTCTTTCCTAATTTGTATTCCTTTTATTTCTTTTACTTCTCTGATTGCCGTGGCTAGGACTTCCAAAACTATGTTAAATAAGAGTGGTGAGAGTGGACATCCTTGTCTTGTTCCTGATCTTAGAGGAAATGCTTTCAGGTTTTCACCATTGAGAATGATGTTTGCTGTGGGTTTGTTGTATATGGCCTTTATTATGTTGAGGTAGGTTCCCTCTATGCCCACTTTCTGGAGAGTTTTTATCGTAAATGGGTGTTGAATTTTGTCAAAAGCTTTTTCTGCATCTATTGAGATGATCATATGGTTTTTCTTCTTCAATTTGTTAATATGGTGTATCACTTTGGTTGATTTGCGTATATTGAAGAATCCTTGCATCCCTGGGATAAATCCCGCTTGATCGTGGTGTATGATCCTTTTAATGTGTTGTCGGATTCTGTTTGCTAGTATTTTGTTGAGGATTTTTGCATCTATATTCATCAGTGATATTGGTGTGTAATTTTCTTTTTTTGTAGTATCTTTGTCTGGTTTTGGTATCAGGGTGATGGTGGCCTCATAGAATGAGTTTGGGAGTGTTCCTTCCTCTGCAAGTTTTTGGAAGAGTTTGAGAAGGATGGGTGTTAGCTCTTCTCTAAATGTTTGATAGAATTCACCTGTGAAGCCATCTGGTCCTGGGCTTTTGTTTGTTGGAAGATTTGTAATCACAGTTTCAATTTCATTACTTGTGATTGGTCTGTTCATATTTTCTATTTCTTCCTGGTTCAGTCTTGGGAGGTTATACCTTTCTAAGAATTTGTCCTTTTCTTCCAGGTTGTCCATTTTATTGGCATAGAGTTGCTTGTAGTAGTCTCTTAGGATGCTTTGTATTTCTGCGGTGTCTGTTGTAACTTCTTTTTCATTTCTAATTTTATTGATTTGAGTTCCTCTCCCTCTTTTTCTTGATGAGTCTGGCTAATGGTTTATCAATTATGCTTATCTTCTCAAAGAACCAACATTTTTGATCTTTGCTATAGTTTTCCTTGTTTGTATTTCATTTATTTCTGCTCTGATCTTTATGATTTCTTTCCTTCTGCTAACTTTGGGTTTTGTTTTTCTTCTTTCTCTAGTTCCTTTAGGTGTAACGTTAGATTGTTTATTTGAGATTTTTCTTCTTTCTTGAGGTAGGCTTGTATAGCTATAAACTTCCCTCTTAGAACTGCTTTTGCTGCATCCCATAGGTTATGGATCGTCGTATTTTCATTGTCATTTGTCTCTAGGTATTTTTTGATTTCCTCTTTGATTTCTTCAGTGATTGCTTGGTTATATAGTAACGTATTTTTTATCTTCCATGTGTTTGTGTTTTTTACGTTTTTTTCCCTTTAATTGTTTTCTAGTCTCATAGCATTGTGGTCAGAAAAGATGCTTGATATGATTTCAATTTTGTTAAATTTACTGAGGCTTGATTTGTGACCCAAGATGTGATCTATCCTGGAGAATGTTCCATGCACACTTGAGAAGAAAGTGTAATCTGCTGTTTTTGGATGGAATGTCTTATAAATGTCAATTAAATCTATCTGGTCTATTGTGTCATTTAAAGCTTGTGTTTCCTTATTAATTTTCTGTTTGGATGATCTGTCCATTTGTGTAAGTGAGGTGTTAAAGCCCCCCACTATTATTGTGTCACTGTCGATTTCCTCTTTTATAGCTGTTAGTAGTTGCTTTATGTATTGAGGTGCTCCTATGTCGGGTGCATATATATTTATAATTGTTATATCTTCTTCTTGGATTGATCCCTTGATCATTATGTAGTGTCCTTCCTTGTCTCTTGTAACATTCTTTATTTTAAATTCTCTTTTATCTGTTATGAGTATTGCTACTCCAGCTTTCTTTTGATTTCCATTTGCATGGAATATCTTTTTCCATCCCCTCACTTTCAGTCTGTATGTGTCCCTAGGTCTGAAGTGGGTCTCTTCTAGACAGCATATGTATGGGTCTTGTTTTTGTATCCATTCAACAAGCCTGTGTCTTTTGGTTGGAGCATTTAATCCATTCACGTTTAAGGTAATTATCGATATGTATGTTCCTGTGGCCATTTTCTTAATCGTTTGGGTTTGTTTTTGTTGGTCGTTTTTTTGTATTGTGTTTCCCACTTAGAGAAGTTCCTTTAGCATTTGTTGTAGAGCTGGTTTGGTGGTGCTGAATTCTCTTAGCTTCTGCTTGTCTGTAAAGCTTTTGATTTCTCCGTGGAATTTGAATGGGATCCTTGCCAGGTAGAGTCATCTTCGTTGTAGGTTTTTTCCTTTCATCACTTAAGGTATATCATGCCACTCCCTTCTGGCTTGTAGAGTTTCTGCTGAGAAATCAGTTGTTAACCTTATGGGAGTTCCCTTGTATGTTATTTGTCATTTTTCCCTTGCTGCTTTCAATAATTTTTCTTTGTCTTTAATTTTTGCCAATTTGATTACTATGTGTCTCGGCGTGCTTCTCCTTGGGTTTATCCTGTATGGGACTCTTTGTGCTTCCTGGACTTGGGTGGCTATTTCCTTCCCCATGTTAGGGAAGTTTTCGACTATAATCTCTTCAAAGATTTTCTCTCGTCCTTTCTCTGTGTCTTCTCCTTCTGGGACCCCTATAATGTGAATGTTGTTGCGTTTAATGTTGTCCCAGAGGTCTCTTAAGCTGTCTTCATTTCTTTTCATTCTTTTTTCTTTATTCTGTTCTGCAGCAGTGAATTCCAGCATTCTGTCTTCCAGGTCACTTATCCGTTCTTCTGCCTCAGTTATTCTGCTATTGATTCCTTCTAGTGTAGTTTTCATTTCAGTTATTGTATTGTTCATCTCTGTTTGTTTGTTCTTTAATTCTTCTAGGTCTTTGTTAAACATTTCTTTCATCTTCTCGATCTTTGACTCCATTCTTTTTCCGAGGTCCTGGATCATCTTCACTATCATTATTCTTAATTCTTTTTCTGGAAGGTTGTCTATCTCCACTTCTTTTAGTTGTTTTTCTGGGGTTTTTATCTTGTTCCTTCATCTGGTACATAGCCCTCTGCCTTTTCATTTTCATTCATCTTTCTATGAATGTGGTTTTTGTTCCACAGGCTGCACGAATGTAGTTCTTCTTGCTTCTGCTGTCTGCCCTCTGGTGGACGAGGCTATCTAAGAGGCTTGTGCAGGTTTCCTGATTGGAGGGACTGGTTGTGGGTAGAGCTGGCTGTTGCTCTGGTGGGCAGAGCTCAGTAAAACTGTAATCTGCTTGCCTCCTGATGGGTGGGGCTGGGTCCCCTCACTGTTGGTTGTTTGGCCTGAGGCAACCCAACACTGGAGCCTTCTCCGGGCTCTTGTGGGGCTAATGGCAGACTCTGGGAGGGCTCACGCCAAGGAGTACTTCCCAGAACTTCTGCTGCCAGTGTCCTTGTCTACACGGTGAGCCACAGCCACCCCCTGCCTCTGCAGGAGAACCCCCAACACTAGCAGGTACGTCTGGTTCAGTCTCCGTGGGGTCACTGCTCCTTCCCCTGGGTCCTGATGCACACAATACTTTGTGTGTGCCCTCCAAGAGTGGAGTCTCTGTTTACCCCAGTCCTGTTGAAGTCCTGCAATCAAATCCCACTAGCCTTCAAAGTCTGATTCTCTAAGAATTCCTCCTCCCGTTGCCGGACCCACATGTTTGGAAGCCTGATGTGGGACTCAGAAGTTTCACTCCAGTGGGTTGTCAGTCACTCTTCTTAGTTCCACTCTCAACAATGTGTACAAAACTCTGTGCTAGGCACTATGAGATCATAATGATGAATAAAACATAGTCTTTGCCCTTACGGCATCTATAAATAAGTTAATTGTAGGAGACAGATAGCTTTCTGTGGTATAATGGAGAATGAAATAAGTACCTTGTCTACTGTTCTTTTTCTGTTTCTAACAGATTTGTAAATACCTTGGTACCCCCTTCTCTGTCCTTTACTTGGGACTGCAGATCACACAGAGAGAAATAAAGGGAGGTAGCATAGATCTTCATAGGCTCCAGCTAAATTCTGTTGCGTCTAACCTTGACCCTTACTGTCCATTCTCATTCAGAAAGAGAGTGTTCTTTTGGAGACAGATAGTCGTTAAACTGATAAAGTATAAGCATAGTTCCAAAGTTGAGTTGGTAGGAAAAAGCTAGAGATGAAAGCAAGTTGCAGCTCTTAGATTTTAGTGTTACTTTGCATATATTACAGGGTGCCTTGATGTGTTTGTAGAATTTTCCAGTTGAGAATCTTAAGGTTGTGGCTGAGTGTCAAACTTCAATTCTCAAGTCAGAACAGAGATGCAGAGAAATGAGGTGTTTTATCCAAGACTGCTCAAGAAGTATTTGCATAATTGAATACTATCACTTGCTACTTCTCTCTTGGATTATTATTGCAATGTGTTAATTGGTCTGCCTATCTCTTTTTCTGTCTAGGTACCTACATAATTTTCCCAAAGTATATCTCTGATCTCATCCTCTGATTAAAAGCATTTCATGGCACCATCTTTTTTATGGAATAAATCTACTAGACTATCATCACTATGAGGGCAGAGAACTTAGCTGTTCTGTTCACACTTGTATCCTTTGCATGTAGGATGGTACGTGGCACAGAATAGTTACACCAATCAGTATTTGTTGAATGATTCAGTCTAAGTTCCTGATAGGATATTCAAAGTTCGCTTTCATATGGTTCCAACCTACTCCTCCTACCTTTCTCTTTGGTGCTGGCTGCTGGTCTATCCCTGTCACCCTATGTTTATTCTAGCTGTGGATGTCCTTCTCTTTCATCTCTCCCTTCCTAAACTTTACTCTTCTTTCATGTCTGAGCTCTCAAGTTTTCTCTCTTTTCTGAGATTTTTGTGTCACTTGATTTTTAGATACCAATTGATTCTACACACAGGTTTTAGCCTCAATCAATTCTATCTTCTTTTGTAGTACATATGGTCTTAACTTCTTAATTGGAACTTTAATCATTTATTGCTTTGCAGTGTTACTTAAATTTTTGTATGTTCATGTCTGAGCTCCTTAGTTATATTAGGAAGCTCCCTGAAAACAGAGCTATTTTTATGTATCCTTTAGAGCTGCTTATATAGAATAGTATCCATATTGAATAGTGTCTTAGATTAAGTGTCCAGTATATATTTGTAGAATGACTGTATCACTTTTTCTAGTCATGCGATTTATGAAATGCATATTTAATTAAGTGCCTACTTGCGTTCTTACAATACCTAAAGGGAAAACATTCTAACATTCTTTATAAAAAGTGAAAAGATACTTCGAAACTAAACTTTGATCTCTCCCCCATCCCTTTCCTTCTCCTTTAAAATTGATTTGTTCATAATTTGAAAGCTCCGTACCTTTAATTTAATATGATATATGAACTTCTGTGAGACATCATCAATCAAGATTTTATACAAAGAGCTGTGATCGTCAAGGTGGGAATTTAACATTAGTGCTCTGTATATACTATAACTCTAATGCCTTATTTAGAAGTTTAATAATATTGGATGATATTCTATTTTATGATTTTTAACTTATCAAAGGAGAGCATTGTAGAGAAATGGGATCTTGAGTTTAATGGAGTACTAACAGCTCACTGTTTAATTAAATTCAAATAAACAATTTGAAATACAATCTTGGCTATATGAGAGGTTGCTCAAAGGATACTCTCTTGTGTTTTTAAAGACAAAAATTATTTCTTTGGTTCATATTATTGTATGTCCTTTGTCTATCTTGAATGTGTTCATTGAGTTAATTCCACTTAACTTCCAAGTATATACATGTTGATATGTTGTTAGTGTTTTAATTTTACACTTTTAAAAACTTTGTATTAGTGCTCGCTTCGGCAGCACATATACTAAAATTGGAACGATACAGAGAAGATTAGCATGGCCCCTGCGCAAGGATGACACACAAATTCGTGAAATGTTCCATATTTTTATCTGTCATACAGAGTGAAGTAAGTCAGAAAGAGAAAAACAAATACCGTATGCTAACACATATATATGGAATCTAAAAAAAGTGGTTCTGAAGAACCTAGGGGCAGGACAGGAATAAAGATGCAGACGTAGAGAATGGACTTGAGGGCACAGGGAGGGGGAAGGGTAAGCTGGGACGAAGTGAGAGAGTGGCATGGACATATATACACTACCAAATGTAAAATAGATAGCTAGTGGGAAGCAGCCACATAGCACAGGGAGATTAGCTCGGTGCTTTGTGACCACCTAGAGGGGTGGGATGGGGAGGGAGGGAGGGAGACACAAGAGGGAGGTGATATGGGGATATATGTATACATACAGCTGATTCACTTTGTTATACAGGAGAAACTAACAGAATATTGTGAAGCAATTATAGTACAATAAAGATGTTAAAAAAAACAACTTTGTATTAAAAAATTTTTTTTTATTCTTTTTTTTTTGAACTTAATTCTTTGAGAAGCTTAATTCTTTGACATCCTAAATCTTGACTTCTTTTTGGAAGCTTCTAGTTTTATCATTTCTGTTTTTCATCAGTTTGTTTAGCCAGTAACTTTATTTCTCAGATAATTTATAATTTTAATAGAGTTAGAAGTCCTAGGCAAAGTTTTAGTCTTAAAACAGAAAACAACTTTAATTATTGCAGTTAGAATGTTTTCCTTTATTGAGTATAAGAATTAAAGTAGGCATTTAATTGACTTCATAAGATTTAAGGAAATTTTCCAAACATTTAAGTCTATGTAAACACATAACAGCTGTAGTTTAAAGGTTTTACCTGTCTTCCAGTACAACTAAAATAATTTAAAATAGAGGATATTAAAAGTTAGGTATTTCTTTTGTTTTTTTAAGTATAATTGATTTTTTAAAAAAATTTATTTATTTGGCTACGTTGGGTCTTCATTGCTGTTCATGGGCTTTCTCTAGTTGCCACAAGCGGGGGCTACTCTTCGTTGTGGTGCGCGGGCTTCTCATTGTGGGGGCTTCTCTCGTTGCGGAGCACAGGCTCAGAACTGGGGGCTTCAGTAGTTGTGGCACGTGGGCTCAGTAGTTGTGGCTCATGGGCTCTAGAGTGCAGGCTCAGTAGTTGTGGTGCACGGGCTTAGTTGCTCCGCGGCATGTGAGAGCTTCCCGGCCCAGGGCTTGAACCCGTGTCCCCTGCATTGGCAGCAGATTCTTAACCACTGCACCACCAGGAAAGCCCTCTTATTTGTTTTGATTCTCTTAATGTTGATTCAGTCTCTGCTGGGAAATGTCTTATTAAAAGTAAAACAGTAAATCAAATGTTAGCTCTTTAATCCCTAATACTATTTTGATTGTTATAGGAGAGAAAAATAAATATATGTGGGTAGAAGGAGAACAACTGATCTCGTTCTTACCATTAACGGTTTGAAAACCTAAACTTCTTTTAAAACTTGATCATAAATGTTTGGGTTTTGAAGTCCCTTTTAAGATCAAGGACCTTATTTAGTATCTCAGAGTTTGTATTGTTTTACTGGCAAAAGTACGTAGTTGTTGAAATTGGTCTGGTTTATTTAAATCATCTTGAAATACTTGAAAGGCTGTAAATTATAAATAGCTGCACCTTATCGAGTACTTACTTTGTTCCAGGTACTGTAGTGAGTACATTTCAAACATTTTTCATTTAATATGTTAAATAACTTTATGAGGTAGGTTATATTATTCCTGTTTTATAGTTGAAGAAATTGAGGTTTGTAAGGGTTAAATAACTTTCCCAGAATCACACGGCTAGGTAAGTGGAAAGGGTAGGATTTGAACTCAGATATGTCTGATTCCAACGCACATGTTTTTATTTCCAGTGGAACTTTGCTTCCTAATGCAGTTGTCAAAATTATTTTGCTCCCTTACCTCTTATTTTAATACTAAAAGCTGTTCAATACTCAGAATTCTTTCTTCCAAGCCTTTTTCAATGGGAAGTCTCACACTTTGTGTAATGCTTTGACTGTTGTTTGGAAGTGTAATGGTAGAAGTGCTTCTCTGTTAGTTGTATTGGTATTTCAAGTAAAAGAAATATTTGAATACTTGCAGTTTTGATTGCTTTTCCACTGCATATAAATTGTACATGTATGTTGAGTATGATTAATGACTTTTATCTGCTAGTGAATGTGCTAAAGACTTGTTGGGTTTCTATATTTTCCAGCTGGAATTGGCCAGCCATAGCTTAAATCCTGTGGTAAGTATGCTCTCTTAGGAAAATAATTCCTAAACACTTGTACTTTGGACCTCTCTTAGGGAACATCTGAAGTACAGACAGCCTCCTAAGATTTTGCTTTGAGGTTTAATGAAGACTTAATGTGTGCTGTGACCGGACAGGAGACATTTCAGTTTCATGGCATTTCCAGATGTGTCCCGTAAAATTGGGTGTTCGTGAATTTAATTAAAAGTTCCTAGGAACTTACAACTTAAGGTAGTATCATGACTCAAAGGATCTTTAGTGTATATATTTGAGGGAGGGACAGTTTTGACTTGAACTGGAATAAAGTGATGCTTATAGTTATGATAACCAAAGTGCAGTATTTTAAAGCAATTCTGAAAATGTTACAATGTGAAAAGTTTTTTTTTTTTTTAAATGCTCCTAGTTTAAAGTTACTGCAGTTGGTTTCATTTCTTAGACTATATTGTAATGAATCTCTCTTTTGTTTTTCTTTGTGATCTTTAGCTTAGTTTACTGGGTTGTCCAATGACATGAGATTGGCCTGCTCTACAGCCTTAGAAATGACAGTTCTCTGTTCAACAGTAGACCTCTCCTTTCACTTTTCTCTTCCCATCTTTGGGAATCATGCTTTGAAGAAGTAAACATTTTATAGAAATAGCAAGATGCAGTAGAAAGTACCCCAGAATTTCAAGTCAGAAGATATGAGTTTAAGTACCGAATGTATTTCAACTGTGTGATTATGGACCAGTCAATTCTCCTTCCTCAGCCTCAGTATCCTTATCTGTAGAAAGGGCATAAAAGTTCTTGTCTCATAAGCCTTAATTTTATTATTACTAACGATAGTAATATTATTACTAATACTGTAGTAGATGAATAATAGTAAATACATATTGCTAAATTACTAACTTATAGAGAGTTTTACAGTTAACAAAGCACTCATATATAATAATTTTATAGGAAGATCTATCTATCTCTCTATGAAAGGACTTTGTAAATTCTGAAGCACTATGTGAGTATTAGTTGATATTTTCATAACCAACTGAAGTGGCTGTTTTCAGCTTTAGTTATTAGAATGATGAATCAGAGTTGTTTAAATTTAGGTGACATTTCTGTTTAGCTAAAATAAAAGTTTTGGAATGTTTTCTGACTAGTGTTAAGATTTATTTTTAAATTAAATTGCAGTAACATCTGATTTCTATATTACTCTCCTCATTGTTTAAAGAAATAGAGACTCGCTGAAAATCATGAGCGGTCAGGAGTACTTGGGGGCTAGTGTCATTTCTAGGAACTACAGTAGTGTTACTGTTCCACTAAGAGTAAGTTTATCATTTATTGCTAAATCTGTGTGATTATTTAAAAATAAATATTTAGCACTTTATGTTTACAAAGTACCCTGCAGTTGTTAATTAGCCTGCATCAGTGTTTATCTCTATAAAAGGCTGAGCTAGTGCCTGTATTGGTCAGCTTTGTACAGGATTTCCAGACACCATTGTGATGACTCAGTCTAACTCTGGGGTCAGTTGATATTTGTCTGTATACTGCAGGGCATTGTCAAAGCTTATTCCATTGTTCAGTCACACCATCATTTTCCCAGAGAAATTATTCTGAAAAAAAAAAACTCCAGAAAAAAATTATAAAACCTTTTCTGTGCATTTGTTTCAGAACCTCACAGTTTCTAGGACCTAGAAGTTCTTTCTAAAGTATAACCTAAATATTTCCCTTCAGAAGTTAAATAGCTAATAGTTTTAAGGTAACTACCGATTAAGGCATTTTGTAATGAAATAGTCTTTGCCTTCAAGACTGTTATATTCTACTAAGTGGATGTAAGACACATATTTAAGAAAATGTCAGTGTAGTATGAGGTAGTAGATAATGAGTACTAACCAAGTGGTTGTGGCATGTACTGTTAGTTGCCTACCCAGTACTTATTTTCATCCTCCCATTGTTAATGGACCCCGATTATGTTTTGGTGGCAGTGTGTCCACCTTAGCTAAGTTCATGGCAATCATGTTCCCTGATTTCCCAGGTTCTTTGCAGCTGAAGATGGTCATGTGACCCAGTTCTGGCCAATCATATCTGTTTTAGTTCTCTATTGCTGCTTAATAAATTATTCCAAAATGTAGTGACTTAAAACAACAAATATCATTTATTATTTCTCCTGTGGGTCAAGAATTCATATAAAACCAGTGGTGACCACTTGTCTGTGTTCCACGATTTCTGAGGCCGCAGCTAGAAGACTCAAAGACTTGGGGCTGGGGTTGTATTGATGTGAAAATACTCCTTCCTGTTGTTTGGAAGTTAATGCTTGTGTTTGCTGCAAGCCCAGCTGGAACATTCACACGTGGTCTCATCGTGGTTTCTGGGTTCTAAGAGTTTCCTGAGAGAGAGAGCCCCACAGATGGAAGCTGTATTCTTTTTATGATGGTGCCTCAGAAGTCACATATTATCACTTCTGCTGTACTCTGTTGGTCAAAACTATCACAAGTCCCCCTTTCAGATTCAAAGGGAGAGAATATGACTTCTCAGTTGGAGAAGTACCTATCACATTGTAAAAAGAACACGTGGGCTGGGATAAATATGATGGTGTGGCCACCTTTGGAAAATACAGTTTGCCACCACATTTAAGTGAAGACTTATTAGTAGGGAAGGGGAAGCTTCTAAGGAAGCTTTTACTTTCCAGATAAAAGGGAAGTGATATTTCTGGCATGGTCCTTTGTTGCTTGTCCCCTCTTCCTGCCTTGAAGGAGCAGCAATCATCTGTGCTCATGATGTGATAAACCAGTACACTAAGGATGTTGACATCATTGGATGTCAGCCCTGGACTGTCTGCTTTCAGACATTTTCTTATATTACACAAATAAATACCTATTCACTTAAAGTGCTGTAGAGAGGTTTTCAGTTTTTTAATAGCCAATCATAATCCCGAGATCTTAATGGTTGTCAACATTGAGTGTGCATAGAAATCACCTGGAGGGCTTGTTAGGGCTGACTTAAAGGGAGAGATGGAACTTGGGCTAGACAGGTAAAATTTGGACAGTTAGGATTAGGGAAGCAATTCAAGTATTACGAATGGAATGAGCAAATACATAAAAGCAAAAAAAGTGTAAATTTTCTTTTAAACTTCCGTAAGTTAGTCAGCTTACTTGGAGCAGCAGTTTTTACTGAGGGTGGGAAATTAGGTTAAAGGGGAAGTAATAACTAGATTAAGAAGGCCCTTGAAGGGCAGAGAGACATTTCTTTTTCATTTTGTAGGTTGTTAGATGCCCAGAACTTATTCGTCAAAGGCTTGTACTCCTTGACTATCGTTTGCTCATTTCCCCCACTCCAGCCCCTGTTAATCACCATTCTACTCTCTGTTTCTCTGAGTTTGCCTTTTTTTTTTTTTTTTTAAAGATTCCACATATAAGTGAGGTCATACAGTACTTATCTTTCTGTATCTGCCTTTTTTCACTTAGCATAATGTCCTCCAGATTAATCCATGTTATTGCATATGACAGAATTTCCCTCTTTCTTTTGACTGAATAATATTCATTCATTGGTTGACACTTAGGTTGTTTCTATACCTTGGCTATTGTGAAAAATAATACCCTTAAAATTTTTATCTTTCACTAGATTTGTGTAGTGCCAGATTTATGTAGTGACTTGAATTAGGTACCAATTAGAATTCAAGTTGAATATCATTGACCCACATCTGAAGATAGCTTTGTAATAATTTATATTGTACATCATAGGTCTGATTTTGAACTAATAGTTCTCCCTTTATAATGTTAGTGCCGAATACAAGATAGAATCCTTTATGAAATAGTGAGCCCAACCTGTAAAATGATCACATTCCTTTAGTATTAGTAGTTTTTAAAAAAAGTCTCATCTGTTAGTATATTATGACTGAGATGTTTGCCAAGTTTTTCTTAGGAGCAACTGTTGTGCAAGCTTTGAGCCCATATAGTTGACTCCAGCCTTTGCTTTCTGTTTACTAGCAAAGAGTGTTTCTTCTAGAGAATATTACATTTCCTGAGTCTAGAAGTTCTGCGAGGCAGAGCAACATTGAGGGTCAGATTTTTGGTATTGCTTTCAGAGACCTCTGACGCAGTTTTTGTGACCCTGATTTTTGTTTAAACTAAATAGTAGTTGTTTGGCATTTGTGACATATGTGGCTAAGTCTTTTTTAGACAGTTTTCTCCACAAATTGTTGCTCTGTGTTATTAAAGGGAAGTGTTTTTTTTTTTAAACAGTTTTATTGAGTTATAATTTACATACCATGTAATTCACCCTAGGAGGAAGCCTTGCTTCCATGGAAAGATTGATAGATTTGAGACCAAAGCTCACATTTCTCTATCCATTCATTTATTCATTTATATATCCCACATTATGAATTTATTTCCTACGTTACTGCTAGGCTACTATATATCCTATTGCCATTATTATTCTTATTATGCTATAATCTTATGCATTCTGTAGTAATAAACTTCTTTGTCATTTTAGATTGATAAGTATTTTGAAATTATTTTTATACTTATACTGTAATATGAATTCTAATAGGTGAAAGAGCTTTGAAAGCCATCCTACAAAAGGCAGTAAAGATTTTGAAGATGTCCCAGTCCAGTGAGATTTCTAACAGCTGGAAAAGTTGATGCACTGGATTCAGAACCAAATGATAACATTGATGGGATGAGGGAGGAAAATATTTATTTATATTGGATGTTGTTTATAGCCTACTAAGCATCTGTTCCTCTTTCTTCCTTCCTAACGGACCCATGATTTTTTCAGGATTCCTCTACTTCCATGTAACCAATAAGCATCAGGAAAGCTGATTCCACCTCAGTTCAGGGGTGGGCCTGGTTGGTCCAAAGGTTACTTTGCCGCTTGGTGGTTCAGGGATGAGCACATGACCTAATCCTTGCAAATAGGATGCAAGGAAAGTTTTTTAAGCTTTGGGGCTGTTCTTCCCTGCTCTTACGAGAGATCCATGGGAAGCCACTCTGTATCTTCTGTGGAACATTACCAAGGAAACATGTAGCCCTGATTACTGTTATCTTCCATACTGTACCCAAGAAGGTGGAGCCAACCTTAAGATGAAGCTGACATTTTGGATGGTATCTCAGAGAGATAGATAAGCTATGGGTTCTTTTTTTTTAAAAAAATATTTATTTGGTTGTGTTGGGTCTTAGTTGCAGCAGGCGGGCTCCTTAGTTGCGGCTCGTGGGCTCCTTAGTTGTGGCATGTGAACTCTCAGTTGTGGCATGCATGTGGGATCTAGTTCCCTGACCAGGGATTGAACCCGGGCCCCCTGCATTGGGAGTGCAGAGTCTTAACCACTGTGCCACCCGGGAAGTCCCAAGCTATGGGTTCTTGATGACATTATTGAACAGTCTTATCTCTGGGTTTCCAGATATGTTAATCTATGTATTTCTTGTGGTTTCAATCCCTGGTATGGAAACTGTGGTCCGTGGACTGGCAGCATCAGCATCACCTGTGAGCTTGTTGGGAATGAAGAATTTCAGGCCCTGCCCTAGTCCTGCTGAAGCAGAACCTCCATTGTAATGGGCTCTCCAGATGATTCAGATGCACACAAAAGCTGGAGAAGTGTTATTTTAAGCCACTTTGAATTGAGTTTTTGTTTACTTACCAATGAAAGCATCCTACTATGACATTGTAGAGTTTTTTCTCAAAGGAGCTACAGCCTCCTCCAGGCATGCCATGTAGAAATAATGGGGTTGGGGGAGGCACCATTTCTGATTGTAATAGAAAGAGCATTTATTGGATCATGATACAGAGTTTAAAAAATTCTCATCACACTTTGACTGACGTATGGGTTTTTTGGGTTGTTTTTATAGTTATTTTTAGATGAAACCTAAAACTAAAGTCCTTGCTACTTGTGGTCACAAAGACCCTAATGTTATTTTTGGCAAGTCAGGAGATGTGCGCTTAGCTGTGCTGGCTGAAAGCCAGCTTGGGGAGTTGCATCTTACCTCCCCTAGGGTTACCCCTTCCCGTTCTCTCCTCAGTCCCATTCCTATTTCAACTAGTTAGAGTTTTGTACTGCATTTCTATTCCAGAACCATTAACCCATTAACCTCTGGGGAGTTCTTCTTGCAAACTGCTGCTTTTTAGACCAGATGTATGTTTCAGTTACATGAATAGAGAAAATAATTTTGTCCCCCTGCTGTAAATTGTAAATTATTGGTATATATGAGGGTTAAAGATAGCATGAGTAAATTAAATCCACTAGCAATCTAGGAATTTTATTTTAGAATTTTTTTTTCTTCCACTTTTTGTGCAGAATGAGATGCAGCATTCCAAAAAAGCAAAACAGATTATAAAATTATACTTCTTCTTTGTCCATTTTTCTAGAGGCCTTAATGAGCCTGTGGCAGGATAAATTGGATAATTCAATTCACAAATTAGTTGATCATTTCTGTAATTAATTGAGGATGAATGGTATCTGGTATGCTTTACAGTGAGAACTAGCAAAGGTCTGTATTTAATCAGAAGGTTGTTAGCTCTAAAAGGAGTACTTTTAATGGTAATACCACTATGCCAATTGATTTTATTATTGTTCTTTGCTGAGTTTTTACTGTGTTAGGCATTATGTTAGTTACTATGAAAATTTATCTCTGATCCTTAGACTTACTCTAAAAGGTAGACCATTTTATCCCCATTTTAGACATGATAAAATTGAGGCTAGAGGGAGTAAGTAACACTCCCAAGATCATATAGTTAGAGCCCAGGACTGGTGCACCCAAGCTCATTCGGGTCCTCAAGGAGTTTGATTTCTACTGAGTGGGAGACTGACATGTAAACAGTGCACTGTAATACAATGAGAGATAAAGTAACATTTTTAAATGAAGTAAAATTTCAAGATAGAGATACAAATGTAGAGGAAGAGGGGATTAATTCTAATCCGGAAGAGCATGAAAAAGGTAATTCATCTTCCTTCCTATTGCTTTAGTTCCTTGATAAGCTTCTCCTGACTTCTCTCATTCTCTTAATGGTATCACCATTTTTTTTCAGTAATCAAGACTCAAAACCTTTGATATGTTGATTTTCTTCATATTCTCACATTTTATCAATCTGTAAAGTCTTTTCGTTCTTAGTAGATTTTCTTGCTGTCTCCTACTGTTCATTCCCACTTCTATAAAGCCTAGTTTTATCTATCACTGTATCATCTAGGCCAGTAGTTATCAACCTTTGGTGCACCTAAGATTCATCTAATGGTGCTTTGTCAATGTACAAATAGATTTGATTCATTAATTTGAGGTCACAGGTGAAACTGACACACCTCAAAGTTGAGAACCACTTACCTAGGGCAGTGGTCCTCAAAGTTCGATCTGGGGCTCCCCAGGGTAGGGTGGGTGTCCCTGGGAGTCTCTCAGGAGTATGCAAAGTCATAACTATCAATATTTTCATAGTTGTACTAAGATGTTATTTGCCTTTTTCATTGTCCTGGCTTTGCACTGATGGTGAAAAAACAGTCAAGGGTAAATTTGTAGTGCTTTACTCAAATTAAGACAGTACTGCCAAACTATGTTAGTAATCATTGCATTCTTCACTGCTACACACTTGTGAAAGAAATCTAGTTTTGCTTAAGAATGTCCTTAATGAATCAGTGAAAATTATTAATTTCATTAAATCTTACTGCTTGAGTACATGTTTTATTATTACTCTATTTGACAATGCATGTGTGCATTCTGAAGTACAATGGTTGTCTCAAGGAGGAGCACTTTTGCAGTTGTTTGAGAGCTAAACTATTTTTTTTCATTGAACACCATTAAAAAAAAAAAGACTGATAGACAAACTGTGGTTATTCAAGACTTTGATATCTGGCAGAAGTTTTTCCAAAAATGAACAAACAGAATTTTATTATTGCTAGTGGTAAAATTTAAGCTTCCAAGCAAAAATGAAAATGTGGAAAAAACTTCCCAATACTTGAAGACTTTTCTGATGAGATTGATGGTGTTTGAAATGTGTTGACGTTGGAAAGATAACCAATATATTCCACATGACCAATGCAACAGAGCCCCAAAAGTTCACTGACAGTAGTTCAAGTAGCAGCTAACCTTTTCTCTACATCCTCACCAACATTTGCTATTTTTTTTAACATCTTTACAACATTTGTTATTTGTGTTCTTTTTGATGATAGCCATTCTTACAGGTGTGAGGTGATATCTCATTGTGGTTTTGATTTGCCTTTAAAAAATGACCACTTGTTGAGCTTTGGTGTACTATCAAGGAAGCATATCTATAGTTATCTGTAAAAGCTGTTGAAACACTTCTTTTTCCAACTACATATCTGAGGCCAGATTATCTTCAGATATGTTAACCAAAACTATGCATTGTAACAGATTGCAGAAGTAGATGTGAGAATCTAGCCATCTTTGATTGTGATTTACAGACATATAAAACAGTGCCACTCTTCACAAATTTTTTTGGAAAATACATTTATTGTTCATAAAAAATGTGTTAAGTTAAAATGCGATGAGTTTATTATTATTGTCTTAAAATAAATGAGTAGATAGGCACTTAAGTACTTAGTTTTAGTTTCTAATATGGTAGATATCAATATCTAACATGGTAAATATCAACATATAAAAAAGCTCCTTGGGAACCGCATTAATTTTTAAGCGTGTAACAGGGTCTATAGTGGGTTGAGTATTCCCCAAAAAGATATGTTCAAGTTGTAATCCCTGGTCCTTTATTTGGAGACAGGATCTCAGCAGACGTATTCAAGTTAAAATGAGGATATGGTGGATTAGGGTGGGCCCTAAATCCAATTACTGGTGTCTTTATAAGAGAAGGAAGAAGGAGATTTGAATACAGAGACACAGAGGAGATCTATAAGGAAGAATGCCACGTGAAGACAGAGGCAGAGATTGGAGTGATGCAGCTATAAGCCAAGGAACACCTAGGATTGCCAGGAGCCACCAAAGCTAGAAAGAGGCAAGCATTCTTCTTTAGAAGCTTCAAAGGAGTGTGACCCTGCTGATACCTTGATTTCAGACTTCTAGCCTCCAGAATTGTGAGAATATCTTTCTGTTGTGTTAAGCCACCCCGTTTGCGGTACTTTGTTAGGATAGCCTAGAAAAGTAATACAGGATCTTGAAATCAAAAAGTTTGAGAATCTCTAACCTAGGCTACCCACCTCTCTTTTTTTCCAGATTTTCTCCTGTCAATACTGCCTGCTCACTACTGCCAGGTTACTCATCCTGAAACAATTATTATGCTTCTCTTATTAAGAAAATGTCAGTGATTTTTTAAAATTACCTTTCAAATGAAGTTCAAACTCTTTAGTTTGTGTTCAAAGCCATCTATAATCTGGCTCTAACATACTTTTCCAACTTTGTGTCCCACATTTTCCTAAGATACTATACCCTTTGGAATATTCATTTGAGTGTGCATTCAATCATGCATTCATTTGTTCATTCCTTTGTTTATTCAACAGAAAAAAAGTACCTGTTCTGAGTTTTTATTCTAATAGTGTGTTGTCTAGTATGGTAAGCACTAGCCACAGGTGGCTATTCATTTTAAGTTAAATAAACTTAAATAAAACTAAAAATTCAGTTCTTTAGTCTCAGCGGCTGCATGTGACTGGTGACTACTGCACTGGACAGCACAGATATAGAACATGTCCACTTTGTAGAAAGTTCTTTCAGATAGTGCTATTCTTATAAATAGTCTGCTCCCTTCACCTTGCCCTCAAATCGCCTTGCATTTTCCTTCCTCTTCATCACTCCTAATATGCCCTTCCCTGCACTGGCTCTCCCCACCACACACCCCATGCCTTTCCTCCAATTCCCTGGCATATCAAAATCTACTTTTGGTTCTGACTTAAATAATTCTTTTAAGATGACTCGAGCTGGATATAATCCCTTATTTCTATTTCTGTAACACTAATTTTATTCTGCGATATGTTTGTCCTGACCTGTATTTGTCCCCTGGCATGTAAGATAAACAGTTATGGTATCTTTCCTACTAAGCTCATTGAGGGTAGGAACCTTGTTTAATAGACTGGGACACATTAATCATCATAATGTAAATAGAAGAAAAGAAAAAAAATCCAGACAGATGAAGTAAATGTTTAGTGAATATATTAATTTTAAAATCTTAATTTGTACTAAAAAATCCTCTCAGGCACCTCTGTATGGTGGTTAGGATGCCTTAGGAATAAGAATTATACTTCTATAGTGTTTTTCTTTTTTTTGGTCTCCTGTTTCGGAACCAATGGATGTCTCATAAGCTCTTCAAATTCTTTGTGTCTAAAACTCAACTTCAAATGCATGAGTGGCTCCTATTGGCCAAAGATGAGAAAATTTAAGTCTCAAAAACAAAACAGAACACCCTACACAATTGATTGAAACACATTTAATACATAAAATAATATATATCATAGTGATAAAAGGAGAAATACCCAACATCTCACTGGGAACCATTGGAGAAACTAGGGCACTAATTCCTTAGTCTGAAAATTGGCAATTTAAAGGAAAAAATTCAGCATTTACCCTATCTTCTGTATTAGCTATACTTCAGGGAAATCAAATAGCCCTTTACAGAAGAATTCCAGCTAATAAATATGGAAGAAATGATAGAAATAGAAGATCATCATTTTGTGACCCCCAGAAAAAAATGATTGATTTAAGTGATAATCATCGATAGATAAGTTTTTTATTTTTTTAAAATTATTTAATTATTTATTTATGTTTGGCTGTGTTGGGTCTTCGTTTCCGTGCGAGGGCTTTCTCTAGTTGCGGCAAGCGGGGGCCACTCTTCATCGCGGTGCGCGGGCCTCTCACTATCGCGGCCTTCCTTGTTGCAGAGCACAGGCTCCAGAGGCGCAGGCTCAGTAATTGTGGCTCACAGGCCTAGTTGCGCCGCAGCTTGTGGGATCTTCCCAGACCAGGGCTCGAATCCGTGTCCCCTGCATTGGCAGGCAGACTCTCAACCACTGCGCCACCAGGGAAGCCCCGATAGATAAGTTTTTTTTTTTTTTTTAATTTATTTATTTATTTATTTATTTTTGGCTGTGTTGGGTCTTCGTTTCTGTGCGAGGGCTTTCTCTAGTTGCGGCGACCAGGGGCCACTCTTCATCGCGGTGCGCGGGCCTCTCGCTATCGCGGCCTCTCTTGTTGCGGAGCACAGGCTCCAGACGCGCAGGCTCAGTAGTTGTGGCTCGCGGGCCTAGTTGCTCCATGGCATGTGGGATTCTCCCAGACCAGGGCTCAAACCCGTGTCCCCTGCATTGGCAGGCAGATTCTCAACCACTGCGCCACCAGGGAAGCCCAATAGATAAGTTTTTAATGAGAGTTTAATTATGATTGCTTGTGTGTTTTGTTCCTTCACCTATATGTGTGCGATGCCTCTTTACCTAAGTATGCATGTCTCTTTACTAAATATGCACCTAAATAGTAGAATGTCCTTTAGTCTGAGTTTTCACACGAATAGATGTAAGAAATAGTCTTTTTTTAAAAAATAAATTTATTTATTTATTTATTTATTTATTTTTGGCTCCGTTGGGTCTTAGTTTCTGTGTGAAGGCTTTCTCTAGTTGTGGCGAGCAGGGGCCACTCTTCATCACGGTGCGCGGGCCTCTCACTCTTGTGGCCTCTCTTGTTGTGGAGCACAGGCTCCAGATGCACAGGCTCAGTAGTTGTGACTCATGGACCCAGTTGCTCCCCGGCATGTGGGATCTTCCCAGACCAGGGCTCGAACCCGTGTCCCTTGAATTGGAAGGCAGATTCTCAACCACTGCACCACCAGGGAAGCCAGAAATAGTCTTTTTGACAAGAATACCACAGAAGTGATGCGTATTCTTTTCAGTGTATCATAACAGAATGTGCATGATATTGATTTGTTCTATTACTGTTGGTGTTAACTTTAATCACTTTGTTTAGGAAGTATCTGCCAGGTTTTCTACTGTAAATTTACGATTTTCCCCTTTGGAATTAAAGTGTCTTATGAGGAGATAACTTTGAGGTTATAAATATTCTGTTACTCCTCAAGCTTTCATTATTTTAGCATCCATTGATGCTTTTTGCCTGAATCAATTATTACTATGATGGTTGTCAAATAGTGATTTTCTAATACTGTCATTTTATCTACATTTATTAATGGGCTTTCCACTGTAAGGAAGAGGTTTCCTTTTTTTCTGTTTATTTATCTATTTATTTATTTTTATAAGCATGAACTCATGAATTTTTTTTTTTATTCAGTGATCTGTAAACCATTACTGTTATTTATTCCGATTCTGAAATTGTCCCAGATTTGGCCAGTGGAAACCTCATCTAGCTCGCTTGTATGTCCTTCTGACAAATCCTCATCATTCTTTGAGTACTTTCCTTCTAACATAAAATGATGTTCCAATGCTCATCTTGTATTGGGTTGGCCAAAAAGTTTGTTTGGATTCTTCCGGAACATCTTATGGAAAAACCTGAACGAACTTTTTGGCCAACCCATACTTTCCCAGGCTTAGAATCAATTCTTGCTTCTTTTAATAGAAAATAGTACTTAGAGGGATTTCCCTGGTGGTCCAGTGGTAACAAATCCATCCACCTTAAAATTCAGGGGATGCAGGTTCGATCCCTGGTTGGGGAACTAAGACCCCACATGCTGCGGGGCAACTAAGCCCGCGTGCCACAACTACTGAGCTCGTGCGCCTCAACGAGAGATCCCGCATGCCACAAACTACAGAGCCCACGCGCTGTGGAGCCCATGCGCCACAACTAGAGAGAGAAAACCCTCATGCCACAACTTGAGAGAAGCCTGCGTGCCTCAATGAAAGATCCCGCATGCTGCAACTAAGACCTGACGCAGCCAAAAAAAAAAAAAGTAGTATTTAGAAACCAAAATCTGGGTAATTGGTATGCTCATTGATTCTAGGTCCTTTTAGCAGACATAACTAGGGGAAAAAAGCGTGTGTGTGTGTGGGTGTGTGTGCGCGCACGCGCGCCAGCATGTGTGTACGTGCACATATGCATCTATTTCTACATTTATGTTTACATCTTTATCTACTTCTATCTGTGTAAAATCCTGACTTCATACTGATACTGCCAGTTCTACTCCAGCATCACAGGTTCATGATATTCTTCTCCCTTTCTGCATTTGTAAATCCCTTCTCCAATGGTGGGAAACCTGACTCTCATTTTCCATAGTATATTTACTTATTTACTCAATCACAGAATACACAAAGTGTTTCAGAAATGCTAACCTAAACCCCTGGGGGAAAACTCCCTACTATTTAGAATTTACAATTTGTTTGTACTTAAAAGAATCTTTAAGCAGGGACTGTAACTCTAATATTGTGTTTAAAAGCTACTTTGGTTCATTCTTTACCCCCTCCCCCCACTCCCACCCCAGTGTGATTATGTTATACATTTGAAAAATAGTTCTGTTAATATACCATTTTAGGGTTTTCCCCCCACCCTGCTTGATTTTATTTCTGCATTTATGTTTTAAAAATTAAAAAAATTTTTTCTGGTTGCACCAGGCGGCTTACGGGATCTTAGTTCCCTGACCAGGGATCGAAGCCGGGTCCATGGCCGTGAAAGCGCCGAGTCTTAACCACTGGACGGCTATGGAATTCCCGCTGCATTTATTTTTAACATAGTTCTAAAAGTTAGAAGTATACAGAAGTTAGAAGTATACACAAAGAAAAGTCACGCCCCCGTTTCTTCTATCCCATTTCCACTTGCTCATCATTCCATCCCGTTCCACCTACCTCCAGTAGATAAAAAATCTCGTTAAGTTTCCGGTTTATCCCTCCTGTGTTTCTCTTTGCATAAAAGCATATGCACGCAGACGTTCTTCCCCCTATTTCTTCTACATAACGCAGCATACTATAGATACTCTTTAAAAATTTTTTATTGAGGTGTCATTCACATAGAATAATTTTTACCCTTTTGCAACCATCACCACTAAGTCTAGAACATTTTTATTACCCCCAAAAGAAACACCATACCCATTAGCAGTCATTTTCCACTCTCCTGTCCTCCCAGCCCTTAGCAACTACTAATTTGTTATCTGTCTCTATGAATTTGCCTATTCTGAATATGTTATATAAATGGATTTGTACAATATATAGTTATTCTTTTATACTTTGCTTTTTCTGCTTAGTATTATAACCTGCAAATAACTCTGTATCAGTTCACAGACATCTTTCTCATTCTTTTTTACAGTTACATTGAAGTCTATTGTGTGGATATGCCATAGTTTGTTAGTTTATTCAGCCACTCTTCTATATGTGGATATTTAGGTTATTTTCTAGTACTTGACAATGATAAACAATGCTGCAGTGAATAACCTTGTGCTTATGGATGTTAGTACTGTTGGAAGTATATCTTCATGGTCAATTCCTAGAAGTGGAATTGTTCGGTCAAAAGGTAAACTCATATGTAATTTTGTTAGTAATTGCCAAATTTTCTGTAAGAGTTGTACTAATTTGCATTTCCACCAGCAATGTATATAAGAGTAGCAGCATAGTATACTTGTTAATTTTGCTTATCTGATAGCTAAGAAATGGTATCTCAGTGCATTTTTCTTATTATGAGAAAAGGTGAACATCTTTTCTTAGGTTTAAAGGTCATTTTTATATCTTTTTGTGTAAATTATTGATTTTTTGCACATATTTCTTTGGGGTGTTTGGACTTCTTTCCCTTAATTCTTAAGGGTTTAAAAATTTATTGGTGATTATTAGCCTTTTATCTGTGATGTATTTTACAAATACTTTCTCTGTTTGTTTTCTTTTGACTTTTGTACATTTTTTTTGCCATGCATAAGTTTTTTATTCTTATGTAGTCATATATAAACATATTTTCTTTTAAGTATATCCAGAATTTGAGTCATAGTTACAAAGCCTTTCCCTATACTGAGGTTAAAGAGGAAGCCAAGTACTTGTGTTTTCTTGAAGTATGTACATACAGGTGATCTTCATTGTTTGTGGATTCTGTATTTGTAAAATTGCCTCTTCACTAAAATTTATTTGTAACCCCAAATTAATACTCTTGGTGCTCTTGCAGTCATTTGTAGATATATGTATGCAGAGTGGCAAAAAGTTTGAGTCACTCTCGTATTGTAAATGGTGTCCTTTTCATAGTTTTGTGCTTTTCGTTGGTGATTTTACTGTTTAAAATGGCCCCAAAGCGTAGTGCTGAAGTGGTGTGTCCTCAGCGCTTCAGTTAAGCACAAGAAGACTGTGATGTACCTTAGGGAGAAAATATGTGTATTAGATAAGCTTCATTTAGGCATGAGTTATAGTGCTGCAGCAGTGTGTTCAGTGTTAATGAATCAACAACATGTATTAAATAAGGTGTCTTGAACAAAAAACACACATAAAACAAGTTATGTGTTGATCAGTTGTTGAAAATATTATGTGTGACCAGAGGCTTGTAGGAACCTAATGCTGTGTTTCACCTAGGAGCAATGATTCAGTATTTGCGAATTCAGTGTTTGCAGAGACTTTGTAGAACATAATTGCCATGAATACCAAGAATTGACTATAGTTTCATTTTTTACATTTTGATCTCTGATCCTTTGGGATGTGTGTGAATGATTTGTTGTATGGACCTAGTTTTATCTTTTTCCAAATGGCTAAACAGTTGTTCCACCACCATTTATTTATTTATTTATTTATAAAATCCATCTTTGTTCTAGTGATTTGAGATACCACCTTTATCATTACTAAGTTTCTATATGTGTGTGGGTCTGATTTTGGACTCTGTTTCGTGTTCTGTCTATTCGTGTGCTGCTACTGCTTTTTTTTTTTAACTTAAAAAAAAATGTAAAGACTCAGGTCAGGAGAACTAGAAGCCCACGAGAGAAACCTAGGCAGGATCACAGTTCAAGGCAATCTGCATGTTTTAATTATAGAGGTTTTGTTTTATGTTCTAGTGTTTGGTAGGGCTAGTTCCCTCTCATAAGTATAGCCTATTTCACTGGCTAATACTTTCAATCAGTGTAGAATAGTAGTGGTGATAGTGGGTATCCTTGCCTTGCATTTGATTTTAGTGGGTACATCCCTAGTGTTTCTTTATTAAATAAGATGCTGGCTTTAGGACTAAGGTATGTATTATTTTATCAAGTTAATGAATGATGCTTTAATTTTGATATAGTAAGACTACTAGAATTTTTAACTTAGTGCTGGGAAGGTCTAAGTAGACAGAGGAAATGAAGTTGAAGTGGATGGAAGTAAGAAGCAAGTGAGAAAGGAAAAGGCTTTGGAATGATCAATAAAACTGCTCAGTGGGAAAGAGGATGCTGTTTTTAATGGTAACACATTTCACCATTCACCTGGTTAATTAATCTAAGGCTGAATGTCTGCACAATAAGATAGTAGAAATAATTCTAGAAATATTGTATCCACTCTGCCTCTACTATATTCCTGGACTTTGCTGGCAGCTTGAGTGAATAAAATAGTTACTTATATGGTTGTAACCCTGAAAATTGATCTTTGCCTCATTTCTGAACTTCCAGTTTTTCCAGAAATCAAGTATGATTTTCAGCACTCCTTACAGCAATCGTTAATGTTTGTTGAGTGCCTTATATTACTCGTAAATGCCTTATATTAGAATATATATATATGTGCATATTTACACGTGTACACACACACACACACACATACATTGTCTAGCTTCAAGTGAGATGTAATCCAGAGGGCTCAAATGATTTCATCAAGAGTCAGCCTTCTTTCTCTTGATCTTTCTGTTCTACTTTCTTCAGTGTTACCCTCATTCTCAGGGTCTACTTTTGGCAAAACAGCTTTAGATTTATGTCTTCACTTCCTCGTAGCTCCTGTACAAGTCCTTGGGGTTCATTCTGACCGGACTAGCCCCATCATATGCCCACGGTGGCGGGAGGGTTTGCTGCACCTGCTGGACCTGGATGGCACACTCCAGTCCTACTGGTGGGGATGCAGGCTCCTCCCAAAACACCTGGTCTGAGAATCTGGAGGGGTTTTCAAAAGAAATGGGGTATATTTACCAGAAGAAAGGAGGATTAAATGACGGTCAGGCAAAAAACAGCAACTGTTTGCTGCACTAACTGAGTAAAGTTTACTGGATGGACTTGAGTTTAATAGTGAATGAAAAAATTGTGGTATTTTGGAGAAAGGAAAGTGCCTGAATGAATTCTTTGGAAATAGACACCTTACTGCTTACTTTCTCCCCTGCTTTGGCAATAGCTTACTGTTTTTTTCCAGAACTGATTCCTGTAGCTTTATTGGATTCTATCATACTTGCTGGGAGGGAAATGACATCAGGTAAGTAGTGAATGTGAAAATAAGCAAAACAGTTCTGTTTTCCTGCAACTTTAGTCCTGCCTCCCAGACCTACTGCCAGAGATGAATAAAAGGCCTCCTCCCAGCTTTCCTCTTAACTTGAGGGGGTGAAGTGTGTCTTTCTTACATAACACAGAGAATATTTATCAAATGACATACTTGTACCACAGTACTGATTCTCTTTGTTAGTATCGTCTATAAAGTTACGACATGTATAAGTCTCTATCCTTCCTTTCTAAGCCTGCCAATACAAAAAAGTAATATTTCCTCTTGGAGCCTGAGGCTTTTTCCCTCCCTAGCTCTTATTTAAGGAGAATATGCAATTTAGATGTTTGAATAGGAATAGAGGAAGCAGCCAAAAACTTTTCAATAGTCCAGTTAAAATAATAGCATGTGTTTAAAGTAAATCTTTGGAAGAAAGGTTGGAAAATCCTGGATAAAGTCATATAGTATGTACATCAAAGGCATGCCTTGCTAAGTAAAAGTGGGAGGAAGCAGTACATATCCTACCAGGGGGTCAGAGATTCCTACTTAGATGTTCCTCTGGCAACCTTGTTCCCATCTAGGTAGTTGAAGGGCTGAAAGAAATTTCCAGTCTTGTTTAATCTGCTGGCTTTTATCGAGTTAAATGCCATCACTTCTATAGCTTCACACATTTGCATAAACACTCTCCCTCAGAATTTATACAAAGGGTTATATTTTTTCCTTTGTTGGAAATATAAGAAAAAAATGTGCAAAGCTTGGAAGTCTATAGAGGATTCACCTCATTTTAATCGTAGACATGGACAAGGGGCAGTCTAACTTAAACATGTAGACTTTGGCACCAGGCCAACAAGAATTCTAACCAGGTTTTTCATGTTTTGGCTGTGTGTCCTTAGACAAGTTAATCTTTGTGGGCCTTACTTCTCTTACATATAAAAGTCATTCATTCATTCAACACATTTATTATTAATTACTCTTCTATGTGCTGGGGATGCATCAGTAAACAAAACAATGAAGGTCTCTTCCTTTCTGCAGCCTATATTCTAGTGGGGGGAGAAGCAAGAGAGAGAAATTATGTGTTAAAAATAGTAATTGCTGTAAGAAAAGAAAAAGCAGAGCAGGGTCTTAGAGAAATGGATTAGGGAGGAGAACAGGTGCAGAATTAGGGTAGTCAGGGTTGACATCATTGAGAAGGTGACGTTTGAGTGAAGTTTTAAATGAGGTTTTAAAATGCTCACTCTGGTTGCCACCTGGAGAGCAGACTATAGGGGGTTAAGGAAAAAAGCAGAGAGAATTGTTAGGAAGCTTTCATAGTAACCTAGGTGAGAGATGATGGTGACTTAGTTGTAGAAATGAAGATGGTGAAGAATGGTTGAATTCTGTATACATTTTGGAGGTTCAGCCAACAGGATTTTCTGATGGCTTAGATATGTTTTGTGAAACAAAAAAAGTAGCCTAGGCTTTTGGCCTGAAGAACTGGGTGGATGGAATTGTTATTAACTGACAAGAGGAAGACTTTGGGTAGAGCAAATTTTAGGGGGAAGATCAGGAGTTCAGTTCTGTATGTTGAGTTTGAGATGTCTGTTAGGCACCCACATAGGGAAAAAGACATACACCCATAGGGTGCTTGTGATGATTCAATATGGTGACTATAAATCACTTAGTACGGTACGTGACATAATTTTCTGTGTGAGATCAGAGAATATATTGCTACATGAAACAAGAATAAGAAGTTGCAACGGGGATATTCAGGGGCAAAGAGCTCATAGAATATAATAGCAGAACTTCTAAAAATAATAGATTGGAAGACTGAGGAAATATCCCAGAAAATAAAAGTCAGAGAGATGCAAAAATATTAGAGAAATATTAAAAATCATAGAGAATCCATTTAGGAGGTCTAACTCCTTTCTAATGGGACTTTCTGAGACACAGACCAAAGAAAACGAAAGGAAGAAATTATCAGTGAAACAAGACAAGAAAAATTTCCAGAACTGAAGGACAAGAGTTTCGAAAAGGAAAGTGCTCAGCACTATGAATGGTTGGAGGTGAGGGGGGCGGGGGAGAGACATATTACCAAGACATTTTAGAGCACCAGAGAGGAAAAACAAGTCACAAAGAAAGGAACAAAAGTTAGCAGAATGTCAGACTTTTCAAAAGTAACACAAGAAGCAAGTAGACAATGGAGCAATGCCTTTAAGGTTCTGAGGGAAAATGATTACAAACATAGATTTCTATGTCCAGCCAAATAATCAGTCAGTTATGAGGATAAAATAACAATATTTTCCAAATGCAGGGTCTCAAAAAATTTATCTCCTATACATCCTTTCTCAGAAAGCTATTGAAGGATCAAAAAGAGAGGTAAGACATGAAAGAGACATGAAAGAAAAAAGACGACATGAAACCCAGGAAAATGGGATATAACACTAGAGAGACATAAAGGAAATTCCTAGAATGATGATGAAATAAAGCAGGATGACAGCTGAGTAGCAGGTCTAGAGATGATCAGTAAGTACAGTTGGGGCAGGAGGATGTAAGATCCAGGGAAGATGTCTCTAAGAAGAAGATTGAACTGACATATGATGTGTTTGACTATTCTGAAGGAGTTTCATAGCTCTTTCAGAGAGTTAGGGAATAAACTGTTCCCAACTTAAAGGAGCTTACACTGTAGTATGGCGTACACACAAGTAAGTGGGTAATTACTGTATTCTGTGAAGGTTTGGAAAGCTTAGTACTCTGCTCCTAGACCACCCATAGTTGGAATGTAGGTTTAGAAATCTAGTATTTAGCTCCTTCAGCATCTGTAATTGAACTGTCAAACCAACAGCTTGGGGCTAACTGTTGGGTTAGCTGAAAAATCGTTCCACCCTCTAGAAAAGAAAGTTTTTTCTTTTTTCTTTTTCAGGGGATAGGCAGGGGGAAACTACTGTTAGCTTAAAGAATTTAAAATATATGTATATATGTTTATTTTATTTATTTTAGTTTTGTATGTATGGCACTGTATATTTATAAAAATGTCTTGTTTTTATTTTTTATTATTATTATTATTTTTGGCTGCACCATGCAGCATGTGGGATCTTAGTTCCCCGACCAGGGATTGAACCCGCACCCCTTGCATTGGAAGCGAGGAGCCCTAACCACTGGACTGTCAGGGAAGTCCAAGAACGTCTTGTTTTTAAAATGAGTGTGGAATAGTGCAAGGGAAAAAACTTTCAGTTGTTAATTTAGGTATAGAAAGCAACTAAAATTTCTATATTATAATTAAATTATAATAAATTATAATTATTAAATTATAATCAATAAATTATAATTATTTTATCCTCCCAAGATGGCTTATACCCCATTGACTTATGCCAATAAGGTAATGTTTTCCCAATATAATAATGAACTTTTTTGTGTGTGGACTTCTTCACTCTAAAGTTATTTTGTAGTTGGAGATTGATTACAAGCAAATTCAAATTGCACTGTTCAAAGAATACTTCTTAATTAATTATAAACCTATTTGGCCTAGACTTTGCATTTTTCTTGGTACACTTTGGCCATAATAAAAAATGTAGCAGTTTTGTGTCACATCAATATTTCTCACATATAAATATGGAATGATATTTATGTCTTATCTAATTTCTCACTTGGTCAGTTAATATATATACTGTACAGATAAATGGAGCGAGTACATAAAGAAAAACTGCAAGGGGAGAAAAAGATAATCTAAATGAAGATTATCACTTTAAAGTTTTAGTATCATGTAAGATTTTATGGTAGTTAAATTCCTATAATAAATGGTTATCCTATAATATATGGTTTGGGAACATAAGTTAATTCACTGAACAAACACTGATAGAGCACCTGCCATATGTCAGGCTCTGTGCGAGGTCCTGAGAATACCGGGCAAGTTAGGACATTATTCCTGCCCTCTGATAATTCTTGGTCCCAAAGAAAGAAATTTAACTTATAAACAAGTAAATGTAATAAAATAGAGGGTTAGAAGTACGGTAAATGATATTTACCAAATGTATAAAGAGAGAAGGTCATCCCAAGAAAAGTATGGATTAAGAAGACAGACATGGAGAGGTAGTACTATTTGTGGAAATGGCAAACATTTTTATTTGTTTGTGGCATAGAGTAAGAGGAAGGGCTTGGGAAACACATGAGTGCCATCACGTAGAGCAGGGGTGCCATACTCAGAAATTTAATCACTTCCTCCTAGGACAGTGTTTCTCAAATTTGTGTGATCATAAGAATCACGTAGAAAGTTAAAGCAAAACAAAACAAAAAAACCCCTAAAGCTTACCCCAGACCTGGAAAATCAGCATCCTCAGAGGAGGGCTGGGAATCTGTTTTTAGCCAGTGCCCTGCTAGTTCTTACTGTAACCAATTTATTGAACAAGTCCAATTTATTAGATATAAGCAAGTATTGTTTCCCAAAATTTCTAGTCTAGGTGACTTCAAGCAAGAGCACACACCACAACTTTCCTGTGTGTGTGTGTGTGTGTGTGTGTGTAGGAGTATGCATGTATATATGTATGTATAACTTTGGGAAATATATTCTCCCAGTGCAGGCTAGAGCTGTGACTCAGACTCCTTGTGGTCCAACTCAGGGATACTGTGTTTTCAAGATCCAGGTCCTCTTTGGCAGCAGAATAAGTGAATAAGGGAATTAGAGGTTTTCAGGGTGGTTAGTGGAGGGCAGTGTTCTAAATCTTCTAGTTCTGCCAGATACTGGTGGTCTCTACCAGGGCTGTGATCTTAGTATAGATGATTATAGATGTCCAACTTCATTCATTCTGTCAATGAGGACCCCCACAGAGAAGGGTAACCGTGGCTTCCTGCACTGGTCCGTGTTAGCGGTGTGTTCTTCACAGGGTAGGTGTACTCGCGGGCATCCCCTTTCCCCATCCTTGTTTTACTTCATGCTTCTGAACTTGGGGGCATTGGAACCGATAAAGCTCTCTTATGTGCCCCCCAAGGGCCCCAGTCCTTTTCTTACCAGGCAAGCTGTATTCTCTACAGTCCTTTTTTGGAGTTTGGGCTTTGGGCATGGACTACTCTAGCTAGTGCTCTTCTTTCAAGAATCTCCAGACAGGGACTTCCCTGGTGGCTCAGTGGTTAAGAATCCGCCTGCCAATGCAGGGGACCACGGGTTCGAGCCCTGGTCTGGGAAGATCCCACATGCCGCGGAGCAACTAAGCCCATGCACCACAACTACTGAGCCTGCACTCTAGAGCCCACGAGCCACAACTACTGAGCCCACGCACCACAACTACTGAAGCCCGATCGCGTAGAGCGTGTGCTTCGCAACAAGAGAAGCCACCGCAATGAGAAGCCCGCTCACTGCAACGAAGAGTAGCCCCCGCTCACTGCAACTAGAGAGAAAGTCCACGCGCAGCAGCAAAGACCAAACGCAGCCAAAAATAAATAAATTAATTAAAAAAAAAAAAAAAAAAAAGAATCTCCAGACAGTTAGCTACATATCTCTCTAGTTCAAGTGCTTACAGGTTCTGCAGCTCAGCAAGCAGCCCACTTGGAATCAAGCTGCCAGTCTCTCCTTGCAGACATCTTCGCCTCCCAGTCTCTATGACCAGCTCTCTTGAGGTGCCCGTGTAGTTGATGATGCCACTCCCACGAGGCCAGACTTCCAGGCTCTCCCTTCCCTTGCCTTAGTTCTGTCTTTGGGAGGGTTGGTTAAATGCACCAGCTGGTTTTGCTACTCCTTAGCAAACCTTGGGGGAGAGATCTGGACATAATTTTCGGTGCTTTTCCTGATTTGGGCATTTACTGCCTCTTGCTCTCAGCTGTGGGCCCTTGTCACTGATTCAGGGACAGTAGGACAAATGCCACTTAATATCTTGTTAGATTATAATCAGGTAAGTTTAGGAAATGTTTTTGCAGAGGAATATATAATCAGATTTGATTTTATAGTGTTTAAAGTGTAATTTAAATAAAAGATCTCAAAGGAATTATATCTTTGCTGATTCTACCAGAATTGAATTTGTCTGCTTTAGGGTAAGAAACAAAGTAAATATACTCATGACTATGAATGTTTGTATAGTATCAACATCAGTAACTTCTGACAACTTAATTGTAGATATAAAGACATGGGTTCAGTGTATCTGGTGCTGCCAGAAGACCAAACTGGCACAACAGAAGAACTGGAATTCATTGATATTTCTTAGTTAACTTTCAGGTTTTTCAGTTTTATTATGTGGTACTTTCTGGATAAAGGGAGCTTAGACCACTAGGTGGTGCTTTATAACTAGAAAATACAAGTACTCCCTTACTACTACTAGGGTCAATCTAGCAAAGCAATGGCCAGTGAGAACAGCTGGTGCCAGTCCTAAGACACAGGTTTAAAATAAAAGAGAAAGGAAGAAAGGAAGAGATAATGATAAAAAGAGAAAAAGGAGTAGGAGGGCAAGAAGGGAGAAAAGGAGAAAGTAAACAGGTATATTGTGAAGGAGGTTGTCAAATACCATCAGTAATTACCTCAGGAAAGTGGCTCCTATGCCATTTGTTGCTGATTTATCAATATTTCCTTGTTTATTCATTTATTTGATATGCATTTAATGAGAGTCAGCTGAGGATACCATGGTAAACAAGACGTTCTCCCTACCCTCTGAGATTTTACAGGTAAAGGGAGCTTAAGATATCTGAACTTAAAATCTTGACCCTTTCTTTGTAGAGTATGTTAAATAATATGGAAAAGAATACTTTTAAATTTTAGTTTTGTTTGTTTCATATCCTCTATTTCAATCCCCTACCAGAGAAAACCTTTCCTAGAATTCAACAAAGTATTCTTATTAAAATATTTGAAAATTAGCTCCTCTAGGGCTAGTAATTCAGGAATCCAGAGCATGCAGTTCATTATTTGGCTCTTATTAACGGGTATGCGGGGGTCGGGGTCTAAATGTGTTGAGTGAATGATAGGTTCAGATAGGGACCTCAGCAAGCCATCTCCTGATTAGAGTCTACAGCCTTCCTGGCTCTTTGTAGAATTCAGGCTTCTGATTTTGAATACTTTCCTGACAGCACCATACTTCCTCATCAACTATAGCACGCTGCTGCCATTGCCTGTTTACAAGGCATTCTGTGTTTCTCCATAACAGTGAATTCTTTTATGGTAGAGTCTGTGTCTAATTTAATTCATTCATGTAATCCCAGTGTTTGGCAGGTGTGAGTGCTCAATAAATTTTGGTTGAAAGAATGAATAAATCTTATTACTTATAGTGTACTTGGTAAAAGATAGCTTCCTAATAGGACACCTTTCTGAAAGAGTTAATTTTTGGATATACCAGAAAGACCTGCCTTTAACACTTTTCACATACATGAGAGAGTGTGTAGACAATTACTTTGAAGTATAAGATGAAGTACACTTTCAAAGATAACCAAATGATACACCAGTCATTAAGATAGAGATGGATTTGTAATGCCAATTCTGTAAATACAACTCTTAAATTTTAATGTTGGATTCTGTTGCTTGACCTTGGATAAATAGCCCACCTGTAGTTTTCTAATTTTTTTATTTCTAACATAATAGGGACTGATGGCACCTATTATTAACTACTTCAGGCTCTAGGACCTGCTGTGGACTTCATGTTACAAAGATGTACGTTGGAACTAAGTCGGGGTTGAGTATAGGAGTAAAAGATAGGAAGACGAATTTCACTGTGGGTGAATTCTACTGCCCCCAGAAGTCAATGTCAGTAGATCAACATCTATTTATTGAATGCCAGAGCTTTAACTCAAGAATACATATCACAAAATAGATGTATCATTATAGATCTCAAAATGCTTGCTATTTTATAAAGAACATGTTACAGAAAGCCTTCAAATAACAAATGCTTTTTAAACAGTTTTATTGAGATATAATTCACATATACAGTTCACCCTTTTAAGGGTAGATAATTCAGTATGTTTTTTTTAAGCATATTCACAGATTTGTGCAGCTGTCACCACTAACTCCAAAACATTTTCATCACCCCCCAAAGAAACCCCATACCTAGTAACAGTCACTCTCCATTTCCCCCTCCCCCAGCCCATGGTAATTACGTACCGTTTTCTGTCTCTATGGATTTTCTTATGCTGGAAATTTCATAAAGATGGAGTCATATAAGATATGGTCTTTGTGACTGGCTTCTTTCACTTATCATGATATTTTCAAAGTTTGTCTGTGTTGTAGCATGTTATCAGCACTTCATTCCTTTTCATTGCCAAATAATATGCCATGGTATGAATAGACCTCATTTTGTTTATCCATTCATCAGTTGCTGGACATTTGATTTGTTTCCACTTTTTGGATATTATGAATAATGCAGTTATGAGCATTCACATACAAGTTTTTGTGTAGACATGTGTTTTCCTTTCTCTTGGTTATATACCTAGGAGTAGAATTGCTGGGTCATATGGTAACTGTACGTTTATCATTTTGAGGAGCTGCCAAACTGTTTTTTCAAAGTGGCTTTACCATTTTGCAATCTCATCAGCAGTGAATGAGGGTTCCAATTTCTCTATGTCTTTGCCAACCCTTGTCTTTTTTTTTTTTTAATTTTAATTACCACCATCCTAGTAGTGGGTGCGAAGTGGTATCTCACCGTTTAGTTTTTTTAAAAAATTAATTAATTAATTAATTTTGGTTGCATTGGGTCTTCGTTGCTGCATGCGGGCTTTTCTCTAGTTGTGGTGAGCAGGGGTTACTCTTCGTTGCGGTGTGCGGGCTTCTCATTGTGGTGGCTTCTCTTGTTGTGGAGCATGGACTCTAGGCACACGAGCTTAGTAGTTGTGGCTTGCGGGCTCTAGAGCGCAGGCTCAGTAGTTGTGGCACACAGGCTTAGTTGCTCCATAGCATGTGGGATCTTCCTGGACCAGGGCTCAAACCCGTGTCTCCTGCATTGGCAGGTGGATTCTTAACCACTGTGCCACCAGGGAAGCCCTCTCACTGTGGTTTTGATTTGTGTTTCCCTAACTGCTAAAGATACTGAGAACCTTTTCATGTGCTCATTAACCATTTGTGTATCTTCTTTGGAGAAATGTCTATTGAAATCCTTTGCATGTTTTAAATTGGACTGTTTGTCTTTTTGTTCTTGAATTGTAAAAGCTCATTATATATTCTGGATATAAATCCCATATCAGATACTTGATTTTCAGATATTTTCTCCCATTATGTCTCTTCACTTTCTTGCTTCTTTGAAGCAAGGTGGTTTAGATTTACCACCATAGAAGGTGGTATAGATTTATTGCAGTGTGTTTACTTGTTATATCAGGTAGGTTGCCATGAAGGGGATGAACAAGGTGTTGACAGTTGTCTTATATTGATACCCAAGGCTGTTCCCTAAATCAGTATGGAACGCAATTATAGGAAGCCAAAAAAGAGCTAAACTACTAAGAGTGAAACATAATGTCTTCTAGCATATAACATACCCTCTTCCTGCTGTCTTTGTCTTATCCTAGTTACAAACTAGTAGAGAAATGCTAGGGGTTGGGATAGTGAGAAGAGAATAGTTGTTTCCCTCTTTTGTGGTTCAGTCAATGTATGTTTTTAGAGATATAGCTAAAAACAAAACAAAAACCAATAAAGGGCCAACTGGTTCCAGCAGGGATGGCAGTAGTTCTACTTTAGTCAAATCACTATCAGAGAAATGTCCTCACAATTGATCAACATCATAGCGCTACAAGCTGTTGTCTTTCTTTGACTTTAGATAGAGTGAGAGTTGCCCTTTGGCTACAAAACTTCTAATTTAGATGGTGGAGAAAATGGAGGGTCTCTGTCGTGTTTTTCTATTAGTAATTGGGCAAGTGGACTGCTCTGATGAATGTGGAGTGACACACTGAGATGGTTGTGATCACTTGCCCATCTTTTTGGCCAGTCTTTCCCAGTGGTCCATTCGAGAACATCTTGGTCCCCTTACCACACCTTCAGCTTGATATCAAAGTGCAGTGGTAATAATGAAGATATATATTTTTTTAAAATAAATTTATTTATTTATTTTATTTATTATTGGCTTCTTTGGTTCTTCGTTGCTGTGCACGGCTTTCTCTAGTTGCCGTGAGCGGGGGCTACTCTTTGGTGCGGTGCGTGGGCTTCTCATTGCGGTGGCTTCTCTTGTTGCAGAGCACAGGCCCTAGGCACGTGGGCTTCAGTATTTGTTGCACGCGGGCTCAGTAGTTGTGGCTCGCGGGCTCTAGAGTGCAGGCTCAGTAGTTGTGCGTGGGCTTAGTTGCTCTGCAGCATGTGGGATCTTCCCGGGCCAGGGCTCGAACCCTTGTCCCCTGCATTGGCAGGAGGATTCTTAACCACTGTGCCACCAGGGAAGCCCAGTGAAGATATTTTAAAAGTTGACTGAGATAAACTTAAAAATGGTCATATGTGGCAAATGATAGGCACAGATGAGTGATTTTTTTTTTTCTTTTTTGCATTGAGTGTTTGAAATAGAATACTAAGAGCCTTCTGAGAATGATGTTCAATGTCCCGAATTTTTTTCCTGGAATGGCCTATTAAAACCATTATGGATTCTTTTTTTTTTTTTCTTTTTGAATTTATTTATTTTTTATACAGCAGGTTATTATGGATTTTTGACCAAGACTTCTCAGCTGTATTATGTGAAAAGGTTTGGGTTTTGTAAAGTAGCTTGGCATGTGCTACAGTGCTTTTTAATTTTTTTAAATTTTAATATTTTACAATATGAGCGGGAATTTCAGACTATAGGTGACACTTGTTTATGTGAACAGTTCCCCAAACTTTGCTTTCTAAAGTGTAACTGTTAAATCTTTTGGAATAACAGTACAGTTGTCTCTTTAGAAAGATCCTTTACATTGATGTCTTATGACTGGCTTAAGTTCTTCTGGCACATTCTCTCCTGATTCCCCTCTACCCCCAGAAAGATATTTTGGATCTTCTTAATCTGTGCCTTGTTCAGAAAGAAGAGGTGAGTCAGAGAAATTTTCTAACACTAACACTTTTGGGGGAGGTCGCACCATATAGTTTTGAATCCAGAATGTCATTAACTGTCACTTTTGCTCTTTTGGGCTGGTGGACAAATTTGTAATCAAATATACTGCGTAATGGTGACATAATTGAAGGTGTAGGTTTATCCTTAAGAACACAGCCCCCAAAACACTTGTGTTCAGTATGTAATGTCTAAGGTGGTTGTGAAACTCTTTGCTGTCAAATAGCGGGGACTTCTCCATCAATTTGTGTATGGTTTGCTTTGTAGATGACACTGTCTTTGAGTAGAAAACAGTTGACACTTCCATGTCCCATTGGCATTTCTGGTTAAGTGTAGCTCAAATACTATTATGTTAAACTTTCGTGCCTGATAATGTGCTCTTCCAGACTAAGGAGTCAGCACTCTGTGACCCTAGAGGAATAGTCTCATTTGACAATTTCAGTACCACCTAAGATTTTATCTAGTGTGTGATATAGTGACTGTTATATTGATTTGGAGTCTAGGGAGATAATTGATAACCTTGGTCCTGGGTTCCAGGGGATAGGATATCTGTCATAGAAGAAAGGCAATGATTAAAGGAGCAATATTTATTGTTGTTGATCAACTCTGACTGTGAAACATTTAAGGCATTTGGGCTCTAATTTGAAAGATTAGTTGAAAAATAATTATTTAGCACTTATTCTGCGCCTATTACTTTGTTAGGTACTGGGAAGTTAGAGACATAATTCCTGATCCTGAGGTACTTACATTTGGGGGAAGATAGGCAAACAGGTAGATACTTAAAAAAAAAAAATACATTGAGGTAAGGACTTTACTCTTTTTTTTTTCTCCCCAATGTGGAAGCATACACAAAGGGGGATTAACAAATACATCAGCTGTGGAAAAAATTATTTTTTTAAAGGCAAGAATAAAATAAATGCACAATTCAGAATATTGATGATCATTGGGAGGGAGGCAGAAAGATGGGATCCAGGAGGAGCCCATGTATAACTTCATTGGGATTGGGACTATTCTAATTCGTAAATTGGGTGATGGGTTCATAGGTATCTATTTTTATCATTACACTTCATAACCTATATAACATACATATTCTTCTGTATCTATTAAATGCTACATAATTTTAAAAAATCAAGATATTTCAGTAAACATTTCCCAGTCTTAATTTATTAGAAGCATTTACTTAGGATAAATTGGAGAAAAACTGAACTCAGCCAAACTTTCTCTGTCTGTTTAGTATCTATTCACCCATCCATCTGTTTTTTTACTTTACTTAATTTTTTGAAATATAATAAAAATAATGTAGAAGTTTTTTAACATGACTTGAATGCCCTGTTTCTGTGCTCCCTAAGGTTCCATGTACTCCCTGTAGAAAACAGTTTATAGGTCAAAAGGATTCTGTCTGGACTGGCCAGCCAGACATTTAAGTATTCATTACCTCTGTGTGAGTGTGTGTGTGTGTGTGTGTGTGTATTTAATGATGTTTGTGCATGGCTTAGCTAGGGATTTTGAAATATTTGTAGGGTTTTCCTATTTGCTGGGTTGTTTTAGAATTGAGAGCCATCAGCAGAAAAAAAACAAGGAAGAATACTATTTCTTCTTTCATCTATGTCCCATATTATACAAGTGTTCACTGAAAGTAGCACCAATTTTCTGGGAAAGGTCATGTCTGAGACTTTTCTCACCCTTTACCCCTACTCTCCAATTCATGTTTCCCTTTTACAATGTGGTCATGTGCTTGCTCAAGTCTGGCTTATGAACCGTGTAGAATATTTGTGCAGTTTTGTTTTTTAAGCCCTACACTGTGCACATGATGCATTATTTAATTTGGAATGGGCTCTGAGTTTAGTCACACGTGCTTCTTGTGGTGTTTATCTTGGAATCCACAAGTGGGAGGGAAGTATTTTTGCATTTTATACATCTGGACATTGTTCATGATCCTCTTGTGACTTGGAAATTCTCTGTGGGGCAAAATCCAAAGAACAGTATTAAAAATAACATGGAGTTATAATGACATCTGAGTAAAAACCCTTGAGAATACTGTTCTGATCCGGCAGAGTTTGATATTGATGGTGAACTTTTTCAGTTGCCTGCTTCACTGTTGGCCTGAGTAGTTTGCTGGGATTACGGTTACCTGACACCCTTGCATGTAGGCTAATGCGCTGCCAGACTTTCTGAAAGTCTACAGCAGATTTAGCCTTTTGGGAGGGGAAGATTTTGCCTTGATTTTGCATAGGGTAAGACAGGTGAAGTAAATTCTGTTTATTGCTTCTGTGCCTTTGCCACTCTCTTGCTCCACAGGCATCTTAAGATGCGGATGACCTGTGAGGATCTTTCCAGTCATTCCCTTGATCCTGATTCATTCCATCTAGTTTAGAGCTAAAGGTTGATCCTGAGAACACCTCAGGGGCTGTGTCAGGACTGGGAGCGGGGCGGGGCAGGGGCGCTAGTAACCTTATCTTTCCCCTGATTACGCATGAGAAGTTGTTTTCAACAGGATTGGACAGGTATAGTACAGTACCTCCTCTTTTTGGCTAGGGTTCTGCTAGAATGGAAAAAGTGAGAGGGGATGTACCGAAGCCTTGCAGCTCTTTGAGTGAGTTTGCATATGGACAGTATTGCTTTTTGGCTCCAATCTAGTTTTCTTTCATTCCCATGTCTCATCTTTTATGCAGCTGCAGAGAGCAGGCTGGGAAAGCAGAATGAAAGCTTCAAACAGATTTGCACTTGAATAAAAGAAAGAGTGATTTCTCTTGGTCAGAGTACAGACCTGACTGAGGAGGAAGTTGTTTGCTTTTTCACTTTCTGAGTAAGGACTGTTTGCTTTTTTCCCTTCAAATGTAATAAAGAGGGGAAAAAGCTAATAAGTTGGACCTGCTAGTTAAAATTCATATAGAATTTTCAAATGTGCTTAATAAGGTTTATCATATGATTATAAAAGAAGTAAATAGTTGGAGGGCAAAGGTCAAACTTTGGTTGAGGTTTTAGAATGAGTTGAATATGAAGTGGTTTGAGTGCTTGGATAAGACTACTCAAGTAGGAGCTGTTTCTCTTTGCTGGTTTCTTTGGCCTTTACTTTGGGAACTTTTTCCCCTTTACTTTCGTAATGCATTTTGCAACTTTCAGTTAAAAAAAAAATCCAAAAGAGTTCAAGCTTTTAGCATATAAACACATCCTGGTCCTATGATGGGAATCACAACATAGCCGAGAATGGCTTGACTTCAGCTGGAGAGAGGTTAATAGTAGTAGCTCCAAGGGTTGATACCAAGATCATGCTTGTTTAACGTTTTAATGACTCCAAAAGGAAATGGTGAAATCTGCTGATGACACCAAATTGTTTTTGCTGATCCAAACAGGGATTTCTGGGAAGCTTCTTCACAGTATTTGGAAGAGTGGAAGAATTGGGCAATGTGGTAGCAGACACACCAAACTTGAAGTGAAGGTTTATGTAGCAGGAGTAATGTCAATACATTGAAGTTATGAGGCCTGCCAAGTCCTCCAAGAGGAAGACTGTGGGGTCCCTATAAAGGAGTTGGCTTTGATTCCTCTCATGAAAGAAGATTTAGGACAAAGAACATTTTGGTATATAGAAAATGAAAACTCCTATGGTAATAGTTGTAATTATAAAGTATAGTGATTTAAAGATATGGTATCTGAGTTTCTTTCTTTGCTAATGCCAGCAGTACTATATCCAAATAAGTGCTGTTTCCCTCAAAATAGTCATGGAAGATTGTATACTCATTTTATGCATGCTCCTCTTTTGGGGAATAGCTCCTAGTACATCCTTTTGACTATTTTCTGTGGTGGAAGGTCTTCATTTTTTAGGTTATTTTCGATTTTTAAAAAAAATTAATTAATTAATTTTTGGCTGCATTGGGTCTTTGTTGCTGCACGCGGGCTTCTCAGTGTGGTGGCTTCTCTTGTTGCAGAGCACGGGCTCTAGGTGCGTGGGCCTCAGTAGTTGTAGCACACGGGCTCAGTAGTGTGGCTCGCAGGTTCTAGAGCACAGGCTCAGTAGTTGTGGCGCACGGGCTTAGTTGCTCCGTGGCATGTGGGATCTTCCCAGACGAGGGCTTGAACCCATGTCCCCTGCATTGGCAGGCGGATTCTTAACCGCTGCGCCACCAGGGAAGCCCCTATTTTCGATTTTTGATATAGCTAATGGTCATTTAGAAACAAGTGAATAAGATGAATGATCAAACTAGATAAATTTAAAATATAAATTATAGTAGTGAAACTAATTTTTTTTTAATTGCTTCAAAATTTTCTGGAGGACTTCCAGAATCATATGTGAAATGATTACCACAATCAAGTTAATTAACACACTCATCGTCTCACATAGTTATTATATTTTTCTGTGTGTTGAGAACACCTAAGATTTACTTTCCTAGCAAATTTCAAGTATACAATACCATATCATTAACTATAGTCATCATGCTGTACATTAGATCCCCAGAACTCATTCATCTTATAACTGAAGGTTGTACCCTTTGATGAGCATCTCTTCATTTTCCCCACCTAGCCCTGACTAACCACTATTCTACTCTCTGTGAGTCTGACTTTTTTATATTCCACATATGAGTGAGATCATACAGTATTTATCTTTCTCTATCTGGCATGTTTCACTTAGCCCAATGTCCTCCAGTTTCATCCATGTTGTTGCAAATGGCAGGCTTCCCTTTAGAATAAGTTCTTGGTTGATTTATTTCACAAATGTTACTCACTTAGATAGGTAAGTGGTAGAGTCTTGTTAAAATACTTGTTTCACTATATTATAGATACACCATGTTTATAAGTGACCTTTTCTTTTTAAAACTGGTAGAGCTCTATGTCCCCCAAGTGTACTCTTAGGGAGGAATCAGGAGGTTGTATAGTAACTGGAGATTCATTTAATGCATTGATATTTTCTCACTAAAACCTCCATCTGTGTAATGAAAAAGACCCTGTGGGTTAATAAATAAGATAGTCACCGTTACAGTACAGGAGCTGTGGGCTGGCCATCTACATCCATCCATCCATCTATCCATCCATCCATCCATCCATCCATCTATCCATCCATTTACTTGAGAAGAATAAAGACACAGCTCCTTACCTCAAGATTTCTTTTTCTGCCATGCCAGTATATCCATGTGAAACAAACAGCAGTCAGTTGCACCTGTGTCAGTGGAGTAAGTCAGTGGTTTTCAGACTTTATCTGTGGAAACTGCATTTGGATTAAACGAGGGCAGGATGGGAATGCTGTTGAATTTTTGTCTTCTCTTTTCCCCCTTGATGAGAATCTGTGGAGTAACTTTTGAAAAGCACTGGTACAGAGAATAAGTTATTTGGAAGGTCAGAAAAGAGTTTGTGTACTAAAAGCGGCTAGGGAGGCTTACTTCATTTCGTCCTTACTCTTCTAAGATTATTATTGTTTTTTAAAATTTATTTATTTTATTTATTATTTTTGGCTGCGTTGGGTCTTCATTGCTGTGCGCGGGCTTTCTCTAGTTGCAGTGAGCGGGGACTACTCTTCGTTGTGGTGCGCGGGCTGCTCATTGCAGTGGCTTCTCTTGTTGCAGAGCACAGGCTCTAGGCGCACGGGCTCAGTAGTTGTGGCATATGGGCTTAGTTGCTCCGCGGCATGTGGGATCTTCCTGGACCAGGGCTCAAACCCATGTCCCCTGCATTGGCAGGCAGATTCTTAACCACTGCACCACCAGGGAAGCTCTCTTCTAAGATTATTAAAATTAAGAATTTCCACTTATCAGTCTTATGCTTCCCTATCTTGAAAGTCAGTAAAACACAAAATCCACCCACATATTTAAATTTACTACAGAGTTTTGCCTTCATAGTTCTCTGTGTTTAAACTCATAAAATAGAAGTCAGGAGAACTTCTAATCTAAAAGCAGATGGCTAGCCCAAGAAGAAAATGTCTTAAAGCTCCACAGTCCTAAGTGCTGGGCCCCAGACTGGCTGTGTCAAATTTGACAAAGCTTTCGAATTTCAGCTCAGACATATTGAATCAGAATCTCTGGAATAGAGCCCAGGTATTTTAACAAGTTCTTCTTTGCATAAAAATAACACCTCCTAAAAAATAGATGTATAGAAAAAAAGCTTAAAGATAGAATGATGCTAAAATGTATTGAAATAAAGCATGATATGGAGTTTGTCCTATGGAGTTTTGATGACTGAAGTCTGATTAATCATTATTTGAACCTACCAATAGTAATAGAAAGCTTGATATCATGGTTAAGAGATGGGTTCTGGACCTAGAATGTCTGGATTCAAATCATAGTTTGGTCACTTACTAGTTGTGTTACCTTGGGCAAAGTTTTAATAACTTCTCTGTGCCTCAATTTCCTTATCTGTAAAATGGAGATAAAACTAATGACACCTCAAAGGATTATTGTGAAGATTACATGAAATATTGAGTGAAAAGCACTTAAAACACTATTTAGCACACAGTAAGCCCTCAGTCAAACTTTACTACTATTATTACTTGTTCTTCTAATTACAGAAGTAAGTATTTGGTCCCTACTGTGATTTCTTCTTATAATGAGTTCAGGCCTACTAAAGAAGAAAGTGAAAAGAAAGCAGGAAAAATGATTGCTCAGATATGAGTGTGTGTGTGTATGTGTGTGTGTGTAGGTAGGTAGGCATTTACACTAAGTATATTGTATAAAAATATATAATGGGGAAAAAAAGCACACCCTCTTTAATTTCTTCGGAATAGGATTTTAAAGTAACAGATTCTACATTTACTACATTTTGCATTTCTGCCCCACTCTGATAAAATGAGCAAAAGTGATGTGATCCTAACAGACACAGTAGATGGCGCTTTAGACTTAGTTTTTAAAGAAACTGGCACTAGAAGGAAAAAGTAAAGCACATTTTAATGGGCTTTTAAAAATTTTTCACCACCAAGGCAAATTTCATCTTAGAGTATGTGCCTTTAAGAAGAAAGAATTTTTTTTTTTTGACAAAGCTGGATAATAATTTTAGCAAAAATAAATCTCCCAGTTGCTATGTTTGTGCCAGGTTTGTCACTTGGAAAATGTTAGTTGTGTTTTAAGCCACAAACATATAAGGAAGTTATTTTCTTTCAAAACATTGCCTTATTTTTGAGATTGTCCCCCCCCCACCCTGTCTCTGTATTTAATATTTCTTTTCCTAGTTTTTTTTGGGCCCTTTATTATTATTTATTTATTTATTTAATAAAAATGTGGTCATAAAATTACTTTGAATCACATCCATTTGTAATGTAGTCATATTTAAAAATTCAGCTATATTCATTCTAATAGGCCTGAAAGTGTAGGTCTCCATTAAAGGATAATTATAGTACTTTTGTTACTACCATACTATGCTTTATGTACTTGATCTTACTTAATCCTAGCAATAACTCTATGAGGATTGTTATTCTCTTTTTTTTTAGATAAATAAACTGTCTCAGAGATGTTTAGTAACTTGCCGAGCTCACATACTTAGTGGTAGAAGTAGTAGCTGCTTCAAGAGTTTCATCAGTGCACTATAGGTGTATTTTTTGAGCAACTACTGTGTGTCAGGCTTGCTAAGTACTGGGCATAGTATAGTGACCAGCACTGACTGGGGCCTTTCCCTTATGGACCTTGCAGATTGTTAGATATTTGATAGCATCTCTTTGAAGTCTACAAGATTGGGAATAGTTCATGGAGATGCAAAAATGTACATCAGAGTCACTGTGATTTTTAGGTAGATCAGGGAGCCCTTTTACCAAAGAGAAAGACTCATACCTAGCTTGAATGTATTGCTATATTAAAATACTTATTTAGGTATACTCATTCTTAGCCAAGGGAAGAGCAAGACCTCTCTTCTCTCTCCAACTCTTTACAGTTAAACCATAAAATCGACAATAAAAAGCAACATAAGCTAAACTGTCTTCCAGATAAGGATCAGGAAGAGTAAGGAAAATGCGAGTGTACTAGAATGTCAAAATTTTCCATTGGTTAAATGGTATTAAAATGTATAAAGCAAGAAAATGTCAGTGAGAGTCTGAGAGAATAATGTAGTTTGTGCACAGTAAGACCATGGTAACTTCTAGATGGTTTCACTTATACCATTTCGTGAAACCTTTTGATGTACAACCAGGCTAGTGATACCCTAAATTGCTAAGTACCCCTTCCACCTGGGACATTTAACATTTTTCTTTTAATTGATTTCTTTTTCCAAAAGTTTCACTCTATTATTTTCACATATGATCCCAAGCTCCTATGCTAGAAAAAAGTATGTAGTTGATGAGGAAACATAGACCAAGAGTTTTAAATTGAGGCCCATACCTGGGCTTCAGTAAGTCTTCAGAACTCCTGAAATTGTATAACATTTTTTGTGTAAGTACTTAGGAACATTACTATGGGAAGAAACTCCATAGCCTTCACAAGATACTTAAAGAGTTCTATGACCCTTAAAAAGTTAAGGATTATTATAATTAGGACTCTACCCAAAGGAGTCTGCTAGATTCACTGCAGTTCAGAGTGATGAAAAGAGAAGTATCTTCCCAAATAGCATCTTGGAGAAGGAAGGGCTGTTTTGTTCCTTTAGGGATAGTAGTTTTGAGAGTCTGAGTGAATTTGGGATTTGAAGGTATGTGTTTAACTGTGGAGTTTTGGAACTCTCAACTCTCAGTAGGGTATCTTGATTTCAGTGGAGGGATACCTTTCAGGGAATTTGAAAATGCTTCTTTCTAATATAGTCTTTTAGTCAAATGAATGGTTATTTTTAGAAAATGAAATAGAAAGGGAATAGGAGTGGGAAAAGAGTTGTTAGATCTTCTCAGTGGAATAAATAACTGAAGAAATTAATTCCTAAATCTTAAATTTTATCACAGGTGAAAGAAGTTCCTTTAGATCAGATAAAAGTCTCTGGTATAAGTTGTTTGATAATACAATTTGATTTTTTTTTGATACAGGTTTAAGGGGGTAGGAGATGTGTATATTTCTTCTCTCTTTTTTTTTAAAATATAATAATTAATTTTATTTATTTTTGGCTGCATTGGGTCTTCGTTGCTAGGCGCGGGCTTTCTCTAGTTGTGGTGAGCGGGGGCTACTCTTCATTGCGGTGCGTGGGCTTCTCATTGTAATGGCTTCTCTTGTTGCGGAGCACGGGCTCTAGGCACGTGGGCTTCAGTAGTTGTGGCTCGCAGGCTCTAGAGCACAGGCTCAGTAGTTGTGGCGCACGGGCTTTGTTGCTCCGCGGCATGTGGGATCTTCCCGGACCAGGGATCGAACCTGTGTCCCCTGCATTGGCAGGCAGATTCTTATCCGCTGTGCCACCTGGGAAGCCCCCTATTTCTTCTCTCTTCCCTATCACCTCTCTTGTCCTAACCTTTGTGTATACTTTGCTGAAGAGCAGGTAGTTGTAACTTACAGTTATGTATTTCTGATTAAACTCTTACCTGTGGTTCCAGATAGATGAATCAAGAAGTAAAATTAGATTTCTTAATTTGATATATTTAAGTTTTTTATTTTGATCTAATAATTTTTTGATCAGTGATCTTTTAATTCTAGTACAGTCATGTATAATAATAGTACCTATCAAATAGGGTATGGTGAAGATTAGACTAAATTATAAATGTAGTGCTTAGTGTAGTATCTGGGATTTAACAAATGCTTAACAAGTATTAGCTATTGCTGTCTTCGCCATCATCATCATCATCATCAGTAGTAGTAACATATGTATTATATATCCCCATGACTGAATATACAGCATAAAATCACCCAAAGACAAAAAGCCTCTTGTTTAAGGGAACACATTATCTCAGTAGTTAAGAGAGAGTTTCCTGTAAGGCATGTTTATCTTTCATTCATGGATATGGTAATATGGATAGCTCTTTTGATGTGAGAAAAATAATGTCGTTAAATCGATTGTAAGCTTCATGAGGGCAAAGACTGTGTTTTATTTGCCTGTATCCTTAACTCTCATTTTATTGTCTGGCCCATGGTTGGTGTTCCATTAATTATTTGTCTTTATCTATGTTTTCTTTGTTTTTCCTTTAGTTTCCAAAAATACTTGCTGTTTCCAAATTCAGAATTCCTTATGAAAGAGTCACATTAGTATTGTGACTTTTAGAATTATTGATTAATATACAGATCTTTTTTGGAACGAGGATGGTTTATTTTTTTATTTTTTTTATTTTTGGCTGTGTTGGGTCTTCGTTTCTGTGCGAGGGCTTTCTCTAGTTGTGGCGAGCGGGGGCCTCTCTTCATCGCTGTGTGCGGGCCTCTCACTGTCGCGGCCTCTCTTATTGTGGAGTACAGGCTCCAGACGCGCAGGCTCAGTAGTTGTGGCTCATGGGCCTAGTTGCTCCGCGGCATGTGGGATCTTCCCAGACCAGGGCTCGAACCCGTGTCCCCTGCATTGGCAGGCAGATTCTCAACCACTGCGTCACCAGGGAAGCCCACGAGGATGTTTTGTTTGAAGCAAATTACTTGGGAAACAAGGCTTAACTCAACTTAAGAACATTCAGGCTTAAGACTTTTTGTACAAAGGCAAATATTTGGTCTTAAACAAAAAACTTTATCTTCATTTGTGTATGTATCAGTCAGTCACTGATGTTTAACACTTAAGTTACTTAGTGTACTGGTGTATATATAAAAATGGAAAAACCTACTGCCTGGAGAACAGTGTCTTCAATAATATATTTAAGAAACACTCTTTACTCTCCTATTTTAGAGAACTTTACATAGCGCAGCAAACATTTACGACTACAGGAAACATGATATTTTTCAGAAATGAATACTGGGACTTCCCTGGTGGTCCAGTGGTTAAGACTCTGCGCTTCCAATGCAGGGGGTGTGGATTCGATCCCTAGTCAGCGAACTAAGATCCCACATGCCGCAGGGTGGCCAAAAACTTAAAAAAAAAAAAAAAAAAGGAATGAATACTGATCATAAATAAGTATGGCCACTGTGACAAAATTAGGTAAATAGTTCTTTCTGTTAAGGAAAAGCTCTGTCTTTTGGAGATGTATTTAGATTAAGTGCTAAATTGGACATATATGTTAGTATTCCCACTGTATATTAGAGTCTAGCTATACATAGGCTCAGAGTAATTTGTTGTAGTTTACAGGAACATTGTAGATATGACCCTTTTGAAAAACAGACTCTCATGAGGCTTGGTTGGTTCTAGAATCACGCAAGGTTGAGTTCTGGTTAGGGGACATTTTACTTCTTTGGTCATAGCAATGTTGTCTCCCTATTGCCTACAAATAGGCAATGAACTCTGGATGCCTTCTGGGACAGAGTAGAAAAAGTACGTATCTCTTGTAACAGGAATTGGGGTCTGGAGATAAGTGATATTTAACATGCAGTGTTATAATATTTTGTTCTGGTAGCAAATTTGCCTACAGTAAATTTGCCTAGTTGGTAGCCTGTGGTTTGGTATCCATTGAAATATACTATTACTCATTTGGTCTGGAGTTGGGTGAGGTTTGTAATAACAATATCAGTGTGTTATCAGAGGGCTCTTTTTCTTTTTCTTTCTTCTATGGTAGTGTGCTATTATTGTTAAATGAAATTTTAATGAACATCTTTAGAAGAATAGAAATTGAAAAATTACTTATTAACTAACTTCAGCCTTTAATGTAGCATCCTTTTTTTCCCCCTAAAGCTTATTGTCCTCTTGGTTTAAAAGGTTTAGACAGAGAGGAGTAAGAATGGTCAAAAGTTTTGAAATTGGAAAGTTGAAAGCTGTTTCCTCTTGATCATGTGATCGCAGGAGTCACAAAAGAGCGGGCCTCTTTATCAATAGGTGAGAGTTCAAGCCTATCTGAATTTAGAATATTAAATTATATTTTAACCATAGTAGCATTGTTTTAAACTAATGTAAATCATAATTGACTTTATACCACTCTGTTGTTTTATGAGGTGATCTCATGTAGCTGCAAAGTTGTTTATAGTTAACCCTGAAAGTACCTCATTCTCATAAGGGCAACTTCTATAGCTTGGTGTTTATTTGCAAAATAAACCACATTTTTCCCCTTGTCTTATTAAAATGATGGAACCATTTTGTAGCGTATGGAAACATTTCTGCACCTCATGTTCTTTTGAGCAAATAATCCCATGTGATTTACAAATGTTGGTAAAAGCAATAGGTATTTACAAACGCTATTAGAATGGTAAAACTAATATATAGGTATTAAAAACAAGTTCTTCATTAGGATAAATGAAGGCCAGAATGAATAAAATATTAGTCACTCTTTCCAGTGTTTTAATTCCAGAATGACTTTAATTTTTTTGCTACTTTAATTTTTGTTGATACTATAATACCAGTAGCATTACAAAAGATTCAACAGTCCTCTCGATAGGTAACCAAATATTGCCCAAACCAAAGGTAGAAAGTTCTCCCTGGCTTCATTTATAGAGAAAATGATAACTGGACGTTTAAAAAAAGTTGTCCAAACTCTTGAAAGTATCATTGTCAAAACAAAATGCATACCTGGTTGAAATTTTAAGCATATGAAGTCTATGCATGGAAGAATGAATGAAGTATTTCTGTAATATTAACGAATGATCAGATATATTGGGAGAAATAATATTAAACCTTGCCCTATATTCTGACTGTATATGAACAGAGCCAGAGCACTTGTAAAAAATAGTAACATATCACTGCAATAAGGTATGGTCTAAACTTGTTCCTAAATGACATCTTGAAGTTTGGCCTTGTCCAAAAATATTTTTTGAGGAAGGACCGATGGTATAGCTGCTGTCTTCAAGGAAAAAGAAAAAGCGACATCACAGCCTTATATTAAACTTCATGAGGTGAGGTAAAGGTGTCCTGTGAAAAATTTTTAAGAAGGAGGAGCAGGAGGTAGAAGAAGGAAAGGAGCTTTTCAAGAAATAGAAATAGTTTAAGATATTAGGGTATCTAATATTGTCAGGAACACTGCATGTAATGGGATTTTTGGCAGAGTGCGACTTCAGAGTTCTCTGAGGATTCTAAAAGCAAAAATTGTTTTTTCAACACAAAACTATTTCTGAATCAGATGTTCTTTGGCATCCTAAACTGAGTGTCTGCAATTACATCAGCTGTTTGTGAGACTTCATTAATTCAGTGCATATTCTAGACACGTCTACTATAGGATACAATGCTGAGCATTTCAGAAAGAACAAGAGGATTATGATATTGTTTCTGTCTCAGAGAGCTTATTATCTAGTGAGGGAGAGAACATACATATGCAAACATCTACAGAACAAAGCAGAATGAACCATCCAAGAAGACTCTATAGACAAGACAGATTACATCCTTTTGTCAAGACGAATGCTTCACAAAGGAGGACATGTGAACCGGATGTTGTTGTATGTATAGAATTTGGACAATTTAAGATGGGATTGGGGTAGGAGTTAGGCTTTTGGCAAAGAAAGAAGCATGAGCAAAGATGGAGCAGAGGTGAAGATGTGGGACGTATTTAGGAACAGGGAGTAGCTGAGGGAGGGTGAAGTATAGGTTTCATGGACGAGAGTAGTAGGAGACAAAATGGGAAATAAAGCTGGGAGCCAGGGTACGGAAGGTTTTAAAAGTGAACTGAAGAATTTTGGACTTTATTCTCTAGGCAGTGAGGAGTCCATGAAAACTTTTTAGCAGTGACGGGACAGGAGCTAATGGCTGTGCTTTAGGGTAATTAACTGGAAGGATACAGTGGTGTAGGGAGAAACTAGAACTGAGAATTGAAATTAAGAGGTCATTGCAGAGGCCCACATGAAAAATAATCAGGGCCTGGCATAAGGTGTGGCAGTGGGAAAGAAAAAGAAAGGAGAAACATTTGGTAGGTAGAATCAGCAGAACGGAGCTGTGACTGTGTGTGGGAAGTAAAGGAAAAGAGAGAATTCAAGGACGATTTGCGTCTGGGTAAATAGGGCATTGGTGTTGCCATTAACAGAAGAGGAATATTAGGCGGAGGAGCTGGTTTGGGGAATTAAGATTCGTTAAGACAGTGGTTGAGGAAAAAAAAAAGATTAGTTAAATGCTTGAAATGAATGGGTAGGGGCACATAAGAATGGTAAGAGAGAGAAAGAAACAGGAAGAGAAGAGAAGATGAAAGATGAAGCCTTAAGAAATACTTACCTTTGGGGGTTTGAATAGAAGAAAAGAAGTTAGCAAGAGTGGTCAAAGAGGGGAGGAAAAGATCAGGACGCTGTGCTATTAAAAGGTCCCTCTTAGGCTGTGTGACCCTGTTTTACTTCAGTCACTGCAGTTTGACTGTCCCTGTGGTCCCTACTGTACTCCCCCAAAGACTTTTCACTGTGCAGTGAATGGTCTTTCTGCCAAAGAAGAACCCCCAGAATTTCTGGGAAATCAGTTACAGTAGCCCTCTAACGCAAATTAATTCCATTGTTCTTTTTATTGAGACATCACAGGAGGAGCTATTATGACCGATAATCAACAGGAGGGTATAAGAATCAGAGGCTTCCATTCTGAGTGCCAAGACTATATACCATGCCTGAGCTCACCTGATAGGTGAGATTCTATGTGCTTAATTCCCCACTTGGGACAGACCCAGTGTGAGTCTCTTGCTTCTTTTCCTGTATCTTATGAGTGAGGGAAGGCTGGTAGGCATTTTGTAGGTGTAGAGGCTGGCTCTCATGTTTGTTCTGTAGATCAGTGTGTGACTTGGAAACCAAGAGGTGAAAGAATTTTAGAATTTAGTCAGTAGTATCACGTGCTCCACGGAGGAGGAAGTAGATGAGGATTAAGACAAGACCACTAGGTTTAGTGGTTTTGAGGTCACAGATGGCCTTGAGAAGATAGTTTTAGTACAATGATACTGGGTGGAAGAATCCAGGAAGTTAAAGAATAAGTACATTATAAAGAATGGAGTTAACTGTTGTAAAGTACTCTTTCAGGACATGAATGAGAGTAGAGAGATAGGAGCACTAGGATGAAAAGAAGACTTTTTTTTTTTTTTTTTAATGGGAAAATGAACATATTTGTAGGCAGAGGTAAGGGAGCCTTTGGAGAAGGAGAGAGAAGGTACTGGGGAGGAGAGGGTTCATTACAGACTGACAGATCTTGGAGGAGTCTGGAAAGAAGGAGATCAAGAGTATGTGTTGAGGTATTGGCATTGGGAGGGAATATTTAGAAATCAGAGGAGAAAGGACAAAAGATGGATGAAGGTAGGGGAGCTCCCTGGTAGAGAGGACAAATGCTGAGGGAAGATATACCATGTGACCTCAGACATCTCATTAAAGAAGGAAAATCCATTTGCCAGGAATGAGGAGAAGGGAGAGAGGAGAAAAGATGTGGAGTGGTTGCAGTGAGAAATAGTTAAGATGAGATAAGTCGTTGAGTTTCACTGAGGACACAATTGAGGATAATCTTATCTCTTGCCTTTCTTTAGTAAGATTTATGTGGGTTTTTTGTTTTTTACTTAAAAGGACAGAAGAAAGTTCCATGAAAGTTTACACTCAGAAATGTGAAGAATTTTATTGTCAGCTAATTCACACTGATGCACATATCTTGGATCCAGAAATATAGATGATGATGGGACTGTTACTGCTTATGGGTGGATCACAAAAAAGCAATATACACTTAGGACTTGATGGCTCTTTCAAGTGTTATAAGGAAACAGAATTTCTTCAGGGACTTGTTCTAGGAATGTAGCTTGGGATTTCGCCAAGCATATCTTTTCTGTCACTCAGTGGCATGGTTTTGCATGACACAGTGTCTGAGTCCTCTTGTTTATGATTTCTTCTGTTTCATATGAAAGATATTTCTCTAGGTTTGGAAATACACCAAATCAAGAAATAGCTTGATGTGTAAAAGATGTTTGACTCATCCAAGAAGACTTTTAATTTTCTGAATTTGTCATGATAAAAATGGAAATACTACATATAGATATTGTTGGTAGTTCAGAAAAGTGAGACATTAAATTCTATGTGGCCAACATTCATTGTGTTTAATGAACTTGACAAACATCTATAGAACAAAGCAGAATTGAACCATCTAAGAGGACTCCCAGATCCCATCCTTTTTTGTCAAGGTGAATACTTCATGAAGGGAGGGGCACATGAACTAGACAATATAGTACATATAGAATTTGGACAGATGAAGATGGGATTGGGATAAGAGGCTTTTGGCAAAGAAAATAACATGAGCAAAGATGGAACAGAGCTGGAGATATGGGACATATTAAGGGACCTTCTTTCCTTAGTTCCTTTTCTGAAAGTAAAGACTTTAGGTAGCTGCTTGTGGAGGACACTCAGTCCGGATAACATAACATCTTTCTTTTTCTTGTTGTACATTAATGGTGGTTGTCTGATTTTTAGAATTACTTGCTATTCTTAAACTGGAAAGAAAATAAAAGAAACATCAAAGTCTTTAAGTTTTAGCAGTTGGTATCTCCATCCATTTCAACTAAACAGTGTTTTTAAATACCTACTATATATAAGATGATGATGAACAAGATAAAATTCGTGCCTGCAAAACGTGCGCACTCTTTTAAGAGAAATTTCACCTTGGAAATTTTAATTGTTTGAGCAAACTATGCTTTAATGTTCAATATATTAAACAATATAAGCAAACCAAATTGTGCATAATATTTTATATTCCCATTGTGATTCTAGAGCTACACTGTCCAATATATTAACCACTAGCCACATGTGGCTATTAAAATGAATGAAAATTAAATAAAATAAAAAATTCAGTTACACTAGTAACATTCCAAGTGCTTAGCAGCCACATATGATTTGTGGCTATTATTCTGGACAGCACAGATAGTGAACATTTCCACTGTTGAAGAGAGCTCTATTGGGCAGTGCTGCTCTAGAGGTGTAGAACATATTTTAATTGTTTTGGTCAGGTGATTGGCTTAGTCATTCATCTCTTCAATAAACCTTCATTAAATGCCTGCCATGTGCCAGGTGTTGGGCTAGAGCTAGATGATAAAGAAAAGTCCTAGTTCCTGCCCACATGGACTTTTCAATCTTGTGGAGGATAGAGATAAATTAACAAGTGGATAAAATAGGATGTGATAAGTGCTACCATGGGAGGAGAAATTCAAGAGGCTGTGAACGTATATAAGGAAAAGTACGGAAGCAAAACTCAAGGTTTACCTCTGGGGAAAGGTCAATAGGTATTGGCTTGGCTAAGCTGCGGAGAGTGAGTGAAAGGATGATCCCAGCAGTGTAAAACACCTGGATGTAAAAGAACATGGCACACTGGAGGGACAGAAAGATGTTCACTGTGACTGGGGCCCACATAATCTCTAAGATCTCTTAATTCAGAGTCTTTCTTTTTACGATATATTTAAACTATTTTTAAAAACAGGCTCCTTCCTTTTCTGAAAGGAGAAAAAGGTCCCTGGTCCCTCTCACTGTTTGGGGAGCTTCTTATATCTATCTTATATTTGTAGATCCTACAGTTAGAGGAAGACAGAAGAGGTAAAAAGAAATTGGAGGAAAGAAGGAACAAAGAGAGAAAGATGGCCAGAACAAGTTTAAAAGAAATAGGACAGGTAATATTTGATGGGGAATAACAGTACCATTTATAACACTCAGATTCCCTGTCTCTAATCAAAAGTTCAGATCAACCACCTCAAAAGCTCATGTCCCAAATGGTTAACTTGGTATCATGAAATGTATTTATGTGAGAATATTTTTGATAAGGTATCTAAAAATTGAATTTCTATCCTGATTCACTTCATTAGAAATCATAATAGAATTTTCTATATTCTATTTTCATGAGTCTGTGCACTTACAGTGTATGCAACCAGGAAGAAATTTAAATGCTATTATTTTATTTTTATAGGGCAATAAATAGTCACTGTAAGTTCAAAACCTAAGGTTACACAAGGAGTCAGAGATGGAGTAGGATCAGGACACAAAAGAATTGTATCTTTACTCAGCCTTCACCAATTCCAGAGATTATTCTATGTATTATACAAAATACATTACACATAATAAATCTCTCACTTTTGGTAAATATTTAGCTGTTGTTGATTTATTTCTGCCCTACTGGCAGCCATCACGTCTCTGTTCTACATTGTGAAAGTCTGTTTATCTGACTGTGTCGACATCATCTGCTCTAACATGGAGGCTTCTGGACGGCAGGGATCATGTCTATTTATTTTGCATAATGCTTAGCATAGAGCTCTGTACATGAAGCTTTATTTTCAATTGATAATGATGATTTTATGTATTTCTTTTCTTTCCTGTCTTCAGATTGGTCAAATCTTCTGATAACAATAAATCCAGTAGAACACAGAGGTGAAATTAACTGTTAAATGCCTAGTCAGGCTGGGTAGCAGAATGTCTCACACAGCTATATGAGGTCTTATGCCACCACCAAGAGGTACCCTCTTGTAAAAAGATGAAAAATACAGAGAAGCCACCCACATTGGTTTTCATGAAGGAAAATTTGGTGTCTAGTTTTACCACCAGTGCTTGTCAAATAAACTTGGTATGGAATCAAGGCTGAATACAGTAAACAGAAAATTCAGATAAAAGCTAAGTGAAAAAAAAATCCTCTTTATTTTCATCCCTATTCTTATTTGGGACAGCCTTCTGGAATAGTGTTGGAAGGTTGAATGTAAGTTTGATGAAATGGAGGTGGAGCCAAGTGAACAAGGTACTTTTTGAAGATCCTCCAACTCTTGTTTGAGTAAAAACAAATTTTACTAGTGTATCCTCCTTCAAATTGTCTATCTTTTTTTAAACTTGCATCACTAAATTATAAAACTAGGCATCCAAAAGCATTATGTGGATACAACTATTAAGTTTAGTCTTGTTAGAATATTCCAGACACTAAAAAGAAACTTCCTAGACTCTTAAGGTACCTTTAAAAATTTCCTTAAAAACTTTCTTTTCCCCCTTACCTTGCCTTTTCTGCTCTTTCTCTAGATTTATCATGAATTTTTCTATTATATATTTCAGGGAACCTTTAAGGGTTACTTGCTACATCTTTTATTATAGTCAGTTTTTTACATAACTTTATTAACCTATTATAAGTGACATTTCTTCTATTTGATTTCTAGATTCTTCATTTTTATTTTTTATTCTATATTTTATTGAGGTTTATGTGTGTAAAATAAATCTTATCAGAGGAATCAATGTTATTAATCCTGAAATTTAGATTATGATTTTTAGACTTTCAGAAGGTTTCTGTTTGATTCTCTTGGGTTCCTTTGAGCAATACTTACTTTTGAAATTTATGTTAGCATTGAAAAATAAAGATAGCCCAGGAATAAGTGTGCTCATGTATCTGTAAGTGTTATTAGATGATTAATGATTCATTTATAAAACAGTCAAAAGTTATCATGCTATATCTTCTTTCTCGTATATATATATATTTTTTGACATCTGAAACTTTTCTTTATCAATTATAATTTGCCTATTCCTTCCAAGAATAAGACTTTCTTTGTAAAATCACTTTACAAACTTTTTTGAAATATACAAATATAAAATTAATATTCTATATGAAGTATTTAAATATACTATTCATCTCAGCAGATGAAGAATCAAGTTCAGAGAAGTTAAGTGGTTTATTCAAAGTCACACAGCTTCAGGACTTCCCTGGTGGTCCAGTAGTTACGACTCCATGCTTCCAACGCAAGGGGCATGGGTTTGATCCCTGTTCGGGGAACTAAGATCCCACATGCGACACAGCACGGCCAAGAAAATATTAAAAAACAAACAAACAAAAAGTCACATAGCTTCGTAGGAGCTGAGACTCAAATTCAGGAATGGTTTGATTGCATTTCACTTGATCTTTTCATGACATCATTTCATTTCTTCCTAAAAAACATTCAAGTCTTTTATGATTAATTTGCATAAATCACATTTGTTTTCTTAGTTATCAGCGAAAGTTCTTGTTTTCTTCAGCTCAACGTTTCATAAGAGCCTATAGTTAGGCTTTTGTTCCAGGACCCTGACCCCAGATTTTAGGAATTTGAAAGCATCAGAGTATAGGTATATCAGTATATCCACAATATATCTAAGAGGAAATACATTTAAGAGAAATATATTTTCAAGAACACTGGATGGAGCCTGGACATATTAATCAACAATTTATCAGACTCTGAAAGGAATTTCCTTGTCTAGATACAGTTTTTTTTGTTTTTAATATATTTATTTATTTTATTTATTTATTTTTGGCTGCATAGATACAGTTTTGATGGAGAAATCATCTGAGGTCTATACGTGCTTAACCTCTGAAACAGAAGAACAAGATCAGTCAGGAAAAAAGGAGAGGTTTTCACTCACATGTGTTGTGTATCTCTGTCTGAGACAGATCGTGTGCTGGTGATCAGAATACTGGCACAGCTTAGTTTACTATTTTTCAAAAACTGCCGCTAATCAGCTTGAGGAAGAACATTATTCTTGGAAAGTTATACATTTTGAATCATTGGCATAAAGATTGTTAATCCTTAGCTGGGTACTTCAGTTCTCTTAAAACTTATAGCTCAATATCAAAAAAACAAACAACCCAATCCAAAAATGGGCAGAAGACCTAAATAGATATTTCTCCAAAGAAGACATACAGATCGCCAACAAGCACATGAAAGGATGCTCAACATCACTAATCATTAGAGAAATTCAAATCAAAACTACAATGAGGTATCACCTCACACTGGTCAGAATGGCCATCATCAAAAAATCTGCAAACAATAAATGCTGGCGAGGGTGTGGAGAAAACGGAACCCTCTTGCACTGTGGGAATATAAATTGATACAGCCACTATGGAGAACAGTATGGAGGTTCCTTAAAAAACTAAAAATAGAACTACCATACGACCCAGCAATCCCACTACTGGGCGTATACCCTGAGGAAACCATAATTCATGATGTTCATTGCAGCTCTATTTACAATAACCAGGACATGGAAGCAACCTAAGTGTCCATCGACAGATGAATGGATAAAGAATATGTGGCACATATATACAATGGAATATTACTCAGCCGTAAAAAGAAACGAAATTAAGTTATTTGTAGTGAGATGGATGGACCTAGAGTCTGTCATACAGAGTGAAGTAAGTCAGGAAAAGAAAAACAAATACCTTATGCTAACATATGTATATGGAATCTAAAAAAAAAAAAAGGTTATGAAGAACCTAGGGGTAGTACAGGAATAAAGATGCAGACATAGAGAATGGACTTGAGGACATGGGGAGGGGGGAAGGGTAAGCTGGGACAAAGTGAGAGAGTGGCATGGACATATATATATACCAAATGTAAAACAGATAGCTAGTGGGAAGCAGCCACATAGCACAGGGAGATCAGCTTGGTGCTTTGTGACCAGCTAGAGGGGTGGAATAGGGAGGGTGGGAGGGAGATGCAAGAGGGAGGAGATATGGGGATATATGTATATGTATAGCTGATTCACTTTGTTATAAAGCAGAAACTGACACACCATTGTAAAGCAGTTATGCTCCAATAAAGTTGTTATAAATAAATAAATAATGGGGGAAAAATACTTATAGCTATCTAAATTATAGCTATATAAGCTGTATATGTATGTGTGTCTCTCAATATCAGTGTACGAGTAACAGATATGTTCATTGTGAAAAAAATTAGGAAATTAAGGTAGGCAAAAATGAAATAAAAATCACTGACTACAACAGAAAGCTATTAAAATTTTGTCTGGGGCTTCCCTGGTGGCGCAGTGGTTGAGAATCTGCCTGCTAATGCCGGGGACACGGGTTTGAGCCCTGGTCTGGGAGGATCCCGCATGACGCGGAGTGGCTGGGCCCGTGAGCCATAATTACTGACCCTGCGCGTCTAGAGCCTGGGCTCCGCAACGAGAGAGGCCGCGATGGTGAGAAGGACCGTGCACTGCGATGAAGAGTGGCCCCCGCTTGCCATAACTAGAGAAAGCCCTCGCACAGAAACGAAGACCCAACACAACCATTAAAAAAAAAAAAAAAAAAAGCAAACCTTAAAAAAAAAAAAAATTTTGTCTGTAGTCTTTTGGGCTTTATCTTACATGTATAACATGTATACACACACACATAAATCAAACACAATATACATAATAAAAATAATAAATACACTTTAAAAAATGCACTCATATTGATGAAAAGTGAGATTGTAGAGCTACAGAAACAAATTAAGGAGTAGAACAGCACCATTAAAAAACTAATAAGTGAGAACCAGTAAGGAATAGAATAGAGATGGCTGAAAATTTAATGGTTTGGAGCAAAAGCTTGAAACAATCACAGTAAAAACAGGGGTGAAAGATTAAAGCAAATTGGTTAACAATGAAAGATATGACACAAAGGTGAGTCAAGGAAAAGATTACTGGTGTCTGTGAGTTAGAGGACTCAACAAATGGAACTAAAAAAGTATTTAGAGAATTGATACAGCAAAACTTCACTGAAATGAACAACTGAATCTGCAGATCAAAAATACACATTGGATACTGAAATTGGTAAAGAAGAATCAGTATCAACTCATATCCTGGTTGTTCCTGAAGAAAGACTTCTTCAGTCATTCACACAAAAGCAAAAGTCACCTGCAAGGGAGAAAATTAGACTGGTCTCAGACTTCTCCACAACAAAGTGCAATACTAGAGAAGCTGTGTCAACAAAGTTCAGATTCAAGAAAGTATGACTAAGAACATTGTATCTAGCCAAGTTGTTGAAGAATAAAGGCAGCAGGCATATATATAATCCTCAAATGTGAAAGAACCCTGAGAATACAGCATCTGTGGGATCTTTCTGGAAAACCTACTTGTTAAAATTTAGCCAACCAAGAGATGAGTCAAAATAAAAACTGGTTTTGAATATTAAATACGTTTATATATAAATCTCAGATTTAGAAACTGTAAAAACTGTGGTAACAGAACAGAATATGAACGTGAACATTATACATCGTGGCAAAGTAAAACAAAAATTGGGGGACTTCCCTGGTGGTCCAGTGGTTAAGAATCCACCTTCCAATGCAGGAGACGCCGGTCAAACCCTGGTGGGGGAACTAAGATCCCACATGCTGCGGGGCAACTAAGCCCACGTGCCGCAACTACTGAGCCCGCGTGCTCTGGAGCCTGTGCACCACAACTAGAGAGCCTATGCCATAGCTACTGAGCCCACGTGCTCTAGAGCCCATGTTCCACTGCTAGAGAGAAGCCCGTGCGCTGCAATGAAGAGCCCTCGCTCCGCAACGAAAGATCCTGCCTGCTGCAACTAAGACCTGACACAGCCAAAATAAATAAATTAATTAAAAAAAAACAATTGGGAGGTAGGTGGAAGGGAAATGGAAATTATTAATCTCCTTATCTTTCGTAGCAACAATTCAGTCAATATAGTCTAAAATTTAATATAGTTTTAAAGTAATATTAATCTCCCCTATGGTTTTTTATCATTTTTCATAAACATGGATTTTTTACAATTAATGTTTTTTGAGTGAAGAAGCAATTATCTAAGGTTTAAAATTTCTTCCGTTTTGTTTTAGCTTCTGTTACTTTCAAGTAAAATTAAAATTGATATATTTTTATTTTTAAAAGTGAGTATACTTTTATCCTAGAAATAATAAATTTATTTTTGTTAATCCATCTATCCATCTGTATATGTGAGTAATTGTCTGGAGTGATAGTCACTAAATCTTAATACTGAATATATCTCAATGGTGAGATTTTGGATCATTTGTTGCATTTTTCATTGTATATTTTGTATTATTTGAATATTGATAGTGAGAATGTTTTAGTGAAAATGACACAATGAATTTATTACCCTGAAAAATGGATTTATACTTATATACAGTTTTTCAAATATAGAATTTAATACCCTCATTTAAAAAAAATTTATCATGACCCTTTTCCTCTTGTCATGATGTTTAACAGCTCACAGTATTTTTATGGATGTGTTGTATTTCTTCTTCTGATCTTGATCGCAGTTTCTTCATTTGTAATTATAGAGTTGGATTAGATTAGTAGTTTCCAATCTTTTTCTTTAAACAGTAGAACCTTTTCAATAAATAAAAAAATTTATAACTTGTAATATAGTTTCAAAGCTGTACGGATTAGGTAATTTCTGAGGTTTATTCCATTTTACCACAAAAATTAGTTTGTTTCTTAGGAATTTTTTTTTTCTTGAGTGACTGCTTTTCATGTATTAAAAAAAGAAAAATCAAGCAATAGCCATGATCTTAAGAATCAGAATTTTAAGGTGAAAGGGAGGGGCCTTTAAAAACCATTTCATCTATTTCCCTAATTTTAGATACAAAGAAACCAAGTTTAAGTTGCTTTACTAACATTACACAGCCCGCTGAAATGTATGAGACTTCAGCCCAGATCTGCTGACTTTCTATGCTGTTCTTTCCCCTACAGTACATGTGAATATATATATATTTTAAAAGATGGGCAGGAAAGATACAATTTTATCTTAACCTATTTCACATGTAGACTAACTTGTAAATGTCAGGAAATACACTTAATTTATAGTGTATTTATTTTCTTCCTCATGAAAAAAAGATCAGCAGTGCAGGCATTTATTGAACTCTGAAGTTCCAGAAGTTAGAAAGGAAAGTGAGTGGGATTTTGGTAAGGAAGAAAGCATTTACTTGTCAAAGATTTGTAATTTACTGTGGTTACTGAGATTAAAATAAAACTAAAACTTCACTTGGCAGAGGATTAAAAACAAAACAGCTCCAAAGTGTGTGCACATTATGGAGAAGATGCCATTTTTCCTTCAGGCGTCCAAGGGGGGAGGCAATATTGTTTCTTTGTGTTGCCGGAGTTGATTTATTTAGTTATGATTTCAACATGCCTACCAGGCAAACCCCAGAAAACATTGCACAACATTAACCAGAACAAATGGTGTTTTTTTTCTATATCCCTCCCCCTTAAGGTTTTCCAAATAGAACTTCAGTTTTTTTGTTTTTTGTTTTTTTTTCAAATTGTTTAAATGGCTCTGATTATGTTTGACTATTGGGTGTGGCAGGTTTTAGACTCTTAAGTGGTACTACAGGTTCCTGAACAAGAAAGAGAATTAAAGGTGAGGTGACTTGATTATTGGAATGTGTGGAATGTAAAGTCTGAGCGGTATTATGGTCTGCCGCAGGCTGCTCTTAGTAATAGACTTCTTGTTAAAAGCCCTATTATTATTGGAAATTTATTTTGGAAATGACTAAAGAAGAAATTTGACAGGAAAGTAAAACAAACCACCTTGTCTCATATTTCCTTTCCACACAGGCACTTTGAAGAGCTATCTTAAATATTGTCAAGTCTCAATTATCCTGGGATAGGTTAGCATTAGCACCATCCTCACAAACTTGAATTAAACGCACATGGCGTTGCACTAGGTACAGCTCAGAGACAATTAGCAAATGAAATCCTTATCCTTTTGGAGCTTGCTAAGAGTTGATAGCCTAGCACGTAGTTCAACAAATCCCAATCTTATTTTTCCACACACTCTCTAAATACCCCCTCCCTTCCTGTATTCTCTCTCTTCTTTAGTGGCTCCCCATCCTCTCAGCTGGAAACATCACATCCATCTTGAGTCCTTATGTTCTGTTAGGCTCCCCACCAATCTATCCATAAGTCCTGTCTCTTCTATCTCCAAAATCGCTTTTGAATATGTTTGTTTCCTCTTCTTCATTCTCATAGCCATTGCCCTTGTTTAGGCCCTTTTCATCTTTCATTTCAATTCTTAGGCGAGCTGCTTATCTACTTTCAGGCTTTCCATTTTCCAGTCCATCCTCCACATTGCTGTCAAATCTCTAAAGACAGATCTAATCGTATCATTCTCTGGCGTAAAAACCTTTGATCGGCCTCCATTACCTTCAAGGGATAAAGTCTAAACTCCTTAGCTTGTCATGTAAGGGCTTCATAGTCTGGCCCCAATCTACTTATTCTCGCCTCATTTTCTGCCACATTTCCTCCTCCCCCCACCTCTGTTACCAAACACACATATACATTTACTCTTGTCCCACCAGCTTCCTCATAGTTTCCTGAGCTTGCCATCTCCTTGTACTTTTGATCATACTGTTCCTTGCTCCATACACACAGAATACTCTTTCTTGACTGTCCCAATCCCCAATCCCGGTCACCTCCCCACCAACACCAGAAAATGATGACTATTTTCAGTTTGGTATCTATCCTTCAAAGCAAACCTTTTTTTTTTTTTTTTTTAATATTTATTTATGTATTTGGCTGCATCAGGTCTTAGTTGCGGCACACGAGATCTTCGTTGCGGCACGTGGGATCTTTCACTGCAGCGTGCGGACTCTTTGTTGGTGTGCGTGCTTCTCTCTAGTTGTGATGCATGGGCTCCAGAGCGTGGGCTCAGTAGTTGCAGTGTGTGGGCTGTCTAGTTGTGGCACACGGGCTCAGTAGTTGTGGTGCTCAGGCTCTCTAGTTGCAGTGCATGGGCTCCAGTGCACAGGCTCTCTGGTTGTGGTGCGTGGGCTCTAGAGTGCGCGGGCTTAGTTGCCCCGTGGCATGTGGGATCTTAGTTCCCCGACCAGGGATTGAACCTGCGTCCCCTGCATTGGAAGGCAGATTCTTAACCACTGGACCACTAGGGAAGTCCCAAAGCAAACCTTTTTATGTGTGTTGACTTAAAGACAGATGTATGGGTAGATAAATAGGCTTATGAAAGACATACAGTGCTTTGTGTTTGGGTGTTTGTGCATGCTTTCCCCACAAAAATAGTATCATACGTATTGCCTCTCATTGGTCAAACTTTCTTTCTAGATTCTACAATTTATCTTGGAGATCTTTTTATATTAGCACATACAGATGATGATTTACCACACTTTTTCAGCTTCTACCACATGGTATCATGTTTAGGACTAGCTTGAATTTTCCTCTTCTCTTGTAATCTCATATGGACAATTAGAAGGTAAAAGAGAAAAAAATTATAGCAAGCAAGTATAATTTCTGATGCCCATTAAATAAGGAAGAAGCTTGTAATTGCTGGCTGGGGGAAGGAATGTTTTACTTAAAACTTAGACTGTCTTAGAAACACTGTTGGACCCAGTTCAAAGGATATCACTGACATTAACACCCTCTCCCCTCCCTTTCCCCTACCCCACCTCCCCAACTATTGCTGAAAATTAAATGTACCCAGGGCTCTTTGTGGTATGTGTACATCTGGTTTTCCCTTTTCCATATGCTTAAGTCCTCCCTCCTCAATTGCTTCTGTTTAGCACTTAATTTAAATTCCCAAATTAATCCAAGGAGCAAATTTGAAATCTGTAAATTGAGGGGGTTTGATGATTTTTTTAGGCCTTTTAGAGCTCTAGGATTCTTTTAAGTAATAGTTTTATTTCAGAGAATACATTCTGATAAAATGAAACTTTGTTTGATTTAGGTTGTAAATATAAGTAATTTAAATATAAATATAATATAAAGTAATATAAGTAAATATAAGTAATTTAATAATATTGAAATAGATGAAACTTGTGATGTTTGTCACTCTTCCTTGAAGAATATTTATAATGATCATTTAATCTTCAAAGTAAACCACTCAAAGGACTTGATAACTGTCCTTTATTATTACCACCAAGCTCTAGGCTTAATTAGATTGGACTATTAGTATCTGATTTTTTTTTTTTCTTGTATAAAGCTAAGAAATGTAGGGCTAAGTCAAGTCAAAGTGAATGGGAGATTCTGAGAAAGTATTCCTCAGATGTTTGCACTTATTATATGCTTTTGAGTGTTTAAAGATTTAGAGGTACCACCATATATCAGGAACAAAGAGTTAGGAGTCAGGAATGGGGGAGTCAGTCCCAGCCCATCACCGACTCACTTTGTGATTGCAGGTCACTCCTTGCTCTTAAAATTTCCCATGTGTAACATTTAGTAGATTATTTCTCACTCTTAACTTACCCAGGGATGTTTTGTGAAATAATAAAGATAACCACTGCCAGTTATTTTGTGCTCCTTGGTAAAGATTCTGCATAAATTAACGCCAGCACTAGGGTGGGTTATTCCATTATTTGAGAGAGTTCTTAAAAGTGAGAGAAGGACCCAAAATAGGTCACCGAAAGTTTTTATCATTTCTCCTAGGCTAAGGAAAAGTTTTCTGTGTTAGATAGAACAATGCTGAAAACTAATATAAAAGTAAAGGTTTGTAACATTGTAGGAGCTGATTTTTTTTTTTTTTTTTTTTTTTGCTGCGTTGGGTCTTCGTTGCTGCATGTGGGCTTTCTCTAGCTGCGGCGAGCAAGGGCTACTCTTTGTTGCAGTGCCCGGGCTTCTCATTGCAGTGGCTTCTCTTATTGCGGAGCATGGGCTCTAGGCACGCGGGCTTCAGTAGTTGCAGCACACAGGCTCAATAGTTGTGGCGCACGGGCTTAGTTGCTCCGCGGCATGTGGGATCTTCCTGGACCAGGGCTCGAACCTGTGTCCCCTGCATTGGCAGGTGGATTCTTGACCACTGCGCCACCAAGGAAGTCAATAGGAGCTGATCTTGATGTATACAGTTCTTTCCAACGCTAATGTTCTGAATCTTTTTGCTGCCTTTTACAAAAGTTAGTGACCCACCTTATAGTTAAGTTTTTTTTTTTTTTGGTTATATTTGTTGAAATATTCTCCATGAGTTCTCTCATTTACATAACCTTGGAATAGAAAGTCATATGTAAAATTTGCCACTTTCCTTGAATTCTTATCCTTTCTGTGGAGTTATTGTGTTAGGTTCTCTGTCTAAATTCCACTTTTCACTTTCTTGTGATTGGTTGTTTTTTGTTATAAAAACCTCTAAGAAACTTTTAACCTCCTTGAAAAATACCCGTTGTTCTTTTGGTTGATGCAGACACCAGTAAACTTCCTCTTTAAAGAAAAAACAATTGTAGACAAAAGGAGATATTTATTTGAGGAAAGAGTTTAAAGAAATGCATTTTTTTTCTCATTGTACTTCTTTACAAATTGATGTCACCCCAGGGGGTGTGAGAAGTCTTTCAAGGCTTAATGTCCGACTGGTGAACAAAACTGACACTTGATTGCATGAAGTCCAGCAGTGTTTTGCTGTGTCGTTTCTGCATCTGGAGACTATTCTGTTATGATGTAAAAAATTAAGATTACAATTTTTAAAGTATATATTTCACAATCAAAGTATTTATAAACACATATGAAACTTGTTCTACATGTAACCTATGCTGAAATGGAATGGTCATGTTTATAACTCAGTAGGTAAACTACTCTGGAATGTTTCAGACCCGTCTCAGTTGAGGCAAGACATTTTGAACTAATAATGGAAGGAAGGGTCTGTTTCCTTATTCAGTACTTTCATATGAATTTAAAAAGATGGCTGATGTCTGGTTAGTTCCAAATTTAAGTTTGCTATACTTATGTCAGTAGAACATGTTTTCTTTCTGTTTGTAGACTTAGTAGTGTTGGTCTTGGAATTTGGATTTGCAGGTAAAAAAAAAAAAGTTACTGTTTTTGATTCCTCTTGAACTTTAGAATTCAAATCAGTCAAGTAACCCAGAAGGGCAGTTAGGATACCACTGACATGCTTTGTGTTTCTGTTGTTTTTCCTTTCTTTGCCTGCAAACTTAAATTGTAGTTTTGTACTTGAAAATAAATTACTATTAAAATAAAAGCAATTTAATAGCATTATAGGAAACTTGGATAATGGAGAGAGGAAAATGAACTGTAGTAGATAGGATTTGAGGTGAGTCTTGAAGAATGCACAGTACTTGATGTATCCCAGGCTATCTCTTGGACATTTTTTGATCTGTGTGACTGTTGTGTGCTATATGTTGTATAGCTGTGGTCATTCTGCCTTGGTGGAAAAAGTTGGATATTTATTCTCTAACTTCAATATAATCTTTTTTAAAATTTCCTAATTTTTTTAATTTTAATTTTTTATTGAAGTATAATTGATTTACAATGTTATGTTAGTTTCTGGTGTCTAGTAAAGTGATTATTATACATATATATATTCCTTTTCATGTTCTTTTCCATTATGGTGTATTACAGGATATTGAGTATAGTTCCTGGTGCTATACAGTAGGACCTTGTTGTTTATCTATTTTGTATACAGTAGTTTGTATCTGCTAATCTCAAACTCCTAATTTATCCCTCCTCCACCCCCTACAATATAATCTTAACATTTCTCCATCTGTAAAATGATAATGGCTATATAATTTGAGATATATTTAATTCAGTGCAGGCAAACCTTTTAAATTTGTGGAAATGACTTTCACTGTGAGTGGATTTAAGATAAAAGATAGCATTGCACATTAGCGCATTCTTCCACGTTTAAGACTGGAACCACTTCTTTTTTTTTGGCATAAAAGTAAAGATTAGGCTCCCAAGATAGTTTGAGTGCCTTCTGCATGTTCTAGCTGGCAATAGTCTTAACCATTTTATATCCAGCATCTGGTTTATACATGAAACCCCTATAATTAGCCAGTAGTACTTCTTTGCCTTGTCTTTCGGGAAGATTTATAGTACGCCTCAGGTGGTGTCAGGTAGCAGGCAGAAGACTGAATAGCTAACTCTCTTAATTTAGAAAAAGTGTGTATTCCTGATACCAACATTGTTAAAATACGATTTAAAAAAATCGTTTTCCCTCTTCATTTGACATGATTGATAACTCTACTGGCTGAACAACCTAAGAAGCTTAAGCTTGTTGGGTGCGGTTTTAGAGTCTCAGGAAAGCTGGGAAGAACCTAAGCTTTAGAGGGGTTAGGCTTGTGGTGTTCTGGAGTGTTATGCAAGGAGGAATTACTGGGCCAGGTGCCTTTCATGTCTGTATCTGCCAGAGTAAAAAGCAAGAGTTTGTCCCAGTAAAATTTTCATATGTTTTCTTCTCAAAGCAAAATGGCTTTTTAATACATGCAAGAGTCCAAATACTTCATAGGTAATCAATCTCAAAAAAAGGGAAGTTTGTTTTCTGGTTGGTTATCAAGTTGATACACACTTCTATTGCTGTGTTCTGCTTAAACCATAATTATCAGAGAAATCTTGGTAAATAGGATTTTCTGAAATGAAACCTGTTAATTACATCAGACCCTTTGGCTTTATGTGAAACTATTATCATGGCATGAATTGAGAGCTGATTGTGCAACCTACTCATTTGGAAAATTCTTCACCTCAAATTTTACTTCAAATCCATGACTTCTAATGGAAACGGCATGGTGAGAGGCAACACTAGATTTCTAAGCCTAACTCTTTTCCTTAAAAATCCCTCAGTGATCAAATTGCCTTGAATGAGTAGATCCCAAACCAGGGTTTGGGATTAGTTAGTTTCAAAACATTTTATCAAACATTCTTCTAGGGACAGGTCTATGCTGGCTAGATCCACAGAAATCAAAATTATCAACATAGTGATGACAATGTAATTAGCCACCATCTATCAGCAGTGTATAATCAACCATATCTGAGGCTGCTGAAATGTCCACTGTGGTAAAAATTCTGGCTCTACCCTTGACTCTTATTAATGACCCTAAGGATTTTGACTGAACTCTGTAAGTGGCCTTAAATCTAACCTGCGATTTACTGTGTAGTTCTAGGTAAATAGTGTGCAAAGTTAGGAAACTAGATCAAAACAAAACTCACTTCATATCTAGGATAAATTATGATAGAGTGAGAAATTGGCAGTAAGAAGTTTTAGTGAATAAGACCCTCTAAGAAAGCCGGAGTAAGTGCTTGTTGCATTCAGACTTTTACAAAAAACTTTGTCTAAACTGTTAAAGTAGATTTTATGTAAATTGTTCATGCTAAATATTTGCATTATATATTCCTATTCCTTTGTACTTCCCATTTGATGAAGTTTTCAAATTGTGGTTTGCTGGAGGGGGAAAAAAAACCCCAAAACCAAACCACAAAGGACAAATTGAATTACAAACCTGGTGTGGTCCTTTAACTCAATTACATCTAATTTGTGTTATTTTAGTCATCCTGGGTGGCAGCTGTTCTGCATGATTGCCCACAAACAATTTCAGTGTAAGAATTTGTCCTGATTAAGACTCCTTAAGATTGGTAGTAGCCTATTTCTATTTTAAGGGGCAAAGTTATATATTAATTTTGTGTTATCAGGACCATTTTAAAAGTTAAAAATTTAGTTGGTTTGCTCTTTAAATTGACTTAAATAGTAAACATCTAATGTTTATTTTAAATGTTAATTTTTTAATAAGTTCACCTCATTTTCTTATTCTGCTTCAATTTAAGTTTCTCCTAAAAATAGCCTCTTAATTACTTCATTCAGGCAATTATCAATTTGAAAGCAAGGGAATATGGAATTTTAGATTTTGATATACCTAAATAAATATTTTGACATTCTACACCAACATTTGGAATGACCTGGGAAGAAAGGACAGGAAAGAATATGGATTTAGGATTGTTCAGTATAATTGAGATGGAGGTTTCAGTTAGAGTTGAGTTAAGATTGAGTCTGAAATGCAGTTGAATTTACAGAAATGAAGAATTTGTAAGTTCTTCAGAATTTATAGAAATTGGAACTCAAGGGACTCATGCAAAAACTGACACAGGAACCACTTATATGAACAGTGTCTAACAATTGATACTAACTTGTTCTTCACTCATCTTTTTTTTTTTTAATAAATATGTTTTCATTGCTATTATTATTATTTTTTTAAAGTTTTGGCTGCATGCGGGCTTTCTCTAGTTGTGAGTGGGGGCTACTCTGTGTTGCGGTGCGTGGGCTTCTCATTGCGGTTGCTTCTCTTGTTGCCGAGCACGGGCTCTAGGTGCTAGGGCTTCAGTAGTTGTGGCACGCAGGCTCAGTAGTTGTGGCACATGGGCTTAGTTGCTCCGCAGCATGTGGGATCTTCCTGGACCAGGGATTGAACCCGTGTCCTCTGCATTGGCAGGCAGATTCTTAACCACTGCACCACCAGGGAAGTCCCCACTCATCTTTCTGTTTTTAATGATTATTTTATTTTCTGGGGATGCATTTTCTGAGCAAAATACTCAGTTTAGGTCATGGCTTATTACTAACTTGGATGGTAAGAGGACAGTTAAATGTCTTTTTAATATTAGAGATGAAATCTGAAAAATATATAGATGCAGAAGAGAACATACATGATAGAAAGACCTCAACTAGTTTTCTAAGGTGGGAGAATGGGACAGTGCTAGGTAGGCAATTATAGTGAAGAGATACTGTCCAACACAAATAGAAGAAAACTCTTAATTCCTTCAAAATGATGTATGAATATGTTTGTAAAGACGTTGTCTTTCTACTACATCCAGTAATTTTCAATTAGCAACTGAACATCTGCTATGGATTAGGTATTGTTCTAGGTACTGGGCCTTCACTGATCAATAAGCTACAAGTCCCTACTTTGGAGGGATTTACATGTAGAAGGGATGGCAAACATGTAAATAATAATTTATAGGGAATTCCCTGGTGGTGCAGTGGTTAGGACTCCAAGCTTTTACTGCCAAGGGCTTGGGTTCAATCCCTGGTCAGGGAACTAAGAGTGCAAGCTGCGTGGCCAAAAAAATAAATGAATAATACTTTATAGCACCAAATGGTAGGTGATGTGATGGAGGTTTGGGTAAATTCAAAGCTTCATATTTTGTTAGGGGAAAGTATAGGACTAAAGTTAGGATGTTAGATCAAAATGGAAGTGTATTTCAAAAAATACTACTGTATATGAGGCATACCTTTCACTAGGCATTTAATCAGTTACTAGTTGACCCATAGACTTAGGAATATATATTAAGTTTGTGGTGTCTATCAGCTGCCTGCAGTACTTCCCTATCATTGTCTTCATAAGGAAGAAAGTAACAATTTGATCACCTTTTTTTTTTTTTTTTTAAGACACCAATTGTACTTGAACATTTGTTATTATTATTTTTTAAATTTATTTATTTATTTTTGGCTGTGTTGGGTCTTCGTTTCTGTGCGAGGGCTTTCTCTAGTTGTGGCAAGCGGGGGCCACTCTTCATCGCGGTGCACGGGCCTCTCACTATCGCGACCTCTCTTGTTGCGGAGCACAGGCTCCAGACGCGCAGGCTCAGTAGTTGTGGCTCACAGGCCTAGTTGCTCCGCGGCATGTGGGATCTTCCCAGACCAGGGCTCGAACCTGTGTCCCCTGCATTAGCAGGTAGATTCTCAACCACTGCGCCACCAGGGAAGCCCTGATCACCTTTTATTCTAAGCATTTTCTTGTATATTATCTCACTTTAATTAGTTGTGAACTATACCAAGTTTAGTAACATTTTTTTTAACATTTCATCATCCTGTATTCTTCTTTTACTTCTGACCCTATCTACCTATCTGCTCCTTGAAACTCCCCTCACCCCTTGGTTTTCAATGGCAGTCTATTTTCTGATTTCCCTCCTGCCTTTCTAACCTTCCTTGGTGTCCCTTTTGCTGGCTTCACTTCTAGAGTAGTTATCTATTGTTATAACAAATTACCTTAAAATTTAGTGGCTTAAAGCAATGAACATTCATTATCTGACTGTTTCTGTGAGCCAGTAATACCATATCTGTGTTATTCACATGCACATGATAAACATTCAGACATTCAACAAATACTGTTGATGTTTCATAAATGGATGCTATTATTCTAGTTGAGGTTCTCATCACTTCACACCTAAATGACTCCACCTACTTCTTTGTTGGCTTCCAGTCTTTATCTCCATGTTGCTGTTAAACCAGCCTTTCTAAAGAAATTCATGCTGCTGCTTCTCTGATCAGTAACCAGTTGTGACTCTCATTGGACTAACTTTAAGTTTGTATTGGTCTTCTTGGTATTCAAAGCATTCCATGTATGAGCCTCACCCTATTTATTTAACCATGTTTCTTAACAAACACCTACTTTAGTTAAACTGGTTATTTATGCCTTATACATTTATACCTTATACATGTACCTTATACATCAACCCCCAACCCCATCCCTAATACTATGTTCAATTTTACTTTTTTGTTGCCTTTATTACTGATTTTCTCCTAAATTTTATTGATTCTCTCTCAAATCTAAATATGTTCTTTCCACCTTTTCCATAAAGTCACTTTGGACTTTTCTGGCCCACCCTAGTTTTTAATCTTTGAATTTCTGTTACTTAATGCTCAATACCAAACAGTGTACTTCTTTATCTTTAGTTTGAGTTAATTTCCCTTCCCAACTAGAATTCCAATTATCAGAAAGCACAATTCTTTCATCTCTTGAGTCTCTAGTGTACTGAGTCTGTAAGCACATGTTGGTTGATTGAGAATTAGAAAACTTGACTCACCTGTAAAAAATCCTCTTTGCAATGCCGCTGAATGAATTTTAACTCCCAGAGCAATAAATGAGGATGAACTGGGACTTCAGGACAGTTTGGAACTACATTTCATCATTTTCCTGAAAAGAAGCATTGCTGTATAAAGTGATTAATTTAAAAAACGTTCCCTCTGGCCAATAATCAAAACTGGCTTTTAGTCTTGAACTATCAAAGCGAAAGTTTCAGTTGCCTGGAGAGAACAGGTATTAAGTAGCAAGCAGTTCAAGGTCTCTGATCCCTAGTCTGCTTCAGCTATGGGCCTAGCCAACCCCTTTGGCGTAGATAAGTAGAACAAGGAATTTACTTTTATCTTCTCTGTCTTGAAAGTTTCATGGATTTGATTCACAAAGAAAGGGTAATAATTGAAATTTTATGTCAGCATCTTCTCATTCATCTAGAAAAGTTAAAGTTAGATAATAATATTAATCAAAATATAAGAACACATATGGCCTGAAAATATAGTCAGGGCTAATTGTGTTCCCTAATACTCAGTATAATTTTGCACCAACCCTGGAGAATGAGGCCTGAGAGCCAGTGGGAAGTAAAGCTCCAGTTCTTTTGGTAGCTTTTAGTTTTGTGCTTTTGCTAAGATAGAATTCTATTCACATTATTAGTTTCTATCAATATTCCCTTGTATGCTCTTATTTTTTTACTTCCCTCTTTCTCTGCCTTTCTGTTCCTCTTTGTTACTTCCCTCCAAAGCCATAGGTAGGGTATTTGGTCATGGTTAGAATACAAGAAGAATGTTAAAATTTTCATTACAACCATCTCAAATTCTTTTTAGGTTTGTATTTTAGGATTATTTATAATATCAAGTCTGTGATTTAGGTTATTATTTGCACATTTTTGGTTTCCCTGTGACTAAATTACTGATGTTTATACAAAAACTTTTTTTCCCTTGTTATTTGCTCGTGTAGGTGTTTCAGCCAAGGTTCTTGACTTTAGCACTGGAATATTTGAATTAGAGAAATTAAGGAAGTTGAAAACGTTAAAGCTCTTGATTCTGGCCTTTTATCTGTATAGCTAATAACTTTTGGCTATGTTTCCTGGAGAAGATAAAGAATATCAGTTGTGAATTTACCTGGTTACTGCCCATATCACCTTGATTCATACATCCTGCCTCTGTGTTCCTTCCTCTAGTTTCCCTGCACCTCTCAGGGCCTCCTCATAAATGCCAATCCAGTGATATTAGCTCTATTACGTCTTTTAGTTTTCTTCTTTTCTCATCCCATACTTCTTCATGTATACCCCTTCCCTACCTAAAGCACTACCTCCAGCTATGATTAAAGGTAAAAGATAAAGAAGTGGGAGGAGGGAGAGAGTGAGGAGGGGCAGAGACACAAGAAAAGTGTCAGGAAGAGAGATGAGTGTAGTCCTCAAACGACTCACTGCCCTTTCCAAACACTTCCCTACTCTGCCTTGTTCCTGTTGTCACCACTTTAATATTTCTAAAAGGAATTTAAAATAAAAATAAAACAAATTTGTTTGAATTTCAGTTCTCAACACTCAAATAAAAGTGCTTTTCTGAAAATCACCAGTGATGTCCTTAAATTTCATGGTTTTTGCTTAGTCTGTATCTTCCTTGATCACTCTGCTGCATTTTATAGAAATTTGAACATTCACTTCTTGCTAAAAGGAGAAGGCTTATTGAATACAACTTTTGCCACATGAAACCTTGCCTAATCAGCCTCATTTGAGAGTACACATTTCATTTGATGGCATTTGCAAATTATCCAACCCCCCTGCCCCGGAACTTGCTATATGAAAATGCTTCCATATGCTAAAAGCTAGTCTACTTATTTTGCTGAAGCAGAAAAAAAGAAAAATGTACTTTATTGACTTGCTGTTTTATAAACACGAAGCTACAACGTGGGCAGATTTGGCAATGGCAGCCCCTCAGAGTTCACTGTAAACAACTTTGCAGCCCTGAGGCTTCTCTACGGTCCAAGATGAGTGTGGAGAGTTTTTTTGCTCCACAAAAGTAAATTGTTAAAAATGCATTTTTGACTTGTATATGGTTCTAAAATATTTAAATACAGTTAAAATATAGTATTAGACTTCGATTTCTAACAGATTTGGACATTTAAAATAACTAAGTACTTTAAGTTTCAGATTCTTTGTTTATCTGAAGGCCTTTATTTCAATAGCCACCACTCTGGTCTTGGTCCCCAGCACCACATGCCTGGATTATAGCAATAGTCTTCTCATTGAGCTCCCTAACATTCGTCATTCTCCCTTTTAACCTATCCTACCTGGTGCTGTAGGATAATCTTTCTTAAATAACTTTATGCCTTTTCCTATCAACTGATCTCATTTATACTAATCTCACCAATATTTCTGTCAAGACCTGACTTACAATTTCCTTTATGGAGGCTTCCTAACAATCCCATCTGGCCCTGTTTTTTCCACAGTACTTTTCAACCAAGCTCCTGCTCTGTTATATATAGTTGATTTATTGAAGATTTTCTTGTTGTTGTTGTATGTGTGTTCTTTCCTTTTCAAGTGGATATCAGTGTGATAGAAATATGGCCTGCTATTTCTTTTGACTGGATTCTAATACACTTATGAGCAAATAATGGATATAAAATATATATATTCTGTTACTACAGGTTATCAGTTAAAAATTGTGGCTATTTGCTTAAATTGCATAAATTATCAAATAGAAGAGCTGAATGATGGTACCTGAACAGTGCTTAATATATACTAAAGACTCTAAAATAAATCCTACTGAAGGCTGTAGGAGACTGTACTTTGTCTTCTTTATAAAGATTTATTGCTTGGTTTTTAGAATTGATGGTTTTATCTTTTAAGTAAAGAAATTGGTCTGAGGTTCATGTGGTTATAAATAGAAATTCTATTATTTCATTTTTATCACTGCAGCATCTTGCACCAAAAACATATTTTAAAGAACAACTTTGAAAAAGGAGATAAAGTTCGAGGACTAACACTGCTTGATTTCATATTTTTTATTTGAATTTTTGAATTTTATTTAATTTATTTTTTTTACAGCAAGTTCTTATTAGTTATCTCTTTTATACATATTAGTGTATACATGTCAATCCCAATCTCCCAATTCATCCTGCCACCACCACCCCCGCCACTTTCCCCCCTTGGTTTCCATACATTTGTTCTCTACATCTGTGTCTCTGTTTCTGCCCTGCAAACTGGTTCATCTGTACCATTTTTCTAGGTTCCACATATATGCGTTAATATACGATATTTGTTTTTCTCTTTCTGACTTACTTCACTCTGTATGATAGTCTCTAGATCCATCCACGTCTCTAAAAATGACCCAATTTCGTTCCTTTTTATGGCTGAGTAATATTCCATTGTATATATGTATCACATCTTCTTTATCCATTTGTCTGTCGATGGGCATTTAGGTTGCTTCCATGACCTGGCTATTGTAAATAGTGCTGCAATGAACATTGGGGTGCATGTGTCTTTTTGAATTGTGGTTTTCTCTGGGTATATGCCTGGTAGTGGGATTGCTGGGTCATATGGTAATTCTATTTTTAGTTTTTTAAGGAACCTCCATACTGTTCTCCATAGTGGCTGTATCAATTTACATTCCCACCAACAGTGCAAGAGGGTTCCCTTTTCTCCACACCCTCTCCAGCATTTGTTGTTTATAGATTTTCTGACAATGCCCATTCTAAATGGTGTGAGGTGATACCTCATTGTAGTTTTGATTTGCATTTCTCTAATAATTAGTGATGTTGAGCAGCTTTTCATGTGTCTCTTGGCCATCTGTATATCTTCTTTGGAGAGATGTCTGTTTAGGTCTTCTGCCCATTTTCTGGGTTGTTTGTTTTTTTTAATATTGAGCTGCATGAGCTGTTTATATATTTTGGAGATTAATCCTTTGTCCATTGATTCGTTTGCAAATATTTTCTCCCATTCTGAGGGTTGTCTTTTCGTCTTGTTTGTGGTTTCCTTTGCTTTGCAAAAGGTTTTAAGTTTCATTAGGTCCCATTTGTTTATTTTTGTTTTTATTTCCATTACTCTAGGAGGTGAATCAAAAAAGATCTTGCTGTGATTTATGTCAAAGAGTTTTCTTCCTATGTTTTCCTCTTAGAGTTTTATAGTGTCCGGTCTTACATTTAGGTCCATAATCCATTTTGAGTTTATTTTTGTGTATGGTATTAGGGAGTAACACTGCTTGACTTCAAGACTTATAAACCTAGGGCTTCCCTGGTGGCGCAGTGGTTAAGAATCTGCCTGCAAATGCAGGGGACACGGGTTCGAGCCCTGGTCTGAGAAGATCCTACACGCTGCGGAGCAAATAAGCCCACGTGCCACAACTACTGAAGCCTGCGTGCCTAGAGCCCATGCTCTGCAACGAGAAGCCACCTCAGTGAGAAGCCCGCGCACCACAACAAAGAGTAGCCCCCACTCACCGCAACTAAAGAAAGCCCGTGAGCAGCAATGAAGACCCAACACAGCCAAAAATAAATAAATAAATAAATTTATATATTTAAAAAAAGACTTATAAACCTAGAACAAATAAGACGATGTGGTATTGGCATAAAGATAGAGAAACAAATCAATGGAACTGATCCACACATAATTGAACAACTGCATTTTGACAAAAGTTTAACTAACTGGAGAAAGGCCAATCTTTTAAAAAGATGATGCTAAAATAGTTGAATATCCATATTAAAAAATGATTCCTATCATACCATATAAAATATTAACTCAAAAGGGATCATAGACTTACATGTAAAACCTAAAACTGTAAAGGAAAACAGAGAAAAATCTTTATCTTGAGTTAGGTAAAGGTTTCTTATACACAATTCCAAATGCACGATCCATAAAAGAACAAATTGATAAATTGGACTTCATCAAAATAAAAAAATTTTGGTCTTCAAAAGAGAGTGAAAAGACAAGCCACAGACTAGGAGGTAATATTTGCGGGACCTATGTATGATAAAGGACTTATACTCAGAAAATACAAAGAATTCTCAAAACTCAGTAATAAGAAAACAAACAATGCAACAAAAAAATGAGACAAAAGATTTAAACAGATATTTTACCAAGGAAGATATATGGATGACAAATAAGAACATGAAAAGAAACTAAACATCATCAGTTATTAGGGAAATGCAAATTAAAACAACAATGATATACCATACCTATTGGTATGGCCAAAATTTTAAAGATCGACCATACCAAGTGTTGGTGAGGATGTGGAGGAACTGGAACTCTCATGCCCTGCTGGTGGGAACATAAAATTATGCAATCACTTTGAAAAACAGTTTAGCAGTTTCTTTTTTCCAGCTTTATTGAGATATAATTGATACTTAACACTGTGTAAATATAAGGTGTATATGTTGATTTATATACCACAGAATGATTACCACCATAGCATCAGCTAACATTTCTATTCTGTCACATAATTACCAATTCTTTTTTGTGGTGAGAACATTTAATATCTACTTTCTTAGCAACTTTCAAGTATATAATATAGTATAATTAGCTGTAATCACCATGCAGTACATTAGATCTTGTTAACCTTTTAACTGGAAGTTTGTACCTTTGACCAGTATCTCCGCATTTCCACCATCCCTCAGCCCCTGGTAATTGCCACTCTATTCTCTAGCAGTTTCTTAAATGTTAAACATACACCTATCATTCAATCCACCCATTCTACTCAGCTTTTTACCCAGGAGAATTAAAAGCATATTTCCATACAAAGATGACTTGTACATGAATATCATAGCAGCCTTATTTGTAATGCCCAAAACTGGAAATCACCCACATGTCCGTCAACAAGTGAATGGATAAAAAAACTGTAGTGTATCTATGCAAGAGATTCCTACTCAGCAATAAAAAGAAATTAATTACTGGCATATTGCAACAACATGCATAGCTCTCAAAATAATTATGCCGAGTGAAAGAAGGTAGACCTTCACTCCCCCCCGCAAAAAAGTATATACTGTTATTTCACTTGTTTAAAATTCTAGAAAATGAAAACTATTCTATATTGACAGCAGATCACTGGTTACCTAGGGATGAGGGGCAGGGGAAGAGGAAGAATTACAAAGAGGCACAAGGAAACTTTTGAGGGTTATTAATATTTTCACTATCTTAATTGTGGTAATGGTTTTGCATACATGATTCAAAGTCTATCAAATTGTACTCTTTGAATATGTGTAGCTATTTTATAGGTCAATAAAATTGTATCTCTATTTAAAAAAAAGAAAAAATATTGTAAAGAGGTGTTAAAGGTGCAATTTAGCAGGAAAAGCAACATCATTTAACATATACATTAGCATATTATAAATAATATATAAACAAATATATATATTTATAAACATAAATATAACAACATATACATTATTGAAGAGACCCACATGTCACCTACCATGTTTAGTTTTACAGAGTTGCTAGAATGTTATCAAAGAAGACCATCATATAAAGGGAATTATTATACCCTGACCATCAGCACTCATCTTTCATTCTGCATAGAGGATCTGTATAGCTACAATGATAATAATAAAAAAAGGAACAGCAAGCTTTAGTTTTAAATTCTGGTGGACCATCTCAATCTTTATCTAAATATCAATATTTTTCTTTTTTTAAAATTTTTAAATTTATTTTTTATTTATTTATGGCTGTGTTGGGTCTTCGTTTCTGTGCGAGGGCTTTCTCTAGTTGTGGCAAGCGGGGGCCACTCTTCATCGCGGTGCGCGGGCCTCTCACTATCGCGGCCTCTCTTGTTGTGGAGCACAGGCTCCAGACGCGCAGGCTCAGTAGTTGTGGCTCACGGGCCTAGTTGCTCTGCGGCATGTGGTATCTTCCCAGACCAGGGCTCGAACCCGTGTCCCCTGCATTGGCAGGCAGATTCTCAACCACTGCGCCACCAGGGAAGCCTGGAGCTAGCTTTTTTATTAAAGATTTAGTTTGGTTCTCAAAAGTTATAGCTAAGTCCTGATGAGTAATTTACTAATGACTTATGTATCTTCCTGAATCTTATGTATCTTCCTATCTTTTATCTCTTTGTGTCACTGTGCCTCTGTATGAATTGCCAAAGTTTCTGTGATTTCTATTGTCCTTTGCCTTTTGTCTATCTTTGTTCAGCTGGACCCTCTGCTTTTCTCTCCTCTTTAGTATTTACCCCTCTAAGCCCTACAGTGCTTCAAATGCCACATAAGTCAAACCTTTCGTGACATTCTATTCATACATGTTATATATGCCTCTTTTGTGCTTAGGGTGGTCTGTGCCATTTATCACCAAGGTAGGGACAGGGGGGGAGGATGCCCTGGATGTTCCACTGTGCTACAGGAAGAAAATATTAGAACTTTACAATTATTTTAAATCTCATCCTGGTTAATTTTTATTTTTTGGTGTGTATATGTGTTATAATGTACATTATAAATTATTATCCAAACAGAAGACATAAAATAAGTAAAATACATATAATGGGGATGGGAGTACATGCCCAAAATGTGTTACTGATGGAGCATACACCAAAAAGTTCGGGGACCACCGCTGGTAATATATCTCTAATTGTCGGGTCTGTTTCTTCATTTGTAAAGTTAGGTCTAGGATTGGGTTAGATAATTTCTAGGGTCTTTTGTAGCTTAAATGTTCATTGAGTTAAAAATGTTATTAAAAAATATTTCAAGCATACAGAAAAGTTACAAGTATGGTATAATGAATTCCCATATGCCATTCACATAGTTTTATCCACTGTTAACATTGTGCCACATTTCCTCTTTCTCTCTTAAATACATATATACATACATATCATTATACTTTTGTTCAGAACCATTTGGTAGTAAATTGCAGAGGTTGTGACCATTCAACATAAATACTTTAGCATGTGTCTGTTAAGAACAAAGACACTGTCTTACATAGCCACAAATTCAATACTGGATTATTATCTAGTATATGGTGCATATTCAGATTTTGCATATTGTCCCAGTATGACCTTTATAAGCTGTTTTTCCCCCAATCCGAGGATTGGAGGATAGGATTTTTTTTTTTTTTTTTTTTTGTCGTGTCCTTTTAGTTTTCTTCACTAGAGCAGTCTTTTAAATTTTCTTTGTCTTTCATGACACTGACATTTTTAAGGAGTATAGGCCCTCAGTTTTGTGGAATGTTTCTTTTGCGTTTGTGTAACCGTTTCCACTATACCTTGGTTTTTTCTTTTTTGTAGTTTAATTCTCTGTGTGTGTGTGCACACGTACTGTGTGCTCATGTGTGAGTCTTCTTTTCTAAGCTAGATTGTAAGTTCCTCCGAGACAGTGATGATTCATCCTGTTCATATTTGTTCTTCACACTTCCAATCACATATAATACTTTGCCTATAATAAATGTTGCAAATATTCACAAACCAAAAGTTCGTTCATATTCTGTAGGTTAAAAGGATGCTTTAAAACATACAGAGAAGGATATAACAGATTAATTAACTCTCAGTAATTAAGGATGTAAAAGAATGCCATGGTAACAATAGAGGCATTATGTTTTATTGAGTCTTGAAGGAAATTGGCTACTACAAAGTGTAATATAATATGGGGCATGCTCAGAACACTGTGAATCCTGTACTCATTGATGTATTTCTTTTCATCATTCCTCTGAGGAAACCCTTTGCAATAATGTTTGACCTCTTCCATGTACACAGTTCCAAAATAGCATTTGCATCTGTTATGGTATTTTTTTTTTTTTTTTTTTTGGCTGCATTGGGTCTTTGTTGCTGCGCGCTGGCTTTCTCTCTTTGCGGCAAGCGGGGGCTGCTCTTTGTTGTGGTGCGCGGACTTCTCATTGCGGTGGCTTCTCTTGTTGCGGAGCACGGGCTCTAGGCGTGCGGGCTTCAGTGGTTGTGGCTTGAGGGCTCTAGAGCGCAGGCTCAGTAGTTGTGGCGCACAGACTTAGTTGCTCCGCGGCATGTGGGATCTTCCCGGACCAGGGCTCGAATCTGTGTCCCCTGCATTGGCAGGCGGATTCTTAAACACTGCAGCACCAGGGAAGTCCCTGTTGTGGTATTTCAGTGGGAAGTGAAATTAGAATGAAAACTCTTAGACATAAAAATATGTTTCTCAAGATTGGAAGTATCTTAAGGTTGTCAAGAAAAGGTATTTATTATCCTTAATTATCCTTTCATTATCACCTAAGCAAAGTTATAAGAAAGTGATTCATCCAAAGTGTCAAGGCAGGCACAAGTTAAAAGTTTTCCATTTTAAAATCAGCATCTGAGAAGATTCATTGTAGCCTTTTAGAGGCTGATTTCCCCAAAACCCATCAATTATTTGTAAATGTCCATAGTAAGCTTGAATTTATTATTTAGGATTATTTAGGATTTTTAAATCGGTAGGCTTTCAGGAAGTCTTAGAACATGGTTTTCTCTTCTTTTGATAATTAACATTTAATATACTGGTTTTCTTAGTATTGACTTTCATAACTATCATCTGGGGCAATTATTGTCTCAGTTGATTATTTATCTCTAAAGGCCTATTATAACTCTACATTTATCTGAACTTACTGAATAACTCCTCATTACTCAGCACATACTTTAGTGAAGATATTCTTAGGAGTAACGGCTGACCTTCTCCATATTGTGGTTCGTCTGTGTGTATGTGCCTGTGCATAACTTGGCAGCCGCTTCCTCAGAGAAATAACAGTCAGTGTGGTTCAGCCAAAGTTTAGAGGAGTGAAATGACTGAAGTGGGAGTTTTTTGTGTAATGCCAAGTGATATTATCCTTGGTTCTTTCTTATTGAATTGCTCAGGTAGCAGGTAGTGTTTCATTGCCTTGGAAGGTATTAAAAGCACAACAATACAAAGCAAACAAACAAACCAAGAAAACCCAACAACAGCCGACAAACAGGAAATACCAGGTAATTCATATGCTCTACTTTCTTGCCACAGTGTGAAGCCAAAAACTCTTCCTGTAACTGAAAAATGTATGCTTAGATCAAAATCTGATTTAGAGAATGAAAAACATCTTATCTATTTTTTCCAGGATCAGATTTAATAGAAAACTGGTGATGCACTAATCTTTTCATAGACATGACTTGGGAATATTTCATATATTTGTCAATTTTTTTAAAAACTGAGTTTTTTGAGGCTGATATCTACTGCAGCAGGAAGAGAGGTCCTGTTATTCACTGAATTGTATGAATTAAAGGCATGATCAAGGAACAGGCCATTGAAAATGATGGCTCCTGCAGGATTAAAAGTGCTTTGATCTTCTGTTTTGACACAATGAGTTTATCTTTAATTATATGTGATGATAGTTGATTACTGTACACTTAGACTATTATAATGTGGATTGTAAAATGTAGTTTGCACTATATAATAACTTGAGCGCCCATTTTTCAGTAGTTATGGGTTTGCAGAGGTATGTTTTAGTTTTGTTTAAGTGAAAACTATTAGATTTCTGAATTAGCAGGCGCTTAAAATGTAAAATATTTGGCTGCCAGGCAAAGTGTCTTTCCTGTAAAATAAGGATTATCAGTGTGCTCTATTGGACTCAGTGTCTTATTTTATAAAGGTAACAGAATTATGTATGGTTATTAATCCCTGATCTATCCACTAACTGGCTGCTTGACTTTAGGCAAATCACTTAAGTTCTCTGGGCCTTTGAAAAATGAAAGCCTTTGACTGGATGAAATTGTTACTGAATACAGGTTCGTGTACCTGATGCACAGTGAGGCCAAATAAACCGAAATGTCAAGAGTTTGGAGCAGAGAAAGGTTTACTGCAGGCCAAGTAAGGAGAATGGGTGACTTGTACTCTAAAAAACCCCCGATAACAATATCCCAGGTTTCAACTCTGAAGTTCTGTAATTATACTATTCTATGATGTCTGTGATAGACATAATGCAGAATAAAATAGAAATTCCCAACACATTTTCAAAAGAAAGATTTTTGTAAAATATTGCATGATTTAACGGTTTCTGACCTTGCATTTTGATATGGAAATGAGATACTTAAAAAAAAAAACCTACAGTGACTTTTTCATTTTGCTGGGTGGGGGCAATGGATTGGTGGGAAACCCCACTCTAAGGCCACAATTGTCAAGAGAACTTCCATTTGAAATTTCCTGTGTTATGCCATCACCTTAGCCTTGAGGGTATGAGGTCTTTCTTTGAAATTGCCTGTTTTGCTTGCTTGCATTTACATGCCGAGCCCTGGATTTTTCCCAATTTAGGCAGTTATATGCCCTGCTTATGAAATGTCTATAAGAGTTTGAACTGGATTTTAATTCTCCAGAGGAGATTACAAAATGATTCTTTCTTTTCAAATGGTAGCCAGTTATAGTGATTTGATTCTTAACACTGTTTCATCAGTTTTGCCAATGTTCCTAATGGGACAATCAGGCAAAAAACAAAAGCAAAAATGAATAAACAAACAAAATCCTTCAAGTCCAGGGGCTATTTGGATAATTTAATTAGGGAGCATAATAGTCTATGTGTTTTTATCCTGAATTTTGCGTATCTTTGTCATATGACAATATTTTACTTGCTTAAAAGACATCTTCTGTTTTAAGAAACTTTTCCCTAACTATGGTTAGGACCCTCTAGAAACATGCATGATGATAGGTCCATAGTAGAATTTTATAAATATAAATTTTTAATATTTATTTATTTTTTATATTTTTATAAATATAAATTCACTCAATAGATATTTAAGTGAATTGCAATTTCAGAAATATTTTCCAAACATAAACATGAAAGATTTAAAAGACAGGATTAATGGTTGAAGTTACGAAGCTTCTTAACAAATGCTAGAATTATCTTTGTAGGACAAATGAATTGTATTTTTTTCTTCATTTTTTAATTGACTGTAAGATTCATTACTTTAAATTCTGATCTGTCACACGTAGCAATTGGGTATGATTATTTACTGCCTAGGAACGAAGCATGGGTACTTTGATTTGAGTTTGGGTTTTTTTGTAGTTTTTTTTTTTTTTTTTACTAAAGGATCATAGTATGTTTTATTTATAAGTACTTTGGGATTTTTTTTAAAGCTAAAGGCTATAAATACATATAATTTGTACTAAGTAGGTGGCAGAGTGAAAAGCGAAACCAGAAAGGTATAATTGTATAGCTACATCTCATGCTACTCTCTTCTTTGCTCACAGTCTATTGCTATGTTAAGATTTTAGAATTTGTTTCTTTTTAGAGAGGGTGGAAAGGTGAAGTCTTAATATAAACCATTTCCAGGTAGGTAACTGTATACCATATACTAATGGAGAAGAAGAGTAGTACAGGTAAATCAAAGCAGTAGATAACGATTGCTCCTCTTTATTGGTAAAAAGAGCATGGGAAAGGCAGTTGGGAACTGGAGCTGGGTGGGCACTTAAATCTGGAAAACCCATTGTTGGTGTCTTTTTTCCCTCTGCTTCTGTCTGCAGCTTGGTCAGGATCCCTTAAGATGGAGCTGCAGACAGAAGGATGAGGGGGGAAAAGAGAGAGGACAGATCACTGAGGCTAAGGCAACAGCATCTGTGGGTTCTCTCTCTTTCTTGTTCTGTGCAGGTGGTGAGTCTGACATGAGTCCTCAATAAAATTCCAGGTTAGATGATTTAGCAGATCAGGACTCAGAAGGAAAAATGTTGATCTCTAAGGAGCCAACCTGATTTTATAAAAAAATGTTATGGTAGATTAACCTAAATTCATTGTCCTTTAGCAGGTTATTAGACTATTAATCACACAATGTAAGTGTCTGAATTTTATACAGCTTTTTGGTATGGTCCATCATGATATTGTAGGCAAGATGGGTGGGAGAGATATGATAATACAGTTATGTTGATATGTAACTGGTTGAACAATTATCTGAAAGGGTGTTAACAGGAAAGGAAGACTCTGGGATACTACAGGAATCTTGTCTTCAGCTTCATGTTATATATAAACAAAGAGTTAAAAGAAAGTATAGCTGGCTCACTGATTAAATTTGTAGATAATACACAATTGGAGAAGAATGGCTAAAATTACTAGATGATAGTGACAGGAATCAAAAAGGGATGATGGACTTGACCAAGAAGATAAAATTTACTGAAAACAAATTTATAATGTAATATATAATACTCTGTATTACAGAATGGGGGAGAAATGGCTTAGAAGTAGGGGTAGAAAACAAAGACTTGACATCCTTAAGTTAACAGAAAACTCAATGTGAACAACTTTATTACCTTCCTTTACAAAAAACACAGTATGATCTTAGGCTACATTAATAGAATGTCTAGAATAGGGTTGGTGATAGTCCTGCTTTATTCTAGGTGCATCAGATTTTCTTTTTTTTAAAGATTATTAACACTTTAAGAGTGACAGATTCAAGCACACCCAGGAGAAAATGGCTAAAATAATAAAGATATTTTTCATATAAGCAAGCTAAAGAAGGGATGTTAGCCTATAAGAGGTCATAATAGCCATCTAATCTTTTTTTTTTTTTAATTATTTATTTATTTATTTATGGCTGTGTTGGGTCTTCGTTTCTGTGCGAGGGCTTTCTCCAGTTGTGGCAAGTGGGGGCCACTCTTCATCGTGGTGTGCGGGCCCCTCACTATCGCGGCCTCTCTTGTTGCGGAACACAGGCTCCAGACGCGCAGGCTCAGTAGTTGTGGCTCACGGGTCTAGTTGCTCCGTGGCATGTGGGATCTTCCCAGACCAGGGCTCGAACCCATGTCCCCTGCATTGGCAGGCAGATTCTCAATCACTGCGCCACCAGGGAAGCCCCGCCATCTAATCTTTGATGGGCAATCCTATAGAAGAGAGGTTAGCATGAGACTGTGAGGCTCCACAACATAAAATGATAACCAATGGTTGTATGTTGTATGGAGATCGATTTTGGCTCCGTATAAAGAAGAGTTTTCTGATCCTTAGGAGTGTCCAAAACAATGGAATGGGCTGCACTGGGAATTAAGCAGTGAGTTTTCCAGGGTGCTGCCAAATTGTTTTCTAGGCCTGTGGTAACAGAAGACATTTATTCATCCTATAAGCAATAAAACTAGTTGGTTTCTGAGATGCAGCCTGACTTTTCTTTGTTGGTGTGTTCCCCATTTGTTTACAACCAGTCTTGCTTCCTGTCATTTGGCTATGAAGCAGAGAATGTCTTTGACCATAAATGGTAAAGCAGGAATCATCTGTATAGGTTATTATCAAAACATGCCTGTTGCTTTTGCAAGGAGCTTTTTCTTGTCTGTTCACTCATAAAATATCTTTCTGAAATTAAAAGGACTTAACATAAGAGTTTAGAAGGGAAAATAATGTTTCTAGGAAACATTATTTATATATTTGATACATTTTTATTAGCACCAAAACCCAGATGATCATATGGCAGCTATTAGAAGATAGTACTATGAAATGAATACATGCAGACACATCAGAATAACCAAGTTCACTGGTTTGTTCTCTCATTTGTTCTTTTACTCATTCATTCATTTATAATATTTTTTGACCACCTGGTAAGTGCTGGGCACTTTGCTAGGTGATAGGAAGCTGATATATACTACAATTTCTCTCATCAGACAACTGTTAATAGTCTCTGTTTCTTATAAGTTGCCAAGAAATACTTTCATTTAAAGTAATAAACAAGTATCACTCCTTATTTTTTATTTTTTGATGATAATAAACTACAAAGAAAAGTATAGGGAATTCCCTGGTGGTCCAGTGGTTAGGACTTCACGATCTCACTGCCAAGCGCCCGGGTTCAATCCCTGGTTGGGGAACTAAGATCCCACATCCCATATCCTACAAGCCATGTGGTGTGGGGAAAAAAAAAAAAAAGGTATAAAAGGAACTCTGGAAAATCCTGAAGTTAACTCTGGATTATATGTATTCATACAAAAATCACAATTTTGTGTACATCATTAGTATGAACATTGCTTTGAAACTGGATTCTCAGGTGGAACTTGGTTTTTCAGGGTTCTCTTCATTTAGCATCAGTATTTTGTATATTTTCTTCTTTGGACTGTTCATATCCATGTTGCTCTTTGAAAGGAAAAATAAAATACCATGTAAGGGGCTTAAAAATACTAAATACTGTTCTTTAAGAAAAAAGTCTTTCTTGCTCTCTTGGCTAAATGTTTTTAGCTAGTTTTAATTCAGTGTGCATTATTGCTAGGTAGACAAGAATGATCTTGAAAAAAGAAAGCTTTTGAAATATTAAGCCAACAAAGGCGTTGCCTGCAGGATAAGTTAATAGTTGAACATATTCACTGGTTATGCTGCCAAGTTTTATCCTTAATTTATTTTAATATAAGATGGTTACTCTCTCTTTCATCATAAAAGTACACCTACCAATGTTAGCTTATAAATCATTATCACACCCAGGTAAGGTAGATTAGTGGTATCTAGTTTTATAATTAGAAATATAAAATGAGAAGCAAGTCCTCTTCTGTGTGACTATATAGCCAAGCAGTGTTTAAGTCAGAGAGGGGTCCCCACTGGTTGATCTTCAAGTGATCTATACATGACTAAGACTATTGTTACTGCCATGTTGTCTTTCTCTGAAGTTTTCCAGGATTCTTTGATGAAATGTTAGCTCCCACCAATCGGTCTTCCCATCCCCAACTTATGGTCTTCTCTAACATTTCCCATAATCATCTCAAGATTGCAGAGAAATGGAAAAGATATTTATATACTCATGTTCATAACAGCATTGTTTACAATAGCCAGAAGATGGAATCTATCCAGATGTCCATCAACAGATGAATGGGTAAACAAAATGTGGTGTATACATACAATGGAACATTATTCAGCCTTAAAAAGGAAGGATATTCTGACACATGTTACAATATGGATGAACCTTGAGGACATAACGCTGAGTGTAATAAGACAGTAGTAAAGACAAATAGTATATGATTCCACTTATATGAGGTACCTAGAGTAGCCAAACTCATAGAGACAGAAAGTAGAACAGTGGTTGCTAAGGGGTGGGGGAGGTGGTAGTGGGAAGTTGTTTAATGGGGACAGAGTTTCAGTTTTCCAAGACGAGAAAGTTCTAGAGATTGGTTGTACAATGTGAATATACCTAACACTGCTGAACTGTATACTTATAAATGGTTAAGATGGTAAATTTTTTGTAATATGTACCTTACCACAATTAAAAAGAGAACTTTCAAAGGTATTTCAAAAGGTTAGCTAAATAAAAGTGTTCCCTTTACATTAAAAAAAAAAAAAAGTTGCAAAGAAATGAAAAACAGAAACAAAGAAATGGCCTCCACCAAAACAGACTGGTGACCAGATTAAGGATTTCTGGCTTTGACCTTCAGAATTTGGACTGTGAGACAAACCTAGCAGAGGATATAACTAAGTCATTTACTCCACATGTCCAAAACTGAACTTAGCATCATTTTTTTTTTAAAATAAATTTATTTATTTATTTATTTTTGGCTGCATTGGGTCTTCGTTGCTGTGAGTGGGCTTTCTCTAGTTGTGGCGAGCAGGGGCTACTCTTCGTTGTGGTGTGTGGACTTCTCATTGCAGTGGCTTCTCTTGTTTTGGAGCACAGGCTCTAGGCACATGGGCTTCAGTAGTTGTGGTGCACAGGCTTAGTTGCTCTGTGGCATGTGGGATCCTCCCGGACCAGGACTCGAACCCGTGTCCCCTGCGTTGGCAGGTGGATTCTTAACCACTGTGCCACCAGGGAAGTCCCTGAACTTAGCATCTTTTCCTCACAAATTTGTTCTTGCTTCCTCTGTCCCATTTTAGACATATGAATGTCAACTCACACTTCTTTTTGTCATTTACCCTCCAAATACTACTGATGGCCAAATCCTGCTAATTACATATTCTTCACCTTTCTCTTATCTGCCTTCTCCACGTCACTGATACAATTTATTCATTTAAGGAATACTTTGTTAGCAATATATGTGCTAGACTCTGTTCTAGTTGATTGAGATGTATCGATGAATAATAAAAAAAAGATTCCTGCCTTCATGAAGCTTGTGGTGAAGACAGATAATACAGACTAGATCTAAGAGTTAAGTGAATTGTATAGTATTTTAGAAGGTGTTAATGCCATGAAAAAAGAAAAAGTAGGATAGGATGGGGGTTTGGGACTGTGCGGGTGTGGAAAGAGTTGTGATTTAAAAATGGTGGTTTGTGTAGACCTCACTGAGAAGATGAAATCTGAGCATAAACCTGAAGGAGGTAAAGGAATGAGCCATGAGAATATCTGGGGAAAAGCTTTCCAGATAGAGGGAAGAAGCCCGTGCAAAGGCTGTAAGCATGCTTGGTGAGTTCAGGGACCACCAAGGAAGCCAGTACATCTGGAGTACAAGAGAGCAAGGGGAAGAGCCATGGGAAATGAGATTATAGAGCTAACAGTGGTCAGTTCGTGTAGGGCCTTTGTTGGGCATTGGGTGGAGGGATGCGTTGAGCAGAGGAGAGACACCTGATTTATATTTTAAAAGAGTCACTTTGATTGCTGGGCTGAGAGTGGATTGTGTGAGCAAGGGTTGAAGCAGAGAGACCAGTTAGGAGGTCGTTGGAATATTTTAATCAAGAAAAGAAGGTAGGGCTTCCCTGGTGGCGCAGTGGTTGAGAATCTGCCTGCCAATGCAGGGGACACGGGTTCGAGCCCTGGTCTGGGAAGATCCCAAATGCCGCGGAGCAACTGGGCCCGTGAGCCACAACTACTGAGCCTGCGCGTCTGGAGCTTGTGCTCCGCAACAAGAGAGGCCGCGACAGTGAGAGGCCCGCGCACCGCGATGAAGAGTGGCCCCTGCTCGCCGCAACTAGAGAAAGCCCTCGCACAGAAACGAAGACCCAGCACAGCCAAAAATAAATAAATAAATAAGCTTTCATTTAAAAAAAAAAAAAAAGAAAAGAAGGTAGCTTGGACGGAGTGGTTAGTGGTAAGTGGAGGTGGTGAGATGAGGTTGGATTCTGGATTTTTAGAAGACAGAGACAACAGGAGTTTCTAATAGATTAGATATTGGGCATAACAGAAAGAGTCAAGATAAATCTAAGGGGTTTTTGTTGTTGTTGTTGTTGTTGTTCTGAGTAACTGTATTTCCCATCAACTGAGATGGAAATGCTGTGGGTGGAAGAGGTTTAGAAGGGAACAACAGACCCTGAATTGTTGGACTTGTTAACTTTGAGACGTCTATTTGAAAGCCAAGTGAAGGTATTGAGTCAATAGTCAGATATGTGAGTTCAGAATTCAGTGGAAATAAATTTGAGAGTCGGATGCAAATATATGGTATTTAAAACCAAAGACTATATGAACGCCCTGGAAGAATGAGTAGATAGGGAAAAGGGACAAGAACTGAGCACAGTGCTCTTCGACACTAAGAAGTCTAGGTTTGGGTGAGATGGGGTAAGAAAGGGAATTGACAAAGGAGACTGAGAAGAAGCAACCAGTGAGGTAACGGGGAAGTCAAGTGTGGTGTCCTGGAAGACAAGTGAAGGAAGTATATCAAGGAGAAGAGAGGGATTCATCATCCCCTTAGTTAAGGTTTCCTTAGTCATTTCCTAAGTTATACAATATCCTCTGTGTATATATGTTGTTCAGTATCCATATTTCCAACCCTGTCCCCAGCCCTTTCCATATACCTTATCCTTTTCCTACTATCTCTGTTATCAAAGTGCTCTTTAAAACAAAGGAACAAAAATACGAAGACACAAAAACACAAAGAAAATGTTAGTCTGCAATTAAAAATTTATCAGGTACTCCCAGTTGTCTTTGAAATCCATACTCCTTTTCATGATATGGATTTTTATGATCTATCATCTCTATTTCTCTAGTCTCACCTCTGTTCCCTTTCTATCTTCTGCTTCAGCCTTACTGAATTATTTACTGACTCATACTATCTCATGCCTCTTCTCTTTCCGGAATACACTGCGTTTTCCTGCCTTCATCCTCAAATTCACTTATCGAAAATCTGTATATCTTTCAAATCTTAACTCTGGCATCACCTTTGGTGAAGGCTTTTCTGTAGAACTTACCTCCAAGCAGAATTGACCCTTTCCTTCCTTGCCCCAATATAGCAACTACATACTTTTCTCAAATATCTTTAGATTATTGGGTATATATAAACATATTTGGTTATCTGTCTTTCTTCCTCATAAGCTTTTTTTTTTCCAAAGATTTTTTTTTTTTTTTGATGTGGACCATTTTTAAAGTCTTTATTGAATTTGCTACAATATTGCTTCAGTTTTCTGTTTTGGTTTTTTAGTCGTGAGGCATGTGGGATCTTAGCTCCCCGACCAGGAATCGAACCCGCACCCCCTGCAAGTGCGGGTGGAAGGCGAAGTCTTAACCACCGGACCACCAGGGAAGTCCCCCTAATAAGCTTCTTGAGGGCAAATATTATTTCTGATTCGTCTCTATATCCCTAGATTCTTTCATAATGTGTGATACATAGTGGTACCAAACAATTGCTTGTTAAAAGGTAACTTTTTTGCTTTAAACAGTCTTTGAAGGAATTAAATAAATGAAGAAAAAAGTCTTTTATGTTTACTTTAACATTAAACACTAATATTTAAATTAAATTCATTTTATAAATTTATTAAAGTTTAATTTATAAAAAGATTTAATATAATAAAATAATTTATAAATCATTCAGTATTTATTAGTAAATATTAAGTATTGAAACTAAATATTAATAATAAATGTTACATATTTAACTTTTCTGGTGTTCTTTGTTCCTTTATATAGATCCAGGTTTTCATCTGGCATCATTTAACTTTATCCTGATGAATATTCTTTAACATTTCTTTTTTTTTTTTTTGAATTTTTGAATTTTATTTTATTTACTTTTTTATACAGCAGGTTTTTATTTTTTTACTTTTTTTCAATTTTATTTTATTAATTTTTTTATAGAGCAGGTTCTTATCAGTTATCTGTTTTATACATATTAGTGTATATATGTCAATCCCAATCTCCCAATTCATCCCACCACCACCACCCCCCACCAACTTTCCCCCCTTGGTGTCCATACGTTTGTTCTCTACATCTGTGTCTCTATTTCTGCCTTGAAAACGGGTTCATCTGTACCATTTTCCTAGATTCCACATATATGTGTTAATACATGATATTTGTTTTTCTCTTTCTGACTTACTTCACTCTGTATGACAGTCTCTAGGTCCATCCACATCTCTACAAATGACCCAATTTTGTTCCTTTTTATGGCTGAGTAATATTCCATTGTATATATGTACCACATCTTCTTTATCCATTCGTCTGTCGATGGGCATTTAGGTTGCTTCCATGACCTGGCTGTTGTAAATAGTGCTGCAATGAACATTGGGGTGCATGTGTCTTTTTGAATTACGGTTTTCTCAGGGTATATGCCCAGTAGTGGGATTGCTGGGTCATATGGTAATTCTATTTTTAGTTTTTTAAGGAACCTCCATACTGTTCTCCATAGTGGCTGTATCAATTTACCTTCCCACCAACAGTGCAAGAAGGTTCTCCTTTCTCCACACCCTCTCCAGCATTTGTTGTTTGTAGATTTTCTGATGATGCCCATTCTAACCGGTATGAGGTGATACCTCATTGTCGTTTTGATTTGAATTTCTCTAATGATTAGTGATGTTGAGCATCCTTTCATGTGCTTGTTGACGATCTGTATGTATTCTTTGGAGAGATGTCTATTTAGGTCTTCTGCCCATTTTCTGATTGGGTTGTTTGTTTTCTTAATATTGAGCTGTATGAGCTGTTTATATATTTTGGAGATTAATCCTTTGTTCCTCGATTCGTTTGCAAATATTTTCTCCCATTCTGAGGGTTGTCTTTTCGTCTTGTTTGTGGTTTCCTTTGCTTTGCAAAAGGTTTTAAGTTTCATTAGGTCCCATTTGTTTGTTTTTGTTTTTATTTCCATTACTCTAGGAGGTGGATCAAAAAAGATCTTGCTGTGATATATATCAAAGAGTGTTCTTCCTATGTTTTCCTCTAAGAGTTTTATAGTGTCCAGTCTTACATTTTTAATCCATTTTGAGGTTTTTTTTTGTGTATGGTGTTAGGGAGTGTTCTAATTTCATTCTTTTACATGTAGCTGTCCAGTTTTCCCAGCACCACTTATTGAAGAGACTGTCTTTTCTCCATTATATATCCTTGCCTCCTTTGTCATAGATAAGTTGACCACAGGTGCGTGGGTTTATCTCTGGGCTTTCTATCCTGTTCCATTGATCTATATTTCTGTTTTTGTGCCAGTACCATAGTGTCTTGATTACTGTAGCTTTGTAGTACAGTCTGAAGGCAGGGAGTCTGATTCCTCCAGCTCCGTTTTTTCCCCTCAATATTGCTTTGGCTATTCGGGGTCTTTTGTGTCTCCATACAAATTTTAAGATTTTTGGTTCTGGTTCTGTAAAAAATGCTATTGGTAATTTGATAGGGGTTGCATTGAATCTGTAGATTGCTTTGGGAATTACAGCCATTTTCACAATATTGATTCTTCCAATCCAAGAACATGGTATATCTCTCCATCTGTTTGTGTCATCTTTAATTTCTTTCTTCAGTGTCTTACTGTTTTCTGCATACAGGTCTTTTGTCTCCCTAGGTAGGTTTCTTCCTAGGTATTTTATTCTTTTTGTTGCAATGGTAAATGGGAGTGTTTCCTTACTTTCTCTTTCAGACTTTTCATCATTAGTGTATAGGAATGCAAGAGATTTCTGTGCATTAATTTTGTATCCTGCAACTTTACCAAATTCATTGATTAGCCCTAGTAATTTTCTGGTGGCATTTTTAGGATTCTCTATGTATCATGTCATCTGCAAACAGTGACAGTTTTACTTCTTCTTTTCCAATTTGGATTCCTTTTATTTCTTTTTCTTCTCTGATTGCTGTGGCTAGGACTTCCAAAACTATGTTGAATAATAGTGGTGAGAGTAGACATCCTGTCTTGTTCCTGATCTTAGAGGAAATGCTTTCAGTTTTTCACCACTGGGAATGATGTTTGCTGTGGGTTTGTCGTATATGGCCTTTATTATGTTGAGGTAGGTTCCCTCTATGCCCACTTTCTGGAGAGTTTTTATCGTAAATGGGTGTTGAATTTTGTCAAAAGCTTTTTCTGCATCTATTGAGATGATCATATGGTTTTTATTCTTCAATTTGTTAATATGGTGTATCACATTGATTGATTTGCATATATTGAAGAATCCTTGCATCCCTGGGATAAATCCCACTTGATCATGGTGTATAATCCTTTTAATGTGTTGTTGGATTCTGTTTGCTAGTATTTTGTTGAGGATTTTTGCATCTATATTCATCAGTGATATTGGTCTGTAATTTTCTTTTTTTGTAGTATCTCTGCCTGGTTTTGGTATCAGGGTGATGATGGTGGCCTCATAGAACAAGTTTGGGAATGTTCCTTCCTCTGCAATTTTTTGGAAGAGTTTGAGAAGGATGGGTGTTAGCTCTTCTCTAAATGTTTGACAGGGGCTTCCCTGGTGGCACAGTGGTTAAGAATGTGCCTGCCAGTGCGGGGGATACGGGTTTGAGCCCTGACCCAGGTAGATCCCACATGCCGTAGAGCAACTAAGTCCATGCGCCACAGCTACAGAGCCTGCGCTCTAGAGCCCACAAGCCACAACTAGTGTACCCACAAGCCACAACTACTGAAGGCCGCGCACGTAGAGTCCGTGTTCCCTAGCAATAGAAGCCACCGCAATGAGAAGCACGTGCACTGCAATGAAGAGTAGCCCCCACTTGCTGCAACTAGAGAAAGCCCACATGCAGCAACGAAGATCCAAAGCAGCCAAAAATAAAGTAAATAAAATAAATAAATTTATAAAATAAATAAATAAATAAAAAATAAATGTTTGATACAATTCACCTGTGAAGCCATCTGGTCCTGGACTTTGTTGGAAGATTTTTAATGACAGTTTCAATTTCATTACTTGTGATTGGTCTGTTCATATTTTCTATTTGAAAATCCTGGTTCAGTCTTGGGAGGTTATACCTTTCTAAGAATTTGTTCATTTCTTCCAGGTTGTCCATTTTATTGGCATATAGTTGCTTGAAGTAGTCTCTTAGGATGCTTTGTATTTCTGTGGTGTCTGTTGTAACTTCTCTTTTCTCATTTCTAATTTTATTGATTTGAGTCCTCTCCCTCTTTTTCTTGATGAGTCTGGCTAATGGTTTATCAATTTTGCTTATCTTCTCAAAGAACCAGCTTTTAGTTTTATTGATCTTTGCTCTTGTTTTCTTTGTTTCTATTTCATTTATTTCTGCTCTAAGCTTTATGATTTCTTTCCTTTTACTAACTTTGGGTTTTGTTTGTTCTTCTTTCTCTAGTTCCTTTAGGTGTAAGGTTAGATTGTTTATTTGAGATTTTTCTTGTTTCTTGAGGTACCACTGTATTGCTATAAAATTCTCTCTTAGACCTGCTTTTGCTGCATCTCATAGGTTTTGGATCATCGTGTTTTCGTTGTCATTTGTCTCTAGGTATTTTTTGATTTCCTCTTTGATTTCTTCAGTGAACTCTTGGTTAATTAGTAACGTATTGTTTTTCCTCCATATGTTTGTGTTTCTTACGTTTTTTTTCCTAGTAATTGATTTCTAATCTCATCGTTCTGTGGTCGGAAAAGATGCTTGATAGGATTTCAATTTTCCTGAATTTACTGAGGCTTGATTTGTGACCCAAGATGTGATCTATCCTGGAGAATGTTCCATGTGCACTTGAGAAGAAAGTGTAATCTGCTGTTTTCGGATTGAATGTCCTATAAATATCAATTAAATCTATCTGGCCTATTGTGTCATTTAAAGCATGTGTTTCCTTATTAATTTTCTGTCTGGATGATCTGTCCATTGGTGTAAGTGAGGTGTTAAAGTCCCCCACTATTATTGTGTTAGTGTCGATTTCCTCTTTTATAGCTGTTAGCAGTTGCCTTATGTATTGAGGTGTTCCTATGTTGGGTGTATATATATTTATGATTGTTGTATCTTCTTCTTGGATTGACCCCTTGATCATTATGTGGTGTCCTTCCTTGTTTCTTGTAACATTCTTTATTTTAAAGTCTATTTTATCTGATATGAGTATTGCTACTCCAGCTTTCTTTTGATTTCCACTTGTATGGAATATCTTTTTCCATCCCCTCACTTTCAGTCTGTATGTGTCCCTATGTCTGAAGTGGATCTCTTCTAGACAGCATATATATGGGTCTTGTCTTTGTATCCATTCAGCAAGCCTGTGTCTTTTGGTTGCATCGTTCAATCCATTCACATTTAAGGTACTTATCAATATGTATGTTCCTAATACCATTTTCTTAATTGTTATGCATTTGTTTTTGTAGGCCCTTTTCTTCTCTTGTGTTTCCCACTTAGAGAAGATCCTTTAGCATTTGTTGTAGAGCTGGTTTGGTGGTGCTGAATTCTCTTAGCTTTTGCTTGTCTGTAAAGCTTTTGATTTCTCTGTTAAATTTGAATGAGATCCTTGCCAGGTAGAACAATCTTGGTTGTAGGTTCTTCCCTTTCATCCCTTGTTGCTTTTAATAATTTTTCTTTGTTTTTATTTTTTGTCAATTTAATTACTATGTGTCTTGGTGTGTTTCTCCTTGAGTTTATCCTGCCTGGGACTCTCTGCGCTTCCTGGACTTGGGTGGCTATTTCCTTTCCCATGGTCGGGAAGTTTTCGAGTATAATCTCTTCAAATATTTTCTCTGGTCCTTCTCTCTCTCCTCTCCTTCTGGGACCCTTATAATGTGAATGTTGTTGCACTTAATGTTGTCCCAGAGGTCTCTTAGTCTGTCTTCATTTCTTGTCATTCTTTTTTCTGTATTCTCTTCCACAGCAGTGAATTCCACCATTTTGTCTTCCAGGTTACTTATCCGTTCTTCTGCCTTAGTTATTCTGCTATTGATTCATTCTAGTGTATTTTTCATTTCAGTTATTGTATTGTTCATCTTTGTTTTTTTGTTCTTTAATTCTTCTAGGTCTTCATTAAACATTTCTTGCATCTTCTTGAATTTTGCCTCCATTCTTTTTCCGATGTCATGGATCATCTTCACTATCATTATTCTGAATTCTTTTTCTGGAAGGTTGTCTGTTTCTACTTCATTTAGTTGTTTTTCTGGGGTTTTTATCTTGTTCCTTTATCTGGTACATAGTCCTCTGCCTTTTCATTTTGTCTGTCTTTCTGTGAATGTGGTTTTCGTTCCTCAGGCTGCAGAATTGTAGTTTTTCTTGCTTCTGCTGTCTGCCCTCTGGTGGATGAGACTATCTAAGAGGCTTGTCTCTCTCAGTATTTTTATGTTTCCCTTTATATCCACGCAATAAATAATTTTAGTTATTTTGCAGTATTTATCTATTTCTGTATCTTTGTCATTCACATAGCTGTTTTATTTACTAATTTTTCTCATTTATGGGTCTCATTCTCTTGCTTCCTTGCGTGTCTGATAGTTTTTATTAGATGCTGGACACTGTAAATGTTATTTTGTCAAATGCAGAATTTTATTGTCTTTCTATCAAGAGTTTATTAGACTTAGGTATAGCCAGTTGTTTGAGTTAATTTTGGATCAGTTCTTTTGACCTGGGTTGGAGTGTGTCTAGAGTTGTCTTTCCTCTAGGGCAGTGGTTCTCAAAATATGGTATCTGAACAAACAGCATCAGTATCATATGAGAAATTGTTAGAAATGTGGATTCTAGAACTTTGCTCCAGAATCACTAAATCAAAAACTGTGGGGGTGATGCTTAACAGTCTGTGTTTTAACTAACCCTCCTAGTTTTTTGATGCATTCTAACTTTTAAGAAGTGCTACTCTAGAGCTACTAGGGACCCTTCTGGAGTCTCTATGCAATGCTCTAGGTATTCATCAAGACCTGTACTTTAGCTGGTCAAAATATTTCACAGCCTTGTATGAATTCTGGATGTTATTTAGATTACCACTCATTGAACTTTGCTTGTCTTTGTGGCATTTATTCTGTGCATGTGCAGCTTAGTTTTCCTCCAGAGTCTCAAGAAGACCCCTATACAGATTTTTCAAACTTTTCTCTGCATAGCTGCCTCCTCTTTAGTACTCTGTCCTGCAGATTCCATCCCCTTCCTTCCTCTAGAAATTCTGAACTCTGTTCAGCCCAACTCAGCAAGACGTCTATACTCTGTTTGGGTTATCACTCACTGCGTTGCATTCCAGAAAATGCTTCCAGACAGACATCCTGGGTAATTTGGGAGCTTACCTTGGTCATTTCCCTTAGCTTAGGGATCCAGTCCTATACTGACTTTTGTCCAAGGTGTAACAATAATTCTTTTGTATATTTTATCCAGGTTTCTCATTGCTTATAATAGGAGGACAGCTCTGGTCCCAGTTACTGCTATGGCTGGAAGCCAGGTACTTATTTTTTATTGTCATGAGTTCATACGAGAGCTAATTATATGAGAAAAGTGAACATTGTATTAATTTCTTCATATTATTTCTAGCACTACTAGAGTGCTGTATGTACTACATAATAGACACTGTGCCAGGATAGGAATATTCAAACCTAAATAGGATAGGGCCTTTGCCTTCAAAGATCTCGTAACCTATGAGGGTGGACTGACATACAAACAACTCATCATAACTCAGTCTATGGTGAAGGCTATAATAGAGGCAGCATGAAATTATATAAAGACCATGGACTTTGAAATCAGACAGGCTTCATTTGAATCTCATATCCATGACATTATTGTGCTGTGTAACCTCTCATAGCCTTAGTTTCCCATTCTGCAGAATGGAGAGAATAGTACTTTGTACAACTGTTAAGAAGATTAAAATGAAATTCTTTTATAGAACGTGTAGTAGAGGCTCATGAAGTGGTAGTTTCTTTCTTCTTAGAATAAACATAGGATGCAGGAACAGAAATTATTACCGTAGAATTCTTGAGGGAAGAAATGATGTTTAAATTGTGTCTTGAAGGTCAAGTAGGATTTTGATATATGTTAGATGTGTTCTAAGGACATTCTACTTTTATGGAACCAAATGAGCAAGGGCTTAAAGGAGTAAAAGGCAGGGAAGCTTGCAAATATACTTATGAAAGTTAGGGTAGTCCAGAACCTTAAGAAAAGCAGTTTGGATCTTAAAAAGAAAAAAAAAAAAAATTCCTAGTATTAGGAAAGTAAAAATGAATCAAAAAGGACAAACAGAAAATCTAACCCGTAGTACAAGTATACTTCCTTAGTCCATTCCTATTTACTGCCATGACTAATAAATTTGGGCAGGCCTGTGGAAAATTCCTGTGGGCTGATATTTTCCTAACCACTTTTCAAAACTACTTTAAGTTCATATTCTAAGCTGATCATTTCATTAATATTAAACTCCAGAGCATGTCCCCAAGTTTCCAAGTTTGCTAAATTGTTTTTCTCTATTATCTGTTTTCTTGGGTTACTTCCATTTTTCTTCTTTCTCATCCTGCAAACATTGATTGTCTAGGTTTTCTAAGTGGTAATATGAAAGTACTAAAAAGATCTTTCTAAGACTCTGGTATGTCTTTCTGTGTTCACATTTAGTAAGAATTCTAAAGGGCTTAAAAAACTGTATAAATAATTTACATTTTTCTTGGTGAGGGATCATAAACATAAACTTAAGTTTAAAGAGGATTTTAAACTTTATTTCACTGAGGCTAAGATTTGTCCTAATGAGGTTTTTGTTTGTTTGTTGTAAATTATTATTTTTTATACTGTCTATTAAGAATCAGATGGCTTCCTGGATTGAGTTTGCTTCACTTCTCCAGTAGGTAACTTTTATCTGACCTTTAGGTATTTATTCTAATATAGTTTGGTTTGGTTTTTGAAGCTCTGGAATGTTTTAGAAAAAATAAGGCTTGGGACTTCCTGGCTGTCCAGTGGTTAAGGGTCCGCACTTCCACTGCAGGGGGCATGGGTTCGATCCCTGGTTGGGGAACTAAGATGCCACATGCTGTGCAGAGCAGCCAAAAAAACCAAAAAAAACCATAAAGGCTCATGGAGAAGAGCTGTCATCCCTGAAAATGAAAAGATCAGAAATAGGAAAAACAAAAGTCAGATATCACCCTTGAAATCTTGATTTCCGCAAGTCCTTTGCCTCCGTCTCTGATACCAGTCATTTGGAAGTCTATCCCTCTCCTTCTCTGTGATGTTTTCACCAAAAATCCTCTTGTGTTTGTACTAGGATTATATTGAGTTCCTAACTTAAGTGGGGAGAATTTACATATTTATAACAGTGAATTTTCTCACTCATGAAAATGTTTTTTTCTCTATTTATTTAGGCCTTCTTCAGTAATATTATAGAGTTTTATCCCCAAAGAACTTATACATCTTTTATTAGATTTATTCTAATAAAAGTTTTTAAGAGTGTTTTAAAAATGGGAGTTATGGACAGTCAAATTGGCAATTGCCTCAGAAAATTGATTTTAAATATAGATTTTGAATCTAGCAAACTTGCTTTACTTGCTTATTAAAATGACTTGTAGATTTTCTTGGATTTTCCAGGGAGAGAATCATATCCTATGCAATGGCAATTCTTTCCTTTTCAAATCTCATACTTCTTTATTCTTGAATGGAAATGGTGATAGTGGGACCTTATTTTGTTCCAGATTTAAAGAGACTTCTTCTAATGTATCATTTTTCATGTTAGAAAGTTTCTTTTTGTTGCTGAATTGGTGGACAATTTTTAAAGTAGTGAATCAGTATAGAATTTTACAAATGTTTTTTCTGTGTCTACTGAGATAAATCATATGGATTTTCTCTTTTATTAATGTAGTAAAATATGTTAATGGATTTTCTAGTGTTAAACCATTCTTATATCCCCAACGTCTATTTGGTTATATAAAAATAATATATTCCTAGGTTTCTTTCTTTAATATTTTGTTAAGGACTACCGTGGGATTTTTCTTTCTAGTATTATACCTACCTTCTAGATCATAGGGTAAGCTTGGTAGCTTTTCCTCATTTTCTATTATCTTTAAACATTTATATAACATAGGATTTATTTCTTCCCTGAAGATACGGTAAACTTATTTTATACCCTCTGTAGCTAGTGTGGAGTTTTTAGGTGGGAGATTTTTTGTTTTGTCTTAAATTTTTTAAAAATTGGAGTATAACACACATATGGAAAAGTGTACAAATCATAAACGTGTAGCTCAATGAATTTTCACAAACTGAACAAATCCATGTAACCAGAATCCAGATTAAGAAATTAAAAATTACCAGCACTCCAGAAGTCTTCATTGTGTGCCCTTTCAGCCACTGCTCCTCCCTAGTGGTAACCACTACTCCAATTTATTAGAAAAGTAGTCCCATTATTTAGAAGAATTATTTTAAAGATGTAGTTTATGCAAAGAAACTTTGATCAATATAACATAATTTTTTTCTACTTATTTTTTATTTGTTTATTTTTTATATATTTTTTATATTAGAGTATAGCCGATTAACAATGTTGTGATAGTTTCAGGTGCACAGCAAAGTGACTCAGCCATACATATACATGTATCCGTTCTTCCCCAGACTCCCCTCCCATCCAGGCTGCCACATAACGTTGAGCAGAGTTCCCTGTGCTATACAGTAGGTCCTTGTTGGTTATCCTTTTTAAATACAGCAAGGTGTACATGTCAATCCCAAAGTCCCTAACTATCCCTTCCCTCCGCCCTTCCCCCACCCCGGTAACCATAAGTTCATTCTCTAAGTCTGTGAGTCCGTCTCTGTTTTGTAAATATGTTCATTTGTTAGATAGTGTCTTTTGAAGCAAACTTTTAAAACTTTTAATGAATTCTAATTTATCTATTTTTTTCTTTTGTTGTTTGTGTTTTGGGTATCATATTTAAGAATCCATTACCAAATCTGAGTTGCAAAGATTTACTCTGTGTTTATAGTTGTAGTTTTTACATTTAGGTCTTTCATCCATTTTGAGAGTTTTTGTACATGGTGTCGGGTAAGGGTCCAATTTCATTCTTTTGCATGTGGATATCCAATCTCAGAACTATTTGTTAAAAACACTAGTTTTTCCTCATTGAATGGTCTTGGCACTCTTGTTGACCATAGATCTATGGGTTTATTTCTAGATTCTTAAGTTTTTTCCTTTGTTCTATATGGCTCTCCTTATATCAGCATCACACAGTCTTGATTACTATAACTTTTTAGTATATTTTGAAATCGGGAAGCAAGTCCTCTTCCTTTGTTCTTTCTCGAGATTGTTTTGGCTATTCTGGGTCGTTTGCATTTTTGTATGATTTTTAGGATTAGCTTGTCCATTTCTGTTTTTAAAAAAAAACAACTGGAATTTTGATAAAGATTGTATTGAATCTTAGGGGAGTACTGGTATCTTAACAATATCAAGTATTCAAGTCCATGAACATCTTTCCTATTTTTTTTAAGATCTTTAAATTCTTTCAGTAATGGCTCTTGCCACTTCATTTGACATTGTGCTGGAGGTTCTAGCCAGGGCAATTAGGCAAGACAAAGAAAAGACAACCAGACGGGAAAGGAAGAACTAGAACTATCTCTATTTGCAGATAGCGTGATCTTATATATATAACCCCCCATAAAGAATTCCCCCAAATGAAAAATAAAACCTATTTGATATAACAGATGAGTTCTCCAAGGTTGCATGATACAAGATCAATGTACCCAAATCAGTTGTGTTTCTATATACTAGCCATGAAATGTGAAAATGAAATTAAGAAAAGAATTCTATTTATAATAGAAAGAAAAAGAATAAAATACTTAGGAATAAACTTCACCATGGAAGTGTAATACAGTCAGCGCTTCCTATCCATTGATTTTGCATCTGTGGATTCAACCAACTATGAATCAAAATTTCTGTCCACAGGTTTTTGGTATTGGGGCGGCGTGGGCGCTCCCTCCTGGAGCCAGTCTCCCACCAATACTGAGGGACAGGGACAGCTATATTGTTGTTCTCTGATTTTCTTGTTTTACATCTTGCATTTGGGGGATTTCCCTTTATTCATTTGAAACTCATCTGTGTTTTTAAACCAGAAACCTTTGTGTATCTTATTTAATATTTCTATATATTTTGATTGAAGAGAGAGTAACTGTATATCTGTGTGAGTGGTTGGAGAGTTCTAGGTTGGATTATTCCCTCATATTGCTGGAATTTCATCAGTAGATTTTCTAGGTGTAAATAGTTTTCAGTAGCTCCAACCCAATTTTAAGAGAAAGGTAATAAGGACTTTTCCAGCATAAATTAAATGGAGCAGATTAATAACAAAGTGCTGATAAATATGACTACATGAAAAACTTAAACATCTCTACATTAGAAAAACTTTAAAGGCTGACAACAAAGAGGTAGAAATATTTGTAACATGTATGTTGATAAAGGGCAAATCTCTCTCTATATATAAAGTGTTCTTAAAAATCAATGATAGAAAAAAGTGCTAACCCCAACAGAAAATGGCCAAATAATATTTTTTTAAAAAGAATTCACAGAAGAAATACAACTTGTAATAGAAAAAAAATATTTAGCTTCATTGATAAAATAAATGCAAATTAGAATAGTGACGTTATTTTTTGCCTTGCATATTTTCAAAAAATATGATGCCTTTTGTGGGCAAGTATGGAATGGAAAGCCTCATAACTCAGTAGCAGAAATGTAAGTTGGCGTTGCCTTGTCAAAGACATTTGACAACGCTTATAAAATTTGGTATAATATATCTGTATAATTTAAACCAGTAGTTCTACTGCTTGGAATTTATTCTAAGAAAATAATCATTATTTTTAATACAGATTAAGTACAGTGATGTTCATCCCAACATCAACTTTAATGGCATAAATTTGGAATCAACAACAGAGAGACGGTTAATTACATACAGTAGAATATTTTACAATTATTAAAATTAGTATTTTTAAATGTGGGCAAATTGCTCTTCAAGTAATGTTAATGTTAAATGAAAAATAGCAATATACAGAGCTATGTAAAAAAGTATAACAGTTCCATAAAAAACAACAATCACCCCCACAACAACTATTAAACATGTACACGCATACACATATATAAAAATAGACACCTCTTTATATTGGAAATAAATACCCCATCTCATTGATAGCAGTTATCTTTGGGTAATATTTTCTCCTTTAGATAGTTCTGAATTTTCCAGATTTTCAAGAATAGATATATATTGCTTTTTAATTAGGAAAGAAGTACAATGATTACGAATAAGATGTTTTCACATAGATTAAACAGGTTATTATGGCATGGTGAGAATTTGTTCATATGGCCCTAGGATTTTCTTCCTTCGGTTTATGAGTTAAAGTGCTGATGGTTGTGAACTAGTTTGCTAAGTGATAGGAAGCAGCTTTGAAACTTGAAGTATTCTAAATCTTAAGGGTTTACAATGAAGAAAATACTTGGGCAAATAGTGTCAATAAGCCTGATATATATTGCTAACTTGTCACCAGTTCGGTTAACATCTGTGTGAGGATAACTTTGTTATTCCTTAACTTTGTTATTCCTCCCCCATTTATTACAGTCTCCCATCCCACCCTTTGCCAAGCCCATACAAGTAGTTCCGTGTTGCAGTAATAAGCACTAGGCCCATTTGACTATTTCTCTCTCACTCTAACCTCCTTCCAGAACCTAAATGTTATATTTTATTTATTGTTGTGAATATGTTAATGGGATTTCCCTAAATAAGGAGAGGCATCTTCCTGGTTTTAGAGTCATGGTCTCTTTAATTACAGTGGAGTTTTCATATTACATCTAGAGTGGAAATCTTAGTTAATTCAACCTTATTTTGCATCTCCTGTGTATCATTGTACTGGTATTAGGGGTATAGCAAAGAATGGACCATGATTTTTGCCATTCTGTAGTTCCCAGTGGAGACTTTATAGTATAGGCAGGAGAGAATGGTATAGTAATTGAAAGAATGAGCTACTTTATGGGTTTAAATGCCTGCTTTATTGTTTATCAGCTTGTTATTTAACCTCTCAGCATCCTCATCTCTAAAGTAGAAATAACAGTGCTTCCTTCCATCACTCTCTATTTGCTTATATCTTTCCCTTTTCTTCATTGAACTTGTCACTTCTAAGGCATTATGGTTTTGTTCATTTATTTACAATAATGTAAAATCCTGGTTCACTCATGTATTTCCAGCGTCTAGCATAGGATCTACTACGTAATAGCTCTCAGTAAATTGTTGTTCCTTCTCCTGGGAGCATTATTTCTACATGTTTGCACATAGCTCATCCTCATGCTTTAGTTAGTCCCCTGCCCAAGTATCACCTCTGTGGAGGGGCCTTGCTAGACAACCTCATCTATAAAATAGCATCCTCCATTATTCTCTATTTATCTTGCCTTATTTGTCTCCATTAACGCTTAACACTACTGATGTTATATATCTGTCTGTTTTCTTGCTTATTGTCTATATTTTCCACTAGAATATAAGATCTCTGAGTGCTAGGACTTTTTTTGTTTACTCCTTGATCCTCAATTTCTCGCCAGGCACATTAGGCTCTCAAATGTTTTGTTGAATGAATAAGTGCATAAAAGTGCTGAATATATGGATGCATAGGTAAAGGGATATTGCTTACTTTATAGGGTTGCTATCAGTGAAATGAAAAAATTCACGTGTTGTACTTCCATAATGACTGATACAAGTAGATGTTTAATAAATGCTAGCCATAATGTAATTCTGCTCCGAATTTCTAATTCTTACAACAAATTTGCAAAAGTAGTATTTTTTTTTTTTTTTTTTTACTATTTTATAGATAAGAAAATTGAGGCTCAAGATTTGTTCAAGGTATAGTAATTGCTGGCTAGTAAGGGCCAAACTTTAATCTGGGATTCAAACTTTAATCTGCCTTTTTCTTCAGCTATGGCTCTTTTTACTGCTGTGTTACTCTCAAAAAAATTTAAAGGAGGCTCTTGGGGACGGTAACATTTGAACTGGCTTTGAAAGATGAATAGGAATTTGCTTGGCATAACAGTGAGGGGAGGGGTGTTCTAAGCAGAGGGAACACCATGAGCAATGACAGAAACCATGGTTATGCAGGTACACGTATGGGAACTAGCTCTGGACTCTGAAGAGCAGCAGCAGAATTTTTATGATTGGGGTGGAATGGACACTGTGGCTCAGCCTTGTGAGTAGATTTTACAAGTTCAATGGGTATGTCTCTGGCACACATGCAATAGACCTGAGCTGTCCAAAATGGTAGCCAGTGGACACCTGTGGCCATTTAAATATAAATTAATTAAGATTAAAGTAAAATATTAATTCTCCAGATGCACTAGCTGCATTACAGGTGCTCAAGAGCCACAGGTGGCCAGTGACTGCTATATTGGATAGTGCAGATATGGAACATATCTATTGCAGAAAGTTCTGTTGCACAGCATTGTTTTACACAGTTAACACATGATTGGATAGAGGACTTGAGCAGAACCTTTACATAGAAGAAGAGAGTAGTGAATTAAAAAGAGCCTACATTTCCCAAACTACAAATGTTTTTAAAAACAGAGTGGGGGGCTTCCCTGGTGGCGCAGTGGTTGACAGTCTGCCTGCCGGTGCAGGGGACACGGGTTCGAGCCCTGGTCTGGGAGGATCCCACATGCCGCGGAGCGACTAGGCCCGTGAGCCACAATTGCTGAGCCTGCGCGTCTGGAGCCTGTGCTCCGCAACGGGAGAGGCCGCGATAATGAGAGGCCCGCGCACCGCGATGAGGAGTGGCCCCCGCTTGCCGCAGCTGGAGAAAGCCCTCGCACAGAAACGAAGACCCAACACAGCCATAAATAAATAAATTAATTAATTAATTTAAAAAAAAACAAAACAAAAAAAACAGAGTGGGGAGCAGTTTTTGGAAATTCTACACTAATCAAGCTTAAAAAGGTCAGTTAGACTGGTTTTTCTCTGTAGATGAAAACTTCAATTTATTTGGATTGGATAGAGATACAAAGCCAAAAGCTTTAGGAGTATTGGGACATCACTACATGGACATAGATTAAAAATTATCTAATGTGCCTCTCTACCCTGCCCCATTAGCCTGGCATGCCAAAACAAATGGAGTCAGAAACTTGGAATAGCCAATCCCTGATCTAGGCTCTGAACCATTACTCATTAGGTAAAGAATTGACTTTACTTAATATGGATCTATAATCATCTTCATATTTACCGAAGTTTATGTCCTGTCTCTTCTCACTTTATGAAAACTTCACATAAATCCTCAAAATATCCCTGTGAGGTTGGCTCTGTTTCTTCAGGTACAGAAATAAGAGTGCAGACGGACTTGTCCAATATCATATAACCAGGAGGTGGTAGAGCCAGTATGCAGTCTCACATTTTCTGACTCATAAGTCATGTGCTCCTCAAACCACCTTTACAATGAGGATACATCGCTTTAACCTGGATAAAAAGGAATGTAAAACTCTTATGACCAAAATGAGAAGAGCTCAGATGAAAAGTAGGATGAGAGGCTTTAAAGAAGTGACTGTTTGGGCAGCAACAGATTGATCCTCAAAATCACTGAAAGTCACCAAAGTCCTCTCCTTTAGAATAGTAAGAGAGTAGCAGGAGGAAAGCAGTCTGCTAAAACTTGGTAATTAACTTGATTTGCTATACTGAGGAGCAGCTGGGTGAGAGAGCATGTTTGATGCTGGGAGTCTAATGAAGTATTACAGGTAAAAGAAGACCTGTGCTTGGACTTTGTAGAAAGAGATTTAAGGGAGGTGGATTAAAGTACATTTTGAAGAACGAATAGACAACATTTGGCATAAGTATCATTATTCTAACAGTCAGGCTTAAAATGTTGGTCTTCCCAAAATTCTACTCAAGATTGATTGTGTCATCCTCTGGACTATGATAATATGTTGTTTATACATATATTATAGTATTGATTATGATCAAACTTCATTTTCATCTTTTTTGAATGCCTTGTACAAAGTAGGTTCTCTGTAAATGTTTGCTGGACTGAAACTAATCATCTTTGACCATGCTTTCTATCTTATTCTCAGACTTAAGAAATTACCAGTTTGTGACAATTTTTAGGCTCCCTCTATCTATTTATCTGTTTCTATGCCCACTTCTACTTTCCTTCCCACCACTTTAGCTCAGGCACCAGCCACCTATTTTGTGGACAATTGAATAGTTTCTTAATTTTATTTTGTTTTTCCTTCAGTCTTTCAACCTTCTAATCCGACCTGTACAAGATATCTAGATTACTCTTCTTCAGATATTGCTGTTACCATTCCACTTTAATTCAGTGGCTTCCCATGATCTATGCATTAAGTGCAAATCCTTAACTTGATATTCAAACATTTTTATATTTAATTGGAACATACCTTTCCACAGCACTAGGGAAAGTTTTAAAGGAAGTAAGTTCTTAAGAATTGCTTACTGATGTGTTTAGATGGCTTTGAGGTTCAAAAGATTTTAAAGACTAAAACAACATAACAAATGTCTTGAAAACAATAGAAATCGATATATAATTAATTGCTTGGCCATGTGATTATTCCATAGATGCGTAGAAGTTCAGGGAAAAAGGTCATTGAAACCTTGGGTCATCAGACCTACAGCTTCATTGGAGAAGCTGAGAGTTGTTTGGGATCCTGAATCATTTATTCATTTTATTTATTCAGACCAAATTTCTCCCTGCTTTTCTAACAAATATGTAAGGTTTTAGAGTAATGGGCTCGGTTTTGTCAGTATAAAAATATTTCCTTTGTCAGAAGAATTCAGATGCTTATAAATAGATACTTGTGCTTAAATGTCGTTATTTTAAATGTTATAGGATCCCTTCCCAGAACTTTGAAAATGTATATACCTGAGCTATTTCTTCTCATCAGCTTCTACTGTGGACAGTTAGTTTGAAGTCATATTGGAATAATTTGAGGAAAAGTAGAATTTGGCAGATATAGCATTTGAGTATCTATCATAAAATTGAGGTTTCAAACAGGATATAGCATTGTTTAAGCTCAAGTTATAATAAATAGAATTTGTCAGTTGTGTAGTAATATAGGCTCAAAAGTGCTATTTTTATGGGTGATAGTTTTTTTCTGTATGGTTAGCTGCTCTGTTTTGTTTGTACTCAATACAAAGAAATTTATATTTCTTTGTCTTTTGGATGATCTTTTGGTGAAAGAAATGTAGAGTGTTAAACACAATAATAAAAATATCAGATGCCGTGAAATAACACTTCTAATTTTCCAGGGATTTTCAAAAATGGAAGAGTGTAAATTGGCTGTACCTTTTTGGTGATTGGTTTGGTTACTTTTCTTGATGACTGTTTTAACTAATTAATTCAGCAAGATAAATTGTTTCTATTATCATGACATGGCCAACACCTTAGTTACTAGTGTTCAGCTATCTATTCTTAGTCTGTAAAAAGGGCTGTCTTTGAACCTATACTTACTGCTTTTTATTTACTTAAACTTTATTTACTTTCGCATTCCTAAGCAAAATGAATAAAACTTTTTATACATGTGATTTCATTTCCTCACTCCAGTACTCATTCCAGTTTCTATGGGCCTTTTGATTTATAGGCACTTAAAAATCTTTCCCCTTCCAATTTGAATTTAAGTAATCAGCTTCTTCCTAATTTGGAACTTCAACTTGAAAATTAGTGTGTTTGATTTGGCATTAGATTGGGCATTTTAGATGAGATCAGATAACTTTGGTTTTAGGTGATCACAGAAGTATTTGTCAAGCAGTATCTTCGTAGCTTTGAAGAAACTGGAAAACAGCTTTTCTACTAAGATTATGATTCTCTTTAACAGTCACTTTAACTGCAGTTGGGTCCTGGCTGTACCAATTCCAGTTTAAACAACTGGACCTTGAACCTGTTTTCATTCTGATTAAGAAGTTTATTTAGGGCTTCCCTGGTGGCGCAGTGGTTGAGGGTCTGCCTGCCAGTGCAGGGGACACGGGTTCGAGCCCTGGTCTGGGAAGATCCCACATGCCGCGGAGCTACTGGGCCCGTGAGCCACAATTACTGAGCCTGCGCGTCTGGAGCCTGTGCTCCGGAACAAGAGAGGCCACGATAGTGAGAGGCCCGCGCACCGCGATGAAGAGTGGCCCCCGCTTGCCGCAACTAGAGAAAGCCCTCGCACAGAAACGAAGACCCAACACATCATAAATAAAAATAAATAAACAAATACTTAAAAAAAAAAAAACCCTATCTTTAAAAAAAAAAAAAAAAAAGAAGTTTATTTATATGTTTGGGAATACAGAGGCACAACCTGTTAACAGTTGTAAATTTGGTTGATTAAGCTCTGTGTAGACAAATTTACTAGGGAGAACTGTTCCCTAAAAATTCCAGTTCACTTACATGTGAAGGTAGTCTGGCTATTTCTCACCAGTTTCCATCATTTCCTGCCAAGAATAATAAACATTTTCTTGTAAAGGATTGACACTAGAGGTTAGAAGTATTCAGTGTTTTATCAGTCACACTGGGCTATCTCAATAAACAAACAAAGAGATATCCATGTAGATGCCTGGAAAAGCAGTTAGACCCTAGAGAGATCATTTCTTTCAGACAGTCTTCCAGACCTTTTCAGTGTTGGTGAATGTCAATTATGAATAGACATTTATTATAATGGAAATTATGGATGTTTGGAGCTACATTTTCACTTACCAACAGTTCATGGAAGCTTGTGGTTTCAGTGGATAATAGTAGGCTGGAGCCAGAAACGATGTTTTCTTAATTCAGTATAACTGTAGATGCCATTATAAGTATTATAATAAAAATGGGTTTATTAATTTAAACTTCTAGTATTCAACATTTCCCTATAGTGGTCTGTCGGGCAAACTATGGCCCAAGGGCCAGCCCACAGAATGTTTTTGTGGTGAGCACAGTCTAAGAATGGTTTTACATTTTTAAAGGGCTATAACAAACAAACGAAGAATATGCAGCAGAGACTACATATAACCTTCAGAGACTAAAATGTTCATCTGGCCCTTTAAGAAAAAGTTTGCCAACTCCTACTAGTATAGATTAGCAATAGTCATGGTGATGATCCATTACAAGGATCCAAAAAGTGCCATCGGAATCAACAAAGCGAGATGAAAGTATGGAAAATATGTTTTCCATAGTTTTAGTTCTAGGGTATTTTATTTCTGATTTGCATGTGGTATGTAAAATAGAGATAATACCAGTAGCCTTCTAGGGCCGTTAGGAGCATTGACTCATGGCTCCTTGCAGTGCCTCACACATGGAAGAAAACTGTTATCTATCAATGTTGTTATAATACTGTGTTGAATGCCTGACAGTTGTTTCTGCTTTGTTTTATGAGTCTCTGTTCTGTTTTATCTGGGCCCTGTTTGCATTATATTTAATTTTATAAGCCACTTTAAAATCTTTTTGATTTTAGTTGAAATGCAAATCTTAAGTGTAGCGGTTTTATTGTTCCTGGTCCTATGGCTGTGTAACAAATTACCCCAAAATTTAGTGGTGTGAAAAAATAGGTTATTATGCTCACAGATTCTGTGGATCAGGAGTTTGGACAGGGCACAGCAGGATGGCTTCTCTCTTTGTTCCACAATGTCTGAAGCTGGAAAACTTCAAAGGCTGGGAACTGGAATCATCTGAAGACTCATTCATTCTGGCAGTTGTTGCTGGCTGTTGGCTAGGAAGGCTCCAATTCCTCTCCATATGGGTCTCTGCTTGTGATCTCTCCAAATGGATTAGTTTGGCCTTCTTTAAGTGTGCTATCTGGGTTCCCCAGAGCATGCATTCCAAAAAGAGAGAGCCAGGCAGAAGCTGTATCCTTTCTATGACATAGCCTTGGGAATTACAGAACATCATTTCTTTCCTTCTTTGATGTTCAGAACAGTCACAAGTCTACCAAGTTCAAGGGGAGAAAAAAGACTCCACCTTTTGATAGGGAGTGGCGGGGTTCTGGAAGAGCATGTGGGACCAGAAAAAAGGCTGAGGACATTTTTGGAAATACAGTTTACTATAATTATATCATTTTATTTATTTAACAATCACTTATATAGGATTTAATCAATATGCCAGACACTAAGTACTTTACAAATATTAATTCATATAATTCATAATAGTCTTATTTTACAGATGAAGAAACTGAATCAGAATATTGGATTAACTGGAATACAACATTCTCTGACCTTGATGGATAATAAAGAAGTTACTGTGGTTTTTTTAAAATTTGCATAGTATTATTTATTTAAAGATTTAAAAATATTTCAAATGCACACTTCTATTTCTTGCATTAGAATGCATTTAAGAGAAGCATAGTTTCTAGTAGGTAATTTCTTAAATGAGTGCAGTGGTCAAGCCTCCAAGATTCCATCCTTACATATTTTTAGAGCTGGGCTATGGTAAATAAGTTGGGATTTCTTCATGAAGCAGGTTTCAAATGAATAAGTATGAATAATACTCTGACAACAATCGTGTACTAACTTACCAAACTTGAATGATAGATTGATTCTGTGTCCTTTTATGAAAATCAATACAATATCTTGGTCTAGGTGTGATAATCTTACCTAATTGCTATCTTTACCTTCATTGCTGTTGAAATCACACCCTTTTGTTGGTAAGGTCAGTGACCTTTCAGTCTCCATTGTCATGAAGGCGTTTTATCAGGGAGAAAGAGTCCTCCTTCCCTTTTTCTTTTTTCCATTAACACTATGAGTGTTTGCTGGACATATTTCAAGCCCTTGGGTTTTTTTGTTTTGTGTGGTTTTTTGTTTTTTTTTTTTTAACATCTGTTGATAGATTTTTGCCTTGGAGATTTAACAGTCTCTGACCAAGTTGTTTATAGCTTTTCAGTCTTTTTTGTCCCTCAGAATTCAGTAGTGATGTTTTAAAGGTGGGCCAAAGTGACTTTCACCCTGGTTCATTTGTGACACAGTTAACACTATATCTCCTAGTCTCTCCACACACACACACACACACACACACACACACACGCATATGTATATCAAGTATAAAGTATGCAGATAAGAAAAGGTTAGCTTTGTTAGATTATCAAAACTCAAATGAAGTGTCTAACATTTTGGGGGGAATATTTAAATTTCTTTCTAATTGGAAAATTTGGGGTGTTCTTTTAAAACAGATATTTGATTAGGAGTACATGTAGAAATTTGCATATCAAAACTTGCCAAATCTAAGACTCACTTATTTTATTTTTTTAAATTTAGAGAGCTAAGAGAGAGACCAGTACTACTCTGAATATGAATGAACTGATGACATTGAGTGGAATATGTAATATAGAAGCATGCATTATTTATTTATTTATTTATTTAGACTTTGAAGTAGTAAGAATGAATGCAAAAAGGAGCTGTCCTGTTGCTCATTCATTAATCTGAGATGTGGTATGCTGTAGTGGCAAAAAACAGGGGCTCTAGACTTAGACTGACTGCATTTATATTCTAGCTCTTCTGCCATCTGCGTGATCTTCGTGATTCAGTTTCATTGTATGTGTAATGGCTGAGTTCTCTCATTGGTCAAGACAGAACCTACCTCATAGTGTTGTAGTGAAAATTAAATGATTTAATATATGTAAAGTGCTTAGGACAGTGCTTAGCACATTGTAAACTCATAAATGTCAGCTCTTATTCATTAATCCATTCTTTCACTCACTCACTCATTAAAGAAACATTTATTGAACATCTACTATGATGGGGATAAAAAGATAAAGGAAGCTCTGCTCTGAAGGTATGAGTAGTATAGTGGAGCAGAGGTATATAATAGTCATTATAACATAGGATGAGGGGAGTGATATGTTATAAAGCAGTTATATAAAAGTGCTCTGAAAAGGAAGAGGATGGAGTTTTTGATAGCCTTAATCATTTTACTTTTCTATGGCACTACTTATTCATCTGAAAATGTTCTCTATTGTGGACCTTTTAAAATTCTTCAGGACATAATCTCTCCTTTCTTTGCATCCCTGTATCATTTTTATCTCATGGTATTTATCATTTTTTACTTGAAGACTTCAACATTTCTGTATCACCGACAGCCACTCAACACAGTACTCTTCAAAAATACTTTATAAACATTTACCAAGTGGCTCAAGTAGTAAAACTGATTAAAATGCTTAGATGTCAGTCTCTGCTCCCATCTTTTTGAGGGCTTTTAAAATGTGTAGATAGGTTGAAAAATACACAGTTTGAGGGTGAAATAAATAAGATACATGTATAGCTCACCATCTGAATTATCAGGCTAATTCTCTGGATTCTCTAGGAGGGTAAAAAGCCCCATTTGTACCATTTTCCAATTTCCATGGTATGAATACTCCCACTATGGCCAAATGCATGCTACAACATGACATCACTGAATGTTGACGGAAGAGATGTGCAGTAGAATACCATTATATAGTAGTGTCCCCACAATATAGATACAGTAGATGTTAACAACTCTGAGCCAGGATAGTAGCAAAATGTAGTAACACAATGAAAAATGATGAATTTTGAGTATTTGTTTTATTTAAAATTTATTTAATTATACATTTACAAAATTTAATTTTTAATGATCTCTGTATTTAACAACTGGCTTAGGAAATTCCTGAAAGTTTAGCAATAAGCACTTGTGAACTCTACCACATCTCTTTACCCAGGCCCTGCTATTTACTGATTGTATGACTTTGGCTCGTAATTTCACTGCTAGAATTTAGGCTAAGGAAATTATCTGTGAATTGGAAAGAACACAAAGATATTTATCTTGGCATTATTAGCATAACAAAAAGCAACCTAACTGTTTAAAGTGAATTGTGGTTAAGAAAATTTATTGGAATGTTTCCTAGAATTAAAAGCGACTTATGTTGTTGGTTTAATAACAACATAGAAAAATGCCATATGTTGAAGTGAAAAAGAAAAAAATGCTGAATATCTAATCTATATAGAATTATCAAAATTTTTTAAAAATATAAAAATATGTTAATTAGAAGGAACTGTTAGTGGTGAGGACATGGCTGTGTTCTTTATCCTTTTCTTCATTTTACAAATTTCCAGTAATGAGCATATTTTATATTTATAATGAAAACATAGTATCATCTTTGTCACAAAACCAAATTCTAAATAATACCTCTAATTTTGTGTTGAATTAAAAACATTATCAAGATACATCTTTCCAGATTTAGACATTAAATATTTTTTTCTAACAACCAATAGAACATACAAATTGAATTAGGTTTTTATAGATCAATACTGGATTTGTTTTTCCCCCTGGATTTCATGTACAGGTTATCATAGATTTCCATGGAAGATTTTGAATTTTTGTAAAAGTATCCTACGTTAAAAGCGTTAACTTCGGAATTACCGATTTAGAAAGGCTGCTTAGTAGTTAAGTAGCTAACTATCACTTTAAGAAAGTTGAAGACATATTGTTCCAAAATGATGCTGGCTTCTATGTGTCCCACATTCCTGTCTAATCTATGCATTGTTAAAAATTTATTTGACCATTTATAGCTCTTCTTTTGTGAAAGAATTTCTCAGACTTTTTCAAATTATCTTTAAATAAAAGCAGATAATCTAATTTCACACACTTCCAGAAAATGGTTTTAACTATTTTCCCTGTCCCTTTTTAGTCAATGACTGGTTAACTATAGTAGACAATTTAGAAAAGCTAAGCTTCTGTGTGATTTTTTTCTCCTAAAGATGAAGATGTGATGAAGCAAATCACCTGTGGCATACCTTGTAGCAGGAAAATGCTTTTTTGGTGACTTTTAAAGGTACCAATTTAAATGTCAAAGCAAGTTCTATTAAGATTTTACCTTTGTTCCAAGGTTGTAATGTCTCTTACCACTTTATTTACTTGGTTTGGATGGGTTTCAACAAGGATTTGGTTTAATGTAATTCTCTATATTTTTATGGGGGAGAAATTGAAGCGTTTCATGATCTCTTGAACTATCCCTCCTAGGAACTCCTAGTACTTCTTATTATTTCTGTGTTTGTGTCATGTGCTAACCTTATTAACCTTTTGAATTACTCAGCTTTTTATTTGTCTGGATTGTCTTTCTATAATACCATAAACTCCTTGATGCAGAGATGTGTGGGCCATGGGGTATGATAGGTAATGAACTTTAGAGTAAGTAAATCTGACTTTTCACTTCCCAGCTATGGGACCTTGGGTAATTATTCTTTGGGCCTCAGGCGTCTTATCACCAAAGTGAATATAATGATCTCTAGTTTGTGGGGTTACTGAGAGGGTTAGCGGTAAAGTATGTAATGTTCCTGGCATATAGTAGGTATTCAATAAATTAGTTATCAGGTAATCAGTAACAACTGAGTGAATGACTGTATATTAGTCTGCTTGGGCTGCTATAACAAAACACCATAGATCAGGTGCTTAAACATGAGAAATTAATTTTTTCACAGTTCTGGAGGCTCAAAAGTTGAAGATCAAGGTGCCGGCCAATTCAGTTCCTTTTCCTGGATTGCATGTGGCCTCACATGGTTAGGGCTGGGGGTAGAAAGAGAGGGGGGGGGGAAGAAGCAAACTCTTTGAGTGCACCCCTTCCCTTCAAGGGCACTTCTGGGAAGTTGCACATAGCACTTCCTCTTTGGCTAAAATTTAGTCACATGGCCATAACTCCAGGAGCAACAACCAGGAAATATTGTCTTTTGGTTGGACATCAGTGTACCCAGCTAAGAATTGGGGTTCTTATTACTAGGAAGAAGGGAGAAAATGGGCAGCGGGGGATAATTAGCTTTCTATACTGCAGTAATCATTTTTATTTTCAAGTATTGTTCTGTTTATTAGGCAACTGATAATGCATTGACTTTTTAAAAAATATGTAGTCCTAAATTCTAAAAATATGTATTTCTAAAAGATACATAGAAAATTTGAGTTGCTTGAGATCACTCATGGAATATACTTTAGTTACTAGTCCGGATCTAAAGAAGGTAATGAGCATCGCCTCTAATCCTGTTTTTCTTTTCTTTTTTAATGTTTGAACTTTAATGTCTTTTAAAGAATCATTAAAAATTACTTTAAAAAAGTACAGTAGAGATACAGTTCCTTTTAGAAAAAAATCAGAAAATATAGAGGACTAAAACATAGAAAACATAGAAAAGAAAACCACCTATAATTGCACTATCCGCTATTAACATTTTTAGAGTGTATCCATTCAGACTTTTTCTGTGTTCATATGTAAAAATTCATTGTTTTACGTGACGTGTACAGAATTTAAGTTTGGGAAGATGAAAAAGTTCGGGAGATGGATGGTAACGATGGTTGCACAACAGTGTGAGTGTATTTAATGTCACTGAACTGTACACTTGAAAATGGTTAAATGGTAAGTTTTATGTTATGCATATTTTACCGCAATAAAAAAAACATTTATTGTTTGCATAAATGAGCTCGTACTCAATATCTTATTTTATAACCTACTTTTTATGTTCAACAATGAAAAAGAACACCTTTCCATATAAGTAAGTATATTTTTGCCCTGTGAATCTTGTGGCTGAATATTTATTTTATCCTTTGGATAACACCACCTTTTATTGAGGGCAGTGTTAAGGAAATATAAAGGAGTGTTAGCCCTTTCCTTTTTAAGTGGATTCACAGAGAGCTTTGTGATGCATGGCAGAGGACTTGGGGAAATAACCAGATGGTGGAAACTGAAAACCTCCCCTGGGTCCTTAAACTGTGTCTGCCTTGTTCAAATGACTCTCTAAATAAACTGCTTTACTGTTCTGATGTCAACATGGCAGCTTTGCTTTCTTTTTTTTCCAAGTATAAATTTTTTTTTTTAATTGTCTAAAAGGATGTTTATTCCGGACTAGTGGTTTTCTTGGATTTCTGCCCTACTATGTTAATGTCATATTAGAGGAATCAGGGCAAAAGAGAAACATAGATGGAGAATATTGCACCCTGAGAATTGGTTCCTTCACACAAGGATCAGATGCCAGTGATGGCAGGCATGTCTGAAATTTCAGCATTGGTAAGCCACTCTTAGGAAGGTTCCTCCTGACTTGAGGTCTGGGTCTCTCCTGAGATGCTATTTTTTCTACACCTCTTTTGAGAGGATACCCATCATTTTCCCACACTTTCACACTCACAGGGTCATTGTCTTCCTAAGCTCCCCCTACCTCTTTTAGACCACCATTTCCTCATCTGCTCTAAAATACTCTGCTTCTTTGAGGATGCTTTTGCTACTCAGCTAAACCAACTCGTATTTCTTTTCTGGGCTATCATTGTCCCCCAGTCCCTCTACTTTACTCTCCATCTTCTTGTATTTGTACCTCCATTTCTCCCATTATTCTTCTTCCAATTCCTTTGTCTCTTCATCTTTTTTTAAAATCACATCTTTGATACCTTTTTCTTTCTCTCTTCTGAAATTCAGATGTTTTCCTCTCTGGCCATAATTTCCTTATCTTTCCAGCTACTCCACCACATCTTCAGCCTTATAAGGACTTGCAATTATATGGGATGCATTCTTCACTCTCCTTTCTCTTCACTTCAGGGTCCATGGACCATAACTCTAACTTATCTCTTGTCAGCTTACTGAACTCCTGGGCCCCATTATCAGTCATGTCTGCTTGGTATATTCCTAACTGTGGGTGACTCTGAGCTTTTTCTGCCATTGCTCCTGAGCTGCTGAGTTCAGTTGGAGAAAAATATAGAGTGAGGCAGATTAATGTCTCCATAAATACAGGGCCCTCACCTCATCTGTCCTCTCAGCATTACCCAGCAAACTTGTGTCATTCCCTAAATAACTCTCTCCTCCATTCTCCATGACAATATACTTCACCTGGGGCTTCTCCTGCTGGTCCCAGCTTGTGTCCCCCTGAGCCCCTCATATAAAACAGTTCTCCCTAAGCTCTCTCAGCCCCATTACCCTGCTTAATTTCCTCCATTAGCATATCACAATGTGAAATTATCTTGTTTATTTTATGTGTTCCCCTGCTTAAATTTAAGGATCATATGAACTGGTAACTTCATCTCTTTTTTTACTACTATGACCCCGGTGCCTAGAATAGTACCCAATGCATTTTGTTCAATGAATGAAGGACAATTTCAATTATTTTCTACTCTTCTCAAACATCTTACTCATTCATTCTGTCTTGATCCTCAGCAAATGACTACTTCCAAGTCAATAGGAAAGATAGAAATCTTCCAATGGAAAACTCGTTCCTCATCTGCCATTAGAAGTAAACCTTTCACGCAGACGTAGAGAATGGACTTGAGGACACGGGGAGGGGGAAGGGTAAGCTGGGACGAAGTGAGAGAGTGGCATGGACATATATACACTACCAAATGTAAAACAGATCGCTAGTGGGAAGCAGCCACATAGCACAGGGAGATCAGCTTGGTGCTTTGTGACCACCTAGAGGGGTGGGATAGGGAGGGTGGGAGGGAGACGCAAGAGGGAGGAGATATGGGGATATATGTATACGTATAGCTTGATTCACTTTGTTATACAGCAGAAACTAACACACCATTTTAAAGCAATTATACTCCAATAAAGGTGTTAAAAATAATAATAATAAAAATAGAAATTAAAAAAAAGTAAAGCTTTCCACATGTTTTTTTTTTTTTCCTTTGTCCCTTCTGTTATGAAAAAAGGTTTCCCTCATTTCCTAAAGTCCGGGGCCTATCCTTTTCCACCTTAGAGGGGTCTTGATTTTTCTTAATCCTGTCTCTCTCTTAAATCCTGTGTGTAGCATGGTGATTATGAGCATGGGCTTTGTAATCAGACATACTTGGATTCAAAGTTGAGGTCTGTTGCTGTGAAATTTTGGGCAAATTATATACTATCTCTCATCCTCAGTTTCCTTGTGTGTTAGTTGGGGATAATAATACCTATGTCATAGGGTTGTTGTGAAGATTGAAAGATTGAATATTTGTATTTTTAAAGTGCTATAAGCTTTGTGGTTGGAACAAATTAAGCACTCAAAAGAAAGGTCTTTGTATTATTATTATTATTTCTGTATTATTATTATTACCTCCCTTTCTACTGGCTTCTAAATTTATTAAGCTCATCTTTAAAAATTGTCCTATTTCAACTACATATTTAGCACTCTATTTTTCTCTTCCCCATCACACCTCTTCTCCAGTTTTTACCTCCTGCTCATTTTGGAACCCACTCCAGTCTGGCTTCCCAAACATTTCAGATTTTATTCCCAATCCTGATATCTCATTACTTTCCTGCCCTTCCCTCTCCAAACCTGTTCTGCCTCCAGTGACTACATCTCCCAGCGGTTCAAGTCAGAAACCTGGGAGGTAGCCTTGTCCCCTTCTTCTTCTTCCTTCCCTACATTCCATCACCAAGCAGAATTCTGATAATTTTACCTCCTAAATAGCTCTTCAATTTTTCTACATCTCTTTTTCCTTAGATGCCATCATTCCAGTCCAAAGAGCTATCATCTCCCAAAAAATTGTGATAACAGCTTTCTGTCATTCATTCCTGTACCACGCTATTCCGTACTCCACACTGTAGATAGAGTGATCTTCTAAAAAACTCAAAGCTGATAATATTATTCCCTTTTCTAAACATTCCAGCGACTTCTTATAATCCTTAGGGCCAAGCCCTTCTTGATCAGATCCTACTTATTTCTTCAGCTTTATCTTGCACCATGGTTGCCATTGTCCATGCCCTAGCCCTGTTGAATTTAATTCCTTTCCACTTTGTTCAGCTCTTTCACGTACTGTTCCACCGCCTCTTTCATCATTCCTCTTTCCTGCTTAAGCCTCTGTTCTCAACCTACATTTTACTTCCTCAGATGGGCCTTCCCGCAGGGTTGGTGTCCCTGTGGTCTGTTCCATATCATTATATCATCATAGTGTTTGTTACATATGAAAGTTCCTTGTCTCCTCTCACGATCCCTGAAGGCAGGAACCATGTGCTGTTTGCTCATCAGTGTATTTCCTAGTAGAGTGCCTGGCCTATAGTAGACACTCAGCAAAATTTTATTAAATGTTGTTGGTAAATAATTAATTCAGTGAGGAGAAAAACCATCCTATGTCACAACATTTGTTAGTGTTTAGAGCTACATATGGTATTCCTGTATTTAGCTTTGAATATATCTTTAAACATAAATAAATGTGGAAAATAATAAGACTGCTTTTCAACACATGCTCTTATTTTTCTATCTTCACACATTCCCTTATTTTAAAATCTTTTAATGTTTGTTTTTATTCTATACTACAAACACCAATTTTTTTCCGTCCATTTGGATGCTTTTGAGTGTAAAATGCCACTTAACATCAGGACGTCTGCCAACTTTCATTCAGTCTTACAGCTGTATTTGGATGACATTTCCATGGACAATTTTGTGAAGTTTTTCAACTAGATGTTGAGTCTAAATCATGTAGTCTTCTAATGGTGCATTTGAGAAGATAGTGAAGCCCACTGAACTGTCTTGTTCTCCAACAAGCTAAATAGAAAGCACTAGGAGGACATAGGGCTGTGGCTTAGACTTTTTGGCTCTTCATAGCCCCTCCACAGGCTGTTTGCATGCGTGGAGACTGCAAAGGGGGAACCTGTTGCTGGATTAATGACCCTCTCCTTCGCAGTCAACCTTGGGTCTAAGTAGGCTATGGAGCTGAATCATCCCTGACAAGGAAAAATGAATGCTCTAGAAAGACATGGGTGACTAGAACCTGCTAGCTAAGACGCATTGTCTTCAAGGTTATTTATGAAAGCTTCATTATGGAAGGTAGTTGACACTGATTGTGTTTTTATTGTTCCTAAGGAAGAAGTCCTTTTTTTTTTAAATCTGAGAAAACAAACAGATCACTATATATTAGTTTTCTTTGCCTTACTACCTTACTAATATGAGTACCAACTCTTTGACTGTTTGTTTGATAATGTAGTTTGGAGCAGCTTTTGTTCATTTTTTAGTGCATCTTGGATCAAAAACGTAATTAGGAAAATTTTACAGGGAAATATTCCTAATCTTGTCATTACTGGGCCTTTCATACTGTTGGAATTAGGATTTGTCAGAACTCTTTTCCCAGAACAGATTAGACTTTTGTTTTTAGACCAGTCAGGATTATTTGCCTTCTTAAGTCTATAACAGGAATGTTAGGAAGATAGTTTATTTGTATAACCCCATTTGATACAAAATTATCATTAACTAGAGGTAATTTAATGGATGTCCCTTGTGCACAGTTTCAGGCAGACCTAGATATCACTTTTAGCAAAAAAGGTAAATCTGTTGTTTTAAAATCCCTCAGAGGAAGATTAGTCTAGTTAGTTACGAAAAAGTCCTTTAGGGAGAAAGAGTAAGCTGTTCCATATTTTTCAGATTCTGCTCTGGCAATTGTCTATACCCAGAGAGCCTGGAGGGCTCCTCTGAAGAGTTTGGGATTCCTAATGTTGCAGATTAAGCAAATTCACCCCATGTGCCTTGGATTTCAAGCAGAAGCAAGAAGAGGATATGACAAAGGAGTTAACTTTGCGCCTCCAATGTTAAATATATTCTAAATCCATTTTGGGTTTAGGTCTGCTGCTTGGTTGCAATATGATCTCTGGTTCTTTTGGATTCTGATAATTTAATTTACTCAGTTCTTTTACTTATATAAGTTAAACTGTCAAGAATTTATATTCATGGATTTCATCATTTTATCTCTTATTTCCAGAGTCTTTTTTTTCTTTTTTCCTTATCTTTTTTTTTTTTTTTTTAATAAGGCAAGGCTGAGGAGGCGGCTTTTTTTTTTTTTCCTCTTTTATTTATTTATTTATTTATCTATGGCTGCGTTGGGTCTTCGTTTCTGTGCGAGGGCTTTCTCTAGTTGTGGCAAGTGGGGGCCACTCTTCATCGCGGTGCGCGGGCCTCTCACTATCGTGGCCTTTCTTGTTGTGGAGCATAGGCTCCAGACGCGCAGGCTCAGTAATTGTGGCTCACGGGCCCAGTTGCTCCGCAGCATATGGGATCTTCCCAGACCAGGGCTCGAACCCGTGTCCCCTGCATTGGCAGGCAGATTCTCAACCACTGCACCACCAGGCAAGCCCTTTCCTTATCTTTTAAAAAAATAACTTAAGGTGTTTGTCTTAGGAAGGTTAGCAGGATGTCAGTTTTAAAGTGTTCAGAAAATGAGTTGTTTTTGTTTTATGTACATGCTCAGATACTCTGTGTAAACGTCAACTAATTCAAGGAAAACTAATTCAAGTCTTTAAAAAGTGAAGAATTACTTTCTCACAAATTAACGCATTCTGAGTTATATTCTTGGGTGGGACACAAAAATAAGAAAATATAACATTAATCTCCTCTTGTTGAGTACCAATATGCAAGGAAAGCTTACCTCATTGCTACTCCAGCACTCCGGAAGGTGGATTCCAGCTGCCATTTATTAAGTTAACTCTGTGGGAAAAATATATCCAGAGTTAGATAGGGAACAGCAATCAGGATTCTCCCCCCCTCACTATTTCCTTCTGCTTGATTGTGGTAGGACGGTTTGGGCCAGCAGGAGCTGCCGCTGATATTCTGGATGCTGAGAGGACCATGCCTTCCTCTGGTAGTATAGAAAATACTGTCCCCTGGTAAGAGGCCCCAGGGCATAATGGAAAGAACACAGACATTTGAAGCAAGATGGACTTGGGCTCAAATCCCTGTTCTGTGATTTACTTGCCGTTTAGTCTTAAGCAAACTGCATTTTCTGATGCTTAGAGAGATTAAATGAGTTTGAAACTGAGGGAGAAAAAATATGACATTTTATGTTTATGGTCTGATTCACCCAGTAGAGCTGTGCCTCCTGTTTCAGAGCATAAAAAAGTAGGTACAGCCTTCAAAGGTCTATTACTATTATTGCCCTATTGTTCCTGACCATGATACCAATTTATTAATGACATAAACTAAGATTTATAACAAAACCTAACACCACATTTAGGTATCCTTGGAATACAAAGAAAATAACAGAATTAGTTAATGGTAAAAGAAGTTAAAAGTGATCTACTGCTCTTTCCTAGAAGATTATAATGATTAAAGATTGGTTATATGGTAGATTTCAAACCCTGAGGATTAGAATTTTGGTCAATGGAACAAACACAGATTATGTTAAGGTGTAGAATTTTTGCTAAGATTGTTTATGCACTCAGTTATTCTCTCCTTTTTTACTCTGTATGATTTCATTTCACATTGTAAATCTTCAAATGCTGCTGTCTTGTTATATGGCCTGTTAGCAAGTACCTGGCATTTGAAGTGTGCGGCTATTGTGAATGGAACTTCTAAGGAAGAAAAAGTAAACTGTTGCCATCGCTATATGCTCAGTAGTTAAAAAAATAGAAATGATATGCATTAAACACATGAGAGAGTTTATAGAGAAGATTCAATTGAAACCATTGTGCCCCAGTACCTTAATAATTTAAATGCAAATACTGGCATATATCCAGAAAGTAAGGTTCAGTTAAATACAGTTGTTTCATCTTAAAAAATCATCTTTCTACCAAGAAATCTTGGCAGCCATACTGATGACTTCTCATGAGAGGGGCAGATGGGACTAAAAAGAGGCATGAAATCTTTTCTTTTTTCCCACTTTCTAATTCTTCATTTTTTTAATGTCAGGAGGAGCCAGGCCTAGAAATCAAGCACTCTGATTTCTCCTCTGCTTTTCTAGTCATAAGTTTAGTTACTATAGCTGTCTCTTATCTGTTCAGATTTTATAATTTGTAGTGATGGCATAAGTGGGTGTAATGGAAGTGGAAATTGGATATGATCTAGATGGCAGTTTATGGGCTTAGTTTCAAAGACCATTTTTACCTGGAAAATAAATAAGAAGGGTTAACAGGCATTTTCTAGTGATCTGTGGTTTATCTGTTCCTCGTGTTCCACCTTGACTTAGCACTAGTTTCTCAGGAACCTCTAAAACCTCTCCTGCCTATGTCAGAAATCATTTTTTTCCTGAAGAGATCAAAGCTTTTATGGACATTATTTATTGTAGTCTCACAATATTCTAGGGAGCTAAGTAGAGTTTACGTGGCTCCATCTTTATTTTTGAAGTCAAGTGAGGAACAGATAAATCTCTTCACTAAGGTTATAAAATGAGGCCATGGTAGAGGCAGAAATAGACTCCTTAGTCAGAAACATCTCCTAATTCTGGCCCTTGCATCTAAGATGCAGTAGATTGTTTGGCCTTTCTCTAAACAGGCCTTTGACACTTAGAGTGTGTGGAAAGTATGTGCTTCCGTCAACGAGTTTTGCTGTTTAGTTATTCTTTGCCTGTTAAAGTAATGACTAGGGGACTAAAGAAAATAGAAAGTACTTCCAAACCTTAGTTCAGCCTCTGCCTTTAGTTCATGTGAACTTTGAACACAGAGTGCTTTTATTTCCCTGGGAGTACTTTTCTGTCTTTATACTCAGAAAGAATTTTTCTTTAGGGCACTGCTGATACTGAGAAATTTTAGGGAAATTATTATTATTTTTTTTTAATTAAAGCTTTATGTGTGAAAATTAGACCTTTGAAATAATGTATATTCCAATACTAGACCACATTGAAAGAGAGGATTTGGGGAGATAACTGCAAATTTTTACATTTTAAAATGTAGGTTTAGTGCCTTTTCCCCCTTTTTTCTTTTTTCCCCGAAAGTCATTGCAAAAATGGATTACACTTTAAAATTACCCTAACTCAGCAACTTATATTACTGTGCGTTAAAGTTTTTAAAAATGAAATCGTGTGCTTATAATAAATATTTTGTTAAAATAATTTTTCAACTATGTTTTCATTTGAGTATTTTACCACTCAAGGCTTATTAAATTTATGATTTTAATTGTTTTACACACCCCACCCTTTTCTTTTTTAGTATCAATAATGCTTATTTGGAATTTTTAACACAAGACAGGAATTGTTTTTCTTCTTTCCTTTTCTTTAAGGGCTGCTTCTCAAATTAACCTGCATGCCTAAACCTGCGTTATAATTCAGAAGGAACAGTGGAATCTATTGCATATGATCTTTTTGTAAAGCCGGGTTAGCGCCGCTGTCCTCCTGATCTCTTAAACATTGCAATTTTTGTAAACTTTTCCATGTGCCTCCAGCATCTCCAATTTGTGAACGAGTCTCACTATATTTATCCCTATTGTGTACTTCCACGTTTGTTTTGCAGTGTAATAACACTTGACAGTTATAAATTTTTCCATATGCTCCATCTTGTAGAGATAAACAATATGAGTGCTGTACATTTCCCTCAGCTTTGAAGACTTACTTTTTGAAATAAACAATTCCATAGGATATTATGCTCAGTTTTGGAAAGTAATTTACACATACTTTCCATGAAAGGGAAGGCAGTGAATTTTCACCCTTTTAATGTGAAAATTTACCCTTTTAGTGTGAAACTGGTTAATTGAACTTTTCTAAAGGATTGAGAGCTACTTAATTGCTTTTAGTTTTTCAAAGATTAACCAGGCAATGCAGAGCTATTTTTGAAAGTCTTTAAAAGTGCTAGTTAACATCATAAATGACCATTTCGTGGAATAAGTTCTCTCATTCTCTCACTGGTTTACTTTGGCTATAGGGATTAGTGAAATGGCTTTGGATTTCCTTAACATTTTCCCTTTTATCTTTACAAATTGAAAAGTTAGTATTGCCATGTAATGATGGCATCTAAAGCATTTATATTGTGGTTGCTTTTTTTGTCTATGGAAAGAATCCTTATGATTCACTTATAAGGAGCTATTTCTTTTACTTTCTGTTCCCTTAGGAAATCAAGTCTTTCTGACCAGTTTTAAATGTGGAAATTGATGCAAACATCTTTATTCTTATCTCCATGTCCTTTTTTACCCAAACAAATATCTTCTGCCTACATTTCTTTCCCCCAAGATGCAAAGGTGCTTTTATTACTTGATTTCCTAAAGGCTCTGGGTGTATAAATGTTTCATATGTTTTCTGTTGTTAACTACAAACTTGACTACATAAAAGATACAAATTGCAGTATTGCAATTTTTATTTATTTTTGGTTTTTTTTTTTTGTTGTTGTTGTCTCTTTAACACACAAAATTCATCATCTTTCTCCAAGAGATTTTTAACTTGGAAAACTGAAAAGTTGTTTGTAAACCTGGTGGAATAGCAACAATGTGTGGGATGTGATTCGAGACCAGTGGTGGGCAGGATCCAGCCCCTACCAGCTCCTGACAACAAACTATTAAATTTTCAGAAATTTTCTGAGCTGGTTATCAGTAAAAATTAAACTATATAAACTTATCATTAAAATAAATTACATTAAAAACAAAAAATAAGTACTCAAAACTCATCACTTCATAATTATTTTTACTACATTTTACTGTTATCAATGCTCTTGAAGTCATTTGTGCCTATTTTATCTGCATTGGAAATACTGTATAATGGTGTATACTACTGAACACTTTTTCCAGCTCTGTGTTCACTGATGTCATGTTGGTAACTTGAAATCAGCCACAAAAGAGGTACTAACCCCATGGAAATTAGCAAACACAACAAATCAGGACTTGATTTATTGTTTTGTTAATTGTCTAGACTTAAGAAAGCGATAAAGCGTTAATAATGTAGATTAAACTTGAAAGTGTGTCATGTCTATAGCCACTATATTTTGAATAGCACAAAAAACTTGAGAAAATATTTTTCCAGTATTTGAAGCTATTATCCGATCCAGCAAAGAAGTGGTTCACTCCATGGAGAAATGAATGAGTGAAGTTCTGATATATGTCTGTGTTCATGTTCCTTTTTCTCATTAACTTGAACAAAACCGTCAACCAGCTAAGCAGAATTGTAAGAATGATATATTGCTCCAAGTATACCAGACATCAGATGCTAAATACATCAGGAAGCCTTTTATAGTTCTCTTCTGAAAACCATGCTACTCACAAACATGCTGCCTCTTTTCCAACTCATCTATGACTTTTCCTCTCTTTGCTCTTAAGGTTATTGTTAAAGGCTATGACAAATTCATTTGTTCAGTCATCCACACCCATCCCTGTGACCACAAATCACCTTCGAATGGTGTTACAAAAAGTCTGTGGGAAAAGAGAAACATCTTAATACTGGATTTATGAAATCGTAGCTTTCCTTCCTTGGAGACATAATTCTATTATTTAACCCACTGTTGGGAGGTTGTTTAGATTTACGTATCAGGGGGAAATGGCTTTACTCAACGGAATTTGTTTTCCTAAGCCTTACGGATATCAGTCTCATGATCCATGATAGCATATGCAATTCACACAAGTAAATGTGGGTGAGAATATCATATGGTTAAAGTTCAGTTTCTAAGCCTTGAGTGACCAGAAGGTTTTGAAATACATTCAGAACTCTATTGCACACCTGCTCCTTATGATGGGGTAATCTGGTCAAGCCCCTGCCTTCAGAAACTTAGTAACCCTATTTTAATTGATGTTTCAACTTCAGTCAGTTGAGTATCACCCTCATCATTTTTGTCATATCCATGTATCTCTTGTACCTTTATTTACTTAGTAATTTTTAAAATTGACTTTTTCCTTTTAACATAGCTTTATCCTAGGTGACATTACCCATGAAATCTTGAGTTTAAGGTAATTATCTTGAGTTTTAAGTTATTTTTTTCTAATACTTATTAAAATATTGCCTAACAGTTACAATTTTTAAAAGTTTGTCCTTGTACCACCAATGGTATGCGTACCACACTTTGGGAAATATGCTTCTGGTGGTAATAACTAGGCATTAGGCCAAATAGTTTTGTTTCCTCCTCATGTCAACTTTATGAGGTAGGCATTGCTATCTCCATTTAATAAGTGCGGAAACTGAGAAATTAGAGATGTTAACTAACTTGTCCAGAGTCATGAGTTGAGCCAAAATTTACTTGACCAAGATCCATACTAACCCTTGCTACCCACAGTAGGATTTGTAGACCAGCAGTATCAGCATCACCTGGGAGCTTGTTGGAAACGCAAAAGCTCTGGCCCAGCTCCAGACCTAATTAATCAGAATCTGAAGTTTAACGAGATTCCCAGGTGATTCTCATGGACGTTAAGATGTGAGAAGCCATGATCCAGACTCCTGTGCGGTCTGCCTACTGTAAGAGAAGAAGATGGATGCTTCGGCCGTTGATTTGGCTGGTCTCCTTTTCTCTCTGCAGTATTATTTCCTTCATGCCCTGCTGCTCTGAGATACAACTGGTTTTTGAGAAACTTGGTTATCGATGGGAAGGTAGGAAATAGTATTCTTAATCATTTTGGTTATTTTTCTCTCCTAAAGTCATCTTTTGTTTGCTTTCCTTTTTTCCTTAATTGAGGTATCAAGGCTAGGCTGAGAGGTCAACATTTTCACTCTTTTCTCCTGGTTTCCTTCCCCAGAATCCCCAGATCAAGTTCTTGCCCTTTGAAATGGCCTGGTCGTTTTTTTCCTGCCTACCCCAAAACTGCTTAGGCCCTGAGCACTGTCTGCACAGCTACAACTAATTTTCAGTTATTCTTGGATGGTTGTAATAGTATGTATACCATCCTGACTCTTGGCTTCTTTCCTTCTGCCTGCTGCTCTCTGCCACTTAGCTATTTTATTGCTGGCTTTTCTTTGCAGTAAGCTGTGCTTACCCTCTGCATTTGTGAGGCCTCTGTTTCCATTCTGCCGTGCATCTCACTCTTGCCGTTGCTCGCACAATTGGAAGTTTTAATACAAGCAACAGCCTCAGGAGACCCTATTAAGACAATCTTCTGGAAGTGGTCAAAGTGTTGGGAATTTGACGGTTGGTTCTGGGAATATCAGGAATGGCTGTGACTGATGAGCGTAACTGGCTATAAATTTTGAAGTATCCCAGTGTGTCATCAGTATTTCATCAGCTTATTGTCTTTGTGTTTTTTTCATAGAATTTCCCCGTGAATCCTATGCCTGGAGGAGTCTGCAGGGTTTCTAGACACCGCAGCCAGTTTGTACAGTTACAGGCCTTCTGTCTTGGTATTTATGTAGTTGCTCATTCAGTCTCCAAGATGACTAGTTAATTGAGATGAGTAGAAGTTGGATCTATCATGAGGTCAGACCTTGCCTTCTTGTTCACTGGTGGCCAGATACACGTCACAATAGTATTTCATTTTCTTAACTTTGATACTGTTAAAAGGGAGTTGACTCATTTGAATTATAAGAGGCACTGAAAGAAAACTGTACTATTCGTTACATATTGTAAAGGGAGAAACAAAGAGGAATGGTTGTTTCTTACCGTAGTAATTTCAGACTCTGAAAGATTTGTTTATCAGCCAACTGTAGACACACCTATCCCAACCCAGATTTTTTTTTAATGCTCTTCAGCTTTGTAGTCATTTAGACTTGAGGTTTTTTGTTTTTTGTTTTCTCCTTTCTGGCACATTTTTTGGGTATACACCCTTCTTCCTTCCCCTTTGTCATTTTCTTATTTCCTTGAGAAAAGGAGAGTCCCTCTTAGAGTGTAGAGTAAACATTTCTTTGTGAAGTGTGACTTATTGACGCTTCAGGGGTTGTCAGTGTATACACAATAGAGAAGGTAATGGAAGCTCCCAGGCATGCCAAGTCAGCACTTTGTGCATGTGAAGGCCAAAGAGCACGTTAAGCAGGCTGAAAAAATTTTAACAAGTCAGAACATTTTACAATTTCCATATTTATCAAACATGTCAGGGGATGGGATCACAAAGCCTTCCAGGGATTAACTGCCTCTAGGACTTGAACTGTTTTATTAAGATGGAGGAAGCCAAGTTCTCAACACCCCATGATTTGCTCTAATAACCACAAGAGTTAGAATGTAGGTGATCCTTGCTGAATGAAAGGTAATCCTGAGGCTAAAATGCTCCTTGAATGGGGAAAAAAAAAAAAATCTTCTCTCAACAGACGAACTGTGTGTAAATCTATCTGACAGACCTTTGGAGTTTGAAGTTTATTTACCTAGAGCTTCAGTTTTATTAATTCTCCGGTTGGTGGTTCTTGACCTTTGACACTCAAGGGCTTAGAATATGAAGCCTAAGTAGATGTTCGGAAACATGCAGACATTCTCAAAGAGGGGTGGCCATTGGGTTTTTGGGGCTTGGCAAAGCATCCTAGAGTTACTATTTGTTTTCAAATGTTTGGGGTTTGGCAGATCCTAAGATGCATTTTGCCAAGCATTTTCCTTTGAATTTTAGTTCAGGAATATCCTGGGTGGAATTTAATTGCTTTATTGGTGATTCATTTGCATTATACCGATCAGAATGCTGTTTTGGAAAAGATACTTGATGACTGACAAATATTAGGAGCTTTACAGACAGCTTTTTTAGTACCAGCATTTTCTTAGATGAGGATAGAAATGGAATTCAAGCTCCAAATATTTTCAGTAAGATTTGGAACTTGGAATCTTTAAATAGTGGTTTCTAAATTTGTTTATCACTTTTTCCACAAAAGCAAACCAGACTGCTTCCCTGGCTTGATCTGCAAATCTTTACAAAAGTTGCAGACCTGATCTGCAACCTTGTGCCAACTCTTAATTTGAAAATTAATGTTAAAGAAAAAAAAAAGGTTTTCAACAAATAAGTAGAGAGAGCAACCCTCTTCTGGAGAAATAAGCTGGAATTAAAACAACAACCCAAGGAGACTAAGCATAGGGTAGATTTTGGGTTCTAAAGCCAAATTACCAGGAATGACAAAACCCCTGGGGAGGACTAAAGTTATATAAGGTGCCATGAGCTAGCTTTTCCATTACAGTTTGTAGAAAAGCTTGTAAAACAAGGAAGCATGCTGAGACTTTACAAATGAGGACTAAACCATAAACTTTTTAAAGAACGGAGAAAGGACATGGCTAAATGGCACTGAACTTCTTACTGCCCATTGGGTTGCAGCAAAGCATGATGATAAAAACAAGCTTCTTCTTGTCTATCGCCAGCTTCCTATCTTTTATAATTGGCCCAGAAACAGCAGTGCCAGCAACTTGAATGACTACTCACTGTCTCCTTGAGAAAACAGCAATGCAAATAATCATCTAACAGGAGAAGGAAAAAGCATTTCAAACAAATTGATGTGGATGTCTTCATGTTCAAATTATTTTAAAACTAACTGGTAGGAAATGTCAGGAAATTTTAGTTATGAATTCTGCTAACTGGTGTTAGGAGGGGACAGAATCATATAGACTCTTTTATTTGCTTCAGATAGTGGGGTGCAGGAGGCTATGGACGTGTGGTTGAGCTAGTGTTGATGGGTTTCTTCTCTCCCTTATTCCATATGTTCTTCAAACTGCTTAAAATGCCAAAGAAGGAGGAAAATCTGTTTTGAATCCTTGGCTTTATCCTGGTACTGGTTTAACTGGTGAGATTATTAGGTGGTCTATAGAGAACCACACTGATGTAGGTCTAAAATTTTTTATTTGGGCCAACTTTAAGTAATTGTAAGTGTTCCTTTCAGTGTAAGTAAAAAGTCATGTTTTTCGTCTTAAACTTTGGTCCTGATGACCTTAAAACAGACAATTTGCTGAAGACAACCTTTTCCTTTTTCTTTTTTTCTCTTCTCTTTCTCTACCCTTCTTTTCTTGTTCCTCCTTCCTACCCTTTCTTACTGGTTATAATCTAATTAGTGGGTGCTTATTAATGACCAGCGGGAACATTGTGACATTTTACTTTTTGCCTACTTACAGTCTGTTCTAGCAGGGAGGATTTGTGTGAAATTGAGAGGAGAAGATGGATCCCACCCATTCGATACTATTACTTTTTAGAAAATCGAAATGATTTGTTGCATTGTTGAGAGCATACCTTACATTTGGACAATAGAGAATATAAGTAAACGTTTTAAGGGCAGCTCTTGCTTTATACTTCTTATCTCCCACAGTGCCTTTTACATAGTAGAGGCTGAATACAAAATTGTTACTGATTTTAATTCTGTTAATTTTTGAGTATGAGGGAAGATAAATTAATTCTGTATCTTAATATGTTATGCAGGAGTGGTAAACAATATTTTCTGCCAAAAATCCATTAACCATAGGAAACAAAAACCAGTGAGGATCATATAAGAAGTAATTTAGTTTTTACAAGTTTAATTTTTTTAGAGAGAAGAATAAAATGTTCTGCAGTCTGCATTTGAAATTAAAATCAAGAAGCAAAGCGTTCTCGTGAATAAGTATGTGAAACAATAATGTGAAAATACCTTACCTCTGTATTTACTACTGTTCTACAGTAGGTATTAATTAATGACTGGAGGACAAGCCAGGGTGTAATATGGGATAGGAGAAAAGAGAGCATCTTATTTAGCCTAGGCTGCTATAACAAAATACCACGGACCAGGTGGTTTAAACAACAGATACTTATTTCTTATATTTCTGGAGGCTGGGAAGCCCAAGGTCAAGGTACCTGCAGATTCACTTCTTGGTGAGCACTCTCTTCCTAGCTTGTAGACAGCTGCCTTCCTGCTCTGTATTCATCTGGCCTTTCCTCAGTGCTTGTGTGTGGAGAGAGAGTAGGACCTCTGTGGCCCTCTTCTTGTAAGGGCACTAATCCCGTCACGAAGATCCCACCTTCGTGACTTAATCTAACCTACTTACCTCCCAAAGACCCCACCTCCAAATACCATCACATGGGGGGAGTAGAGCTTCAACATATGAATTTTGGGGGGAATACATTCAACCTGTAATAGAGAGCGAGACATGCAAGCTGTCAGGAATGATGTTTTACCTGCTTAAAAAAGAAAAGCTTTATAGATTTGTTCGGGGTTTAAAATGATTAGATTTTAAAAATTTAAATATTTAAACTATTTTCTCAATTCTTCTCAGTTTTTTCTTCTTAGATTTAGTAGCAGCACTACTGGAAACCCTGGCTTCCTCCTCTGGAAATTGCAGAATACTGTATTTCATTGTAGAAAAAAAGGTTCTGTGGAAGAGCTTGTACATCTTGTAGCCATTTGGAATATTGCTTCTAAAAAACGTTTAAAACCATCTATAAACTTTGTGGTTTTCAGTATAAAATGGGATTAATTATTGATACTTCTCTACAAACCATATAGAATTATGCTGTGGTCCAATTTAAGCTCATTAGATGAAAGATCTTCCATTTTAGTATAGTGTTTATAATATATAAGGTATAGGATAATAGGATTCTAGGGATTTTTAAATTCTAACATCTCCTGTGTTTCTACCGTATTAAGAGGCCATTTCATATCATGTACTCACTGTAGGAGGCTTTTACTATATAATATGTCATGATTTGCATAAAAAAGATTTCTATTTAGAAGTAAGCTTCTTCAGAGCCAATTTTTATTTATTTATTTATTTATTGGTGTTTATCATTCCAGTGCTTTTTATTTTTTAATTTTTTTAAATGTTTTTTTAACTTTATTTATTTATTTTTGGCTGTGTTGGGTCTTCATTGCTGCGCACGGGCTTTCTTCTAGTTGTGGCAAGCGAGGGCTGCTCTTCATTGCGGTGCACAGGCTTCTCATTGCGTTGACTTCTCTTGTTGTGGAGCACGGGCTCCAGGCGCAAGGGCTTCAGTAGTTGTGGCTCATGGGTTCTAGAGCACAAGCTCAGTAGTTGTGGCCCATGGGCTTAGTTGCTCTGCGGCATGTAGGATCTTCCCGGACCAGGGCTCGAACCCGGGTCTCCTGCATTGGCAGGCGGATTCTTAACCACTGCACCACCAGGGAGGCCCCTATTTATCTTTTATGCGTATGATTTTTTTTTTTAACTGAAGTATAGTTCGCTTACGAATGTTGTGTTAGTTTCAAGTGTACAGCAAAGTGACTCAGATATATATATATATATATATATATATATATATATATATATTCTTTTTCAGATTCTTTTCCATTATAGATAATTAAAGATATTGAATATAGTTCCTTATGCTATACAGTAGGTCCTTGTTCATCTTTTTTATACATAGTACATATAAAATTTTGATTCCTTAAAATCAGAAAGCAAACGAAAGAATAGCAGGTAGACAACTTTTAAAGAAGCAGAGGGAATAAGAAGAAGGAAAATAAAGTTTATGAGAAGAGTTTGGTTTTGTTAAGGGAGCCAAGGTATTCAACAGAGGGAGATGACAAAATTCTATCAGTCTCTGCTTGCCAGAGGAAGTAAAACCCTCTCTGACTTCTATGCAAAATCCTAGATATTTTCACATTATGATTATAAAAGAAATATGTGCCTGTTGTGAGAAATTTGAAAAGAATGAGAAAAATAAAGGAGGGTAACCATGTAACGCCACCCACCTGGAGATAGTGACTTTTTTTCATGGTTGCATGACTTTATTAGTGCAATTTAGTTTTTCCACCTTTATTGAAATATAATTAACTTAATATAACATTGTGTTAAGTTTAAAGTGTACAGTGTAATGGTTTGATATATGTATATAGTATTGTGAAGTGATTACCATGATAAGGTTAGTAATATATCCATCACCTCACAGAGTTAGTTTTTGTTTGTTTGTTTTTGTTTTGTTTTTTTTTTTTGTGGTGAGAACTTTTAAGATCTATTCTCCTAGCAACTTTCAAATATACAATACAGAATTGTTAACTATGGTCACCAGGCTGTACATTACATCTTCAGAACTTATTAATCTTAAAACTGGAAGTTGGTACCCTTTCACCGTATGCACACCCTCCACCCACCCAGACCCTGGCAGCCACCAATCTGCTATGTTTCTCTGAGTTCATTTTTTTTAGATTCCACATGTAAGTGTTATCATACAGAATTTGTCTTTCTCTATCTGACTTAATTCACCTAGTGTAATGCCCTCAAGGTCCATCCATGTTTCCATGTTGCTGTAAATGGCAGGATTTCCTTTTTTGTTTTTAATGGCTGAATAATATTCCATTGTGTGTGTGTATGTTTGTGTGTGTATCACATTTTCTTTCTCCATTCATTTGTTGATAGACACAGATTATTTCCATATCTTGGCTATTGTAAATAATGCTGCAATGAACATTGTGGTGCAGCTATCTCTTTGAGACAGTGATTTCATTTCCTTTGGATATATACCCTGAAGTAAAATTTCTGAATCATATGGCAGTTCTATTTTAATTTTTCAGGAACCTCCATACTGTTTTCCATAGTGGCTGCACTAATTTGCATTCCTACCAACAGTGTAGTAAAGTTCCCTTTTCTTGAACCCTCTTACACTCTTGGTGGGAATGTAAATCAGTGCAGCCACTGTGGAAAGCAGTATGGAGGTTCCTCAATAAACTAAAAATAGAGTTGCCATATGATCCAGCAATCCCACTCCTGGGCATATACCCAGAGAAAACTATAATTTGAAAAGATACACGCACCCCTATGTTCATAGCAGCACTATTTACGATAGCCAAGACATGGAAGCAACCTAAATGTCCATCGACAGATGAATGGATAATGAAGATGTTGTACATATATACAATGGAATATTACTCAGCCATTAAAAAGAAAAAAATAATGGCATTTGCAGCAACATGGATGGACCTAGGGATTATCATATTAAGTGAATTAAGTCAGAAAGAGAAAGACAAATATCATATGATGTCACTTACATGTGGAATCTAAAATACAACACAAATGAACATATCTATGAAACAAAAACAGAGTCACAGATATAGAGAACAGACTTGTGGTTGCCAAGCAGGGGGTGGGGGAGGGAAGGATTGGAAGTTTGGGATTAGCAGATGCAAACTAGTATATATAGGATGGATAAACAACAAGGTCCTACTGTATAGCACAGGGAACTATATTCAATATCCTGTGATAAACCTTAATGGAAAAGAATATGAAAAAGAATATATATGTATAACTGAGTCACTTTGTTGTAAAGCAGACATTAAATACAACATTGTAAATCAACTATACTTCAATAAAATTTTTTAAAAGTTCCCTTTTCTTCCATCCTCTTCGGCACTTGTTATCTCTTGTCTTTTTAATAGTAGCCATTCTAACAGGTGTGAGGTGATACCTCATTGTGGTTTTGATTTGCCTTTCCCTGATGATTAGTGATGTCGAGCATCTTTTCATATACATGTTGGCCATTTGAATATCTTCTATGGAAAATGTCTATTCAGATCCTTTGCCCATGTTGAATAAACACTGTCTTGGCCTGCAGTTGGTTTTGTTGACCACTGTTTTTTGTTCTCATTACAATGTCCCAGGCACTGTGTTAAGCATTTTACAAATATTATCTCCTTTCATCAACACTATGAGTATAGATATTATTATGCCTTGAGGTTGTGTTTCAGGGAACGTCTATAAATGAGTCTGCTTCTTTAAGTGGGCTTCACTGTATGGAGAGAATGCAGAAAATAGGAAAGAAAGCTAGACATCATTTATCTGTTCTTTTCATTTTCTCCTCCTTTCTCTTTCTCTGTCTCTCTTTCTTCTTGAGGTTTTATTTTGGAAGGAAGGAAAAGGAATTTTTTTCTTTTAAAGGATAAAATGTTTTTTAACTGAAGTCTTATCTGCCGTGTTTAGTGTGTGAACAAATTCTAAATTGTGAAAAAGTCTTATCAGAAGAAAGGCTGCTTTGAAAATGATATGGCCATGTTTGTTGGGTGTTCACTCCTCTAAAGCCTAGATGAAGTATACAGGGGAGTAACTGAATTTTATAATGTTTAGATAGCTACCTAGTGAGTAAGCATTCTTTATGCATTTAATAGGAAGTTAAGATCAGCCTCCATAGAGCTTATATGATAGAACTGAGTTAAGCAATCAGTAACTTGGACATTCTGTTAGCTGACTGAGCTGCTACTCAGACCCTGGGCCAGGCCCCACTTACCTCTAAGGTGCCAGGACACATCAGAGTTCCTAGAGGTTGCACTGATGCTTGTTCCAGAATACCTCTCTGAATAAGTGCCCCTGTTCCTCTGCCAACACCCAAGGCCTATTCATCTTTCCTTCTCAGAGGCACTCCTTGCCCTCTCCTTCTCCTTTTGGATTCCAGACAACTCCAGATTTCTGGGTCCAAGTGGTCTGTAGTTCCTAGAGCCCAAGAGCTCCTTGGAATTGCTATTAAGACTTTGAGATTTTATAGCAAGAGTTTGCAAACAGTCCTTCCGAGTATCTCTTGGGTTTGCCCCTCTGTATCTATCACCATAGCCAAGAGAGTAATCCAGGCCTTCATTACTTCAGCAGCCTCCTAAACAGCCCTTTTGCTTCTTCCCTCATTACTCACCCTCTTACATACCATCTCCAGATTTATCTTTCTAAAACATTTCTCTTCTGTCATTCCTCTGCTCAAGAATGCCTTGAGCATCAGGCCTAAATTTCTCAGCTTGTCTGCCAAAGCCCTCTCTAATCTGACCACCGCCTACTGGGCAATTTGATTTCCCATTCCCACATGAAACGTCCTTTGCGGTCCACAGGTGTGCATTTTAGCCTGTATCCCTTTGATTGTCTTTTTTCCCCACAGGTCTAGAAAATCCTTAGTTCTCTTTAAAATTTGCCCAAATCTTATCTTCAAATTCTATTTCTTCTATTAAGTGTTTCCTAATTCAATTTTCCTAAGTGTTTCCTTTTTCTGTACTTCCTCTATAGGCAGTATCATATAGATAAAATCATGTTATTATGAAAGTTATAAACTTCTCATCAACCATAATAAAAATTGAATGAGGGCTTCCCTGGTGACGCAGTGGATAAGAATCTGCCTGCCAATGCAGGGGACACAGGTTCGATCCCTGGTCCGGGAAGATCCCACACGCCACAGAGCAACTAAGCCCATGCGCCACAACTACTGAGCCTGCACTCTAGAGCCCGCGAGCCACAACTACTGAAGCCCGCTTGCCTAGAGCCTGTGCTCCACAACAAGCGAAGCCACTGCAATGAGAAGCCTGCGCACCACAACGAAGAGTAGCCCCTCCTCGCCGCAACTAGAGAAAGCCCCCGCGCAGCAACAAAGACCCAACACAGACAAAAATAAATTAAAAAAAAAAAAAAAAGAAAGAATGAATGTGTTTCCTTCTCTTCATCATCATGGTAAAGCAGGAACCCTTTAAAAGCTTATTCTGTTTTTTTTTTTCTTCTCCAGCTTTGTTCCTATCACCCCTCCTTGATCATTCAGATCATTGGACTATTATCTCCTCTCCCTTCCATTAAATTTCTCTTTTTTCATTTGAAAGACTCATCAATATACTGGCATGCTCTAGTATGTATCACATTTTAGTCTATAGTGAAAAGAGCTTGTTTTTTCTTACACAATATTGTATAATTATTTTCATGTAAAACGTTTTTGAATCCTACATAAAAAGAACCTGAAATCCCATCACTGTAAGAAGCCTATCATGAACATTTTGGTGACTATCTGTTCAGGCATTTCTATTTATACACACATTGACACAAGTGCCATGCTGCTTTTCATGAATATCTTTACAAAAATGTATATGTTTTTGGAGAAGGAAGTTAATCTTTTTCCCCCTTTTCTTACTATCTCTTTGGGCATCCATGTTAACAAGCTATAAGTCTAAGCATTCACCAAGCTCATTTAATCATATACAAATACAGGGACTTCCCTGGTGGTCCAGTGGTTAAGACTCCGTGCTTCCACTGCAGGGGGCACGGCTTCAATCCCTTGTCGGGGAACTAAGATCCCTCATGCCATGTGGTGCGTCCAAAAAAAAAAATCATATACAAATATAATATGTATAATGATATATATATATATATATATATATGGGGGAATATAGTGTTACATATGTGGAGGAGAGCGTATTTTGCCAAAGTGGGATCATATTATATACAGTTATTGGGGTTTTGCCTTTCCCCTTAACTGTATATTAAGAAAATCCTTCCAAAAGAATTGCTTTATGTCTAACTCCAGAAGAAATATTAACAAGGAATTTGAATTAATAAGGGAAAAATCTGATTAGATGACTAGATACTAAATATATATGTGTCTTAATAGCTTTTCTCTATACCATTAAATAACTAGCTAAAAAAAATAATTATTGTTCTATTCATAGCAGTGTCAAAAATCTCAAAAATCCTTAAGGGTAAACTGAAAGGGAAAAAGTTACCAGATTTCTGGAATTCTGGTTTTCTTAAAAAATGGAGAAAATAATGTTAAAGTTTATATGGAAAAAGTAATGTGTGAAAAGAACCAATAAGCTTGTGAAAAAAGATAAGCTACTTACAATTTTTAAAATATAAATATATATTTAACATTTTTTTCTGTGCTGCTAAATTCTTCTACAACATGGCTTTTAACGGCTGGTATCTTTTTTTTTTGGCCGCACCGTTAGGCATGTGGGATCTTAGTTCCCTGACCAGGGATCAGACCTGTGCCCCCTGCAGTGGAAGTGCGGAGTCTTAACCACTGGACCGCCAGGGAAGTCCCCTACTATCATTTAAATCGTTTATTTTAAGTTTAGGTTATTTCTTTGTTTTGAATATTTTTTTGCTATTTTAAATACGTTGTGGGGAGCATCCTGTGGATAAATTCTTGTGAACGACCCTGATTGTTTCTATGAAATAAAAACCTAGAAGTAAAATTGCTAGATGGATTTTCACATTTTTAAGGCCTTTGCCACAAGGGTGCCCATTATTGTGCTACTAACAATAGACTTTACTGATCTAATTCCCAGTGGACTCTTTGTTTACTAAAGAGACTGAACATTTTTTCACATTTGTCATTTATATTTGACAAGTATATTTTTCTTTTTTGACAGCTGTTTTTAGGGGAACTACAAAGGGATCAACTCATTAGCTTTAAAAACTAAGAAAACTTACTTGAGGCGTAAGGCATTTTGAGATGTAAATGGTACACAAATTACAATCAAGCTACAGACTCCAACTTTTTTGAACATGACAGAAAGATCTGGTTTTTTTGCGTTTCTCTCTGCTTCAGTCTCTATGGCAATTAGGACATTAACTATAACAGCTTGAGGAAATAAGTGATAAGCACACTGTGACATCTGGGGAATTCTATACCAGAAATCTCTTAAATTTTCTTCTTAGGTCCAACTTGGGTAACACCATCAAGGTATATTTCTTCAGCTCCTGCTATTAATTAATTAGCAATAATAGTAATAATTAAAATTTCATATATCCAACATATACTGTGTGCCAGGCACTGTGCAGTGTACCTGAGATGGAATTTAAATATTTTGTTTCTTTTGACTGATGGGAAAATTTACCCTTAAGAGGGATTAACTAACTTGCCATTGAGTGAGAGGACAGAACGAACTCTGCAGTTGGCCTCATTACCACTAACTAGAATCACTCCCCCCATTCAGTCTTTTCTGTCATTACTCCTAACTCCTGCTTCATCACCTCTAGTCATTTCTAGATTTCTTTACTCTTTTTCTCTCTTGGTGTCTTCCTTTTCTCTGTCTCACTTCCCTGCCTCCCTGTCATATGGACACATAACTGCCTTCTTCTGCTTTTTTTTCTGTGTCTTATCACCCATTAGTTTTATAGGTAACCACATTTAATTTAACCTACCTATAAGCTTGATCTCCTTCCGTAGCAAAAGGGAGTGGTTCTACAGCCCATTCAGTTGGAAAGAATGTTTATTTGCCTTGTTATTTAATTGAGCTGTGGGTGCTGCCATTTAAATGCTGATCGGTTTTCTAATAAAGGATCCTAGTAGAATTAGGGAGCTGGAGTTTTGCTTTTTATTTTAGATCTTTAGAATGTAGTTTTTGGAAAAAAAAAAAAAAGGTTACTTTCCCCTGAATGGCTCTGAAAGGTTGAGTTATATGTATGAAAGAATAGGCTCTTGAAATGTATTTTGGAAAATTAGGAGTATGATCAACTTATTAGGAATGCCTAGGCAAATCTTTGACATGAATAACTTGTCCACCTGTCTCTGCTTTGTTCTTTGGAATGAAAGAATGTATGAATCAAGCAGAATCTGTCTTTTTGAAATATCTTTATACCCTATCTCTGACTTCTATGTTTTTGGGTAACCAGAATGGTAGCATAGGACCCGGCATGAAGTAAGTGCTCAATAAATGTAAATTGCCTGGGTAAGTAATGGAATGAATGAGTTAATTATAGAGACTGAGAATGAGAAGATAGAATGGTTGTTCTAGAAGTGATTATTCCCCTCCAGGTAAGGCTTATTTAACTCTGGGCTGTACCATCAGAAGTCCTTGTATACCGAAGTTGAACCTTTCTGGTCAAGAAGAAAGAACCTGTTGGATTCTTAAAAAGCACCTTTCATTCCTAATTTCCTTAAATACCTGAATCTATTATCTTGAGTAACTCTAATTAAGGTCCCTAGATCCCTCAGATTGTCTTAAATCCTTAGTTTTCTCCAAGAGTTCACTGTATCTGAGAAATACTGTAATGTAATCTGTTGATAAGTGTTCTTACTTTACTCTGAGATCAGATTGATGTGTGTGTGCTGTGTGTGATATCAGTATTTAAGCTGGTAGATTGTTCACATACACATATATCAAAAGCAGGACAAATGTTTTTTATAGAGTAGAAACTGTAGTTCTTCCTTTCAGTGATCCATTCTTCTGTGTGTCTGATGTATTTGTAATCATGGGGGAAGGGTGTAGAAATTTGATTCCTAATGAGGTTCCAAGCTCTGTTCCTTCTTTCTAACTTGAATTTAGAGTTTTATAACTTATGAGTGAGGTTCATCTGTTGAGCAAATATTAATTGGATACCAGCTCTGTGCCAGGTTCTAGGCATTAAGGTTAAAGCAGTGAATAGGACTAACTTTTTAACTTTTTATTTGGACATATTTCAGTAAAATTCGAAAAATATTACAAAGAATTCTAGAATAATACCCTTCACGTAAATTTTCCAAATGTTAACGTTTACCACAGTTGCCTTACACACACACAGACACATCTTTATATTTCTGAACCATTTTGGAACTGAAGACATGATGTCCCTTTATCCTTAAATGCTTCCATATATATTCCTAAAAAGAAGGACGATCTCTTATATAACCATGATACAGTTATTAAAAGCAGGAAATAAACATTGATATATTACTATTATCTAGTCTATAGACCTTATTCAGATTCTTCCAGTTGTTCCAATAATAGCCTTTATAGCAAATTAAAATCCCTGATAATGTGTTGCATTCAGTTGCCATGTCTCTTAATCTTTACTCTTGGGCACTTTATTAGTCATCCTTGTCTTCCACTACATTAACATATTTGATAAGTACAGGCCTGTTATTTTATTAAAAGTGTATCATTTTGAGATTGTCTAATGATTCCTTATGATTAGATTCAGATTATGCATTTTGGGCAGTAGTACCACAGAAATGATATTTTGTCCTTATCTACTCCTATGAAAAACTATGAGTTCATATGGATAACTTCCATTCCAATTCAGTATCACAGAGTTCATTTTATTATTCCTCCTTTCTGTATTTTTAGCTCCCTTCTTTGACAGTGAGAAATTGGATCCATTATCTTCAATATATTTACTTATTTACTCAATCCTAGAATACAAAGAAAGCAGTTTCAGAATTACTAACCCATATGTCCACAAAAAGGAACCCTACTAACTGTATACAGTATTTTAGAGTGCTTTGCTTTTAGCCTAATAAATATTGTTGTATTTATTATAGTGCAAATAACTGTGTTCAAAAGTTACTTGGATTAGTTTTCCATTCTGTGTCCCCCTGCATTCCTCCATCAAGTGTGGTTGTATTATTCATTTGAAATACAAGTTCGGTTCACTTGTTCTGTTTATATTTCATTTTTGAGTCTTCTGTCACTCTTATTGTTTGTGTGTGCATGTGTAAAACATCAACATGTTTCCAAAACTCAGAACTGTACAAAAAGGTATACTCAGAGAAACATCACCTCCAATTCCTTCTATGTCATTTCCATTCTGCATCTTTTCTACCCACCCACATGTAAGTATCTAATCTCTCTCATTTCTTGTTCATTCTTCTGGTGTTTCTTTTTGCAGATATGTATATATTTCTTATTTGAACAGATACTTCTATATTTCTTGTTTCCTCTTCTTTCTTACACAAAAATGTAGCATACCATAGATACTCTTTTTTTTTTTTTTTTTTTAATAGTTTGCACCGCGTAGTAATATGCCAGTTACTAAGCAGAAATGCTGACATATCTCGAGTGGTCGAAGGTTTAAATTTATTTATTTATTTATTTTTGCTGTGTTGGGTCTTCGTTTCTGTGCGAGGGCTTTCTCTAGTTGCGGCGAGCGGGGGCCACTCTTCATCACGGTGCGCGGGCCTCTCACTATCACGGCCTCTCTTATTGCGGAGCACAGGCTCCAGACGCGCAGGCTCAGTAGTTGTGGCTCACGGGCTTAGTTGCTCCGCGGCATGTGGAATCTTCCCAGACCAGGGCTCGAACCCGTGTCCCCCTGCATTAGCAGGCAGATTCTCAACCACTGCGCCACCAGGGAAGCCCCATAGATACTCTTATGTATTTTTTTCTTAATAATATATCCTTATATCATTCCATATCAGTTCAAAGAGATTTTCCTCATTCTTTTTTTTTCCAACTGCATAATGCTCCATTGTGTCAATATACCACAAGACGACATTTTTGAACCAACATTTAATTGTACGGAGGGAACTTTTTCCTCTTTAAGTTTTAATCAGTTTGGAGAGCTAGTTAGGTCATGGTGGTAGTAATATATTGTAATAATTTCCCCATACTCAACAGTTTAGGAATAAACTAACATTCCTAATAAGTGAAAAGAACTTATCTAAATATGTAATAAGTTTGGGCCTTAGTTTCTACATCTATAAATATGAAGGCATTGGTCTAGGTGATCACTAATGTCCTTTCCATCTTGAATATATTGATTTTGTATCCTGCAACTTTTTTTTTTTAACATCTTTATTGGAGTAAATTGCTTTACAATGGTGTGTTAGTTTCTGCTTTATAACAAAGTGAATCAGCTATACATACACATATATCTCCATATCTCCTCCCTCTTGCATCTCCCTCCCACCCTCCCTATCCCACCCCTCTCGGTGGTCACAAAGCACCGAGCTGATCTCCCTGTGCTATGCAGCTGATTTCCACTAGCTCTCTATTTTACATTTGATAGTATATATAAGTCCACGCCACTCTCTTACTTTGTCCCAGCTTACCGTTCCCCCTCCCCATGTCCTCAAGTCCATTCTCTACGTCTGTGTCTTTATTCCTGTCCTGTCCCTAGGTCTTCAGAACCATATATATATTTTTTAGATTCCATATATATGTGTTAGCATACGGTATTTGTTTTTCTCTTTCTGACTTACTTCATTCTGTATGACAGACTCTAGGTCCATCCACCTCACTACAAATAACTCAATTTCGTTTCTTTTTATGGCTAAGTAACATTCCATTGTATATATATGCCACATCTTCTTTACCCATTCATCTGTCGATGGACACTTAGGTTGCTTCCATGTCCCGGCTATTGTAAATAGAGCTGCAGTGAACATTGTGGCACATGACTTTTTTTTTTTAATTATTTTTTAAAAATTTATTTATTTATTTATTATTTGTTTTTTTGGCCGCATTGGGTCTTTGTTGCTGTATACGGCTTTCTCTAGTTGTGGCGAGCGGGGGCTACTCTTCGTTGCGGTGCACGGGCTTCTCATTGTGGTGGCTTCTCTTGTTGTGGAGCACGGGCTCTAGGTGCACAGGCTTCAGTAGTTGTGGCATGTGGTCTTCAGTAGTTGTGGCTGGCGGGCTCTAGAGCACAGGCTCAGTAGTTGTGGCGCACGGGCTTAGTTGCTCTGCAGCATGTGGGATCTTCCTGCACCAGGGCTCGAACCTGTGTCCCCTGCATTGGCAGGCGGATTCTTAACCACTGCGCCACCAGGGAAGCCCTGGCACATGACTCTTTTTGAATTATGGTTTTCTCAGGGTATATGCCCAGTAGTGGGATTGCTGGGTCGTATGGTAGTTCTATTTGTAGTTTTTTGAGGAACCTCCATACTGTTCTCCATAGTGGCTGTATCAATTTACATTCCCACCAACAGTGCAAGAGGGTTCCCTTTTCTCCACACCCTCTCCAGCATTTATTGTTTGCAGATTTTTTGATGATGGCCATTCTGACTGGTATGAGGTGTGTATCCTGCAACTTTACTGAGTTTGTTGATTCAGTTCTAACAGTTTTTTGGTGGAGTGTTTAGGGTTTTCTACGTATAGTATCATGTCATCTGAAAATAGAGACAGTTTTATTCCTTTCCAGTTTGGATGCCTTTTATTTCTCTTTCTTGTCTAATTGCTCTGACTAAGACTTCCAGTACTATGTTTACTAAGAGTGGCAAGAGTGGGCATCCTTGTCTTGTTGCTGATCTTAGAGGAAAAGCTTTCAGCTTTTTACCATTGGGTATGGTTGTAGCTGTGGGCTTGTTATACATAGCCTTTATTATGTTGAGGTACCTTCCCTCTACCCACTTTCTGGAGAGTTTTTGCCATGAATGGATGTTAAATTTTGTGAAAAGCTTTTTCTGCATCTATTGAGATGATCCTATGATTTTTATCCTTTATTTTGTTAATGTGGTCTATCACATAGATTGATTTGCAGATGTTGAACCAACCATCCTTGCATCCCTGAAGTAAATTCCACTTGATCATGGTGTGTCATCCTTTTAATGTATTGTTGATTCAGTTTGCTAATATTTTGTTGAAGATTTTTTGCATATGGTTCATTAGAGATATTGGACTGTAATTTTCTTGTAGTGTCCTTGTCTGGTTTTGGTATCAGGGTAATGCTGGCCTTGTAAAATCACTTTGGAAGTGTTTTCTCCTTAATAAATCCCTTGGAGGATGAGTGATTATTGATTTATTTATGTACTTATGTATGATTAGAGTATTTAAGAATTCTGATATACTTGCTGATGTGCAGATAACAGTATTAGTGTATATCCTTTACCACCTACATTAAGAGAGAAATCATTTATCATCAAAGGCAAAAATTCTCTTCTACAAATGATTCACAAAAGAGGTTAAAATAACAAATTGGACAACCTAGAAGAAATGGATAAATTCCTAGAAACACAACCTGCCATGAATCATGAAGAAATAGAAAATCTGAACAGACCAATTACTAGTAAGGAGATTGAATCTGTAATCAAAACCTCCCAACAAACAAAAGTCCAGGACCAGATGGCTTCACTACCTCATGGAATCTTACCATGTGAGATGGAGAGCAGTCATGTGATAACAGCAGCCAGAGATCAATAAGCAATGCTAGATATAGAAATCTTGGATATTTTAAAATATAAGATTATTTATATCTTTGTAAAAATATAAGATAAAATATCACACAGACACACTTTCTGGATATTTATAATGTCTACTAGAATTTGGTTACAATATTATCATTTGCCAGTAGATGCCACTATCTGATATGATATCCTCTTAACAACCAGGATATTATATTCCTTACATTCCAGGCCTCAAATACTCTTTAAAAAGTAGTTTCCTCCAATGTCTATTTTATAGACGGAAAGTCTATATTGCAAGTTTATTGAAAATGAAGGTCATTTCAATTGTCTTGAAACTTTAATATTACAAAAGCTTTCCTTTTCTCCTCTTTCTGTTCTCCTTTCCTTTATTTTTCTCTTCAGAGTTTACATTTTCCTTTTTTGAATGAAATTTCCTTTTGTTTATAGTGTTATTAACAAGTAAAGTGACACTTGACTTTATTTTGTCTTGATATTGCTGTAGCAGAGCATGTGAGATTCCTTCAAGCTTCATTCCAAGGTTGGCTCTGATTTTGTCAGTTTTCAGCACATATATATATTTTTTGAAATAGGTATTGTATCTCAATTGAATATTTCCTAAGAAACAGGTATAGCACTAAAAAAAAGCTAGAAGAAAATATCAGTAAGTGTTGATGTGAACCTCAGTAGAGAATTTCCTAAGCATAAGAGCAATGGAAGAAATAAAAGATTAATAGATTTGTGTTAAAATATTAATAGTTTATTAATACAAAAAATTTAAATAGAAAAATAATAAAGTCATATATTTCGAAGGCATACTTAAAATTTAGTTATTTAGTTTTGTTTAAAGATAATGCCTAATGCTGTGTGTGATACGGGCACACTCATAGACCTCTGATTGGGGGTTTAAAATGGTAGAGCTTCTCTGGACTGTAACTTGGTGTCATAATATCAGGAGTTTTGAAATTGTCCATAAACTTTTTTTTTTTTTAACATCAGGATTAATAGAATATCTACCTTAAAGAAATAATCATATATATATAAATATTTATATATAAAGATATTTACTGCCTTATTATTTAAAATTAAAAATAGAAAACAATCCAAATATTTCACAGGGATTAAATATGTTGTGTATTTATACAATATTATACAGTATTATGAAGTCATTAAAATGTTTATAAAAATTTTAATAATGTTTTCACATGCTTATGTTATAGTGATAAATAAGACAGGAAAATAAACTACGTACAACATGATTTCATATATTTGAGAGAGAAGACTTGAAAGACATATACCAATGGGTTATGAGTGATTTTTATTTTATATTTTCTGTATTAAAAAAATTTTTTTAGAAATCACGTGCAATTTTTATAATACTCTAATGGATGTTATTTTCTAAAGACAGTTTCTTCCTTTCACCTGGTAAGATCAATCTATTGACTTGTAGTATATTCCAAAAGAATAATCAGAAATATAGAAAAGCATTCATTGTCATATTCATAATTGTGAAATTCTGAAAGCAACCTAATGTTTATGAGAGTTAAGGAGGATGATGGTTCAGTTAGAGGAGAGGATATCATGTTTGCAAAGAATTTTTAATAGTATGAGGAAACATAATTTAGGGGACATTTTACAAAATTGTATATACAGTTGAGATCTCAAACCATGTTGATAATGCCTGAAATAAAGTATGGAAGGGATACAGAAAAATGTTAGTCTTTCTGCTGGATGGATAGCATGATAAATACTTTAAAAATTCTTTTCGCTTTTCCTGCTTTTCTATTTTTCTAGAAAGAAATATATAGTGTTTTCACTTTTGTTTGTTTGTTTTGCTTTGTTTTGGCCTAAAACAACAGAAATTTATTTTCTCACAGTTCTGGAGCCCAGAATTTCAAAATCAGTGTGTTGGCAGGGTTGATTCCTTCTGGAAGCTCTGAGAGAAAATCAGCTCCATGGTTCGCTCCTAGCTTCTTGTGACAGCTGGTAGTCCTTGGCATTCCTTGGCTTGTAGCTTCATAACTCCAGTCACAGCTGATCTCTGTCTTCACATGGCTTTCTCCCTGTTGTTCTGTACAGGTCTCAAAATTTCCCTCTCCTTTCTTTTATATGGACACTGGTTGTTGGCTGTAGAGCCCACCCCAAGTCCAAAATGATCTCATCTTATATTCTCTTTTTTTTTTTTTGGAAGTATAGTTGATTTACAATATTGTGTTAGTATCAGGTGTCCAACAAAGTGATTCAGTTATATATATATATATTTTTTCAGATTATTTTTCATTGTAGGTTATTATAAGATATTGAATATAGTTCCAGTGCTATACAGTAAATCCTTGTTGCTTATCTATTTTATGTATTGTAGTTTGTATCTGTTAATCTCATACTCCTAATTTATTCCCCCCTCTTCCCCTTTGATAACCATAAGTTTGTTTTCTATATGTGTGCGTTATTTCTGTTTTGTATGTAGATTCATTTGTATTATTTATAAGATTCCACATATAACTGATAGCATATAATATTTGTCTTTCTCTGTCTGACTTCATTAAGTATAGTATTCTCTAGGTCCATTCATGTTCATGAAAATGGCAATATTTCATTCTTTTTTATGGCTGAGAAATAGTCCATTGTTTATGTATACCACATCCTTGTAAGCCAGTTGTCTGTTGATGGGCACTTGGGTTGTTTCTATGTCTTGGCTTTTGTAAATAGTGCTGCTGTGAACACTGGGGTACATGTATCTTTTTGAATTAGAGTTTTCGTGTTTTCCGGGTATATGCCCTGGAGTGGGATTGCTGGATCATATGGTAACTCTATTTTTAGTTTTTAAAGGAACCTCCATACTGTTTTCCATAGTGGCTGCACCAATCTACATTCCCATCAACAGTGTTGGAGGGTACAGAGTTTTAATTAAGGGAAAAGCATTTAAAACAAGACTGATTATAATAGAGAATTCTGAGATCACATTTGATGTGAAACATGACATTAAGATTTTCAGATGATTAATTCTTCAAGCAGTGTATTGCACATTCCTAAATAGAAACAAGACAGGAAAAAAAAATGGAAAAAGCATTAGACTGTTGCACAAAGGTGATTTAATATATTTTACTCACATGGCAGAGCATACTCATTCAGCAAACATTGTAAGAAAACCTTCTAGGTGCAGACGAAAGTACTGTGCACTCGGGGTATCTGAAAAGGCATGATCCCTGCCCTCAGGGATCTTAATATCTGATAGGGAAGATATAAGAGATGTTCACAAAGAACTGATAAAGTTAACACATTTAAGGTGACATAAAAGAATGATTAAGGGGCTTCCCTGGTGACGCAGTGGTTGAGACTCTGCCTGCCAATGCAGGGGACACGGGTTCGAGCCCTGGTCTGGGAAGATCCCACATGCCGCGGAGCAACTAGGCCCGTGAGCCACAATTACTGAGCCTGCGCGTCTGGAGCCTGTGCTCCGCAAGAAGAGAGGCCGCGATAATGAGAGGTCCGCGCACCGCGATGATGAGTTGCCCCCACTTGCCGCAACTAGAGAAAGTCCTCGCACAGAAACGAAGGCCCAACACAGCCATAAATCAATCAATCAATCAATCAGTCAATCAATCCCCCCCCCCAAAAGAATGATTAAGTATTCCCGAAGTTCAAAGGAAAAGGAAAAAAATCACTCTGGGGGGATCAGAAAAGATTGTGGAAAGGGTGGCATTTAGGTGGGCCCTTAGAGAATGGGTCTGATTTCAATAGTTAGAAATGAAAGGGAATGCATTCCAGGCAGAGGGAAGACATGATCAAAGAAACAGAGGTGAGAAAACGCAGAAGCAATTTTTAGATCAGTGAAAACTCTTTTTAAAATAACAACTTTTTATAACACTTAGTATTTACAATTTTGTGGTTTGCAGAGTTGCACAACCAACACCTATATCTAATTTTAGAATATTTTCTTCACCCCATGAAGAAACCCTGTACCCATTAGTAGTCATTCCCTACCCCCTGCCCCCACCCATTTCTCCCACTTTCCAGCCCCTGGCAACCACTAATCTATTTTCTGTCTGTATGGATTTGCTCATTCTGGATATTTCATATAAATGGAGTCATACAATATGTGACCTTTTGTGACTAGTCTCTTTCACTTAGCATAATGGTCATCCACGTTTTAATGTGTATCAGTGCGTTATTTCTTTTCATTGCCAAATAATATTACACTGTGTGGATATATCACATTTTATTTATTCATTCATCACTTGATAGACATTTGGGCTGTTTCCACTTTTTGGCTGTTATGAATAATGCTGCTATGAATATTTGTTCACAAGTTTTGTATGGACGTGTTTTCAGTTCCCTTGGGTTTTTAGCTAGGTGTGGAATAGCTGGGTCATATGGTAACTCCTCGATTGTTGCAAGCCTTTTGGTTGATTTCCAGAGTTCTGGAGGAGTTGATTTTGACAATTTTGCTACCACTGGATGCACCTGGTGATATGGAAGGAACTATTGAGGGAAATATTGGTTGTTTGAAATTGGGCTTCTGTGTGTCAGTTTCCTTATCTCTAACTGGGATGATATTACTTCTCTATACAAGAAATGTTCTCTGGGCATAGAGGCACTTTTTCCATGCCTTTTCTTCACAGATGGGGGAGCTGAAAGTACAGTGTTTTTAGTAGTCGCATCTCAGTAGCCATAGACAGAAATCAAGTATCTTATCCTGATAAGTATTTTATCAAGTGTCTTACCAACTACAGGTAAGAATGAATGACTAATATAATATTATATGTCAACTGTACTTCAGTTTTAAAAAATGAGTGAGCCGGAGAAGTTTAACCTGAAGGAGAGTGAATATAAGGGAGTAATAGGGCGTCTTTCTTCAAAAAGCTAAAAAATTGGCACATGGAAAGCAGAATAAATCCAATTTCTGTAGAAGGCAGAGTAGGACCAGTGGATCAAAGTTATAGGAATGCAGATTTTTAGTTACTTCTAAAAAGGGACCTGACAATTAGAGTTGACTTTTTCTGTTCAAAAGTAGTTAGCATGAGCTACTTCTTAGGGGGCTGTCAGAGTAATTCCTGATTGGGAGAAAGTTTGAGCTAACACATCTAAGGACCTCTCTTACTTGAAGAATACATCTAATATTTTTCATGTGTTGCAGCAGATTCTTGCTTAAACAAACTTTAGTTCATTTCTATTACTTATTACATGAAAGTGAAAATTTCCTTTAGGAATATAAGGGACCTCTCAGAGTTCAAGGAATATTTGTACAGCTAGACTTCAGAAAAAAAAGAGCTAAGATAGCTCTGAGAAACTCAGCTGAACCCTTGTTTTAATACTCTGCCACTGACATGTTTAGCTTCCAAATACCAGTTTATGTGCCTCTAATTTCATATTCTCAAATGAGACACTCTGATTGCCTTGGTTTGTGTTATGAGTCTACCCTTGATGCAATCAGCTATAGGCAAGGGGTAAAGGTCATATAATAGAAAGTTAAAATGGTGGTAGTCCTGGGCTTTCTCCTCTGGATGGTAGTTAATAGCTCTAAGAGGAGAGATGGAATAAGTTGTGGGCTAGACACTCCAAAAGTTATTTATTACATTTCCCAAAATGTCAGTGGTAGAAATAGGGCTAGGATTTGGACTGTTTAAGTCTATTTCGGACAAGTATTTATTATATAAATATTATATGCAAGGCACCATGCTAGGTGATGGACAGAATGTAGAAATACAAGATATGGTCCCTGCCATCAGTATTTATAATCACTCTGTGCAGTAGACTGTTTGTTATTTAATAGGTCATCTTGCTTAGGTTTCACTTTGGAAGGATTAACCTACTGATTATGTTGAAAAGCTCGCTATAAACTGAAAAACGGTTTCAAGTTGAATATTAAAACATTTGCTTTTTTCTAGATATCCACACATGTAACATTTGTGTAGGCCAATTCTAAAAGACTTCAAAAACACAAAACACCCAATTTCTTCACATCAAACAAACAAAAATATGAGTTGTATATCTTACATTGCTAGGAATATATCATAGTAAAATGTGTGCTTACTCCTCTTTGTACATGAGGAGGAAGCTTACAAATGTTTTAAGTGTCTGTGAGCTACCCAGTACCTCGATATGCCACGTATATAACATAACATACACATGATGTGCAGATATTATATGAAGGATTATGCTTATTATTTCTAATCCTTATGTGCATTATTTTAAGGGTATGTACTTATTTCAGTTGAATGACTAAGAATATTGTATTATTTCCTGTCTGTGTTTAAGCTGCATTTGGGTTTGCAGTGTGTGAAAGGTTATCATTTCTGTTTTACATTCAGCTCTTATTCTTTCTACCAGTGGAATAGTTTATCGACAGGAGATGATAAAGTAAAAATAATGCGACATATGTGTTAGATTCTCAGCGTTAGCCTTTTTTTTTTCTTCCTAAATAAAGATGGTGAAGGTTTTCTAGGTGGAAAGTCACATTAAAACCTTATAAAGATAATTAGTAGCAGACCTAGCAAATTGTTTGGATGTTTCCTCAAAGGTGAACTTTAGCTATAATGTAAAAGGTATTTGATTTCCACTTGAATAGGCCATTGGTTTTATCGAGACCCTATATTTAACTATATCTTGGTCTATTTAAAATCCTGGATTTATTTTAAATGGCTATCCAAATTTTCATGGTACAAAGGAGTTAACATACTATACCTTCTTCTGGGAACCTGTGTCGTCTTAGAACCTAACCAACTTTGCCATGGATGTTTCTCAGAGACTATTTTTTCTAAATAATCATTTTATCTTTTAGAGCCTAGTGTGCATTTTAAAAAGTTGTTTCCCATTGTTCATATATTGTTAACTCTCCACTCTCCCAGTATAATTTCAGGAAAGGAACACTTAAGAGCATATGTTCAGTTAAAGCTTCTGCAGATAAATTATTACTCGCTCTACTTTTTAAGTTTCATGTGGTCTTGGCAAATTATGCCTAAATTGTAGTCAAAATATGCTTAGAAACTTATGGTTCCATTGATTTTTATAATATTTGTGACTGTTTAAAAAAAATGTACATCAATCCTACAGAGACCTTAAGTTCTACTTGATAGCAATGTTTAGCATTTACTTCTGCCTAAACTCCGATATGTTCAAGAAAGCGGAGGGTACCATAGCAGTATTTTCATTATTAGTTGCAGCATAGAATATTACTAACAATGTAAGTAAATATTTTAGAATTAGAATGAGCCTGCCTCTCTCAATGAAATCTAAATCTTTTAGTTGATTTTTATTTTGTCACTGCTGCACCCAGTGCTCTCTGAATATTTAGTCAAAGTGTATTAACAATATAAAAGACAAAAAGGCAAAAGTTTTTTTTAACGTGTATATTTTTTTCTCATTGTCCATTACATTAGACTACATCTATGCCATCTATTTTAAAATGAATTTTATGCATCCCTTTCTGTTTCCAAAAAGATTTCAGGTGTGTTTCTCACTCTCCCTCTCTCTCCATCTCCCCCGCCTCTCTTTCACACAGACACACACACACACACACACACACACCCCTCTTAGAAATCAAGGACCATGTCTTTTCTTTCTCCCCCTTCTTTTACACCTGGCTAAAATTATATTCTGTATGCATGAAAGTGATCCTTGTATATATTACCTTGTGGTTATTAGGTAGTTCACAAGTTTCCTGAAGGACAGGTAGGAAAAACAAACGGGGTCCTTCTTTCATAAGGAAAGATTAGAACATGGCATCAGGTGACTTAGCCTTAGTGTTCTTACTCAATCATTACTTCTGTAAACCTGTAACTTCTTTTTCTCCACATTGTTACTTTTCTGCTTCATGCCTGATTTTCCTATTTGCAAAATGAGAATAAAAACAGTTGCTTCCCATTTACTTCATAGAGAATTTAAGGAATGGGCTAGTGTTCCTTCCCCAGATGTATCAACTTAATCTTATTTGTATATTTTCTGTCTGTACTTCTAATTCATAATGTCCAGTTGTATATATATTTTCCATTCTTTTATTTACATTCTTTTCTTTCTCTGGGATTTTTCAAAATCAAAGCATGTTAATCACATTTCATAATGCATTGAGTACTCAAGATACTTTTCAGACATGGGCAAATGTTTGAATAGTTGCATTTTGTTTTGGAGTGTCTATCAAAACCCAGGACCCAGACCAGTGAAGGGTATAATAAGAGGGGATGTCCCCAACCTGAAGTGCTGATCAGTTCCAAGGTGAGTGTTTCAGTCTTTTCTGAAAGCCTCTCTGGTCTACTCAGATACCTTCTTTTCTTTTAACCTAGATGATCATTTATGAAACAGTGATATGGCCAAGGGTTGAGTTTGATGGTCTCTTCAAGAGTATTAACTGAAAAGTTTGATTTCTCATCTGAAGAACAGATGTTTTACCGCAATCCTCAACACATATGTGCCTGGTCTGCTTGATACTGATTGAGAAAAAGAAAAATAGTTTAGTAGTCAATATCTGGTGTCACTATCAATTACAGATAAACTATTAACAGTTAAATTTCAGCATAATTATAATTTTTGAAAAAGAGAGCATTGACACTTAGACACAAACTATTAATTGATGGAATTTCACTGAAGGTTAGAGCGAAAGTAATGGCTACCATTTATAAGGCTGTGCAAAAATCCTGGCCCTGATGTGATTTATGAAGGCCAGTGGGAGCAAATACTTGGTTGAAGACCCAAAATTTTTAGCACTAACATGACCTGGAAAAAATGATCTCGTCCTGACAGATTTTGAAGTCAGGAGTTAACAATTATAAATCTCTATCACTTTACTAGGGCTCTTACAGATTTTTAAAAATTTTGCATTATAATAAGACGCCTAAAAGATGTCATTGTTTACTACTCTTTAAGAGTGTCTTCCAGAGATCACAGGTTTTGGGTTGGCATAACTGATACTGAATTTGTTTTTCTTTGTTAGAAGGTGGCCAAAGATTCAAATGCTTCTTGAGCCTGTTCCTAGAATGTGTGGGCAGGGCTGTGGCCCAGCTCCACAGAGCATCCTCAGCTTTCTGTTAGCTGTGGCCCCAGGACATGTGTCTAGGTTGCACAGTCACATCATGAAATAACATAGGTATTTTTTTAGAAAGAGAGGAGCTAGGGCAGAATCCATTTTTTGGCACTTAAATTTAAAACCACTTGTGTCAAAACTTATTTCTGTATTTATAGGTATTTCCTAATGATAGATAAATAAGTTAGGCAAAAACATCTCATTTTTTTTCCTTTTCCACAATTAAGGAAAATAAGCTTCATCAGTAGTCACTAATTAAAACTTAATGCTGCCTCTTTTTCATTGCAAGTACTATATTGATTTGAAGAGCAGGTTATTGAGGAAAAAGCTGCCATAGAGGGTTTTTTTTTTTTAACTTAATTACTGTTTTATTAGGAGCTCTTACCAGTGCCATGTTAATGGAATGTTGAGGTACACATTGACCTACATATTAACAGAATTATTTAGAGAGTGATAAGTAATTTTTTTCCCCTGATGAACAATTATGCATTGTTTTGGCAAATAAGATAAAAAATTTTTTTTTACAGTAGGTCCTTGTTGGTTATCTAGTTTATTTTATTTACTTTTTAAATTAATTTTTATTGGTGTATAGTTGATTTACAATGTCAAATAAGATTTTTTAAAAAATATTTCAGTTTTATTTATTTTGGAATAGGAAATACATTCACCTGGTTCAAAATTCCAGAGGTACACAGCAGTATATAGAAGTCTTTTGCTCACTCTTGTCCCCAAACCACCATATTAAATATTTATTTATTTTATATATTTATTTTATTATTTTCTTAATGTTTTTGGCTGCGTCCGGTCTTAGTTGCGGCATGCAGGATCTTCGTTGAGGAATGTGGGATCTTTCATTTTGGTGCGGGATTCTCTCTAGTTGTGGCGTGTGGGTTTTTCTCTTCTCTAGTTGTGGTGCGTGGGCTCTGTGCTTTGCGGCACGAGGGCTCTCTAGTTGAGGCATGCGAGCTCAGTAGTTGTGGTGCACGGGCTTAGTTGCCCCACGGCATGTGGGATCTTAGTTCCCCAACCAGGGATCGAACCCAGGTCCCCTGCCTTGGAAGGTGGATTCCTTACCACTGGACCACCAGGGAAGTCCCCAAACCACCATATTAGTCTCTCTGAAGCACAGCTTCTGTTACTAGTTTCCTACATTTCTTTCCGTAAATGTTTTATACATATAGAAGATATACATGTGTATGTATATATATATTACATATTTATATTTATATGTAACAAAAGAATTTTCCTTTTCACAGAAATGCTTACTACTATTCCACTCTTGCTTATTTTCATTTAACAGCGTATCTTGAAAATCATTTCATGTTGGTCTGGAAAAAGCTTTCTTGTTCTTGTGGTCTCATTGTGTCTGTTGTATGGGTGCATTGTAGTCTTATTTAACCTAGGCTCCTACTAATGGACATTTAGGTTGTTGCCAATCTTTTATTTTCACTAACAATGATTAATACTGCTTTCTGCTTATTTTTCACTTCCGAATTCATTTCCTGCTTTTGTCAGGGCCTAGATATTTGTACCAGGAACTGAGAGCTATTTATTCTGACACATTTGGTGTTTGTATATAGACATCCAGGTAAATGTACACACTGCTAAACTATCTAGTTCTAGTCTCTTTCCCTAGGGTATTCACCTATGATAAAACCTATTTATTGGAATCCTTAGGCTATACAAGTGCTGGGTCACAGCTCCTATTGGCAAACTAGAAAGTTCCAATTACTAATCTGTGATTTCAATTACTATGACATGTTCTGTGTTTCAGTTAGAGGGAACAGCCCTTATTTGGTGAGACTCAAATAGTGTTAATGAAAAATGTATCATTGATAAGGCAGGCTAAGAAAATGGGAACCATCTAAAGCTCTTAGGGTGAGATGAGTATAGAAAATCAGAACAGTTTTACTGTTTGATTTTAAGGTCTTCATACATTATTTCAGTCTACATCTGTTAGGGCTACAGCTGGGACATTTGATGATCAAAACTCTTAAGGTAGTAATCAGATACAGTATTTAGACAGCAAATCAGTGAGCAGGTTTGTTGATCTATGTACATTATTCTAAATCTTGACGGTATCATATGAAGCACAAAAAATAAATATTGTCACAGCCAGCAATGGAGGTTTCAATATTTAATCACTAGATTGAACCACTTTTCCCCTAAATTTTTCACTCACTGAATCATAACTGCTGGTCTCTTAGCTTACTCTGATTTTGTGCAGAAAACATCATATCTTAAAAATGTGGTATCTGGGAAAGACAATAGAAATAAAGCCATTTGAATTGTTATATATTGGCATTGGTTTGATGGTTATTCGATTAAGATAGAAATGGAAAATATTTCTTATTTCTTGACTGTAAAAAGAAAAAACAGTTTCCAGTCATGCAAGTGAAGCATCTTGAGTTAGGTTTTTTGTTTTTGTCTTTGTTTCCTGAGAGAAATGTAAAGAATTCCACTTATTTATTTTTATCTTAGGAATAGGAAGCACATCATCAAGTACAAGAGATAATAAAACATACCTCCTAACTATGTTATGATTGGTTAAGTAGAGCAGAGGAGGTAGAGAGGGGATGTGAAGGAGAAACAGTCTTTTTGTTTCCAAAAGTCATGATGAAAATCAGTGATAAAACATTGTGCGTGTGCATTTGCACATTGGAGTATTTTGTTATTGTGTTTTTTTTGGTTGTGAATAGAGAAAGAAAGGACCTTTCAATAAAGAAAAGAATAAATTTTATTAGAACTTGTTATAAATATTTTTTATTCTCAGAGCTGAAATGCTAAGCCATTATTTAAATTTTATCTCCATTTTTTTTTTGATTGGAGAAATCCATTAACTTTTACTTTAGAAAGTGGACTGTGTCATATCTCATTCTACAGAGGAATAAATGTGTTTATTATCTTGTGAAATCCTAATATTGTGGCATTTGGAAATAGTGTTACTCTGGTAGTACCTTGTTTTTGACATTGACATTTTGGACTGGATAATTCCTTGTTGTGGGGGCCTCTTCTGTACGTTGCAGAAGATTTAGCAGCAGCTATGGCTTCAACCCACCAGATGCCTGTAGGAAACCCTCCGGTCCCCTGCCCTGGGGGACAAAACTGTCCCCAACTGAGAACCACTACTATAGACATACATGTTGATTCTACACAGCAGGTTTAAAAGTGGATCCCGCACAGTATTCAACTGTCTGATGCACTTCCCCAGTATTTGTGATCTGGAGCAGCAAAGCAACACAAAGACACAAATTTGGGGGCAATATATATATTTTTCCTAAGACCACCACTCAATCTTGGGGCAATTTTCGAGAAACATTAAAGCTAGCTCTTGGGTTCTGAATTGGTTGATTAATTGGTTGGTCAATTGATCGATTCGTTCACTCAGCAAAACTATATTGAGCCCCTGCTACATGCCGCTTTCAGTGTTGGTGACATGTGTGCTGCTGTGTGGTTCTTGTGGCTATATGTAGTGAATTGGTGGGTAGTAAGCCTGCAGGTAGACCAGTTAAGAAGCTGTTGGGTGAAATATAGGTGAGAAATGATGGTTGCCTGGATTTGGGTAGTGAGCTGGGATGATGAGAAGAGATTTTGTACAAAGATATTTAGGAGGTAAAAACATTAGGATTTGATGATTGATTGGAGAAAGGAAGGAGTCAAGAATAATTCCCAGGTTTCTGGCATAGTTAAAAGGGTGAAGAGTGTTGGCATTCACTAAGAAGAGGAATAGAGTTGGAAGAATGGGCTTTTTGGGAGAGTGGGAGCAGATATTGATTTTACCTTGTGACACTTTCAGTTGAAGGTGCCTTTGAGACATCCAAGAGGATGAGCTAGACAATGAACTTGAGAACTATTTTGTTCCGTGTTCTATCCCCCATTCTTTGGATGGTGTTTACATTTCTAGGAATGGAGGCAAGTTTAGCCTAGATATATAGATTTTGTGTTCTGCAGGGTGTAGCTGGTGTGATTGAAATCAGGGAAACAGATGAAATTTCCCAAGGAGAGGGCCTATAGGGAGAAGCAACATTCTGGGAGATATGTTTGCTCAAGGAACTGAAGAGGAGGGGCTGGAGAAGTATGAGGAAAATCAGGAGTGTATGGTTTATGGAAGAGAAGAGAACGTTTCCAAGATAAGGGAGTGTTTAATGGTTTTGAATTCAACTAAGAGGTCAAATAAGATGAAGACTGAGAAGACCATTGAATTTTACAACTGAAAAGCATGGGTGACTTTTTGAGAACCTTTTTGGTAGACTGGTGGTTGCAAGAGTTCAGGAGATTTGGTTAAAGAGTAAGTGAGAGTAAATGGATGGAATCAGCATGTGTAGGTCATGCTTTGATGTATTTTGGCTATAAAGAAGAGACTGGAAATAGTATGTGAAGGGTGGTATGGGCTGGGAGAGGGCATGTGGGCTTGAGCACGTTTAAATGCTGATAGGAAGGGGACAATGGAGACACAGACGCTGATGCAGGAGAGGAGAAAATGGGGATGGGATCAACTTGAGATGGGGTAGGTTCAGAGCACAGGGAGAGGGACTAATCTTAGATAGGGTAACCCTGCAAACTGGAGAGATGTTGTTAGTGATTGAGAGTGTTCATATTCTTCTGGGATTAGTTTCCAGTCTATGGGGCCTTTTTAGGGAATGATTCTTCTGGGGCTTCCTGAAGGCTCAGAGTGACAGAGGCATTAAGAGACTCCTGGCAAAGTCCATACCATTTCTAAATTCCCTAGGGTACATTGATTCCCAGAGGTTCATTTAACGACTCTTTATTTTGGGTAGCAGGCATGTTCTAGAATTGGACTCCGAACCTATGGGTTAGGTTAGGGCTTGGTGTCCAATTATTGTCTAAATAAGCAGAGTAGCAGGGTGCTTTGAACGCCTCTGAAGACTTACCCAGGTGTTGAAGTACAACCTGGAGATCACCTACAGCCAGTCTACTTTAATTAACAAATATGTCATTCGTATTATGATTCTTTATTATTACTAATCTACATGATAGATTGTTGATTGTAGAAAACTCTGGGTTATTATAGTACTAAGTTTAAAAAATGATACCGTTCAAGTGTTGAAGGGTTTTTTATAGCTCATTTTCTCCTGTGGTTTAATAGAAAGAGGGTAGGCTTTCGAGCCAGAAAAAAAAAATGGATTCAAATCCTGGCTCCGTCATTGACTAAGCTTATGTGGCCTTGAGCAAGTCATTTACTTTGTAGTATCCTCATGACAATAATTCCTGGTGATGTCTAACTTGCATCACGGTTAATTAGAGGTCATGCATATATATCAGTACTTTGTTGATCTTAAATAGAAGCTGATATTGTTTTTAATTATTTAAAAATAATTTATTATTTACTATTATAGGACCCTTAGCGAGCACACTCTGAATTTGTTAGAATTCCAAATCAAAAATCAAGGATCTTATTTTTCCATGGATCTAAGAGAGATTAATGGTGATGTCCTTGGTCTAAGTTTTGGTAGGGACAGAAGATTACAGAAGTAATCCTGGGCCAACTGAAAATATCTTTTATTGGGCTTCATGTTTATTTACATAGTAAATAAGGAGAAAAGAGGTAACATTCTAGATTTTAAAAGTCTGTGGAAGTAAATCAAATTTTTATTGGATCCTGATTATTTTCTATTAATGCATCTCAGTTAGATGTTGTTTTTTTTTTTTTTTTTTTAATAGACTTAGCCTCTTCAACCCCTCTTTTCTTTTGTTTAGTAATTCCCTTTCCCCTCTCTTTTTCCTCTTCTTGCTTTTCTTCAGATTATTGGGAACTTTCTCGTGTTGCAGCATTTGCTGCTATCAGTCATGCCGGGAAAGCTTCTTGTGCACCAGAAAAGCTATCAGATGTTTTCGTGCAAGAGAGAAAAGAGAGAGAGAGTGAGAGAGAGAGATAGGAGGAGGGGAGGGGGTGGAGGGGGGCTGGGAGGGAGGAGAGAGCTAGAGGAAGGAAGGGAGAGAAATGGTGTCTCGGGTCCCTGTGCTGGTGTTCTTCCTCCTTCAGAGAAGCTTCAGATACTGTTTGGCTCTGGCTCAGTTGCTCTATGGGTGTCACTGAAGAAGGGGGTCAGGGAGGGGGAGAAGGCAATTAAAACCTTGAACACTGTAAAGGCCCTTCTAATTAAGTGGTGAGGATGGAAAAATAAAATTCCTTCTTAGGCTTTATTTCTGTTCTCCCTTTAAAAGTCTGCTGAGGGATTGGAGCTCATGTCCCTTAGAAAAGATAAAGTTCAAAATAACAGCTCTGGGAAGAAAACGTTTTTATGAACTTTTCAGATAAAGCCATCCTTATTTGATTCCCTTGGACCCCCTCGCCTCTATCCTCCCCACCCTCACCGTCACTCCAGACTGAAGCACCCAGGACACAGTTCAAGTATCTAACTGCTCTGTTTCCTTTGTGCAGCTTGCTTTTGGTCCTTGCTGGGAAATGCTCTGAAAACTGAACCGGCCACAGAACACAAAGGCCGACCCGTGTTGTCCCTCCTGGTAGCGCACTGTGTGATTTGTTCCCACTCCTGCTCAGGACTCATTAGTCGCTCAGTACAGAAAAGGTTGCTCCCCTGGAATAAAAGGAATGGGCCCAGCTCGGAGTTCTTTTTCTCCTTTTGCTGTGTTTTATTTGGGTGCACTCACAGCCCCACACCTTCATTAGCGACCTGGTGCCGGTGGGGACGGGCACAGTGCTGAGACTAGCTTTTGCTGGTTCCCTGGGGTGTATCGGAGATCTCAGAACTCAATACCCTACTATGAAAATAAAATACTGTGCTTCAGACGACCTCTGGATGGAAAAAAGCCATACGTCCCAATCTGCCAGGGCCTCTCAAATTGCCATCCTTGCCAAGAGCCCGTCCCACCCCCCAGCTTCCTCCCCTTCCTCTGAATGTGGTTCTTTTGGTAGCCTCTGTGTCAGGTAAATGTTTATGTGTGTGTGAAAATGCAGGCTTTGGGCGAAAATCTTTTGTATTTAAAGCACAGCTCGGGACAGTAGTTTCTTGTGAGAACTGTAGGCAGCAGATATTTGTGAGCTTTTATGCCCCAAGTGATATCATTTCAGATTTATATAGGAAGTTTGGGAAAGGGTGTGAAAACTTAGAGATGCTATAGAAAACTGAGTTGTATATTTATAATTCAAGTTGTTTTTCCTAACCTTCCAGAGTGACCCAGTTCTTGTCTTATTAAAAACCCAATCACCTGGAGAACTCTCCCTGATACCAGAGCCACATGTGTTCGTGAACTTTGTAATAAAATGTGACACTAACATGAACGGTGTCCATCAAACCTTTCTTTAAAGCACTTGGGGTACTCAAAGCATTGTGTCTTGTTCAACTTCCCGTGTTAATATGCTATAATTCTTGGGAACTGATTACTGTACTTATTTTAAGGCAGTGTGGGAAAATAAAAATAAGAGACCTTTTGTTATTAAATGACCATTAGAGCCTTGAGTAGAGCTCAACTTTCTTATCCTTTGATTGTTGTCACATCATCACTGCAATAACAAGGTAAGATTTGCAGTTCTAATAAATTGTTCTAAATTCTTTTTTTTTGTTTGTTTTGTTTGTTTGTTTTAGTTGCAGCGAGCAGGGGCTACTCTTCATTGCTGTGCGCAGGCCTCTCATTGTGGTGGCTTCTCTTGTTGCGGAGCACGGGCTTCAGTAGTTGTGACTCGCAGGCTCTAGAGCGCAGGCTCAGTAGTTGTGGCACACGGGCTTAGTTGCTCCGCGGCATGTGGGATCTTCCCAGACCAGGGCTCGAACCCGCGTCCCCTGCATTGGCAGGTGGATTCTTAACCACTGCGCCACCAGAGAAGTCCAAATTGTTCTAAATTCTTTAAATCTCAAAGTTCATGGTTATTACATTTAAATGATAATATTCAGACTGTATGAGATATTTAGAGCCTTCATTTATAGAGAGTATTCAGTAATTTAAGAAAAATCCCCTTGGAGTCTACAGGAAAATAATATACATTTGGAAATGTGAGATGCTGTTTTTGTTTTGTACTTCAGGTTTGCAGACGTGCTCTAATTTTCTACAGAAAGTTTTGGATAGAATCTTTGTTTAAAAAATTTATAGAGATAAGAGAGAAATATTTTCATAGTCTGGGTCTACACAATTTTATATTGCTAAAAAAGAAGTGGATTGTCCCTTCCTGCTACCACAGACAGCAGTATAGGAACATCTTTGGACTTTCCAGGGTATGTACTCAGGGGTAGGATTGCAGGGTCATCGAGAATACACATTCTGAACATCCCTAAGTACTCCCAGATTGCTTCCCGGAAAGGCTGCACGCGTCTGTATCCCACCAACAGTAGATGAATGCTCCTGCTTCCCCACATCCTTGCCAAGATTTGCTATGTTTAGACTTTCTCATTTTTCCAAACTGATGGGTGTGAAGTGATATTTCATTTTAATTTACATTTCTCTGATTACTAATGAAGTTGAGCATTTCTTTATATACTAGTTAGTTATTTGGTTTTTTACTATCATGACTTGATTTAAGGTTTCATGTTGATATAGACCTTAATTTTGAGTTTGGCAAATATATGCAAAAAATTACGTATATTTTAATTTTACAGTCTATGCTTTGAGGATCCAAGGCCACGGGGTTGCTCTCTGACACTTTTTTCTGTTAGCCATGTTACTTTTAAGCTTTAATTCATCTAGAGGTCACTTTTGAATATAGTGGCATTGTTTGAGACAGCAGATTCATACTTTGGAACATGATGCAGCAGTTTGGCATGAACTAAAGGGCCATACTGTATCATGGATGCAGTTTGAAGAGAGGATTCAGTGAAAAACAGAAGAAGGCTATGGATGCATAGTACATAACCACTTATGAAAAAATTCAAACATGTATATACACAGGACAGAACTTTATGTTTTTCAGGTAAACAACCCATATCCAAAGATAGAACCAGACAATTAAGTGTTTGCTTATGTAGGAGTAGGACAGAATGGGGATTAGAGATAAAGGGGAAAAAAACCAATAAATGAAAATAAACTCAAGAGAGGGGCCTTGCATAGATAGTAATAGTGTATTCTGGGCTGAGAAGTGTTATTAACCCAGTGGTTTGGGGATAGGGTGAATATAATTTAGAGGGGTAACCAGAAAGTAGGTTAGGTGACTAGCCAAAAAAGGTTAATTGAAGGAAAATAAAAATAAAATATTTTAAGTGTTGTGATTCATAAGTAAGATAGCCTGTAAGGAAGAAAAATGCTCTTAAATAACTACATCTGGTTGTGGGTTTTTTGTTTTTGTTTTTGTTTTCTGTATTAGTTCTGTTGGTGCTCTGTCCCATGCCCCCTCATTTATTTTATGTCTGCATACTCATTATACTAGCACTCTATATTTTTTATCTCATTTGTTCCTCATTACAACCTGCATACTATAGATAAAGGAAACAGACTCAGAAAGTGGAAGTGATTTTTCTAGGGTCATACAGCCATAAGGAACAGAACCAGGATTTGAAGCCAAGCATAACTCCAAAGCTTGTCTTTTTTCTACCTGACTGCATTATATTTTTCATAGGCCATCTTCAAAATCCATATTTGTGTAGAGTGTGGTGTCTTCATTAGGCTTCTTAATTTTGAAAGAGGACATTAACCCTACCCTCTGCTCCCACTGTTGCTAAAAGAGGTGGACATCTTTAAGTTGCATCACAGAAAGTCTGTATTCAGATTCCTTTTAGAGATTAGAACTTTGAACTCTCTGTTGTCCAGTTGCTCAAAAATCTGCTTGTAGAAGATTGGTATTAAATCATGGGCCTTCAATGATGGCTGTTGTATCAAACAGTGGGATGAAATTGACTATCTGTCAGTGATGGAGTTTTTGAGGAGGCCTCAGTACACCACACCCCATCATCTTTAAGAGGACCTAGAGGTGAAATTCCTCCCAGACCTCAGGGTCAGGAAACACTGATTCATTTTCTAAAAAAAAAAAAATCTTGTGGCCATTATGAATCTTATATTTGATTATATTTTCTTCTCTAAGTGGATTAGAGCCAAGTTTGCAGATCATTTCTCATAGCTGTGGGGGAATAAACAATATGCATTTGTGTGCTAATCTTACTCCTAGCATTATTTTCCTGTGTTCCTCTTTGATTTCGTGTTTCTTATTTGTTTGTATTGAGTGTATTTTCATAAACTGTCACAAATCATTTCATTGGTGCCGAAAATATATAATATCATGTGTAAGTTTTCCTGACTTGACAGTTCTATCATATTCCTGCTAGGAAATGTCATGTGTACACGTTCATCTTTCTCATTTGTTTCCTCCATTCTTTCATCGCCTTCTAATTTTCCATTGTTTATTACAGATTTCTCCCTTGATTAACAGACTAGTTAGAATTTCAGTGGTGCTTTTCATTGTTGACTGTCAACATAAAGAGTTATGTTTTTAGACAAATTAATCTTGTAATTTGTATTTCTCTAAGTCCATGTTTTTAGTAAAAGTATAAATTTTTATGAAAACATAAATAAATTTAACTAATTTGATTTTTTTCATCTGAAGATAAGAGTAGGGAAATTTGGAATCTCAGAGGAGTGCTATTATAGAAGGTTTTGAGAGTTTATATAGAGAACAGAATGATTTTTTTCAGCTTGTTCTCATGAGGGCAGTGAATTCCCTGTCTATTGCCTAATGGACATCTCTAATTGGATGTTCAACTGCTACTTCAGATTGCCTGAAACTTCACATATAATTCCCCTCCCCAATAAAGTTACCTCCACCGTTTCCCCCTCCCCATTCCCCATTCCATTTCCTGATTTGGTGACTGGTATTACTCTGTACCTCGTCACCCAAATCATATACATGTGGCAGTTGTATTAGACTCCTCTAATCAGTCACTCAGTTCTTTATGTTTACCTACTTCACAGCTTTTAAGCTGGCTCTTTTCCAGGCCCATTGCTTTTTACCAATTCCAGTGCCTTGCATATAGCCTTTCCTAAGCAGGCACTCCAAATTTTTGGTTGAAGAAACGAAGAAATGGATGAATGAATTTGGGAATGAATTGTCTTCATTTCATTGCTTCTGTCTGGACTACTGCAAGATCCTACCTTCCTGCCTTTATCCTGGCCCCTCCTAATGTCGTCAGAGTGATATTCCTAAAATGCAAATCAAATCCTGTCACTCTTCTGTTTAAAACCTTCAGTGACTCCTTCCAGCTTCCAGGATTAGGTTTGGTTTAGTATCAAGCCCCTTCATGCTAAGTCCCCTGCATCTTTTTTTTTTTTTCATTTTTGAATTTTATTTTATTTATTTTTTATACAGCAGGTTCTTATTATTCATCAATTTTATACACATCGGTGTATACATGTCAATCCCAATCGCCCAATTCATCACACCACCACCCCCACCCCCCTGCCGCTTTCCCCCCTTGGTGTCCGTATGTTTGTTCTCTACATCTGTGTCTCAATTTCTGCCCTGCAAACCGGTTCATCTGTACCATTTTTCTAGGTTCCACATATATGCGTTAATATACGATAATTGTTTTTCTCTTTCTGGCTTACTTCACTCTGTATGACAGTCTCTAGATCCATCCAGGTCCAACAAATGACCCAGTTTTGTTCCTTTTTATGGCTGAGTAATATTCCATGTATATATGTACCACATCTTCTTTATCCATTCGTCTGTCGATGGGCATTTAGGTTGCTTCCATGACCTGGCTATTGTAAATAGTGCTGCAGTGAACAGTGGGGTGCATGTGTCTTTTTGAATTATGGTTTTCTCTGGGTATATGCCCGGTAGTGGGATTGCTGGGTCATATGGTAATTCTATTTTTAGTTTTTTAAGGACCCTCCATACTGTTCTCCATAGTGGCTGTATCAATTTACATTCCCACCAACAGTGCAAGAGGGCTCCCTTTTCTCCACACCCTCTCCAGCATTTGTTGTTTGTAGATTTTCTGGCGACGTCCATTCTAACTGGTGTCAGGTGATACCTCATTGTAGTTTTGATTTGCATTTCTCTAATAATTAGTGATGTTGAGCAGCTTTTCATGTGCTTCTTGGCCATCTGTATGTCTTCTTTGGAGAAATGTCTCTTTAGGTCTTCTGCCCATTTTTGGATTGGGTTGTTTGTTTTTTTAATATTGAGCTGCATGAGCTCTTTATATATCTTGGAGATTAATCCTTTGTCCATTGATTCGTTTGCAAATATTTTCTCCCATTCTGAGGGTTGTCTTTTCGTCTTGTTTATGGTTTCCTTTGCTGTGCAAAAGCTTTGAAGTTTCATTAGGTCCCATTTGTTTATTTTTGTTTTTATTTCCATTACTCTAGGAGGTGGATCAAAAAAGGTCTTGCTGTGATTTATGCCAAAGAGTGTTCTTCCTGTGTTTTCCTCTAAGAGCTTTATAGTGTCTGGTCTTACATTTAGGTCTTGAATCCATTTTGAGTTTATTTTTGTGTATGGTGTTGGGGAGTGTTCTAATTTCATTCTTTTACATGTAGCTGTCCAGTTTTCCCAGCACCACTTATTGAAGAGACTGTCTTTTCTCCATTGTATATCCTTGCCTCCTTTGTCATAGATTAGTTGACCATAGGTGTGTAGGTTTATCTCTGGGCTTTCTATCTTGTTCCATTGATCTATGTTTCTGATTTTGTGCCAGTACCACATTGTTTTGATTACTGTAGCTTTGTAGTATAGTCTGAAGTCAGGAAATCTGATTCCTCCAGCTCCGTTTTTTTCCCTCAAGCCTGCTTTGGCTATTCGGGGTCTTTTGTGTCTCCATACAAATTTTAAGATTTTTTACTCTAGTTCCGTAAAAAAATGCCATTGGTAATTTGATAGGGATTGCATTGAATCTGTAGATTGCTTTGGGTAGTATAGTCATTTTCACAATATTGATTCTTCCAATCCAAGTACATGGTATATCTCTCCATCTATTGGTATCATCTTTAATTTCTTTCAACAGTGTCTTATAGTTTTCTGCATACAGGTCTTTTGTCTCCCTAGGTAGGTTTATTCCTTGGTATTTTATTCTTTTTGTTGCAGTGGTAAATGGGAGTGTTTCCTTAATTTCTCTTTCAGATTTTTCATTATTAGTGTATAGGAATGTAAGAGATTTCTGTGCATTAATTTTGTATCCTGCAACTTTACCAAATTCATTGATTAGCTCTAGTAGTTTCCTGGTGGCATCTATAGGATTCTCTAGGTATCATGTCATCTGTAAACAGTGACAGTTTTACTTCTTCTTTTCCAATTTGTATTCCTTTTATTTCTTTTTCTTCTCTGATTGCCGTGGCTAGGACTTCCAAAACTATGTTGAATAATAGTGGTGAGAGTGGACATCCTTGTCTTGTTCCTGATCTTAGAAGAAATGCTTTCAGTTTTTCACCATGGAGAATGATGCTTGCTGTGGGTTTGTTGTATATGGCCTTTATGATGTTGAGGTAGGTTCCCTTCCCTCTGTGCCCACTTTCTGGAGAGTTTTTATCATAAATGGGTGTTGAATTTTGTGGAAAGTTTTTTCTGCATCTATTGAGATGATCATATGGTTTTTATTCTTCAATTTGTTAATATGGTGTATCACATTGATTGATTTGCGTATATTGAAGAATCCTTGCATCCCTGGGATAAATCCCACTTGATCATGGTTTCTGATCCTTTTAATGTGTTGTTACCTCCTACATTTCTCTCTACTGACCTTGTAGTTTCATCGTGTGACTGTGTGTTCCATCTCCTCCCACATGCTGTTCATTCTGCAGAACCTAACTATAGGTTCCCTGGAGAACTTGACTGACTCTGCCAGTCTGAATTAGATGTTTTTTCTCATTGCCCTCATATTCCTTTATGCACAGCACATGGCACATCCCACATTAAACTGTTATCATGACTTCCTTATCTAGGGGCCTTTTCTTAATATGGGCTCTTTACTCCTAGACAGTGTCGAACATTTAGTGAATAACCAGTAATTGCCTGACTTACTGACTGAATACGGAATAGAATAAGTCTGTAGGTTATCATCCAATCTAACCATTTTTTCAGTAACTATTTATTGAGTACTTACTACATATCAGATATTGAGAGGCTGGGGATACCGCAGTGAACAGTTCCTACACAGTCAATTATAAAATTAGCAAATAGATGTACAGTGTTGGGTAGTGTTAAGTGTTATAAGGAAAATGAAGAGGGATATGGAGATTCTAGAGCATACCGTCAAGCAAGGCATGCCTAGAGAGGAAACCTTTGAGCAGAGACCTGAATGAAGAGAGAGGAACCATGTGGCTCTGGTGGTGGTGTGGGGAAGTGTGGTTCTAGGCAGAGAGAATAACATTTCTGAGTACGAGGCCCTGTTCTAGGGGCCCTGGGGACAACAGTGAACAACACTGTTTATTGTTTAACTGTGCAGTGTGTTCTTTTTCAGTATTACATATCATACCTTTCTTTAATTGCTTGATTTTCTGAAATTGAAAAATCCCACCATAGGAAAGTCCCTTTGTTCTCCCTAACTGCTTGTCACTTCCTACTCTTTTCTCCAGAAGGAGAACCCCTAGACTTTTATTATTTTGGAGCTCCTAACACAGTAGGATACTGATTCAGGGGGCAGATCCTCAACCTAGCCATATTTAATCATGGTGTTCAGGGTTGTGTGAAAGTGTCTTAGATATTTCTGCCTTTGAGTTGACACGAATTGTGTATGTCCATAAAATTCCCTTACTGTAACCTACAGTATCTACATGTAGATACTACCATTTCCTTTGTCCAGACCCCCAATGTAGCCCACAATCCTGGATAAAACATTTTTAGATCCTTTTGCCTCACTGAGACAAGAAATCACAATTTTTAAAAAATTGAAGTATGGGTGGTTTACAATGTTATGTTAGTTTCAGGTGTACAACACATTGATTTTATATTTTTATAAATTGTACTCCATTTAGAGTTATTACAAAATAATGAGTATATTTCCCTGTGCTGTACAATATATCTTTGTTGCCTATTTATTTTATACATAGTAGTTTGTCTCGTAATCCCATACCGCTACCTCGCCCCTCCCCACTTCCCTCTCCTCACTGGTAACCCCAAGTTTGTTCTCCGTATCTAAGACAGCACAATTTTGGATGTTATTCCTTACTTTGTGACCTGCTTACTGCGTAAGTTAAGTCTGCTCTGTGGCAGTTTCGCATTTGTAAGCAGGGCACCCTTCCAGTTAAGTTGTAAAAAAATTTCTCTTTAAATAAGTCTCCATGCCCTTGAAGAATAGGAGCTCCAGAAACGTAGAGTCCAGAGAGAAAAAAAGAAAGAACATTCCAAAGAAAACTGTGTAAATTTGCAAATTTGTTGTCCCCTGGTGGCAGCTGACAGGTGGAATGACAACCCAACCAAATAACACTAGGGCCATTGTGATAGGAGGGAACTTAATATTGTTATTGTTCCACTTGATGCAGTTTGTGTGAGGCTGTGCCAGCTCTTGTATTGAGAACACCCAATCGAGTGGAAGAGTTTTTGGATTCTGCATTTAGAGCTGCCCAACAACTGAGGAAAACCGATTAAATCTGGAAGGTGGCAGCTCACTCGACAGGCTTCTCCGGGTACCCTTGAGGAGAGTCAAAGATAAATAAATACCACGTTTTACGAGAGGAGTGTGGGGTGAGAGGGAGTGCCTGGGACAGGAGCTAAAATTTCACAGGGTGGGAGACGTTCTTACTGACTTTCTTCCTGATCACACTCTTGTCTCATGACCTCGTTCATGCTCAGATTAGAGCCAGCCCTTGTAAACATGTGTGAGTTTGATAGGGAAGGAAGGAGATAGAAGTGTATTCCTAACTACCTGAACTGTAGAGGCAAAGTGATCAAATACAAATTTCTTTAAAAAATGCCTTTCAAAGCTATTTTATAAATCATATTGGATGATCGTTTGCTTGTGGGATATGTAAAAACTCTGGCCTGTCACCCAAAGGTTTATTTTTGAAAGTCTGTAATTTTTTTCAGGAAAAGTTCATGGGCTTTCAATATGGGCCATGTTCCAAGTTCAGGATATTACGTCAAGGCCAGGTGGTACTCAGCTTCTCTGTTTACTGGGTTTGGACCCTGGTCCCTCATCCCTCCGTTGTGCCTTACTTTTTTTCTTTTTTTAAATCTTTATGAATAATTTTTACTTGAGTTTGACCTACCTCAGAGGGGCTATGGATATTTAACTGGTTAAAAATAATTCATAGACTTGTAAGCTTTAGAGATCATTTGGCCCACCCCTGCCATTTTGTAAAGAGGAAATGGAAGCCCAGAGAAGTCAAGTGGCTTGCTTAGGGACCGTCAGATGGCAAGTAAATACACAAGGACTCCACCCAGATCCTGACCGCACCCCTCTCTTTTTTTTTTTCCTATGTCGATGCATATCTTTTGAGCTGCTTAGAGTTCAGTATTACATACAGTGGAGAGAACTATAGCAGTTTACTTTATTGATTTATATAGAATAATTAATGAAATAATTGAATGAATTTTTGTATAATTCAAAACCTCATATTCAATCTCTTTTTTCCATCAAACCTTCTCCGAGAGCAAATAGAAAATAGATGACCATGTTAAGTTTCAATTTGTTGTGTTTCTCTTCCTGCTGTGGCAAATATGGTAATTAAAGAAATAAAATGAAGTAGCACAAAGTTAGTCAACCAGCAGATGAAGAACAAAACCAAAGGTAATAATTACATTATTAAGTGCCAATAATTGAGATTCTAAACTATGACTCCCATGAATATAGTTTGGGTTGCTGTGACTATTATTACAACATTTTATGTCTCCACAACCTACAGCACTTTCTCATTCTCTTTTCCCAGTGTGAAAAGTTGATTTAAAATGCTAGTACAAATTGAGGAAGGAAAGCTTTTTGAGATTTTCTTAGAGGATAGGCTGAAGAGGAAGGATCCTTGCCCTGACTAGAATTAAGGAGGAGAAAATATATTATTGACTACTTCCAGCAGACCACTTCTGGCAGAGAACAAACAAATTTTTAAAAAATTAATTTAAAAAGGCATTAGTATCAAATAATTCCTCAAAAGAAAAGTGCTTTATGGATGAAAAATATAGTTAATTACTCCTTTAGAAATGTAGGGAATTTTGCAGGTTCAATATTTTGTTCCCTATTAGAAGAGATAGTTGGCATTTGTCAGTATTGGTCGCCAGTACCACTAGTTGTCAGCATTAGTTGTGGCTAGCCTGGCCTATCCTCCTTTTGTCTTTGTTTTAGGGAATAGAACTCACCCAGTCACAATTTTCAGAAGGGCAGAGGTAACCTCCTTCAGTGTGACCATAGTACTGTTTATGTTGGAGACAAATCCCAGAAACTCAAGGTAACAACATACGCAGAGTGAGAGAGTATATCCAGGAGATTTTTATTTGGCATTTTTACTGCTAACAGTCTACAGAAGTTTTAGTATTTAGTGCCAGGTCAGGCTTAAGGGGCAGTTTCTATTTCTGTGTGTTTTTGAAAGGTACAAAGAATCAGCAAAAAGATTATATAGTAGATAATAGACAATGGAGATTCTGGCTTCTATAGAAACTTTCAGAGATACGCGGGAAGGCAAACAGCTGCTTCTATTTTGTTGTTGTTGCTTTAATTAAAGGAACTCAAGAAACACAGTGTATTTTTTGGTTCTTTGAGCAAGGCCTTTGTTTGCAAAACTCTTGGAAACCCACCCCCCTCCCCAAACCTGTAAATACTTTTGTGACCGATTAAAAAAGCAGGTAAACTGAGAAACAAAGCACTTAGAAGATAGACCTAGGGTCACACACACGGTGTGACCAAAACCGAATTGTGTCTTAAAACTCAGTTATCTAATCTCCCCACTCCACTGCGTATTCTGCTAGCAGTCATTCAGTAAAGTGCTTTTCAACACTGTGGAGTCTTGCTATAAACACAGTGGCTTTGGAACAGGGTTATCTCTAGACTGTTGACATCATGTCTCTGCTCACATACCAATTGGGTGAATATTGGCCCACATGATTCTTGTAAGTGGATTACAAGGAATCCATGATAGATTTCATTCACTTCTGATGAAACCAAGAACTTTGCCTCTCGAGCGCCTTGATGAGATATCGTTATTTGTTTATTACTCAGGGTACAGGTAGGGGCTCTCGGAAGTCTAGGGCTTTCAACTGAGAAAATCAAATCCATCATTTTACTGAGCTTACACAGTAAAGGAGTTAGCTAAATTCGTAAGGTTTATACTTTATTTTTACATGTTTACTTAAGACTACAGATACGAATAGGACTGTTGAGTCTGCCCAGGAGGCAGAACCGTTGTTTTGGATGAAACTAAATGAAATCCTCCTGATGCAGTAAAAGGTTGAAACAGTGGGAAAGACTTTAAGTTTGTGCCTTCTTCACCTTTAAACGCCAGGAATTTTTTCCCCCCATTTGAGAAAGATGTTCTAAGGTCTAATAGGAATAGCAATATCTTTAAGATTACAAGGAATAAAATACCAGAGCTTCCAAGTACTAAAAATTAGGAATAGCTCTGGCAGTTAACTAACTTTGCACAAGTTACCTAATTAAGTGAGTTTGTTTCCTGAACTCTAAAACAAGGATAAATGCTCTTCAGGTAAATGCTCTTCATAGTTGCTTCAAGCTTCTAGGTTCTCTAATTACTGTGTTATAGTCATGCACTGATAATAAAAAAAAATTTAGATATGTGCATAATTTTATTTTGCAGTAAAGAAGATGGTTTATATTTATCAATAGTAGACTTGAAATTTCTTTTGTGTATGTATGATTGGTTATACATGGCCAACGAATGGAAAATTTCAGGTTGTTAATAAGAAATGGTTAACAATGGTTTCTTCTGAGGAGCAGGGCTATGGGTTTGCGGGTAAGAGAGGAAGAATTTTACATTTATTTTATACTTTCGTTTGCTAACTTTTTTTTTTTTTTTACTAAATCCATGCATGGTTTAATTTTTTTTAAATTGGCCTTATTATTTTTCAAAGGACAAAAGGAAGACTTTCAAATCATCAGAGAATGTTTACCAGAATAATAATATCTGTAATTTAATTTCAGACTCCAAATATTTTATTTAACCTTAAAGTATTATTTGAAATTATAAGTAAACTTTTTGCTTTTATTAAAGGTCTTTTAAATCCTATCTATCAATGAGAGCAGCTACTTTTGTGTGATGAAACAAGCAGCCTTTTAAAAGCATAGAGGCAAGGTTTAGCAGTGTTAATGACAGGATTATAAAGCTTCTATTTATTTGGTCCTTTGAAGATCTTATTCTTTATCCTATCTGTAACAGTTTCTAGAATTATCTTCGTTTGATTTGCAGCTATGGGAATGAAATAGAGGTGGGAAAAAAATTGGTTTTCAAACCAATTAGTAATGATGAGTGCCAAGTTTAGAGTGTCTCACAGTTATATTGCCATGTCTTAAATGCAAAACAGTAGCTCTCTCTTAATCCTCTTACAAGATAAAACTACAGGAAATGAAAAAGTCTGTTGAAACATTAGAAGGCATTTTTAGAAGCTGCATATGGCAACTGGACTTGAATTTTGGTTTGAACATTGGTTTTTGTCTTCTTTTCCTATTTTTACAGATGCTTCTATGAACTTTTGAGAAACCATAAGAACCCAGAAACCAGATGTTTCTAGCCTGGCATATTTGTGGGGTTCCTTTTCTTTTTATCTTTTCTACTTTTTTTCTTTTTGAAAAAAAATGAACTTTACAGAAAATGAGAACCTAAAGGAACATTCCATTCTATTTTTGAAAAATTGGAGTACCTTCTTAGCACTGTTAGTATATTTATATTATTATAATCAGTATAATATAGACGTGGTAGGTTTTTTATTTTCAGTTGTTCTATCAAACCTTGAACATTTCCCCCTATCTGGATCAATGTTTTCTAGCCTTACCCAGATTCAACAGTAGCAAGTACAGTGGTCCCTTTGTATCCTAGGGAGATTGGTTCCAGGACCCCCATGGATACCAAAATCCAAGGATGGTCAGGTCCCTTGTATAAAATGGCATACACTTTGTATATTACCTATGCACATCCTCCCGTATACTTTAAATTATCTCTAGATTACTTATGATACCTAATACAATGTAAATGCTATTATATAGTTGCAAATACAATGTAAACACTATGTGAATAGTTGCCAGTTCTTGGCAAATTCAAGTTTTGCTTTATGGAACTTTCTGGATTCTTTTCAAATATTTTCAGTGCCCTATTAGTTGAATCCAAGGACACGGAACTTCTCATATCAAACCTGCTGATGTGGAGGACCGACTGTAAGCAAAAGTTAAAGATGAACTGCCACATTGGAGTTGTTAAAGTTTACTTTCGTTCTTATCAGATTTGCATTGCCTCTGGCTAAATTTATTTGTATTTCCACTTCTTTTAGGTTTTGGTACCATTATGATTTGGTTTACTTGTTACTTCATTGGCGCATTAAGTTATTTTTGCTCATGTCGATAATCTCATGGTAATGATGATAATAACTATTGTTGCTATTTATTAAGCCCTGATTTTTGCTAGATACTACTTTAGACATTTTGTTCATTCATTTCGCAAATATTTGAGTACTTTTTATGCCCCAGGCATTAATCTAGGGGCTAATGATATAGTAGTGATTAAGACCAAAAAAGCCCTTAAGAAGGTAATGTATCATATATTGTTTCTAATCTACATAAAATTGTACAAGGTAGATATTGTCTTAATTTTATAAATGAGAAAGACAAGGCTAGAGAAGGAAAACAAATTTTCCAGCATTCTGTAACCTATAAGTGACCAAGTTTTAGTTTGAACCTGTCTTATTTGATTCCAGTCTGCATTCTGCTCCATGCTACTGCCTCATGATAATCAGTACTATTTCCTTCTTCGTTAAAGATGTTTATAAACATCCAGCATTGGTTTGAACATGCTTGATTATAAACATAATTATTCCTTTTTAACCTTGGTGCTTCAAGAAAGCTAGAAGAGACACTCAAACCCAATACTTTAAGCATCAAAAAGGGTACAATACTTAGGAATAAATTTAACCAAAAAAATTTTAAGATTTTTACACTGAAAGCTACAAAACATTGCAGAAAGAAATGAAAGAAGCCTAAACAATGGAAAGATATCTCATGTTTATGGATTAGAAGACTCAATAGTTAAGATGGAAATATTCCACAAATTGTTCTACAAATTTAATACAATCTCTATGAAAACCTCAACTGATCCTAAAATTCATTTTGACTCAGAATAGCCAAAGTAATCTTAAAAAGAAAAACAAAGTTGGAAGACTCAACTTTCCAACTTCAGAACTTAATCGCAAAGCTATAGTAATCCAGATAATGTGGTGCTGGCATAAGATAGAAATATAGATCAGTGGATTAGACTTAAGAAAATAGATCAGTGGTTGCTAGGGTCTAGATAGAAAGAAAAATGGGGAGCGACTACTAATGAGTTTTTCTGGGAGGTAATGAAAATGTTTTGGACTTAGGTATTGATGATGGTGGCACAACTCTGTGAGTATACTAAAAAAACACTGAATTGTAAAAGAGTAAATTTTACGGTATGTGAGTTATTTCTCAATAAAACTGTTACATGTATTTTTAAAAAAAACCCTGTTACTTTGGTTTTGGGAGTTTGGGTTCAATTTGGATTATCTGTTTGTGTTTGGTTATTTCAATTTGAGTATAGTGTAACCTAGACTTTTATTATCCATGAGGACCTTCAATCTGCTTTGTCTGTCTGTTGCCTTACTTTATACCAGCTAGCCTTATTATGTATAGGCAAAAACTGATACAGAACAGTATGATGCCATTTTTGTTTATACTTCCTTCTTGATCCCTTTTTAAAAAACCTTAATGTTATATTATTTTTCAAACCAAGAGTGGCATATTGTTGTAATTACATCGCTTGGAAACATGTTTATTTTCAGGATTTGATTTAGAAACTGCTTTTACTCCTTTCTCTGTTATTCATGGCACTTGATGGCCACACACTTGAAATGCTCCCTGGCCAGAACACAAGAGTCTTGGGGGGTCAGTGTAGAAATGATTCATGGTTTGATAAAATGCAGGCAGGTGGAATATGACTTTTATAATGTGGCTGTGAGCCCAGCTTATGGTATGAATTTGTACATGTCTCTTTCTTTTGTAAACATGGAATTGAAGTAGGTTTGATTTCTTGATGTTCTGGCATGGTGCTGGTGAGAAGTGTGAGTGTCCTACCCAGAGCATTCTGTAACAGGAAGCAGAATTTTCTGAGAGAAATAAGGAGCCTGGCAGAAAGAGAAGATAAAAATTTTTGCTGGGGGACAGTTCTTTTCCATTGATATTCCCAATGCATTTCCGCAGGGTGTGTCTGGGGATCCTCTGCTGTAGTTGCTAGATAATATTTCCCCTTTTGCAGGGTGATTGGATAAAGAAACCAGTGATTTGGGGCCTGGAGTGTAGACAGCAAGGAGCCATGGTTCTGAATGTGGTGTCTGGCCCCGGCATACTTGTTGGTGATGGTAATGTAAGCGGGACTGGAAAGAGCGGGCGGCAGTACTTGATAACAGGAGGCACTGGCATCACCAATTTCATTTCTGGTCTTCCCTTTTAAAATAGATTGTGTTTTAGAATCTTGTCAAATTGAGTGCTGAGTATCCCTGTAGCCATAGCCTGCCTGCCAAGTCATTGGCATACATGGAAAGAATTCTGTAAAGCTTCAGTTGCCAGCTGCATTTGAATTGTTAATTTTAATCAACTCTCTCATACATTGGTCCTACCCATCAGCAACTTTCCCTCTTTGCCATTTAGTCTTTCTGCCCAATTCAAGTGATAGCAACCTCCAAATTTAGCTCCCTTAATTCCTGACTAACCTTATAGTTGTTGCTTTCAGTGGTACCATGGGCGGTTGGCATATTTTTTTTAAATTTTTTTATTTTCTGTTTTTCAAAGCAGTTTTGAACCTTGATTAATAGTGATCCATTTTGCTTAAACTAGAATAGATCATTCAACCTTTAAAGGTGGCAGGAGTGGGTTCCTTGAATAATGACTATTTGTTCACCTAAATTTCTAAACAAATATATGGTTTCATGCTAAAAATGCATTTTAGTTATTACATCATCTTGGTGTTAAATGGAATCTTGAGATATCATCCACCCTCTTCTTCCTAACGGAATGCTTTAGCTAAAAGCACCCTAAGAAATTAACAATCTTAATTTTAAAAGCCTCTTCAAAGAGATAACTCATTCTAGAGTTTACGGGTTTTCACAATCAGGGGAATTGTGCTTTAAAATTTTTTAAATTGCTTTCCTTAAGCAAGGTTAATTCAGTTTTCTCACTTATTTTTTCCTATTATCATGTCAGGTAGATTTTGAATATGTTCACCCTCAATCTGAAGCAAGTCATTCTTCTCTACTTTACACTAAATATTTCTCTCCCAAATAGGGAAAAAAATCTCTTAGACAAGTGGCTTCATAGTCACCCTTGAGTTATAGCTCCCTCGAGTTCAAGTTGTGCTTGAATTGAACATAGATGTCTGATTTTACTACCCGGAGAGATGCTGACACTTAAGTGTTATTAATAGGTTGGAGTCTCCGAAGTCCAAATTCTGCTGAAGTTCATAACTAGACATCTGCCATTCCCAAGAACCATTACATTCAGGAGCTACTGAGAAATTGGAAAAGTAAGTTTAGTGTGTCTTCTGTGAAAGGTGGAAGTTTCAGGTGGAGCAGGGCTGTGCACAAAGGGCAGCAGGCCTGTTCTTTGAGGCTCCCTTTTGTGTTCAAAATCCTGGTGGGTTAGAAACTCAGAGAATGATGCAATGAGCACGAGGGGGCTGAAAAGAAGTGGAGGATGAGGAAGTTCTTAACTGCTGAAAGGAATTGGAAGGTGTTCACACTATCCCATAATCCCCTCTTCTTACCATTATTACTTTGGTAAATGGACAAAACTGAATTTCCTTTTTCACGTCTGCCTCAAGGTTGTTTCCTACATTGGATGGAAGGGAATTAGGGAGGGAGCAAAGTGGCATCACTTACTTTAATTTCTTTTTTTCGGACTTTGGATGCCGAAGTCTTGTTGATGGTCAGTTTAGGTTTTCATGAGCAAAAGTAGGAATAATAATTATTACCATTTATTGAATACAAAAATTGTGCTAAGCACTTTTAAGTACATTGTTTTATTTAATCTATGCAGCTCTGTAATATAAGCGTTTCTCTATAAGTTAATGAATGTAAAGCACTTAGAATAGTGCCTGAAATATAGCAAGAACTCAATAAATGTTATTGTTAATACCCATTTTGAAGATAAGAGAATTTTCTTAGAATAGCATTGGTAGAATTTGAATCCATGGCTATTAAACTCTGAATTACATGCTTTAAACCATTATGCAATGTCGTGTCCCTTTCCTTCAAGAACTAAGCTTCCTTTACAAAAGTCTTTCCTGATCTTCTCCGTTATATACATTCTAGGATCATACTTGTTTTTTAATTCTGTATTCTGACTTGTTCCAGTTTGTGAGTCCTAAATCCTCCCGCCCCCACACTTATCCCTAGGAAAGTTCATTCTTCAAATTATCAAGGTCTGGACCAAATTTATTTAGTGAGAATGTAGAATTCTTCTTACAAGATTTTAAAAGGACAAGTAGATAATTACATGAAAGGATCTGTTTAGGCTCTTTTGCTGGTAGGGGGTAGACGGAATAACCTTTGGATCACTTCCACTTGTGTAATTCACCATTTCGGCAGGACAGCAACATTTCAGGCCAAAGTTCAACTTTTTTTTTTTTTTTTTTTATTAAATTCTTTTATCGTTGCCAGGAAACTAGAGAAAATGAATTCTTCACAGTATGCTTGTGCATGCAACTTGAAACGGTTTGCACACTAAATGAAATTAAATGAAAGACAGCTGTTTGGGAAAGAGCTGTCAGAAACTGATTGGGTTCTATTAGGGAAGAATAGAGGCTAGGAATAAGTTTTCAGAAACAGGATATCAGTGGTTTAAAAAGCAAGCAAATTTACATACACAAAAGCTCTCTTGTGGTTGTGCTGTTGCATGTCTTTTCAGTTCATTCATCTTAAATTATTATTTGCTCTTGGTGAGTAGGTGTCTGCTTTCCATACATCAAGTGTGCGGCAGTTCTTTCTTTTCTGAGAAGTAAATACAGCACAACCCCACTACAATGCCATTCTGAGTACTTTCGTTTTGGTTAAATTGCAGATCCAGGAATGTTCACCAAACCACTTCCTTTACCCAGAACTTCTCTCTTTCTGCCAAAATGCAAAAGAGGAAGGACCACCTTGGGCAGGTTGCCAGAGGTGCTGCCGGGGTCTCTTAAAATGGCTGCTGCTAGCAAGTAGGGAGCAATTACATCCCATAACAGACTCAAAGCAGATGGTCACCTGTGGTGATAAGAACTGTGATGTTATTAAGCCTTTGATTTGTGATTTTACTTTGTACTTTCAAAGCGTTCAAGTTATGTTACCTGTGTGATGTTCCTCCCTGCCCCCAAGACCTCATTGCTCCTCGTTTGGATATGTGTTCCTGGGTCTTACCCTAAAACCCTGCTTCTGACAAAAAACTTCACTCTACTGTCTTCCAATCTTCGTGCTAGATGGTAGCTCATAGTAGGATCTCTGCTGGGCCCTCCAGCGGCAGATACAGTGCTACACATGGAACTGTCTTTAAAGGAATTTTTTAAAAACCTTTGGGGTCGTACTGTTGAAGTATAACCTATCCACAGCATAAGCTCATTCAGGAAATTCACTTAGCATTTGACGTTAGGAGTCCTAGGATAATGTTGCACTCATACAGCTTTAGTCTCTGGAGCCTCTCCTAACATTGAATTTTTATGTTTTCAACTCCGTTTAACAATGGTCTTCCATAATTCATTGAGATCCTATCTCAACTGCCTTCTTTTGAGATCATGCTTGCTGTCCCCTCAGCACCTTCTTTATTTTTTATGATTCAGAACACAAGTGCACGGTCACCCGCTTGGCTGAGGTTAAGGAATCCCTTGATTCATAGCGTGCACGTCTACAGCTCTCCCTCCATATCTACCAACCTTGTCACAGTGTAGCTCCAATTATTGTTCCTGGAGTATGTGAACCCAGGTCTCCAGGAGACTAGGAAATGGTACCATATCTGGTCTCACCAACTAAGCACGTGGACATATTTTCAAACTGAGTCACAGGAACGTCCTGGGAATCCCATAGTTCCCCATTTATAAAGCCACATGTGGAAATAAGAACAAAAGATTAAAATGCCAGTAGTCACTACTTTATATTTATTTACTTAATTGAAATATTGTTGATGTACAATATTATATAAGTTACAGCTGTACAATATAGTGATTCACAATTTTTAAAGGTTATGCTCCATTTATAGTTATAAAATATTGGCTATATTCTCTGTGTTGTACAATATACCTGTGTAGCTTATTTTGTACATAATTGTTGGTGCCCTCTTAATCCCCTAGCTCTATATTGCCTCTCCCTCCTTCCCTCTCCCCACTGGTAATCACTAATTTGTTCTTTGTATCTGTGAATCTGTTTCTCTTTTGTTATATTCACTAGTTTGTTGTGTTTTTTAGAGTCTACATATAAATGATATCATACAGTAGTTGTCTTTCTCTGTCTGACTTACTTCACTTAGCATAATACCCTCCAAGGCCATCCATGTTGTTGCAAATGGCAAGATTTCATTCTTTTTTTATGGCTGAGTGGTAGTTTCTTGTGTGTGTGTGTGTGTGTGTGTGTGTTTGTATGTGTGTATATATATATATATATATATATATATATATATATATATATATATATATATATACACACACACACACCACATCTTCTTAATCCATTCATCATCTGTTGATAGACACTTAGGGTTGCTTCCATATCTTGGCAATTGTAAATAGTGCTGCTATGAACATTGGGGTGTATGTTTCTTTAGTTTCTTTGAGAAACCTCCATACTGTTTTCCATAGTGGCTGCACCAACTTACATTCCCACCAACAGTGTAGGAGGGTTCCCTTTTCTCCACATCCTCACCAACATTTGTTATTTGTGTTGTTTTTGGGTGATAGCCATTCTGGCTGGCAGTAGTCACTACTTTAGGTTCAGCATCTTCTCTAACCAGGAGAAAAGTGCTAACAAAATAAGTACATCTTGATTATTTTCTCTACTTCTCTGATATAATTTACATATAATCTTACGTGAGTGAGTAAATGGCCTCCCAGTGATCACATTACAGCTCCTACACTCAGTATTACTTCTACCAAGTAAGTGGGGCAGGCACCAGTTCAGAGGCACCAGCAAAGATCCCCATCTTTCCAAAGACATTTCCTGAAGCAGATGTCATTATTGAAAGTAAGCTGTGAGCTTACCAGTGATTTTGTTGGTGAGAATATTTGCTTCTTAGTTCTGGAACTGCTTCTGTTAACTCCTCTGAATGCTTTCTTCCCTTTTCTCCTGGTTAAGCTCCAGAGTAGATACCAAAAACATTCCTCCTTTTGATCAGGAAGATTTTGGGCACTCATTCTGTGAATGCTCAAATGGACAGTCTATGGAAGTTAGGAATGTTCCACCTCTTACTTTCTCTGTATCACAGAAAGAATTAAATCATCAGACTTGTCTCATTGTTACCTAGTTAAGGAAGATTTAACTGTTTGTATAAATTACCTTATATATTCTGTGCCAGTTTCCCTTCTTATTCATTCAGAAAATGTTTATTGAGCACCTGCTATGTGCCAGGTACTGTGCTAGGACTGATGTTAGAAAAACTGGTGAACTATATCCCCTGCTCTTGAGAGCTTATGGTCTGGTGAGCTGTGAGGAAAGTGTTTTTCTGAGTGTTGGTATGATAATTACTTGCTGTTAATGGCATTTATGTCAATAATAGTTTTAATAGTGTATTTCTCTCCTTCTTCATCTGGCCAATGTGATATTTTTTTCCCTCCACAAAATATGATCAGCGCTTTTGTCTACCTGACCTCAGATGAGATGACAAAATGTGCATAGGGATACATGACACAGCCACAAATATAATTCTTTATGCAGATAGTCTTTCCGAATTCTGGGCACATTTTAATTTTTAATGTTGTCTTAGCTGTAGTAATATAGATTGAATTATCATGTGATCAAGCTGGAGTGATTGTTTTTAGTGTAGCCATAAGAAATCAAAGCTGACAGCTGGGATGCAGCTGTGTCCCAGCTGGTTCTGTTGAGCTCTATTCAGAGGGAAAAGCGGTGGCAGCTCCCCAGGCTCCCCAGCTCCAGGAGACGGTCTTCTTTAGTCACCCACGGCAAGCCCTGCCAGATGCTTTTGAGGCCAGTGCAATTAACACTCAGAAGTGAGACTTCAGCAAAAAGGTATTAAGAATATAGTGCATGTTTAGTGGGCATGTCATCATCATTTTCTTCCTTACAAATTTAATAAACCCCTGACATAAAGACTACTTACCTTATGTGATCAGGCAATATTTTCCCTGAATTAACAAAGACATGCTTTTAAGGTTGACTGTCTTCAAGTTCTCTAAACTGTCATTAAGATTTTGACCTATGCTGTCTAATTTTTGCCTGAAAATATTTATAGATTCTACTGGGTAGAATAGCATATTTATGTTTAAAATATATTCAGCTGGTTTACTGACTTTATTAATTCTCACCAGAATTTGCATTAGCTACTTTTAGCTTTCTTGGAGGCAAACCATTGTTTGTAACTTAATCAACATTGTCCCTATTGTAAATGATACTGTAACAAAAGCTGGAATAAAATTTTTGCCATGCATAACAAATGAGTGACTAGTATCCATAATATATTCAGAATTGTACAAATCAATTAAAGAAAACTCATAAGAAAAATAGCTTTGAAAAGGGCTTCATAGATGAAGAACTATAATTTGCTAATAACGTCAATAATACTTAAAGAAATGGAAATTTTAGTGCATTCTGTGGGAAAGCTCTTCCTAATACTGTGAGCAGAAGGGTGTGATAGTGAGACAGGTGCCCATTAGGAAAGGTTCCTTCAGCCAGACATCATTCGAGGTTCTCTTGGGAATGAGTTCTCACTCAAACAGTGCGAGCAGCTTTTTGTTCAAGGCTTTCTCACATGTAACATATTCTAAGGCTCTTTGCAGCCTAGAGCCTCAATTTTATTATTAGATCTGATTGCTGTGAGAAGGCTTGATCACTTTCCAAAAAAAGTGATTTTTTTTTTCTCATGTATGGCTGCTTTGATGCATATTAGAACTCATATCTGGTCATGAGGGTAACTGGATGGAACCCTTAAGCACAGTCGCTGTATTGACAGGCTTTATTTTAAGGATGAGCATTTTGAGGTTGAGCTTCCCGCAGTCAGTTCATACATAGGTCTTTCACCTGTATGAATTAAATGATGCAATTGAACATGTGATTTCCCAGCAAAAGATTTCCCACAGATAGTACATCCATGAGGTTTATCTGCAGTGTGACTCTTCTGATGAATAAGTCAGCTCTGACTTCTCTCTGTAGACCTGCCAACATTCAGTACATAGAGTTTCTCTCCAGTAAGAGTTTTCTGGTATGAAAGAACTCTCGATCTTCTGGTGAGAGTTTTTCCACATTCGGTATATATATAGTTTTTCTTCTCTGTGGACTCACTGATGTCCTAGGAATTGCAGCATCCATGCTTGTTTTACTATTTTGTCCTAAATACTTGTGATCCTTGTTAGTTCTGAGTTATGGCAAACCCTTCAGCCTCATTGAATGACATACTCTTTATATTTTTTTTGTTTTATATCTGAATTTATTAAAGTAGAGTTGGACTGTTTCTCTGTTACATAATAGAAATTGTTCCAAGTTACAATATTGGAAGACCATTTGTTTTATGCTGATCCATTATGTAGATTGCATAGTGACTTGCTATAATAATCCTTCAGCTATGCAATCTGAGTGTCACACAGTTGAATGACAGTACTTCTCTTATCTACCAGCTTAGTATGATAGTCACTCTTTCAATTAAGCTTGTGAGGGATATACATAACCTTTTGTCATTAAATTTGTGCAGTTTTATATGATGGTTTCTGTGTTCTATTTCATAATATATCAACATGTTAAAATTGTTACTTCAAGAGTATTTGTTTTCTTAATCTTGTTACTCTCATTGTGATGAGTTACTTATCAAAATATGGGCTAAATATTTATTAACTTGTGTTTCATTGTCATGTGTTTAATGTACAGTACAAGTAGAAATATTGGTATTTCCCTAAGTCGTCCATAAAATCAATTTTATTGGACATCAATTGATTTGTCAGAATTAATTATTATTAATTACAAATCATTTTTTTAAGTACTATTTATTGAGTGCATACTACAGAACAGATACTATACTTATATCTCATGTACTATCTCATTTAATCATCTTAGTAATTTTTAGTATGGTACTGTGTTTTCAAGTGAGTAATAGTTTCGGACTGGCTCAGTAGAGCATGAGTGGCAGTAATTTGAAGGGATTCATTGAGAAAATATGTAAAACTAGAGCAACAGAGGCTAAATGATTCAAATCTTGTTCAGATATAAAATTTTCTTTTAGCCTTTATAGGATTCTGACCTTTGAATAGTGAGAGAATATGGTCTTCTGTTTAAGCAGAGCATTTGAGAGTCATGAGATTATATTGTGAACTTTTAATTTTTACTATCTAACTCCCTAAATCATTATATTTCTCTTACATTCCCCAACTGGAAACGTTGAGTGAATGTGCTTAGCTATTACTGAGGTGCATTCACAAGCTTAGAGCATCTGTGAATACTGCTTGGCTTTTCGTTAGTTGTGTTTGTTCCTGGTTCTGCATCCTAAGGAATTGGACTTTGCTTATATAAAGAGATGTCTATAAAGCCACAGGCAAGTAAAGTTGGAATTTCTTCCTTGGGGAAATTTGTAGTGTAGAGTTATAAGCAAATATTAAGGTTCAAAGCAGGCAATATAATGAGCACATTCAAGGAATTAGTAAGTATTTATGTAACACTTCATGTTTTCAAAATGTTTTACAGCCATATTCATTAACTTACATAAGTCCCCTGGAAGGTAACAATGTTATTACATCTGTTTTATAAGCAAAACAGGCAAAATATAGGCAAGTTAAGTGGCAAAGAGGAAGAGAAATTAGGACATTGATTCTAAGGCTTGGGCCTATATCCTATACCATCTTACTCCTTTAGGGAAATAAAGAAATAAAATGCTTCTGTTTTGTTGTAGACTTGGGCATAGTGCCTATTTGGGTAATTGTTTAGATATTTATATAATTTTACACATTATTTCATATTTTGGTCATATGGCTGAAAGGCCTTCCAACAGAAATTCTAATGAATGAAATTTTGAGCTTATTAACTCATGGTTAAGGTCCCTAGTTATATTGGGTTGGCCAGAAAGTTCTTTCGGGTTTTTCCGTAAATGCTTACAGAAAAACCCTAACAAACTTTTTGGCCAACCCAGTAAATTCTCCATAAAATGTTGCATATGTCATGACCAACATATTGGTGAATATGTCCAGGGGATGCTCAGTGTTGACCTTGATAGAATACACTGTGAGACCAACTGAGGGATGACCCAGGAGAGCTGACCTTGCTGACCACACGCTTCCTGTATATCACTCTCTCGCTCACTCTGTTTCTCTTTGTACTTTCCTTTTCCCCCCAAAGAATAGCAAATTTCTGCTAAAGAGCAATAAATTTTCTCATAACCTCAAAAAGGTAAAACGAGAAGAACTTCCATAACAGAAGAGATTAGAAAATCACTCAGCCTCTTGTGTTAGAAAGCGGGAGACATGATAAATTACTGCATTCAATTAACTTTTCTTTCACTTACTAAGTGCACAGAAACTGCTTCAGCACCTTGAGGTGTGACCATAAGGTAACGAACAGTGACTTTTTGGAATAAATATAGCTTAAGGTACACTGTTTAAATGAATGCCATTCTTCAGCGTAGCCACTCTTTACACTAATTCAACAATGCTGTCATTGCAAAAAATATTTTTAGACCTCGTCCTTTTGAATTGCCTTTAGAAGCCATTTATGAACTATAAAAGAAAACAGTCTCATATTTACTTAAAGTCACACCATGTTTTTTTAATCAACCCCTCGCCTACCAAGAAATTTATTACCCAGATAGATTACTGACCTTTTCACCAGTCTTTGTTCTGCACTAATTTTTCTTGTCTTTTTTGTTTTCAAAATCAGTTCTATACTTCAAAAAAATAAAGATTTGCCATTAACAAGGGTATTTATTAATTTTTTAACTTAAAAAAAATGACTTAGACTTATGAAGTTACAAAACACTATGGAGTTCTCATTATCCTTCACCCAGCTTCCCCTAATGTTAGCGTCTAACTTAAGTATAGTACAGTTATCAAAATCAGGAAATTGACATTGATAAAATACTATTTGCTAATCTACAGACATTATTGAAATTTCTCCAGTTTTCCCTACTAATATACTTTTTCTGCTTCAGGATACAATCCAGGATCCCACACTGCATTTAGTTGTCACATCTCCTTAGTCTCTTATAATCTGTGACAGTTCCCAATGAGAACATTTAAAGGAAAGTACTCCCCCTGAAAAGAAGAGCAATAGACTCTGAATGTAATTCCCTAAATATCTGTCTCTGTCACTGTCTTGTCAATATTTGATTTGTTGTGACCTACCATGTGCAAAATTTGTGCTGATTGCTGACATAAAAAGAAAAGTAAGACATGCTTGGACATAAAGGAGCTCACAGTGCATGAAGGCAAGAGACCTGTCTGATACCATGGTGCCAGGTGTATATCGAGCTCTGGATTTTTTCATGATCCTCAGAGCCTCTTGTTTCTCTGCCTTCCTTTCCATTTCGTCTGCTGTCACCTTAGTTCAGCCTCTCACAACCTCATGCCTTATCTATCACAGTAGTTTTCTAACTGGTCTCTCTAACTATAATTCCCTACCCGCTTCCAATTCACCTAAAATACCTCTTAAATGTATCATCTCTCTATTCAGTACCTCTTTGTAGCTCACCCCAAGTTTAATTTCTTAATAATTTCCCAGTTTCTTAACTTGGCACTCTAATGTTTCTGTTAATCACTGGACCTACTCTAATAGCTTTCTAATTGGTTGCCCTATATCTGCTCCTGCACCTTCATATTATACAGAGTGATCTTTTCAAAATGTAACTCTGACCACACCATACTTCTGTTTAACCCTTTCAGTGATTTCCCATTGTTTATAGGATACCATCCAAAATCTTTAGCAAGACCTATTAGTCCTTGTATGATCGGACCATAATATTATTGCCTCATGGGGTTTTGGGAAGGATTAGATGAGTGAGAACTCATAAAGTGCTTAGAAAAGAGCTTGGAATGTAGTAAGCAGTCAATAAAAATACAAAATCTTATTTAATTAAGAATGGTGAATTTTATAAAATGCCTCTCATCATGTAAAGACATGATTATGTAATTTTTCTATTGATGTTCTAATATGGTAAATTATATTAATAGATTTATTAATACTGAACTATCCTTACATTCCTAGTATGAACTCCATTTGGTCATAGTGATTATTCTTTCAAGGTACCACTGGATTCTTTTTGCTAATGTTTTATGTAGAACTTTGTACCCATAATGACTAAAATTTATTTGTACTATTAATTTTTTTATGTTAGTTCCTCATTCTCTAGTCTTTCTATTAGATATCTTATTTCCCTTTTGTAGTACTTTTTGCTACTATAATTAGTAATTATTTGTCCAATTATTCACTTGATGTCTTTGAAGGCAAGAACCAAGTTTGTTTTGTTCGCCAATATACCCCTTACACCCAGTACAATTCTGAGAGCACAGTAGGTGCTCAACAAATATGTATTTATGGAATAAAGGAATGAATTAATTAGTAATAATACAAGGGAATAAATACATTTTTTTGCAGTGATACAAGTGGCTTTAGCTTCTTCTAGTGCAATAAGGCGCTATGTCAATACTGTACAAGTGCTTTAAAGTTAAGCAATTCCAAGCAGGGAAATTTTAAACAAATAGTGGCTCTTTTCCCTGTTTCCTCTGGTCTCATAAATATTTGCAGTTTAATAAAGAAGTAGAATAATCTTATAGGAGAAGTTATTGTATAGTTCCTTACCTACAGCACTTCCAGTTAGGCTGTAATTCTTATTTAAATAAGAAACACTGTATTTACAAAGATAAATGGGGCAGAGGGCTGAAAAATGTAGCCCTTTGTCACTTGTTCTCAAGAATCTGACCATTTAGAACTTCTTGACTTTTTGTTTTTCCTAACACTTACTTTTAAAGGGAAAGTTTGAGCATTAGGCGTAACCTACTACTGTCAAAGTTCATATAGAAGAGGGAGAATCTGATTGGACCTAATCCATTTTTAGATTGGTAAGAGGGCACTGACCAACCTATGGATTGTGGATCCTAGGTCAAGTTAGTACCTTTCATCCACTTGGCTGGGACATGTGGGAAGAGTCATATGGCGTAAACTTTGACTGTTACCCCTCAACAGGGTGAAATAATGTCTCTTAGAAGCATGTGGGTAGGCAGGTGCCATAATACGTATCTACTACAACTTCTTACTACCTTGAATCATTGGAAAAGTTTCATAAATGCTCTGACTTTTAGTTTCTTTACTTTTAAAATAAGGCTAATAGGGCATAGTTGCAAAGTTAGTGTAATGATTAGAGATAATATATGTGAAATGCCTGGTACACAGCAGTACTCAGTAAGTTATAGCTAGTGTTATTCATCTATGAGATAATAATAAAAAGTATTCTAATTTGGAACACACAAAAGAAAGCTATAACTTCCATGGGGTAAAAGATAATGTCGTGAACTCAGGGACACTAACTTTCTTATAACCCATTTTTCCACATCAATTTTTATATTATGCCCCTTTAAATAAGTGGTTATAGAGAACTCTACTTCTAGCAATATAATAGAAAATGAATACTTTACACCTAAAAATTCTGGTTAAAATATAAAATCTATCTTCTTAAAGCACAGTTCAGCTTGAGATAAAGTAAGAGAAATAACTGTAGGCCAGAAACGACTGAAAAAAGAAAACTTTTCCGAAGGAAAAAACTTGCAAGGATTTTCTCCTGAGAGCAGCTACTAGTCCTTAGTGAACTAGAGCCTGGGTTCTAGTGGACACCTGACTCACTCAGAGTTGGGGGGAATAGAACACAAAGTTGGGGCTCAAACAAGATAAGAGGTTAAATGGTTCTTATAGCTCAGACTCCCTAGGGGTGATACTGTCAATGGGTAAACTAGAAAAAAAACTCATCCTAAAGCAGGAGACCTGTCCTTCTCAGCCATGGCTCTGGATGGATCAAGAAAAACAAAAGGCACTGGGGGTGGGGGCATCTCCAGTCATTCATTCATTCTTCATTCAACAAATATTTGAGTGCCTATTCTGTGCCAGGCACAGAATTTTAGACACTGGGCGGCAAAGATCTCTGCCCTTGTGAGAATTTCTAACCAAAACCTGGCTAATGAAGGTTTAGGGCTAGAAATTTAAACCATTTATGTGGCCTGGAAACCTGCAGATTAAAATTTGATATGAAGAAGTTTCTGTTTTGGTGATGTCCCTGGATTGGTAGTCCTCACAAGCATCTGTAGTATGAATGCTTACTACATTCTAGGTACTTTTCCAAGCACTTTATGAGTTCTGACAAGTAATTCTTCCAAAATCCCTACGAAGCAATAATACTATCTTCAAAGGCACAAAGAAGTTAAGTAACTTATTTACTCAGGACCACATAGTTTATATGTAGAAGAATTTAGTTGCAGAGTTTGTGCTTTTAACTACTATACTATATTGTCTTTCATGTAAAGACACTTTTTTCATATATGTATGTATATATCTCATTTGAGAGGCCAACATCTTGCTTAATAGGGAAACACCAAAAGCATTTCCATAACATTATTAAGACAATGAATACCTCTATTCCCATTATTCCTTAATATTGTTATAGAGATACTGGCCAAAGTACTCTTACAAGAAAACAATTAGAGGTTAAAAAAAAAAAATTAGAAAGGAGAAGTGTTAACCATACTTTATAGCTGATATAATTGTATATCTGGAAAACCCAAGCGACTCAACTGAAAAGCGTATAAAGATAAGAATGCATAATGACAAATGCTGAGGAAGAAGAGTATTGAGATGGAGCTAGTCCATCTTTTTAATAAAAATACTGAACTATAATTTAAAGACTATGATGTTGGACTTCCCTGGTGGTGCAGTGGTTAAGAATCCGCTTGCCAGTGCAGAGGACATGGGTTTGATCCCTGGTCCAGGAAGATCCCACACGCCATGGAGATAAAGAAGAAGGTAAAGAAGTTTGATCAAAACTGGATTGTCAAGGGTTTGAGAAAGCAGTTGGTCTCATACTTCTGGTGGAATGATAAACAACTTCTGTAATGGACAGTCTATAAAAAAAACTTAAATGCATGTATCCTTTGACTAAGTAATTCCACTCTTAGGAATTTTCTTGCATTTGTACTTTCATCTGAGCAAAATGACTGACATAAGTGTAGTTATTGCATCATCGTTTGTAATACCAGAGGTTTGGAAACAACTTAAATATCCATCAGTTGGGGACTGATTAAATATAATATGGTATACCATAGAATATGCTATGCAACTTTTTAAAAGAATGAGGACGTTCTACAGTGGTAACGGAACAAAATCCAAGATATATTAAGTAAACAAAGCAAAGTGAGAACAGTAAGTCTAATGTGCTACCATTTGTATAAATTAACACAAGTACATACCGTATCTTTATAAGATTGTTTTTAGGGAGGGAATTGATGCTTGGGAAACAGGAAAAGAAAGAGACTCTCTTTTCACTGCAAGTCCCTTTATATTTTATATCATGTTCTGGCTTTGCCTGTTCCAAAAAATAAAATTAACCATGTAAATGTCGTGAATTTATTAGTCTTTTTAAACGTGAGATGATATCAATTCATGGTTGCATTTCAGACTGTTATTGAAAAGACCTACATGCACAGGAAACTGTGTGGAATTTCATTTGTTTCCCTTAGAAGGATAAAAGCCTGGTTGGCCCTGCTCTGATTTGACTATGTTTCTGTAGGAGCTAATATTCCAACATGATGCATTAGCTCCCTAGGCTCTTGTGATTAGTGGTCTATAGGTCAGAGACCTATGATGTGCTGTTTAAATCATCTGGCAAATAGATGTTTGGGGGGTAGAACTCTTTCCCCATTTCCCCATTTTTTAAAAAGAAATTTAATTTTATAGTGGTAGCACATTGTGTGATAAGCACATATAAAGATTGGAGCCATCATTTTGGAAATGTCCTTAAATGGAAGGAGGGAATGTAAACTCATAATCCCATCCAACAGTGCAGGTCCAGCCTTATTTTTCCATTCCTACAATGGAGCTGCTGGGTAACACTGAGTAAGCAGTTTCATACACTTTGACCTCAAGCCTGTGTATTCCTAACGGAGGAGCAATTATGTTGGTACCTTTCTTATTCAGAGGGTGGTAGATTAATGAGACTTTGGGTAGTTTCAAGCTTCTAGCTAGACAAAAAGGACTTTTATATACAAGATGGTGTGATTTTGCACTTAGGTATTTCATTATGACATCTCTGTTCTTCGAGGCCATATATGAGTTTTTCCTAAAGTAAAACAGTGAACTACCTCCTTGATGTCACTGAATTTGCAGATTGTTTTGGTTCATTTTGAATAATGAATAGGTCTCATCAGTTGTTAATAAAAAGAAGACAGATTTTCTTTTTCTCATAATGACATAAAGATACAGTTGAAAGATTATATAACTTTCTCAAGCTCTCATGAGAAACCAGGTGACAAAAGCTAAGTTTTCCCACATAATGTCATATTGGATGAGAAATGTATCCTTATTTAAAATATTATATCAGCAAGTCACAAGCTTTACAGTGCACTCATGCCAGCAGTAACATTACTGAGCCCTATACCAGGCACATAACAAAGAGGTCTGAAAATTGGATAGGGCTCTAGAATCCATTTATACAGCATTCAAAAGAAAATTAATTTAGAGTCAGGCAAGTGGAACTGCAGAATTTAAGGGGGTGAAAAATGAATTTTCTGTGTTCACTTCTTTTTTTAATCCTCTCGTTTTCTTTAGCTGATGTTCTTCTCAGATGCCAGAGAGACCAGTCATGGTTGCCAGATGACTGGGCTCTGCTGGCTCATCAAGGGTCTGTGTGGCAGTGCTTGTTTCCATGAGAGCTGGGAGAAAAGATGCAATGGAAAAAGCACATGTAGCCGTTTGTAAGTAGCTGGCTATGTAATTCTCAGTGCCCTATGCTCCTCAAAATGTGAACTTACTCTGATAACCCTTACAACTGGGGCGTCATGAATACAATTCCAGTGCCTGTAAGCTGAGCTTATATGTGAGCAGTGCAGAGCACTTTGGTTACGGTGTACACATCCAGGTTTGCAGGGTTAATCGGTGCAGTTTGACTTTGGTCAATTCGATTGCCAAGAGGATTGGATATGAGTGGGAAAGACAGAGTGCCTCATTTCTGGAGATATTGTAATCATTTAGATATTTCAGAGATATATTTTTTAATGGTAAATCCCTTTTTGGGTGATCAGACAGTTGATCTTTAACTATCATGTAATCTGCTATGAAATTTGATGGTAGGCTCTTTTCCGAGAACTGGAGTTGCATCAGAGCCCATTCTCGTGGTGTTATTTAGAAGTATATTAAATATAACAAGGTACCAAGGTCCCACAGGGATCACATAAAAACAGAGTTTATTAAGGAGTTCCTGAAATGATACCTGTGAAGTCAAAAAACAAGACATCTCCATACCTGATCTTCATAATGACTATCAGTATTTATGTTGAAGGGAGCTCTTACTCAACCTGATGTTTTCTCATGGTGCTAGATCTGACATGAATTACTTGGCTGCAATAATTGTAATGAAATGGAGTTTGAATTATATAGATCTGTGTTATAGCCATGCAGTTTCTTTGGGCTAATGATGTTTTTTTCCCATAGTAACAAAAAAGAATCATCATTCTTGTTATCAGTTTTTAAATATTCATACTTAGCTCTTGGTTTGTATGGACTAATTTTCTGATCCCTTTCACTACCTTGGTTCTGTTGTGCATATTATTTTTCTGGGGGAGCCATTTAGTTCTTGTGTAGGCCAAAAAACATCTCACATTCAAGATGCAGAATTACTTTTCTTCTTTATGGATTATTCTGTTGTCAAGTCTTCTAGTCCTAAATCACTGTCAGCAAAGATTAGAAGCATCAGTCAGAAGTATTCTACTCCTTTGAACAACTATACAAAACTGTAACTACCTCCCCACCTCCCAAATGGGTTTTACATTGTGATACCTCTGATCAGTGTGAGATCGCTGCTGGACTGGAGCAGAGGCTGTGCAAGGACCCTCTTGGCAGCAGAGGAGCTTTTTAGCTTCCTTTATGCCTAAACTGCACCATTTGTCTATACCCAGAAGTGAACAGCTTGTTTTCCAATCACAGTGGGTTCTTCTGCAGTTTGACCTTTTTTGGAAATTAGGTACGCTTTCCAACGTATATGTTTTGAGGCCCTTGGGTATTTGAACCATTTCCTAGCCTACTTTCCCAGACATAAAAGATACCATGTGTGAAATATGTGGAATGAGAATGTCAAGGTGTTTGGGTGGATTCTTTCTGCAGAAAATATATTTGCTTATTGCAGTTTCTCTGTAAAGACTTTCAAGTAAGTAAGGGAAAATCTAAAAGCACCTCTTCAGAACTGAAGCAATTTATGTGTCCCAGTATAAATAGAACCTTCTAGAGTATAAGCCAGTGAACCGCCACAAATACCACCTACTTTATGTAGCCTTCTTCATTGCCCTTGTTGAAAAGAAAGCAGTCATCCCTGCTCTGCTTTTCCAAAGCATTTTCCACTTACAAAAAAGTGCTTATCTCCTATCTCAATCTGCCTCTAATTAGGTTTTTTTCGTTTCTCTCCCCATCCACCATTGAAATCAGGGTAGGAATTTTGTCTTACTCATTTTGTATTCCTCCAACTGTTAAATCCAGACTGTTGATTGTAGACATAGATCAGGCACCGGCCCCAACCCACCTGATTGATTTCTTCCTCTAAGAAGGTCTGTTAACTCCCTCATCTCTGCTAGGATTATGTGCTCTTAAAAGCACTGCTCACACACTATTCCAGTGACTTGCTTGTATAGCTGTTTCTTCTATTAGATTGCATACTCCATGGGGACACGACTATACCCTCCGTCTGTATTTCCCCAGGGCCTAGCAGTGTTGGGACACAGAGAGTACTCATTAAATTTCTACTGAATGAATGTTGGACTTAGTGAACAGTGGCCTTGAGTTATATGAAATGGGAAAGATAGAGGCCCATTTACCAAAGTCAGCTGTACTGCATAATAATAATAAGGCATAAATAAAAGTTTCACATTACAATACATGCACACGCTTTAGTGCTTTTTGTCCCTGGAGAACCGTACGTACTCAAGAAGTATTCTGCTTTATGTTCATATCATCAAGACAAGAAGGATATGTTGCTTTTAATTCTTACTTTAAAACCCAGAGATGATAATCTATTATCTCTTAGAAGGTTAAATAGAATTGTTTTCTGTCTTTTTGTCTGATCCATAACCAGATTTAGACTTGAATTTTTGAGTTTTCTTTGTATCTACTGATAGAATTGCCTGTTAATTAGTCTGTCTCTCCCAGGAATGTGCACTCCCTGGGTGTGGTGACCGTGCCCCTTATCCCCAGGTTCCTAGCATAGAGCCTGAAAAGTATGGTAGATGATCAATAAATATCTATTAAATTGAATGTAAAAATGAATATGACCCAATTAGAAAAACCTATATAAATTCTTTATCTTAATTTTCAAGTGAAAGTTCTCTTGATTGCTTGGGAAGACTCACTGGGCCAAATGGCTTTTAAGATAAATGTTGAAACTTTGCAAAGATGGGTGGCATTTAAAAGCTAGAATATGGGTCTGGTGTTGGTTGTTCCCAGATTCCTTTTTTAGAAAATTAAGCTTCATTCCTTTAGAAGCTTAATCCTATTTGTTTCCCTATTTCTATCTTAGATTCTCACCCAGAGAAACAGACTTTCAGAAAAGGTAATGTGAGGAGCAGTCAGTTAGATCATAAGAGTAAAGTTTCTCAGCGGTCAGATTTTCTGTAATTTTCAGATTGAATCTGACAGAAGTGCAGGTTTCGTTAATAAAGAGCTTATAGATCCTGCTCTGCCTATTCTCACATGAAATGAATTGGTATTAAATACACAACTCCTAGTAAGTTATCACTTTACTTTTAAAGTGGCATTAAATAATTTTAATTTAGACTCTCAAACTAATTTTGATACCCCTCTAATTTTAAAAGTTAATGTATCACTGAAATCAATTTTTCTTTATTCCCAAAGACAGCTTCCTAGAGATGGAAAGATATCTAATCTTTTCTACTTCCTGTGGCATATTATGTAAACTAAGCCACTTGCAGTATCATTTACTACTTTATATCTTTTTTTTATCATCATGGGCACTGGTCTTGCTTCTGGAGGAATGATCTGTGAATGAGAAAGCCACACAGTGATTTAGCTGCAGGAGACCTTAGAGACCACCCATTTTGAGCTCTTCATTTTACAGATGAGGAAATAAAGGCTCTGGATGTTAACTGACTTCTTAAGATTACACCATGGTAGAGCCTAAACTGGAACCTGAGTCTTTTGACAGCTTGTCCAAGACCCTTTCTATTGTGCCTTATAGGTTTTCTTTATCTAGTGAGGCAAGATGCTCACTTCCAGGCCCTTATTGCTGAAATTGACCATCAGAGTTGTATGAGTTGAGAGTTTTGGGTGGCTAAAATGTAAAACACACAGCCAAGATGTAAAGATTTAAATACACTACATTATTCTTTCAGTAGAGATCTAGACAGTAGGTACAATGTAGATACCATAGGGGAACGACAGTAAGGTACCTCTCAGTTAATGAGGGAAGTGAGGTTTTTCCTTAGAGGTTAAACTAGAAATCAAGAAGTACTGGCTCCCAGTGGATGTTTATACAAAAGTCTTAAAGACTATTATGCCAAAGCAAAAAAAGATGACTGCAAATCTAAATAGCATGTGTTAACATCCCAGAGAAAGAGTGTATCAGTCAGAAAATGTGTTGGCCAGCTATTGAAGCCTAGACAAGGTCTATCACAAGGTAAAGGTTACCTGTGCCTTAAGCATCATGTATGTCAGTGGTTCCCAAACGGTAGTGCACTTCAGAATTAGCTGGAGGGCTTGTTAAAATACAGATTTCCGGGCCCTACCCCCCACATTCCCATGGCCCAAGAATTTGCATTTCTAACAAGTGCCTAGATGATAGTGATGCTGGTTGGGGAACTACATTTTGAGAATCACGGGTCTATAGGTGTATTAGTTTTCTATGTTTGTGTAACAAACTACTAAACTGTTAACAAACTTAGTAGCCTAAAACAACACTTGTCTATTAGCTCGCAGTGCTGTAGGTCAGAAATAGGGGACAGCATGGCTGAGTTCTCTGTTCAGGCCGAAATCAAGGTGTTGACTGACAACATTCTCATCTGGAGCTCAGGGTCCTTTTCCAAGCTCATTCCTGTTTTTGGCAGAAATCATTCCCTTGAAGTAATGGTACTGAAGTCCTGTTTCTTTGCTGTCAGCTCTAGCCAGAGTTGGGGGCTGCTCTCAGTGCCTGGTGGTCACTGTCATGTTCATAGAGGATGCCTTCAAGGGAGAAACTATGCTAGACTGGCGGACTCAAATGCTCCTGGTCTAGGTAGTGCTTGATTTCTCTCAGGAGATTAATAAATCAGTATCCTGATTACATCTGTCAGCTCCTGTGAACTTATTTAATGTGAATCTCCTCTTCGTATAAGGTCCCATTCTTACTGTGTTTAATAGATTCGGTTTTGAGACTGATTAGCAGAGATTCAGATCCTGGATGAAAATAAGCTCACCAAAATGGAAACCAATGTTAGGGAGCAGACTGGGCAGCGTGCCTACTTTCCTAGGCATCATCCCTAGCTCCTGCTTTACAACTGTACTTGTCCTTCAAACTAGCATATCTTAGACTAAAGCCATGATTAAAATTAAAATGGAAAAGTTCTCAGAAATTCAGACAAAATGTCCACTGGTTTTTCTTTAGCCGGTCTCCCCAACATCTCCTTGAGATTGCTGAGCGATATGAAGTTTCTGAACCAAAGTGGGATACTGAAAATAAAATGATAAAAGGTAAAACAGTGGCAGCTTCACTTCATTTCCCTTGGAAATTCCTGCCAACATCAGGGAGGAGGGGTGCATGGCAGTTACAAATGGTTAAGAATTAACAACTAAAGCTTTGTGATCTACTAGTTTTTAATGCCTGGTCTATATGCCTGATTGTGTATGTGTGTGTTTTATTTCTGTTTTCCTAATTTTGTTTCTTTATCCCTTAGGAGAAGGGATATCAATGGCCCAGAGGTCCTTTAATACACATTTAATTAGCTGATTTTTTTAATATAACTCAAATATCCAAATATAGAATTCTTAAATTCCTTTAGTAAAGATTGATAATAGGACTATTCTTAGTTCATTCCTTTGTTAACTCAGGATAGGCTCACATTGCCAGAGAATAAAACTCAGTCTCTATTTCAGTTCTTTCCTACAGTCAGTGACAACCATGTCAGAACACTGGTGATAGTAAACCTTTGTAGACTAAACTGGAATGAGCTACATAAACCCAACAAAGTGAAATGTTACTCAGATTTTTAAAAGTCAACTATATAAATTAGGGCAGGAAATATTTAATTTTATAGAATTTAGTATGAAAAAGACCTAAAATTTTAGTTCCCTATAAACTCAAAGTCTGCCATCAGTGTCATACACTTGTGACATGGACTTTTACATAAGCCACATTTACATAAGCACATGTCCAGACCAAAGATGGACATATTATCCCTATCTCTGCTAAGATCAGGCCACCTTTTGTTTGACTGTTTGGAAATATTTTGATAAATGACTTAGGAGGGAATCATTCAAGTTAGAGATTGGAAGTCAAGTCACATGAAATAGTACAGTTTAACAAACTGGAGTTACGTAGTCTAAAAAGAATTTTGGGGGTATGTTTCAGTTAGGATTCTTTGATTGCATAAACTAGTTAAACAATAACGTACCTCACTGGAAGAGTATCAAGGGGTTTACAGACTCAAAGAGAAGGTGGAAGAATCAGGCTTAGAAAAAATGGGCGCCACAGCAGAGGTCTCAGTAAGCCTGGTGGTCATATTCTGCAGGGTTTCACCGCAGAGTGATCGTGCCTCAGCAACCTTCAGCATTTTTGTCAAGATTCAAAACTAGGGTGTCTAGCTTGGGCCATGTGCTCACTCTTTGGCTAGAGGAAGGCAGGATACCTTGACTCACAGTCCCACCAGGCTATATTCAGTAGGGGAGAGGTAATTTCCCACAAAGAATTGGGGTGCTATTATTGAAATAACAGGGAAAGGGTATGCTATATGTCAAAAAGTAACAAATGTCAAAAAGTAACATTTGTCAAAAAGTAACAAATGTCCACAACAGGTTATGTGATCATGATCTTTGAATGTTTGGAAAAGAGGTGAGACTTGGTACAGAAGTAGGGCAATGGTTAGAATGTCAAGGGGGTCTTACTGTATTTCAACTTGAGGAAAAACCTTCTAACAATTAGAGGTATTAACAGGCTGCATTGTGAGGTTATGGACCTCTCATTTTTATTAGGATTCCTTTGGTTGCATGCAGCAGAAATTTGGCTTGCACTAGCTTGGTAAAAAGAGAAAATTATTAGAATAATACTAGGACTATCTCATGTGAACAAGGGAAGGATTGACCAGCCAAACTGTGGGAAGGGCAGACATCCCACTGGGTCTCAGAAACAACTAGAACAAGGGACTCAAATGCATCTGGCCCTACTTCTGTTTCTCCCATCACTGCTTCTCTCTGAGTTTTGGCTTCATTTTTTTTTCTTTGCAGACTCTCCCTCATGTACGTTGTGTGAAACATGGTTGCTAAGAGTGCCTGAGTTTCACATCTCACAGTGCTGCAGAGAAACTCTCTTTCTCTATCACATTTGAGAAAAATTTTGGGACTAGGCTCTGGTCCAGCTTGGGCCAGGTGTCCAACTCTGGGCAAATCAACTAGGGCTAAGGGACCGAATACTCAGTTTGGTTCAGGTACCTTCTCTGGACTGAACTCTGGAGTACAGGAGAAATTTGGCTGTTGGTAGAACCACAACTGAGAAGAGCAGTTCACCACAGAATAAAAAGGGATGCTTTTGTCAGAAAGGAATGTGGTGGGCAGGTAAGACAATAAGTATCCATTGCTCCATCCCTGTACATGTTCAAACAAAGGTTGGATCAGTCAGAGATATTACAGAAAGGATTCTTACGTTGGTGGAAATTTGAACTGGAATTCTTAGAACCCTAAGCTCTGAGAACTTAGAACCCTTAGTTCTTTCCAACTTGGAGATACAAAGATTCCAGCTGCTTTCTAAATAAGGCAGGCATATATTAGTTTTGGGTTGTACATGAAAGTTTCTTTTTCTGTGTATTACCACTCAACAGTTATTCTAGTTGGAAACCAGGGAACATTTACCCAGCTTTTTTTTTTTTTTTTAGTTTGAGAGCAGAAGAAAATATTTTATTATTTAAAAATGAATGTCCAGTGGAGGGGTCATGTATACTTAAAAAAAAAATGGAACTTAGGGACTTAAAATCACATAAATTATCTTCAAAGGGATAGAACACTATTAAATTTGAATTATTTGTTTTTTTTTAATTTTTTAATTTTATTTTATTTATTTTTTTATACAGGAGGTTCTTATTAGTCATCAGTTTTATACACATCAGTGTATACATGTCAATCCCAATCGCCCAATTCAGCACACCATCATCCCCACCCCCCCGTGGCTTTCCCCCCTTGGTGTCCATACATTTGTTCTCTACATCTGTGTCTCAACTTCTGCCCTGCAAACCGGTTCATCTGTACCATTTTTCTAGGTTCCACATACATGCGTTAATATACGATATTTCTTTTTCTCTTTCTGACTTACTTCACTCTGTATGACAGTCTCTAGATCCATCCACGTCTCAACAAATGACTCAATTTCGTTCCTTTTTATGGCTGAGTAATATTCCATTGTATATATGTACCACATCTTCTTTATGCATTCTTCTGTTGCTGGGCATTTAGGTTGCTTCCATGACCTGGCTATTGTAAATAGTGCTGCAATGAACATTGGGGTGCATGTGTCTTTTTTTTTTTCCTTTTTTTTTTTTTAATATTTATTTATTTATTTATGGCTGTGTTGGGCCTTCGTTTCTGTGCGAGGGCTTTCTCTAGTTGCGGCAAGTGGGGGCCACTCTTCATCGCGGTGCGCGGGCCTTTCCCTATCGTGGCCTCTCTTGTTTCAGAGCACAGGCTCCAAACGCGCAGGCTCAGTAATTGTGGCTCACGGGCCTAGTCGCTCCATGGCATGTGGGATCTTCCCAGACCAGGGCTCGAACCTGTGTCCCCTGCATTGGCAGGCAGATTCTCAACCACTGTGCCACCAGGGAAGCCCGCATGTGTCTTTTTGAATTATGGTTTTCTCTGGGTATATGCCCAGTAGTGGGATTGCTGGATCATATGGTAATTCTATTTTTAGTTTTTTAAGGACCCTCCATATTGTTCTCCATAGTGGCTGTATCAGTTTACATTCCCACCAAAAGTGCAAGAGAGTTCCCTTTTCTCCACACCCTCTCCAGCATTTGTTGTTTGTAGATTTTCTGATGATGCCCATTCTGACTGGTGTGAGGTGATACCTCATTGTAGTTTTGATTTGCATTTCTCTAATAATTAGTGATGTTGAGCATCTTTTCATGTGCTTCTTGGTCATCTGTATGTCTTCTTTGGAGAAATGTCTGTTTAGGTCTTCTGCCCATTTTTGGATTGGGTTGTTTGTTTCTTTAATATTGAGCTGCATGAGCTTTTTATGTATTTTGGAGATTAATCCTTTGTCCATTGATTCGTTTGCAAATATTTTCTCCCATTCTGAGGGTTGTCTTTTCGTCTTGTTTATGGTTTCCTTTGCTGTGCAAAAGCTTTGCAGTTTCATTAGGTCCCATTTGTTTATTTTTGTTTTTATTTCCATTACTCTAGGAGGTGGATCAAAAAAGATCTTGCTGTGATTTATGTCAAAGAGTGTTCTTCCTGTGTTTTCCTCTAAGAGTTTTATAGTGTCTGGTCTTACATTTAAGTCTAGAATCCATTTTGAGTTTATTTTTGTGTATGGTGTTAGGGAGTGTTCTAATTTCATTCTTTTACATGTAGCTGTCCAGTTTTCCCAGCACCACTTATTGAAGAGACTGTCTTTTCTCCATTGTATATCCTTGCCTCCTTTGTCTTAGATTAGTTGACCATAGGTGCGTGGGTTTATCTCTGGGCTTTCTATCTTGTTCCATTGATCCATGTTTCTGTTTTTGTGCCAGTACCATATTGTCTTGATTACTGTAGCTTTGTAGTATAGTCTGAAGTCAGGGATTCTGATTCCTCCAGCTCCGTTTTTTTCCCTCAAGACTGCTTTGGCTATTCAGGGTCTTTTGTGTCTGCATACAAATTTTAAGATTTTTTACTCTAGTTCCGTAAAAAATGCCATTGGTAATTTGATAGGGATTGCATTGAATCTGTAGATTGCTTTGAGTAGTATAGTCATTTTCACAATATTGATTCTTCCAAGCCAAGAACATGGTATATCTCTCCATCTGTTGGTATCGTCTTTAATTTCTCTTCATCAGTGTCTTATAGTGCTCTGCATACAGGTCTTTTGTCTCCCTAGGTAGGTTTATTCCTAGGTATTTTATTCTTTTTGTTGCAATGGTAAATGAGAGTGTTTCCTTAATTTCTCTTTCAGATTTTTCATCATTAGTGTATAGGAATGCAAGAGATTTCTGTGCATTAATTTTGTATCCTGCAACTTTACCAAATTCATTGATTAGCTCTAGTAGTTTTCTGGTGGCATTTTTAGGATTCTCTATGTATCATGTCGTCCGCAAACAGTGACAGTTTTACCTCTTCTTTTCCAATTTGTATTCTTTTTATTTCTTTTTCTTCTCTGATTGCTGTGGCTAGGACTTCCAAAACTATGTTGAATAATAGTGGTGAGAGTGGACATCCTTGTCTTGTTCCTGATCTTAGAGGAAATGCTTTCAGTTTTTCACCATTAAGAATGATGTTTGCTGTGGGTTTGTTGTATATGGCCTTTATTATGTTGAGGTAGGCTCCCTCTATGCCCACTTTCTGGAGAGTTTTTATCATAAATGGGTGTGGAATTTTGTCAAAAGCTTTTTCTGCATCTATTGAGATGATCATATGGTTTTTCTTCTTCAATTTGTTAATATGGTATATCACGTTGATTGATTTGCGTATATTGAAGAATCCTTGCATCCCTGGGATAAATCCCACTTGATCATGGTGTATTATCCTTTTAATGTGTTGTTGGACTCTCTTTGCTAGTATTTTGTTGAGGATTTTTGCATCTATGTTCATCAGTGATATTGGTCTGTAATTTTCCTTTTTTGTAGTGCCTTTGTCTGGTTTTGGTATCAGGGTGATGGTGGCCTCATAGAATGAGTTTGGGAGTGTTCCTTCCTCTGCAATTTTTTGGAAGAGTTTGAGAAGGATGGGTGTTAGCTCTTCTCTAAATGTTTGATAGAATTCACCTGTGAAGCCATCTGGTCCTGGACTTCTGTTGGTTGGAAGATTTTTAATCACAGTTTCAATTTCATTACTTGTGTTTGGTCTGTTCATATTTTCTATTTCTTCCTGGTTCAGTCTTCGAAGGTTATACCTTTCTAAGAATTTGTCCATTTCTTCCAGGTTGTCCATTTTGTTGGCATAGAGTTGCTTGTAGTAATCTCTTAGGATGCTTTCTATTTCTGTGGTGTCTGTTGTAACTTCTCCTTTTTCATTTCTAATTTTATTGATTTGAGTCCTCTCCCTCTTTTTCTTGATGAGTCTGGCTAATGGTTTATCAATTTTGTTTATCTTCTCAAAGAACCAGATTTTAGTTTTATTGATCATTGCTATTGTTTTCTTTGTTTCTATTTCATTTATTTCTGCTCTGATCTTTATGATTTCTTTCCTTCTGCTAACTTTGGGTTTTTTTTGTTCTTCTTTCTCTAATTGCTTTAGGTGTAAGGTTAGATTGTTTATTTGAGATTTTTCCTGTTTCTTGAGGTAAGCTTGTATAGCTATATACTTCCCTCTTAGAACTGCTTTTGCTGCATCCCATAGGTTTTGGATCGTCGTGTTTTCATTGTCATTTGTCTGTAGGTATTTTTTGATTTCCCCTTTGATTTCTTCAGTGATCTCTTGGTTATTTAGTAGCGTATTGTTTAGCCTCCGTGTGTTTGTGTTTATTATGTTTTTTTCCCTGTAATTGATTTCTAATCTCATAGCTTTGTGGTCAGAAAAGATGCCTGATGTGATTTCAGTTTTGTTAAATTCACTGAGGCTTGATTTGTGACCCAAGATGTGATCTATCCTGGAGAATGTTCCGTGCGCACTTGAGAAGAAAGTGTAATCTGCTTTTTTTGGATGGAATGTCCTATAAATATCAATTAAATCTATCTGGTCTATTGTGTCATTTAAAGCTTCTGTTTCCTTATTTATTTTCATTTTGGATGATCTGTCCATTGGTGTAAGTGAGGTGTTAAATTCCCCCACTATTACTGTGTTACTGTCGATTTCCTCTTTTATAGCTGTTAGCAGTTGCCTTATGTATTGAGGTGCTCCTATGTCGGGTGCATAAATATTTACAATTGTTATATCTTCTTCTTGGATTGATCCCTTGATCATTATGTAGTGTCCTTCCTTGTCTCTTGCAACATTCTTTATTTTAAAGTCTATTTTATCTGATATGAGTATTGCTACTCCAGCTTTCTTTTGATTTCCATTTGCATGGAATATCTTTTTCCATCCCCTCACTTTCAGTCTGTTTGTGTCCCTAGGTCTGAAGTGGGTCTCTTGTAAACAGCATATATATGGGTCTTGTTTTTGTATCCATTCAGCAAGCCTGTGTCTTTTGGTTGGAGCATTTAATCCATTCACGTTCAAGGTAATTATTGATATGTATGTTCCTATGACCATTTTCTTAATTGTTTTTGGTTTGTTTTTGTAGGTTCTTTTCTTCTCTTGTGTTTCCCACTTAGAGAAGTTCCTTTAGCATTTGTTGTAAAGCTGGTTTGGTGGTGCTGAATTCTCTTAGCTTTTGCTTGTCTGTAAAGCTTTTGATTTCTCCATCGAATCTGAATGAGATCCTTGCCGGGTAGAGTAATCTTGGTTGTAGGTTCTTCCCTTTCGTCACTTTAAGTGTATCATGCCACTCCCTTCTGGCTTGTAGAGTTTCTGCTGAGAAATCAGCTGTTAACCTTATGGGCGTTCCCTTGTATGTTATTTGTCATTTTTCCCTTGCTGCTTTCAATAATTTTTCTTTGTCTTTAATTTTTGCCAATTTGATTACTATGTGTCTCGGCGTGTTTCTCCTTGGGTTTATCCTGTATGGGACTCTCTGCGCTTCCTGGACTTGGGTGGCTATTTCCTTTCCCATGTTAGGGAAATTTTCAACTATAATCTCTTCAAATATTTTCTCTGGTCCTTTCTCTCTCTCTTCTCCTTCTGGGACCCCTATAATGCGAATGTTGTTGCGTTTAATGTTGTCCCAGAGGTCTCAGGCTGTCTTCATTTCTTTTCATTCTTTTTTCTTTATTCTGTTCTGCAGCAGTGAATTCCAGCATTCTGTCTTCCAGGTCACTTATCCGTTCTTCTGCCTCAGTTATTCTGCTATTGATTCCTTCTAGTGTAGTTTTCATTTCAGTTATTGTATTGTTCATCTCTGTTTGTTTGTTCTTTAATTCTTCTAGGTCTTTGTTAAACATTTCTTTCATCTTCTCGATCTTTGCCTCCATTCTTTTTCCGAGGTCCTGAATCATCTTCACTATCATTATTCTGAATTCTTTTTCTGGAAGGTTGCCTATCTCCACTTCATTTAGTTGTTTTTATGGGGTGTTATCTTGTTCCTTCATCTGGTACATAGCCCTGTGCCTTTTCATCTTGTCTATCTTTCTGTGAATGTGGTTTTTGTTCCACAGGTTGCAGGATTGTAGTTCTTCTTGCTTCTGCTGTCTGCCTTCTGAATTATTTAAGATGATTTGAAAAAACTTTTTATTTTGAAATAATTATAGATTCACAGGAAAGTGCAACGAAATGTCCAGGGAAGTCTCCTGTGCCCTTCACCCAGCCTCCCCTAATGTTAATATTTTGCATGACTCTAGTACAATACCAAAACCAGGAAACTTGCTTTGGTAAAATCCATTGAACTTACTTTTCACCAGTTGTTATATATGCACTCATTTGTCTGTGTGTGTATGTATGTAATTCTGCAGTTTAATCACATGTGTAGCTTTGTTTAACCGCCATCAAAATATCTAACTGTACCATTACCACAAGGATCTCCATAGCCACACCCATACCGTCCCCCAGTCCCTAACCTCTGGCAACCACTAACCTGTTCTCCACATCTATAATTATGTTATTTCACAAATGTTATATAAATGGAATCATGCTGTATGTGTCCTTTTGAGATGGACTTTTTTCACTCAGCATAATTTCCTTAAGGTTTGTCCACGCTGTTGTGTGGATATATAATTCATACCTTGTTATTGCTGAGTATTATTCTATGGTATGGATGTACCATAGTTTGTTTAACTATTCACCCTTTTAAGGATATTTGGATAGTTTCCGTTTGGAGGCTATTATGAATAAAGCTGCTATGAACATTCATGTACAAGTTTCCAAATGAAATTGTTTTCATTTCTCTAAGATATGTGTCTAAGAGTGCATATCTGGGTTGTTTGTTAAATCTGTTTTTAGTTTTAAAAGGAACAGTCAAACTATTCCCAGAGTCGCTATTCCATTTTACATTCCCCCCAGCAAAGTTTGAGTCTTCTAGTTTCTTTGTATCCTCTTCAGCAATTGGTGTTATCACAAATTTTTATTTTATCCATTTTGATAGGTGTATAGTTAATTTCATTGTGGTTTAAATTTATATTTTTCTAGTGACTAATGATATTGAACATCTTTTTATGTGCTTACTTGCCATTTGTGTATCTTCTTTGCTGGAATGTCTGTGCACATCTTTTTTCCTTATTTTCTAATTGAATTGCTTGTTTTTTTAATGTTGAATTTTGAGCATTCTCTTCATAGTCTGGATACAAGTCCTTTGTTAGATATGTGGTTTACAGATATTTTCTACCAGGCTGTAAATTGTTCTTTCATCCTCTTAACATGGTCTTTTGCAGAGAAAAAGTTTTAAATTTTGTTGAAGATGATTCTATTTTAAATAATGAAGGAGTAGATTTTTCATGTTTGTGATTGATCTAAAGAATTTTAAATTGCCAAATTACCTGCTCCACCTTCTCCTTTTTCTGCTGAGACATGGTTAAATTTAAAACAAGTAAAATCATTTAGCATATGGTGTTCAAATGTAGTGGAATGCCTGTGTGTTTGACTCTATTCTAAAACCTATTTTTTTCTCTTTAGTGGTATTTTAATTAATGAAGAAAAAGAAAATTCAGCTTCTTTTTGGAGGTAGTTTCATTTTTAATTTCAGCAAGATATTACAGACTGGAAAGAGGACACGTGATTCTACTTGTACCACTGACTTTGCAAATAAAGACACCTCACATTACTACTATTTTCCTCTCCACACAATCCCAAACACACCAGGAAGTGCAGCCACATTCCATATTGCTTTGCTTATACATGTTTGTCCTTTGGGTTTTCCTTTGGGCAGTCCATTTTTTCAGTCTAAAATACTGCAGCACCTACCAATACATCAGGGTTATAATGGGGAACAGGATAGACATATAGGTGCTGCCCTCATGGAGTTTACATTTTCGTTCTTACTGTAGACTTGTGTTGCCCGTCAGTGTTTCACTGATTCAATTAAACATCCTTATTTCCCATTTCTTGTTACAGAATCTTTCTTACTCATCCAGAATAGTGTGTCCAAATTTCAGTGAATGATTTTAATGCTTTGGGAGTGGTTGCATTCCATTAAAATGAAAACCAAGCCAAACAAGTAATACAAGCATACACATGAAAATATGTTATGAGGAGGATAATCCTCATATTTAGTTACTTTCTTGCCAATTAAGGAAATTTTTGGCAGAGACTTAAGTTATCTTAAAAGTGATTGAGGATTCTAAATATGAGACCTCAAAGTCTCCCATTCAGCTTATTCTATAAAATGAAGCCCAGCCATTTGAATTAACTGATTAATCAAATACCTTTTGCATAGGCCATGTTTTTAAAAAATTTGATCTTGTGTAATTTATAATAGCTGTGATTCCATGTTAGTTTTATGGTATAAATGAGACACTTTTTCAATCTGTAAACTGGCTGACCTATTTGTAGTCTGGCTTAAATGTAAATTGCTCAAACATAGAGAAAATTCTAAAATAGCATCTAAAATGTGTTAGTTAAAAAATCAAAATTGGTTAAGAAACATTCTGAGTTGAGATTTTAATTTTGAGTTAAATTCTTTGTTATTCAATAGGATAACAAAGTGATAGGATAAATAGAATTAAGAACAGAGGGAGAAAGAAACTAATATGCTCACATCTGTGAGAGACGATATTCTTTAGCATTGTTATAGCTGAACTTTGGAACCTACATCAAAGTGGAGAGTTCTTGTAGATTTGTAATAGTCATTGACTGATTAGAACTTTTTTTATTAGAAAGTAATACAAAAATATAAATAAAACTATTAGGTTGTATTTGTCTATAAGTTACATAACTTCAACTCCAAGTGATTTAACAAAAGGAAATTTACCATTTTGTCATTTCACATGATGAGAATACAGACTTGGTAACAATTCAGCGACTCACTGATTTCATTAAGAACTCATATTCCATCCATTACTCTACTCTGCCATTTAGTGGGGAGGCTTTGGTCTCAGACTAGCTCTCCTCATGTTCACAAAGCGGCTGTAGCATTTCTATCACAATCTAAAGCAACAATATCCAAAGACAGCAGAGACCCTCCCTTGTGCAACTTTTTTTAGGAATAAGGAAACCTTTCAGAAAAGCCACTTGACAGACTTTCCCATATGTTTTACTGACCAGAATTCTGTTATGTGACCATTTTTTTTTTATCATCTTTATTGGGGTATAATTTCTTTACAATGGTGTGTTAGTTTCTGCTGTATAACAAAGTGAATCAGCTATACATATACATACATCCCCATATCTCCTCCCTCTTGTGTCTCCCTCCCACCCTCCCTATCCCACCCCTCTAGGTGGACGCAAGCACCGAGCTGATCTCCCTGTGCTATGCGGCTACATTTGGTAGTGTATATATGTCCATGCCACTCTCGCACTTCGTCCCAGCTTACCCTTCCCCCTCCCCATGTCCTCAAGTCCATTCTGTATGTCTGCATCTTTATTGCTGCCCTGCCCCATTTTTTTTTTTTTTAGATTCCATATATATATGTTAGCATGCAGTATTTATTTTTCTCTTTTGACTTACTTCACTATGCATGACAGTCTCTAAGTCCATCCACCTCACTACAAACAACTCAATTTCATTTCTTTTTATGGCTGAGTAATATTCCATTGTAAATATGTGCCACATCTTCTTTATCCATTCATCTGTCAATGGACACTTAAGTTGCTTCTGTGTCCTGGCTATTGTAAATAGAGCTGCAATGAACATTGTGGTACATGACTCTTTTTGAATTATGGTTTTCTCAGGGTATATGCCCAGTAGTGGGATTGCTGAGTCATATGCTAGTTCTATTTTTAGTTTTTTGAGGAACCTCCATACTGTTCTCCATAGCGGCTCTATCAATTTACATTCCCACCAACAGTGCAAGAGGGTTCCCTTTTCTCCACACCCTCTCCAGCATTTTTTGTTTGTAGATTTTTTGATGATGGCCATTCTGACCGGTGTGAGGTGATACCTCATTGTAGTTTTGATTTGCATTTCTCTAATGATTAGTGATGTTGAGCATCCTTTCATGTGTTTGTTGGCAATCTGTATATCTTCTTTGGAGAAATGTCTATTTAGGTCTTCTGGCCATTTTTGGATTGGGTTGTTTGTTTTTTTGATATTGAGCTGCATGACCTGCTTGTAAATTTTGGAGATTAATCCTTTGTCAGTAGCTTCATTTGCAAATATTTTCTCCCATTCTGAGGGTTGTCTTTTCGTCTTGTTTATGGTTTCCTTTGCTGTGCAAAAGCTTTGAAGTTTCATTAGGTCCCATATGTTTATTTTTGTTTTATTTCCATTTCTGTAGGAGGTGGGTCAAAAAGGATCTTGCTGTGATTTATGTCATAGAGTGTTCTGCCTATGTTTTGCTCTGAGGATTTTATAGCGTCTGGCCTTACATTTAGGTCTCAAATCCATTTTGAGTTTATTTTTGTGTATGGTGTTAGGGAGTGTTCTAATTTCATTCTTTTACATTCAGCTCTCCAGTTTTCCCAGCACCACTTATTGAAGAGGCTGTCTTTTCTCCATTGTGTAGTCTTGCCTCCTTTATCAAATATAAGGTGACCATATGTGTGTGGGTTTATCTCTGGGCTTTCTATCCTGTTCCATTGATTTATATTTCTGTTTTTGTGCCAGTACCATACTGTCTTGATTACTGTAGCTTTGTAGTATAGTCTGAAGTCAGAGAGCCTGACTCCTCCAGCTCCATTTTTCCTTCTCAGTATTGCTTTGGCTATTTGGGGTCTTTTGTGTTTCCATGCAAATTGTGAAATTTTTTGTTCTAGTTCTGTGAAAAATGCCATTGGCAGTTTGATAGGGATTGCATTGAGTCTGTAGATTGCTTTGGGTAGTAGAGTAATTTTCACAATATTGATTCTTCCAATCCAAGAACATGGTATATCTCTCCATCTGTTGGTATCATCTTTAATTTCTTTCATCAGTGTCTTATAGTTTTCTGCATGCAGGTCTTTTGTCTCCTTAGGTAGGTTTATTCCTAGGTATTTTATACTTTTTGATGCAATGGTAAATAGGAGCATTTCCTTAATTTCTCTTTCAGATTGTTCATCATTAGTGCACAGGAATGCAAGAGATTTCTGTGCATTAATTTTGTATCCTGCAACTTTACCAAATTCATTGATTAGCTCTAGTAGTTTTCTGGTAGCATCTTTAGGATTCTCTATGTATAGTGTCATGTCATCTGCAAACCGTGGCAGCTTTACTTCTTCTTTTCCTATTTGGATTCCTTTTATTTCTTTTCCTTCTCTGATTGCTGTGGCTAAAACTTCCAAAACTATGTTGAATAATAGTGGTGAGAGTGGGCAACCTTGTCTTGTTCCTCACCTTAGTGGAAATGGTTTCAGTTTTTCACCATTGAGAACGATATTGGCTGTGGGTTTGTCATATATGGCTTTTATTGTGTTGAGGTAAGTTTCCTCTATGACTGCTTTCTGGAGGGTTTTTGTCATAAATCGGTGTTGAATTTTGTCGAAAGCTTTTTCTGCATCTATTGAGATGATCATATGGTTTTTCTCCTTCAGTTTGTTTATATGGTGTATCACATTGATTGATTTGCGTATATTGAAGAATCCTTGCATTCCTGGGATAAACCCCACTTAATCATGGTGTATGATCCTTTGCATGTGCTGTTGGATTCTGTTTGCTAGTATTTTGTTGAGGATTTTTACATCTATGTTTATCAGTGATATTGGCCTGTGTTTTTCTTTCTTTCTGACATCTTTGTCTAGTTTTGGTATCAGGGTGATGGTGGCCTCGTAGAATGAGTTTGGGAGTGTTCCTCCCTCTGCTATATTTTGGAAGAGTTTGAGAAGGATAGGTGTTAGCTCTTCTCTAAATGCTTGACAGAATTCGCCTGTGAAGCCATCTGGTCCTGGACTTTTGTTTGTTGGAAGATTTTTAATCACAGTTTCAAGTTCAGTGCTTGTGATGGTCTGTTTATATTTTCTATTTCTTCCTGGTTCAGTCTCGGAAGGTTGTGCTTTTCTAAGAATTTGTCCATTTCTTCCAGGTTGTCCATTTTATTGGTGTATAGTTGCTTGTAGTAATCTCTCATGATCCTTTGTCTTTCTGCAGTTTCAGTTGTTACCTCTCCTTTTTCATTTCTAATTCTGTTGATTTGAGTCTTCTCTCTTTTTTTCTTGATGAGTCTGGCTAATGGTTTATCAATTTTGTTTATCTTCTCAAAGAACCAGCTTTTAGTTTTATTGATCTTTGCTATTGTTTCCATCATTTCTTTTTCATTTATTTCTGATCTGATCTTTTTGATTTCTTTCCTTCTGCTAACTTTGGGGATTTTTTGTTCTTCTTTCTCTAATTGCTTTAGGTGTTAAGGTTAGGTTGTTTATTTGACATGTTTCTTGCTTCTTGGTGTAGGATTGTATTGCTATAAACTTCCATCTTAGAACTGCTTTTGCTGTGTCCCATGGGTGTTAGGTTGTCGTGTTTTCATTGTCATTTATTTCTAGGTATTTTTTGCTCTCCTCTTTGATTTCTTCAGTGATCTCTTGGTTATTTAATAGTGTATTGTTTAGCCTCCATGTGTTTGTATTTTTTACAGATTTTTTCCTGTAATTGATATGTAGTCTCATAGCGTTGTGGTCGGAAAAGATACTTGATATGATTTCAATTTTCTTAAATTTACCAAGGCTTGATTTGTGACCCAAGATATGATCTATCCTGGAGAATGTTCCATGAGCACTTGAGAAGAAATTGCAATCTGCTGTTTTTGGATGGAATGTCCTATAAATATCAATTAAGTCCATCTTGTTTAATGTATCATTTAAAACTTGTGTTTCCTTATTTATTTTCATTTTGGATGATCTGTCCATTGGTGAAAGTGGGGTGTTAAAGTCCCCTACTATGGTTGCGTTACTGTTGATTTCCCCTTTTATGGCTGTTAGCATTTGCCTTATGTATTGAGGTGCTCCGATGTTGAGTGCATAAATATTTAGAATTGTTATATCTTCTTCTTGGATTGATCCCTTGATCATTGTGTAGTGTCCTTCTTTGTCTCTTATAATATTCTTTATTTTAAAGTCTATTTTGTCTGATATGAGAATTTCTACTCCAGCTTTCTTTTGATTTCCATTTGCATGGAATATCTTTTTCCATCCCCTCACTTTCAGTCTGTGTGTGTCCCTAGGTCTGAAGTGCGTCTCTTGTAGGCAGCATATGTATGGGTCTTGTTTTTGTATCCATTCAGCCAGTCTATGTCTTTTGGTTGGAGCATTTAATCCATTTACATTTAAGGTAGTTATCAATATGTATGTTCCTATTACCATTTTCTTAACTGTTTTGGGTTTGTTCTTGTAAGCCTTTTCCTTCTCTTGTGTTTCCTGCCTACAGAAATTCCTTTAGCATTTGTTGTAAAGCTGGTTTGGTGTTGCTGAATTCTCTTAGCTTTTGCTTACCTGTAAAGATTTTAATTTCTCCATCAAATATGAATGAGATCTTTGCTGGGGAGAGTAATCTTGGTTGTAGGTTTTTCCCTTTCATCACTTTAAATATGTCCTGCCACTCCCTTCTGGCTTGCAGAGTTTCTGCTGAAAGATCAGCTGTAAACCTTATGGGGATTCCCTTGTATGTTCATTTTTGCCTTTCCCTTGCTGCTTTTAATATTTTTTCTTGTATTTAATTTTTGATAGTTTGATTAATATGTGTCTTTGTGTGTTTCTCCTTCGATTTATCCTGTATGGGAGTGTCTGTGCTTCCTGGACTTGATTGATTATTTCCTTACCCATATTAGGGAAGTTTTCGACTATAATCTCTTCAAATATTTTCTCTGTCCCTTTCTTTTTCTCTTGTTCTTCTGGGACCCCTATAATTCGAATGTTGGTGTGTTTAATGTTGTCCCAGAGGTCTCTGAGACTGTCCTCAATTCTTTTCATTCTTTTTTCTTTATTCTGCTCTGCAGTAGTTATTTCCACTATTTTATCTCCCAGGTCACTTATCCGTTCTTCTTCCTCAGTTATTCTGCTATTGATTCCTTCTAGAGAATTTTTAATTTCATTTATTATGTTGGTCATCATTGTTTGTTTGCTCTTTAGTTCTTCTAGGTCCTTGTTAAACGTTTTCTGTATTTTCTCCAATCTATTTCTAAGATTTTGGATCATCTTTACTATCGTTACTCTGAATTCTTTTTCACGTAGACTGCCTATTTCCTCTTCATTTGTTTGGTCTGGTGGGTTTTTACCTTGGTCCTTTATCTGCTGTGTATTTCTCTGTCTTCTCATTTTGCTTAACCTACTGTGTTTGGGGTCTCCTTTTTGCAGGCTGCAGGTTCATAGTTACCACTGTTTTTGGTGTCTGCTCCCAGTGGGTAAGGTTGGTTCAGTGAATTGTGTAGTCTTCCTGGTGGAGGGGACTAGTGCCTGTGTTCTGGAGGATGAGGCTGGATCTTGTCTTTCTGGTGGGCAGGACCGCGTCCGGTGGTGTGTTTTGGGGTGTTTTTGACCTTACTATGATTTTAGGCAGCCTCTCTGCCAATGGGGGGGTTTGTGTTCCTGTCTTGCTAGTTGTTTGGCACAGGGTGCGCAGCACTGTAGCTTGCTGGTCGTTGAGTGTAGCTGGGTCTTAGCGTTCAGATGGAGATCTCAGGGAGAGCTTTCACTGTTTGATAATACGTAGGGCCAGGAGGTATCCGGTGGAGCAGTGTCCTGAACTCGGTCTCCCACTTCAGGGCCTCAGGCTGGACACCTGGCCAGAGCACCAAGATCCTGTCAGCCACGGCTCAGAAGAAAAGGGAGAAAAAGAAAGAACGAAAGAGAGAGAGAGAAAGATAAGTAAAATAAAATAAAGTTATTAAAATAGAAAAAAATTGCTAAAAATAAAATATAATTAAAAAAAAGAAAGAAGAGAGCAACCAAACCAAAAAACAAATACTCCAATGATAACAAGCACTAAAAACTATACTAAAAAAAAAGAAAACAAAAAACACAAAAAATGGACAGTCAGAACCCTAGGACAAATGGCAAAAGCAAAGCTATACAGACAAAATCATGCAAAGAAGCATACACATACACATTCACAAAAAGAGAAAAAGGAAGAAAAAAAAAATATATATGTATAAAAAATTTAAAAAGGCAGAGAGCAACCACATCAATAAACAAATATTCCAATTATAATAAATTCTAAATACTAAACTAAGATAAACATAAAACCAGAAACTAATTAGATGCAGAAAGCAAACCCCAAGTCTACAGTTGCTCCCAAAGTCCACCACCTCAATTTTGGGATGATTTGTTGTCTATTCAGGTATTCCACAGATGCAGGGTACATCAAGCTGATTGTGGAGATTTAATCCGCTGCTCCTGAGGCTGCTGGGAGAGAGTTCCCTTTCTCTTCTTTGTTCGCACAGCTCCCGGGGTTCAGCTTTGATTTGGCCCCGCCTCTGCATGTAGGTCACCTGACGGCATCTGTTCCCCGCCCAGACAGGAGGGAGTTAAAGGAGCGGCTGATTTGGGGGCTCTGGCTCACTCAGGCAGAGGGGAGGGAGGAATACGGAAGGCGAGGCGTGCCTGTGGCGGCAGAGTCTGGCGTGATGTTGTAACAGCCTGAGGCGCTGTGTATTCTCCAGGGGAGCTGTCCGTGGATCACAGGACCCTGGCAGTGGCATGCTGCACAGGCTCCTGGGAGGGGAGGTGTGGATAGTGACCTGTGCTTGCACACAGGCTTCTTGGTGGCTGCAGCAGCAGACTTAGTATTTCATGCCTGTCTCTGGGGTCTGCACTGGTAGCCGCGGCTTGCGCCCATCTCTGGAGCTCGTTTAGGCAGTGTTCTGAATCCCCTGTCCTCGTGCACCCCGCAACAATGGTCTCTTGCCTCTTAGGCAGGTCCAGACTTTTTCCCGGACTCCCTCCCGGCTAGCTGTGGCGCACTAGCCCCCTTCAGGCTGTGTTCACGCATCCAGCCCCAGTCCTCTCCCTGGGGTCTGACCTCCGAAGCCAGAGCCTCAGCTCCCAGCTCCCAGCCCCAACCCACCCTGGCGGGTGAGCAGACAAGCCTCTCAGGCTAGTGAGTGCTGATCGGCACTGATCCTCCTTGCGGGAATCTCTCCACTTTGCCCTCTGCACCCCTGTGGCTGCGCTCTCCTCCATGGCTCCAAAGCTTCCCCCCCGCCACCCCGCCGTCTCCGCCAGTGAAGGGGCTTCCTAGTGTGTGGAAACTTTTCCTCCTTCACTGCTCCCTCCCACTGGTGCAGGTCCCGTCCCTATTCTTTTGTCTCTGTTTTTCCTTTTTTCTTTTGCCCTGCCCAGGTACGTGGGGAGTTTCCTGCCTTTTGGGAAGTCTGAGGTCTTCTGCCAGCGTTCAGTAGGTGTTCTGCAGGAGTTGTTCCACATGTAGATGTAGTTTTGATGTATTTGTGGGGAGGAAGGTGATCTCCATGTCTTACTCCTCTGCCATCTTGAAGGCGCCCCCTTACGTGCCCATTTTAAAATCAGATTCAGGCAAGGAGAATGTCATTACCATGTTTGACTAGACTCCATGCTGTCCAACAGAACTTTCTGTAGTGATGGAAATACTCTATATTTGTGCTGTCCAGTACAGTAGCCACTAACCACACATGGCAGTTTTTGAGCAATGAAAATGTGGCTAGTGCCAATGAGGAACTGAATATTTAAAATTAATTCAAATTCAACCATATATGGCTAGTGGATGCCATATTGGGCCACATAGGGGTAGATCAGTCATTTGAGACAGAATGGATGTTGGTTCGTCAACTATGACATTCAGTACATCTTTCAATAAAACAGTCAACAGGTGGTGCATTTGTTTTTTAAAACTTTCTAATTAGTGACCCACCACCAAGGAGGCTCTTTTGAAGACAAACCAACCAAATAAATAAAACAAGTGCACACACTTGCACGGGCTAACAGTAGCAGCATCTCCTAGGTGAAAGAGTAAGGTGGGAGATCGTGGTATGACAGCATGTGGCATGGTCCCACTGATAATGGGGGTTGGATTGGGATATAACTGGCTACAAACTCTGCAGGTGAGAGACAGGCTGCTCTTCTCCATTAGGAAGCTGTTTTTTGTTTTTTGGTGTTTCTGTTTGTTTGTTTTTTGCAGTGTTGTAAATAGGGAATGACAACTCTTATTAATATATAATGCCAAAGCCTGCCTGCCTACCTTGTAGGTTGTACAGCCAGGGAAATACATAGATGGCACCTGGGAGGATTTATACATCCAGTAAATCTTTATCAATTACTTGCTATGCCCCACGTAGTATTCTAGGTACTGAAAAGATAATAAACAAGACTAAGACTGGTAAGCAAGTTCCTGTTTTAATGGAACTTAGTTGTTACAGACAAATAACTAATATATTTCAAATTGTGGTAAGTGTTAAGAAGAAAAAAAGCAAGGTAATAGGTAGAGTGAAGAAAATAGCCTTAACAAATGCCTAGATCTGTGACTGTCTTGTCAAAAGCTCAGAGGTTTTAAGTTTTTCTTCTGAGAAAAGGACATTTGGTTTTATAGGCTTATTTAATTTAACAGCAAAGAAAAAAAAGTCTCTGGATTAGCTATTTGCCACAAGAAAGGAAAATTAAATTAGTTTCCGTGAATAGTTTCCTGAATGAAAATTAAATTTTGCCTGAGATGTTATAGTGAGCCTGGTAATAGTGACCTGATAATAGGATGAAGTTTATTTCTATTTTGATCATGTTCTTTTGTATCCTTTGCCTTATCTGGAGAACTTTGGCTACTTAAGTCAACTTCTGGGCTCCAGCTCTCTCAACCATAAAATGGCATTATTAATAATAATAATTAATTATATGGATTCTGGAAAGATTAGCTATTATCAGAATAATTATGAAATGCTTTATAAAGTTGTAGGCCAAAGGAAACATTAAGCATTCTTCATTAAAATTGAGCAAGTCATTTAACCTCTCTGGGTCTTAGTTTTTTCTTAGTTTTTTCATTTAACCTCTCTGGGTCTTAGTGGTGAAACAAAGTAGTTGTATTGTCAAGAATCTTAGGAAACAGATCCTCTCTTTCAGTGCTGTTGGAAATAGGAATTATTATAACTCTTCTGGAGAGCCAATTTGCAGAATAATTTCAAGTTCTTTAAAACGTGCAAACCTTTTTGCCCCAAGGATCAGAATTCGAAGAAGTGTTCACAGGTGCATGTTTAAAGATGTTCATCATACTGTTGTTTATAATGGCAAAAAGACAGTAAATGGATGTTGAACAATTGGCATTTGGTTCAGCTATGGTGCATTCATTCCCTGTGAAATTCTATGCAGCTACTAAAGATGATGATAGCATTAATAGATATTAATGGAATTGGAAAGAAGTTCACGGTGTACTAGCATTTGTGGTAATCTGCCTCTTCACTTTGGCCTACTGCAGTCAAGAGTAGTAATTATGATTACTTAGAAAAAATCTAGCAATAGTGGCAGGTAATTATTGGGCACTCCAATATCCTAGGCACTAGGCTAAGCTTTATTCACATATTATCTCATTGAAGTTTTGTATTAACCCTACTGAGTAGGAACAGTTTGGAACCCAGTTTTGCAGATGAAGAAACCAAGGCTCATAGGAATAATGTACCTTGTCCAAGGCTTTAAATGCAGAAGTAGCAAAGTCAGAATTTGTAACCTAGTCATTTGACTGCAGAGCCTACGTTCTGAAACCACAGGCTAGATTGCCTCTCTGTAAACTGTCTTTAGGTTCTAGATAGGGTAGCTATCACAGGTATATTGTGGAAACTCCTTCACATCCTTTCCTGTAACTGCACCCTTATTTGAGAGTACTTTGGTCCGAGTATGTGGCAGAGGAAGGAGTGGTCCACTCTTTAATACAGAGGTCAGCAGACCATGGCCAGTGAGCCAAATCAGCCTGCTGCCTATTTTTGTAAATCATGTGTTATTGCAACCCAGCCATGTTTATTCATTTATGTATTGTCTAGGCTGTTTTTGCACTGCAAGGGCAGAAATGAGTGTTTCAACAGAGACCATATGGCCATTTGTATCATCTTGTCCTTTACACAGAAGGTTTGCTGAAAGAAATCTGGAAGGGTGTGTGCCCTATTACAGTGACCATTTTTCTTTCCCTAAAGAGAGTAACTTAAAAGACAAAACAACCCTAAGGACTTCCCTGGTGGTGCAGTGGTTAAGAATCTGCCTGCCAGTGCAGGGGACACGGGTTCAAGCCCTGGTCCGGGAAGATACCACATGCCACAGAGCAACTAAGCCCGTGCGCCACAACTATTGAGCCTGTGCTCTAGAGCCCGCGAGCCACAGCTACTGAAGCCCATGTGCCTAGAGCCCGTGTTCCGCAACAAGAGAAGCCACTGCAATGAGAAGCCCGCGCACCGCAACCAAGAGTAGCCCCCGCTCGCCACAACTAGAGAAAGCCTGCATGCAGCAATGAAGACCCAACACAGCCAAAAAAAAAAACGACAAAACAACCCCGTTTTAGGGCTACTATCCTGCACAGGCCACAGGGATACAGGTAGTTGTAGGGTTTTCCGAGGCAGTGAACAAGAGCAGTCTATTTCAGGACAACTGAAGGCCCTCTGTGCGCGGCTGACTGGCATTCTCTAACTGGGTCTTCGTTGCCTTGAAACTCTGCCTGCTGCTGCTCCTCTGAGATGGAATGTGTATTCACAAATGAGGCGCTCCATTAGTCATGGTGCATTTCCTGGGCCCTGGAGACATGGGCATGACATCACCAAGGGCCAATTAAAAAAGGCTCCTCTGTCACACAAGCCCCTGAACCTCTTTAGAGGTCTGTATGGAGTGTGTGTTCTGTTCCTAGCCCTCAGGGTGTGATTTGAGACTGCCTTCCTCATCCAGCCATATTCTGGGCACAGAAGTCTAGCTTCCAGACCCGAGAGGCCAGGACAAGTTTGAAAATTTGCAGAGCTGGAGGCAGATTCCCATTTAGTATTTTTTTCCAGGGCTCAGGTTTTTATTCCCAGTTTTCCACTCTTAATGACGTTACTTTATGTGGGGAAGGGAGGGTGGTGAAAGATGCAGTCTGTGTTAGGTAAAAGACACTTGGCAGTTAGAATTTCTGGATAAGTATAGGTTGGTAACATAACAAAATCGGAAGCATATTTTGCCGTTTTTTTACATGGCTCTTGTGTGTAGCTTAACATCATAAAACAACATCTTTTAACAGTAAGGGCTCCTAGCAAAATTAGTGTGGCTTAGAATAGGGCAGTTACCAAAGGAACTTTACTGAGGGGAATTAGTCACTCATTAAATCTTTTATCTTCAGGAAGAAAAGAAACTTCTTTTTTTTCAATTCTTTTTTCTTAGAATTTAAGCATTTTAGGTATACCCCATGCCACACCCCCTCTTCCTAATTTATATATGTGTACTTATTTATGAAAATGACTTGTGGAATTTAGCCTCAGAGATAACTGTTCATTCTGTGCACCAGAAAGTTTACTGAAAGACTTGTTTTCTAATTGGTAATAGCTCAGTCTCTTGCTAACAAGCCATAATTGTAAAATTCCCTCTTTAAAAATTATTCAAGGAAACAGGCTCAGGACTCAACGTGAGATTACACTGGACAGACTTTTATAGTTTAATCCAGGGACTGAACCCAAAACTTGTGTTTTCCAGTCTTCACAGGCAATCTACGGTTGAATGAGAATGATTCTTTTAGTATTTTTTCATGTTTGAATTCTTTTTAATGAAGTCTAAGAGAAATTACGAGACACAGCCATTTTTGTGAGTGTTATGTTATCTGTGGCTACCCTAAACCACAGAGGATGCCACCCCTACAGCTTAAAAAAAAATCCTTGTTGTTTCTGCAAAGATAAAGATGATGATTATTTTTTTAAATTGTAGAGGCTTTTATTTTAAGAATCACTTGAAAGCGTATGAATTTATTCCTATTTCCTAAGAACAGATATACCAGTAATTAAAGGAATTTCCTCTAGAACTGTGCAATATACTATAAAAGAGGGCACCTTTTAGCATTTCAGAGATTCCCCCCCTTAAAGATCTCTATGTAGTTTAAAACATTAATTATTAAAATTTCTAAACATCTCTGGTATTTTTAACGGTATATGTGTGTGTGTGTATATGTGTGTGTGTCTGTGTATATATATATGTATATATATATATATATATATATATATATTTAGATTTTATAGGTGAGGAAACTGAGGTACAGAAAGATTGAATCTTCTACCTTGTGTCATTCATAGAAGCATATATTGAATGTGTAGATCATTCTTACCAAAACCCTTAAGAGGATATTCCTCTGTGTCTTTACATAAAATTGTTCTTGTTTTCCTTTGCTAGCTTCCAAGCTCTGCCTCGTTAACAACAAATTTTGTATTCCACAACCCCTTTGACGGAGACAAAAGAGCAGGTTAGCCTGGGCAGACTGGAGCAAGCCTGGAGAGGGGCCAGTTACCACAGGTGTAAAGGTGTGGGGCTGGGGCTCTGGGAGATCTCCTCCTGCCTTACTCTTGGCAGAGGACTTAATTCTCCTCAACCCCATCCCCCAATTTCTCACACCTGAACTAATATTTTGCCACCTCTCAGAGGGTTGTCATGAACACTGATGAGTTTAACGCCGAAAAAATGCTTCAAGCCTTTTGGAAAAAAGGTCTGTCTTATATAAGTACACAATTAGTATTGGCCACAGCACCGGTCACAAGCCTCTTGAGTGGGCAGTAGGCACTCTTGCATGAAGTTAACCAGATTCTTGTTTTGGTGAGGACAGACTCTGGAATGAGGTCTGCTGCTGCCTTGAGAGGACACGTCTGGTTTGAAACGTTGAAAGCCAGGTGATCCTTTTAGCAGCTACGCAGTAATGTCTCTTCACTGCTTCTGTTTCCTGCTAATTTGGGGAGCAGCAGATGCCTCCCTCGGAATCCCTCCCAGAGCGTTGGCATGCCGTGCTGATCTTCTCACTAAGCCCTAAACTTTTCCCTCAGAAGAAAAGTCTCGAAAGGCTAGTCCAGAATAAGATAGCGAGAAGTTGTGAGAGATAGTCTGATTGGTTTATGAAAAGGTAAGGATGAGTCATGTCACTCCTCAAGGCACTGGCATCCATTTATTACACCAAAGCAAACACTGAAAGAAGAAAGCCTTTAGTCTCATTAAGGAACCCAGACAAAAATCCCACTTAATCCATCTTGCTTTTCCTTTTCCTCTAACTCAGCTGGTGTGCAGGTGTAGGGCAGCTTGGCAGAAGCTTTGAACATGTGGAAAACGGAGTCATTACTGAAAGTCACTGACACACACTTCCCTTGGAATGCTGCTGATGTCATGGAAAACTGGGACCTTAGCAGTAACCCCTAACAACCGGAGCTACAGTAAACAGTAAATGTTACCTCCACCAAGGCATTGGTTTTTAAAGAGTTTTAACAGGCTAGGGCTTGCCAGCCACAACTCATAAAAATGTTCGTATAATTTTACCCTGCTCTCTAAAAGCACTGGATAACGGCTGAGGTTTCTCTGCCACTCGGGTATGCAAAGCCAAATCCACGTCACTTTCAAGGTTCACTATTCAGAATTTACGGCACTTCTTTTCCATTCCTCTTCATACCCCCTGCCATGCTCACAGGATTAGGCCTGGGAGATTTAATACTTTTTCAAAGAAGTCTCTTGTCTTACTGAGCTGCCTCCATTTCTGGTGATGGGGTGAATCTGTGTGCTAGGTTTTGCCTAGTGTTTTATTAGCCTAGCGGTTAACCCAGTCTGGTTAATTTGTAGCCCTTGATCAATAGGTTATATTCCAACCAGTAGTTGGGCAAAGTGACACCCTGTAGTTCAAACACTGAACTAGGTGCATAGCAAGAGAACAAGCAGCACGTGCTGTCGTATAGAGTTGTTGAGAATGGTTGCTGTCAAAAGTTTAAGAAAGGAAAGGAAGACATAGAAACCAAGAGATCGGGAGGAATTTTCTCCCATGATTGGCTTTTTTTTTTTTTTAGGAGAGAGGTTAGAGGAATATTATTATGTAAACCAAAACCAGCATGGCTTCTTTTAGACCTGTCCACAAGGTGGGAAGAAGCAGAATGCTTGTGCAAGGCATTGTCAAGGTGACCATATAACTTACCGTCCAAACTGGATACTTTGGAGAGTGAAGGGGCTCTACTAATAATTACTCTGGCGCAATGGGAATAAAGCTGGACTGTCTCAAGCAAAGCAGGAATATGGTCACTTCCATCACTGCTAAGACCCACCCAGCCCAAGCCCTTTGAGGAGGCAGTCTTCACAATGCCAGAGAGAGTGGACCCATTCATGCAACCTGGGTTGTCTCAGTTCCAAGAAAACAAGTCCACTCTTAGAATTAGTGGCCTAGATAGGGAACTCTTACTGCAAGATTTCCCCTTAGTTAAAACCTCAAGTAGAGTAAACTTGAACTCATAGTCTTTATTTACCCAGTTTTAAATATGGCTTTTATTGCCATAGACCAGTGGTTCTTAAAATGTGATGAGATACCTGAGGGTCCCCAGAGATCCTTTCAAGGGATCTGTGAGGGTGAACTTTTTTCATCATAATATTAAGGCGTTATTTGCCTTTTTCATTCTCATTTTCTCACAAGTGTACAGTGGAGTTTTCTAGAGGACATGTGAAGTATGATATTGTAATGAAGAGCCAGATTAATGAAGAACCAGATATTGGAATGTATTAAGCCAGACATTAAAGAGATTGGCAAGACTGTAAAACAGTGGCACTTGTCTCACTAAATTTTTTCATTTTAGAAAATACAACTATTTTTCATAAAAATACATTATTTATCTTGAGGTTATAGGTTTATTAGTGTTACTTTTAAACAAGTCAACAAATACTTTAAAATTATTCAGTTTTAATTTCTTTTTTTTAGTTTTTTAAAATTTTATTGAAGCATAGTTGATTTACAGTGTCATGTTAATTTCTTCTGTACAGCAAAGTGAATCATTATACATACACATATATATATATTCTTTTTCATATTCTTTTCCATTATGGTTTGTCACAGAATATTGAATATAGTTCCCTGTGCTATACAGTAGGACCTTGTTGTTTATCCATACTATATATAATAATTTTCCGCTGCTAATCCCAAACTAGAGATTATCATACTAAGCAAAGTAAATCAGAAAGAGAAAGACAAATACCATATGATATCAGTTATATATGGAATCCAAAATATGATGCAAATCAACATATCTAGGAAACAAAAACAGACTCACAGATATAGATAACAGACTTGTGGTTGCCAAGGAGGGATGGGGTAGGGAAAGGAAGGAATGGGAGTTTGGGATCATCAGTTTTAACTTCTGATATGGTCAACATATCCCTCATAAATAAAAGCTCTATGAGTCCTTAATAGTTTTTAAGAGTATAAATTGGTCCCAGGTGGGAAAGGTTTGAGAACTGCTGTTCTAGACCTTTCTCTCTCCTGAAGGAACATGCTGGTAAATTGAGGTGATAAATTCCCTGTGAGAGAGACCATCTTTATTCATTATCTCATCTACTACAGCACCCAGCAGAATGCCTTGCCCACAGTTAGTGCTGTTTATCAATATGCATAGATGAGCTCCTGTGACAGCTCTGAAAAGTTACCACGTTCTCTCATGTTTGGGTGTTACATTAACATTATTGTTTTTTTTAATTGAGGTATAGTTGATGTACACTGTTGTGTGTTTGCTTTTTGTGTGTGTGTCTTTGTCTTTTGATATTTAATGTGTTCTAGTACTTTTTGTTAAATAATATTATTGATATTTTGACATAACAGTAATGATGTCATTTTTTTTCCTTCCAAAGTTTTATGTAATAGATCAAATTCTCATATGAAACAATGTTAGATTTAAAAAAAAAACATGAAGAATAATAGAACTCATTACTTTTATTTTTTTAACCTGCCAGTTCTTCTTTATCCTCGTCTCAGGTGTCACCTTCTTCAATTAGCCTTCCTGGACCTTCCCAGGCTGGCCTGGCACCCCTCCCATGTGCTTTCTAAGTAACCTTTATTACTGGAAGTACTACTCTGGTCATGCCATTGACATTTTGGTTTCCCCCAGTTAACTTTGCATGCCTTTATGTCAGAAGTACTGTCTTTAATTTCCTTATTCCCAGAATTGAATAGTACTTGGTAAAGGGTAAGCACTAGAGTATCTGTTAAATGAAAATGTATGGAAGGAAGGAAGAGTTAGCTAATTTAACTATTTAGTGAAGTGTTCAGTGCCCCACCTGCCTCCCCAAAATAGAGGGTATTTATTGCATCTTTAAAATATCACAAACAGGTCTTAGGAATTATCCAACATCTTGTTTCCATAGCTGGACAACTTTTAGATCTTATTTATCAGCCTGTTGAACTATTCCTTTTTAGAAGACATAGATATCATTCCCCCAATTTTTCTGATATTTTTAACTATTGTGACTTGCCAAATCAAAGCAGCTGAATTTGACACAAGTTCAATATAGTTTCCTTCAAGAATTAACTCATTTTTCTGGGCTTGAGATACCCTGTGGATGTTTTTTCCACCCAGGACATTTTAGAGTTCAATGAGAGACCTATTCTGAATGAGGATATTGATGGGGAGGTGAGCACACATAGACTTCACCTTGTAACGACCCCCAGTGTAACGCCCTTGCTCATGTTCTTTACACAACTATAGATAGTGCCCATAATGGCCAGTCCTTTGTTTCCCCACCGTATGTCAACCCAGAGCCTCTTCTTTTTCCTTCCAAGACGACTGAGATCTACATTGATGTGATTGAAGTCCCTCCGCAGGGTGCCTCTGGGGCCCTTCACAGTAACTATGCATCCCTTCAGGGTGATGTTGACATTTCCAGAATGTCGAGAGTCTGATTGTTGAGAAGTGGCTTCATTCTTGCAGTAGATGCAGCAAAGGGAGGTGAAGTATTTTTGTTTTCATTTTTTAATGTCATATTTTAACATGGTTTCCATAGTACTGAAAAGAAAATTTTTAGTGGAAGAAACCACAATTTGAGATTGCTTTGTTATGACCTTATGTATAAACCAATATACAGTGGGCCCTGCATATCCGTGGATGTGGAACCTGTGGATACGGAGAGCCAGCTGTACTGGGGCATTTTATGTAGGGGACGTGAGTGTCTGAGGATTTTGCTGTCTATGCGGGGTGTCCTGGAACCAATCCCCTGTGGATGCCAAGGGGCCGTATTTCCACCTATCTCTCCACACTCATAAACTCCTTTTCAGAGTAGGAATCTTTTAAGCCCTTAAAGGTTGGTTACCTTTTTCTGAGAATGTGATATTTCTCAATATCAGAAATTATTTCTTTCGGCAAAAAGGGAAAAATTCCATTTTATATATATATATATATATATATATATACACACACACACACACAAACATACATACATACCACATCTTCTTTATCCACTCATCTGTTTGATGGACACTTAAGTTGCTTCCATATCTTGGCAATTGTAAATAATGCTACTATGAACATTGAGGTGCATGTATGTTTTCGAATTAGTGGGAATTTTGTTTGTTTGTTTGTTTTGTTTTGTTTTCAGATATATACCCAGGAGTGGAATTGCTGGGTCATATGGTAGTTCTATTTTTAGTTTTTTGAGAAACTTCCATTCTGTTTTCCACAGTGGCTATACCAATTTACATTCCCACCAACAGTGTATGAGGGTTCCCTTTTTTCCGCATCCTTGCCAACGTTTGTTCCTTGTGTTCTTTTTGATGATGGCCATTCTTACAGTTGTGCGGGATAACTCACTGTGGTTGTGATTTGCATTTCCCTGATGATTAACAATGTTGACCATCTTTTCATGTGCTGCTTGGCCACCTGCATTTCCTCTTCAGAAAAATGTCTATTCAGGTCTTCTGCCCATTTTTAAATTGGGTTGTATGGGTTTGTTTTTTTTTATGTTGAGTTGTGTGAGCTGTTTATATATGTTGGATAGTAATCCCTTATCAGTCATATCATTTGCAAATATTTTCTCCCATTCAGTATTCAGTAGGTTCTCTTTTTGTTTTGTTGATGGTTTCCTTTGCTGTGCAAAAGCTTTTAAGTTTAATTAGGTCCCATTTGTTTCTGTTTTTGGATCTGTCTCCTAAAACAAAGGAAATAAAAGCATTCTGCTTGGTTTTAGGTTGAGTCTTTTCTCTGAGTGCTGTTAGTTATATGAGTCTCCAAGTCTCTTTCTTTTCCTTAAGACCTAACATTTTGTATAATTATTTACCAAACTTATGTGTGAATTCTTGATCAGGAAACAGAGAGAGAATATGTCGCAATTCTTATCAAGTCCTCATTTAAAAAGGGTTTGGTGGGGGAATAGTAGTATTTTGTCTGAGATAGAGTCCTAAAGGAACACTGATTTTTTTGGACAGGGCACTGGCTGGATGGGAATGGGAGAGCTGGATATTTGTCCTGACTTTGCTACTCTCTAAATATTAGTATGATTTCAGCAGATCACCTTACTTCCCTTTGCTACTCTTAAGTTTCCCCATCTGTAAAATCAGGCTGGATTAGAAGGTCTCAAAGGCCCCTTGCAGATCATCTAATTCTATAGTTTGTTTTGTACTCTGTCAGGATTTCATGTTCTTGACGTTCTTAGTTGACAAGTAAGGTGTGGGAGGAAATGACAGTCTTGAGTAACCAAAATGGATTTTGTCTACCCGTATGCGCTAATCCCCAAAAGAAGAAGAAAATGCAAATGAGCCAGGGGCCGAACACGAAAACGGTGACAGCAAGGAGAACATTGAAGCAGACAGCTGAAAGCTTCATTTCCTGGCCCGTCTGCCATGAGAAAGGCTGAGACTGCCAAAGCCTCCAGGCAATCAAGGCCAGAACTTTGGCTCACTCTTATTTTGAACTACCCCCATACCACACACACAAACCACACAGGAAAATTGTCGCTCTCTCTTCATATTTGTGCATTTTGGCTGCACTCCTGTTTATGCCAAGTCCTTGCCTAATCCCCTTCCTTCCAGCTGTCACTATATTCTGCCTGTTGCTTTCCGGGCTTTGGAAAGCAGCTGCAATTTTCAGTGGAGGCCCAGGGGTGGTGGCCTTGGCGGTGGGGCGTTGTTAGGGTGTGTGGACTCTGTCCGAACCAACAGTCACTTTTACCTGGTTTATAGGCAGTTTGAGGAGTGTTCTCACTCTCCTTCCTTGGCGAATGTCAGAACTGATGGCTTTAATTTTTTTCCCTCTCCTCCCTCTTTGGGGAGTTTATCCCCCCTCTACATTCCTCAGCCTTTTAGTCTGAGAACGTCCTGTGGAAGATTTGGTTTGTCTTAGGTTCTTTTGCCAGGCTGCTCATCTTCTTCTTTTTTCCACATAAAACGTATTTATCTATTGGGAGAGCTTAAGATGGATAACCAGAGCTTACAAGCCTAGAAACTTGACCCCTTCTCATCTCTGACAGTATATCCCAAGCCATTAGGTCTCCCAAGGCCCAGAGAGCTCTTGGTCATTCGCTGTCCATCCAGCCTCTAGTTGGAGAGCTAGCTTCGGTGTCCTTTCACCTCTGGCATGTGAGGTTTTCCCATGGAGCTTGTCTGCATACATCTCGTATTGGCTCTTAGTGATGGTAACCGAACAAAGAGACACTTGGTTCTCATCATATTAGAAAGCTGAGCAAGAATCAGGAAATCTGCTTGAAGAATCTTGGCTGAATATAAGGAGAAGCCATGTTATTATGAAGGTTTTAAATCATTCCAGTGTGCACAGACTGACCTTGCTGGCCTGAATATTGAAAGCAGAACAAAACTCCCACCCAGTCATTGTTTTTGGCTGATGAAGAGAGCCTTTTTAGGTACAGTGGGTTGTTCTCTGCCCCTCTTTCTGGAAACTGCATCAACTACCTTGCCTTCTACCTAGCAGTGCACACACTCCTGTTTTCCTTTGTTTTTTTAAATAAATTTATTTATTTATCTATATTTGTTTTTGGCTGCGTTGGGTCTTCGTTGCTGCGCGCGGGCTTTCTCTAGTTGCGGCAAGTGGGAGCTACTCTTTGTTGCAGTGCGCGGGCTTCTCATTGTGGTGGCTTCTCTTGTTGCAGAGCACGGGCTCTAGGCGCACGGGCTTCAGTAATTGTGGCACGACACACTCCTGTTTATATAAGAGGAACCTCACATAGTTCTCAGAGCCTGGTGAAAAAAAACTCAAGGTGTGTCTGTGTTTGGGTTTGTCTGATGGTTTCTCCTATCTGTATGAATTTTGTATTTTATTTCAAAGAATTTAAATTTTAATTGATGTTAAATTCAAATAGGTGAGTCTATTTGATAAAATTCTTTGGTGATAGGATACTGTTTAACTTTATAGGTACTATATAAAGTCTTTTTATTCGTGCTGGGAATATAATACTACCAAGCCATTTTTTCTTTCAATTCTGCTGTTTTGTCTCAATCCTGGACTTACTTGGCTATATTGTTTCTAATGCCCAGTTAACCCTTCTGTCACTCATCCTTTCTCCCAGTCCACATTTTTTGCCTTGTCTGTAATTCATAGAATCATAGTTTGATAAAGCATGGAAGGGTCCTTAGATGTTAACTACCCAAGCTTCATTTTATAGATGAAAAAGTAACAGGATTAGGCCAAGGTCACATACCTGCCAGAGCTTAGGCTCACAAGTGTTTTTCCACTATACTACTCCAGACTCCATGTGTCAGGAATTTTCCAAAGCACTAGACTAGTAATAGCTACTTCAACAGGCAGGAAGTGCATCTTACTGGAAAGGGCAGAGGTTTTGGAGCCAGAGAGATTTGGGTTTGAATATCTTGTTCTGCCACCTACTGGCAGGGTAAATTGGGCAAGTAACTAAAGCTTTTAGGGACTCTGTTTCTTCCTCTGTAATATGGGAATAATAATAAGAATACTTTAGGGTTATTATGAGTATTGCACTATATGATCTGTATAATGTGCCTGTTATACATATTGTGTTCAACAAATTATTATTATTATTATAAAAAATCTACTGATCATAGGAAATATTATCTCATATATATAAATAATAATTTAAAATAGGTATTTTATAATTAGCTATTCTGAGCCGTTCTTGTTCAATTGTATTCTCCTAAAGTTAGCAGTAAAATATGAATGGAGTGAGTTGTCCGGAAATGAATTCCTGAAAGTTATTTATACCGTGACAGTGATTCATGCATTTCCCTTTTCTTTATAGCTTTCATCTGTACTTAGCTACAGTGTATCTTGTCCAAAAATTTTTGTACATGTTGAACTCACCCTAGGAAGACATCTGGAGTATACTTGGGTTTGGCCCCTGGTTTTCATTTAGCTAAACACTAGGATATAAATCTAGAATATAATCTACATAGAATGTTAAATTCATATTTTTGAGAAGCTTGAGATATTTAGTGTTATTCTGAAACTCTTTGTGTGATGAACAGCTTCGATGTGAAATTATATGTACCTGTTTGGAGTATAGGTTGACGTTATCTTGTGTTCATCATAAAAGGGCCCAAGATTGTTCTGTTAAAAGGAAGTAGAACTACGTTGTTGAACCCAATAGCATGGGGAGGAGGAATGAGTTAGGAAACAAAAGCTAAGATTGAATTAGCAAAGGCCAGAAGCAACAAAAGAAAGTTTGGAAGCTTCAGAAGGAGTGATTCAGGGGAATTTCAGTTGTGGGCCTCTCAGATTGCATAGATGTCGTTGGCTGACTGGAATGCACTTAAGCTTAAAGTGGATGGAAGGACCTTGAGAAACTAGACAGAAAGAATTTCGCTTCTCTAATAAAGAGAGGGCTTGGGAGAAAGAGCTTTGGCTTAGATTTTAGACAGAAGTTAAGTGCAACTAGAAAGAGGCACTATGTGCTTTCCTCCATATGGAACCCTTAATTGCTAAGGCACTTTCAAGTTCATGTAATTTGGTCCATAACTATGGTTAGATACATAGACTTTTCTTTCCTTGGTCGCTTTTTCAGTAAGGTGAAAGTTAAAGAGTGCAGCAGCAGTGGAGAGTGGAATGGATATTCCTTGTGCCTGTTCCTACCTGCTGTTATATATTAGGTTACGAGCCTTAGGCCAGCAGTTTCTTAAAGATAAAAGTAGGCGTGAGTTTGGAGGAATATTGGATAATTGAATATGACCAGGAAGTAGAAGGTGCTATTTTGCTAAATTTTGGGTTCATTCAGATGGGATCAAACCAGAGGAATTTGGCAAGCATTGGGACTCACCACTTAGAACCACACTGAAATAGTTGTGGTAGCAAAAGAATTTCTCCAGGAGACTTATTCCACTTGAGGCATAACAGCCAGAGATTCCTGGCCCTTGAGGGGAGAGTGCCAAAGCTGATAAATTTTAGAACAATCAACTGAAGTCTATAAACTCAGGAGAAGTAGTTCAATTAGATGGTACTGGGACTAAATTGTTTCCATAATTTTCACACAGAAGACATAGTATGAGTAAATGTGTCCTATAATCCACTGTTTAGAATTAGCTCCTCCCTAATATTATGTCCTTTCCTTGAGATTTAATATATTGCAGTTTAATAAATGAGAAGATTATAAAAGAATTTAATTTTAAGAACTTGTGTTTGACTTCTTCTGTATTCGTGAAATTCTGACATGTTAACCTTACCATTTTTTAAGACTTTTCTGGAAGAGTTCTTCATGACCTAAAATTTACCTTCCTGTTTAATCATTCTCTGAGGCTTTTTATACTCTGGTAAAATTAACTACACTTCATCATCATCAGTATTGCTTATCCCTTGTCACCTGACATCTATCCCTGTATTGTCCAATTGTATCCCCTTCAATTGCCCAGTCCACTGACTTACATACATTAGGTTTTCATTAAATATTTTTTATTTAATGGTGAATGAGGAAGTACTTTATATTTTAAACAACTGACTATTGTGGAGAAAGACAACACAACAGGAAGGAATTACTGTGGCTAAAGAGTCAAACAGGAGACTAAAAATGGGAGCTTTAAAAATTTTTAACAGCTTTATTGAGTCATAATTGACATCCAATAAAGTGCACATATTTAATACAATTTGATAAGTTTTAACATATGTATACACCCATGAAGTCATCACCACAATCAAGATAATGAACATGTCCATCATCCCCAAAAGTTTCTATGTAGCTGTTTTAATCCATCTCTCCCATCCTTCCCCACCTTACCCTCCTCAAGCAAACCACTCATCTGTTTTTGTCACTATAGATGAGTTTGCATTTTCTAGAGTCTTATATAAATAGAATCATACAGGGTAAACTCTCTTTGGTCTAGCTTTTTCACTCAGCTTAATTATTTTGAGATTCATCCATGTTGTTGCATCTATCATTATTTTATTGGTTTTTATTGTTAAGTAGTATTCCATTGTATGCATATAACACAATTTACTTATCCAGTCACCTATTGATGGATATTTTGGGTTCTTTCCAGCTTATGAATATTATAAATAAAGCTACTATGAACATTTGACTACAAGTCATTGAATAGAGGTATGCTTTCTTTTTTCATGGATAAATACCTGAAAGTAGAATGGCTAGATTATAGGATGGTGCATGTTTAGCTTTGTAAGAAACAAACTGTCTTCCAAAGTGGCTGTACCCTTTTGCATTTCCCCAGCAATGAAGTCGAGTTTCTGTTGTTCCACATGCTTGCCGGCATTTAATAATGTTGGTGCTTTGAATCTTAGCCATTCTAATAGGTGTTTAGTGGTATCTCATTATTATTTTAATTTTCAAGTCCCTAATGACATATGAGGTTGAGCATCTTTTAAAATACTTACTTGTCATCTGTATGTCTTATTTGGTGAGATGTCTATTAAGATCTTTTATCCATTTTTAAATCAGATTGTTTAAGAGTTTTTAGAGTCCCTCGAGTCCCTTGTATATTTTGGATACAAGTCCTGTATCCAGTACGTGTTTTGCAAAGATTTTCTTTCAGTCTGTGGCTTGTCTTTTCATTCTCTTAACAGTGTCTTTTGCTAAGAAGTTTTTAATTTTAATGAAGTCCAGCTTGACAATTTTTTCTTTCATGGAGAGTGCTTTTGCTGTTATATCCAGAAACTCATGGCCACGCCCAAAGTCACCTAACTTTTCTCCTATGTTATTGTCTAGAGTTTTATAGTTTTGTGTTTTATATTTAGTTCTATCATCCATTTTGAGTTAATTTTTGTGAAGGGTGTAAGGTAAGTGTCTAAATTATTTTTTGTTTTTTTAATGTGGATGTCCAGTTGTTCCAGCACCATTTGTTAAAAAGACGATCCTTCTACGTTGAATTGCCTTTGGCTCCTTTGTCAAAATTCAGTTAACTATATGTGAGTTATGAACTCTCTACTCTTTTCCATTGATCTAGTTATCCGTTCTTTCACTGATAGCACACTCCCTAGATTACTGTAGCTTTATAGTAAGTCTTGAAGTCAGGTAGTTTCGGTCCTCCATCTTTGTTTTTCTTCAATATTGTGTGGGCTACTATGGGTCTTTTGCCTTTCCATATAAGCTTTAGAATCAGTTTGTCCATATCCATTAAGTAATTTATGGGGATTTTGATTGGGATTGCATTGAATCTATAGATCGAGTTGGGAAGAATCAGCATTTTGAGAATATTGGGTCTTCCTATCCATGGAATATCTCTCCATTTATTTAGATCTTCTTTGAGGTCTTTCATCAGAGTTTTATAGTTTCCTCCTATAGATTTGTATATACTTTGTTAGGTTTACACCTAAGTATTTCTCTCTCTCTCTCTCTCTGTGCCAAGATAAACGGTGTTGTGTTTCTAATTTCAAATTCTAATTGTTCATTGCTGGTATGTAAGGAAGCAATTGACTTTCGTACATTAACCTTGTATCCTGTCTTCCTTTGGATTAAGTATTTTTTATGATTCCATTTTACATCCTTGATTGTCTTGTTAGCTATAACTTTAGTTGTTTTGGAATTTATAGTATACATCTTTAACTTATCACAGCCTATCTTTAACTGCTATTATACCACTTTACATATAGTATAAGAATGTTACAGTAGCTGTATAGTAGTTGTCATATATTTTACTTTTACATGTTATACATGTTATGAATCACACAATAAAGTTTTGTTTAAGCAGCCAGTTGTCTTTAAAATATATTTAAATAATAAAATATCTTACATATTTACCTACTAGGTACCATTTCCATTGTACTTTATTCCTTTGTGTAGATCCAGATTTCCATCTGATGTTATTTTCCTTCTGCCCAAAGGACTTACTGTATTATTTCTTGTAGTGTAGGTAAGCTGATGATGAATTTTTTCAGCTTTTGTATGTCTAAAGAGCTCCTTATTTTACCTTTGTTTTTTGGAAGATAGTTTTGCTGGGAATAGAATTCTCGGTTGACAGTTTTTTCTTTCAGTTTTTTGAAGTTGCGCTACTGTATTTCCATTTTCATTGTTTCCAACTAGAAACTGCACTTATCTTTGTTTCTCTGTATATAATGCATCTTTTTCTCTTGTTCCTTTTAAGTTTTTTTCCTTTCACTGGTTTGAGCAACTTAATTATGATGTACCTTCATGTAATTTTCTCATGTTTTTTATGCTTGGGATTTGTTGAGCTTCTTCATATGAAGAGTTATAGTTTTCTTCAAATTTGGGAAAATCCTGACCATTATTTTTTCAAAAGTTTTTTCTTCTCTTTTTCTTCTATCCTCCTTCTTGGAGACTCCTATTACACATATAGTAAATCACCTGAAGTTGTCCCATAGCTCACTGATGCTCTTTTCATTTGGCTGATTGTTTTCTGTTTCATTTTAGATAGTTTCTATTGCTGTAGCTTCAAGTTCATTAATTGTTTTTGTCTATTTCTATGTTTACTAGTTTCTATTGTTGTGTCTTCAAGTTCTCCAATGTGTAATCTACCATTAATTCCATCCAGTGTATTTGTCATCTCATATATTATAGTGTTTATCTCTAAAAGTTTGATTTTGGGTCTTTTTGCTATCTCTAACTTTTCAAACATATGGAATATAGTTATAATAACTATTTTAATATCATTGTCTACTCATTCTAGCATCTGTGTCAGTTCTGAGTCCATTTCAGTGATTGAGTTTTCTCCTTATTATGGGTCTCACTTTGCTGCTTCTATCTATGTCTGGTTATATTTGATTGGATGCCAGACATTGTGAATTTTACCTTCTTGGGTGCTGTATATTTTTGTACTCCTATAAATATTAAGCTTTGTTTTGGGATGTAGTTGAATTATTTGGAAACAGTTTGATCCTTTTGGATATTGCTTTTAAGTTTTTGTTTTTGTTTTTTTTTGGCAGGACCAGAACCATTTGGTTTAAAGATAATTATTCTCCACTATCAAGGCAAGATCCTTCTGTATACTGTACTCAGTGCTCCATGATTTATGACGTTTCCATTCTGGTTGATGAGGATAGGCATTACTCCTGGCTTTGTGTGAGTGCCAGGCACTCTTCTCTTTACTTCTATCAAATCTTTCTTTCTCCAGCCTCAAGTAATTTCCTCACATGCATGTACTAATCAGTACTCTGCTGAGTATTTGAGGGAGACTCCACAGATCTCTCATGTGAACTCTAGCTGCCTTGTTCTTCCCAGTCCTAGGTTCCATCTCCTCAACTTGAGTGGACTCCATCTGGGTTTCCTCTCCCTGCATCACAGCCTAGAAATTATTAGTAAGCTGGGGCAGTCATAGAGCACTCCTCATTTTTTCCATCTCTAAGGGATCACTGTCTTTCATTGCCTGATGTCCAGTATCTTGGGGAAAAAAAGTTGTTTCATATGTTTTGTCTTAAAAATATTTTTTTGGTTGTTTTAGGTGGTAGGGTAAATTTGATCCTGTTACTCCATCTTGGTCAGAAGAGAAAAAGCTTCTTTTAAGTTTTCAATGGTGGTTATAGAAATGACCAATAGCAAGACAAGGAGTCTCTAACTGAAATACCCATGATGTTTCCTCATAAATTGAGAATTTGGAAAGAGAATTAATCTCAGAATTATCATTATTTTTTCATCCACTTACATGCATCACAGACATTTACATAACAAAATTCCTTGTACAAATGGTTGATCACATCAATGGGTAGATTATTGAATTTGAGGGAGAAAGACATACACAAGCCACTAGAATTATACGTTTCATAGAACATATTATGTAAAAAGGAAATGATGCCGAGTGAATTGAGTTGGTATCATAGTACAGTATTATTTTAATTTCTTTATTTAGTAAATAGCTGTGAGATTTTTGGTTTTGTTTATTCACTTTATTTGTGCTTTACTGGGAAGCCAATTGATTTTTGGCAAGAAAAGAAGCAGAAAAAAATACCAAAATGCTAGAGAAACATAGGTTATCTTCTGTCTGTTCTTACAGCCTCTATAATGTCAGCCAAGTCAATAAATGTTTGCCAAAAATCCAACTAGAATGTGATAAGGTACTTGCTGTAACTGCTTTCTCCTTTTATAGACAGTTTGAAAAGTAGGAAAGTTCATGGATAAACAGCAGTAATTAGAATGCAATTGTGAATCTTGGGTGCAATTTGCATGTGTGAGTTTCAGATTGACTTGGCCCTCAGGGCAGAGAGACCCTTCTAAGACTAGTAGCACAAAGATTTGGAGTTCATCTGCACAGTTTATGTGGCTAATTAGCACTTAGGGTTTCTTCAATAGGGGCTAGTGAAGTAAGAACTAGATAATATCTTGTAAGATCTTTTTTTCTTTTTTTTTTTTTTTTCCTATCTTGTACTTAGAAAAGGGGCTTGGACTGTTGAATTGGAATGGAACAATTAAACAGACTTTAAAATAAAGCCCTGACATTCTGGCTGCTTGCCTGCTCTACTGGGGCAGCTCTGGTTCCAGGGAGAGAGAATGCTTTTTTTGTTTGTTTGTTTGTTTCCAGACAATTTCCTGCGTCATCACATTTTTTGTGTGAGCCAAGTGTTTGAGGTTGGTGATGTTGACAGAGCCCTTGGAGAATGGAAGGAGTTCATCTCCACAGAGAAAGGCTTGTGTATTTCAAGTTCGAAAATTCCAGAATATTTTTCTATAACATTGTTATTGCTAGCTTTTTATTGCTGGTCTCCCCTTATCTAGTTAGCAGCTTTTTAGGTGGATTAATGTTTTAAGTCAAGAAAGCATTTTAGAAAAACTATTTCTCTTGGCATTTATGAAACTCAAAACCACATATCTTGCTCTGCTTGGGTCTTCGTTTGGCAAATTGTGCATGTAGTATTCCCAGAAGGCTTAGGGTTTTTTTTTTTTTAACTATAAATTCTATGTTTATTAATATTTAATTTCCCTATAATAGAATCATTGCATGCTGAGTGACATTTTCTCATGAATTGTTTGGGAAAATATAAAATATGTTTGAACTATAATTATTATGATGATTTCCATTTATTTACAAATTTCCTTTTATTAATAATGTACCCAAGGCTATTCTTGATAATTTGAGAACAGAAATTTTGTTATATATATATATTTTTTTTTTTTTTTCTGGTACGATTTGGAACTCTTACATAAAGGTATAAACTCTTATTCACAATTGAGTCCTCAGTCTGGTTCCATAGCACCTCTGATTCAAAGAGGGTGTTGCAGTTTATAAAAGACTTACTTTTGGTAGTGGAGGTGGTAGTTTTGGGAAAATGGGGATAGAGGGGGAGACGTTAGGTACACGCATATTTCTCTAACATCTGTTAATGTGCCAGGTGCTGGCCCAGACATCTATGTTATCCTTTTATAAACTGTCATTTCTGAATCTCAGAAAATGGCCTGATTAGGTGGGATTTGGAGAACTAGAAAATCTTTCTATTATTATTTTTTAAACCTATACCTATAAAAGAGAGTTATTAAGAGTTCATTTAATATGATGCTTCTTTTTCTCTGTTTCAGATTTAAACTGTTTTTCTATAAGCTAATCAATAGAGGGATGATAAACATTTTAAAGCATGTTATAGCAAAGGCGTGGCATTATGAAAAATGGGACATTATATGGAAGTAATAGAATAAAATGTATGGAATTAGGTAGTCTCAGAATTTTAGAACTACTTTTAGAAATCACTTGGACCATATATTTCATCTGACAGATGAGAAAACTGCTATCCTCAACATGTCAGCCTTGCCCAACAGAGCTAGTTAGTGCAGATATAAGATGGAAACCTAGGTTGCTTAACTGACAGTTCACTATCCTTTCTATTATATCCTCATTCTGTTTTCTGCCTTCCACATGAGCTCTACATCCTAAATTAAAACAATAATAACAGCAATCACAAGTGATTGTGTTAAAAATACAATTTAAACCTGTTTGTTGGTTGGTTGCTTTATAGCTGGCTTGTCAAAAAGTCTTAGGGAGTCAGGTATTGGGTAGGTCATGGCCTCTAATCTTATTTTCAAAGTTGGAGAGAAATCATTGGAGACGACTTATATAAACTTTTAAACTATTCATTTGAATGTTTAAGTAGTTGTGATCTCTGCTGTGATGGTCCTAGAAGACATTACTCAGGCCGCAGCTGGCTATTCTTGAGACCACAGAAAGAGAAAGAGCCTCTGCCCTGATGTATTCCATGAGGTGAATAATAGGCAACATTTAAGGAACACCTAGCTCATGGCAGACTATTCTCATCACACCCTTCCCACAGACTTTTTTCCTTCCCCACATCCCATCCCAACCTTCCTTGACCAAATGCAATGAACAGGAGCTGTTGTATGAATTGGAAGGAAAATGTCTGAAATATATGAAGTTATAATGACTTGGTAAGTGCTATAAAACTACTCTATAACTGAGTTGGAAGTTGCATCATCCATGCCTGTGGCACTGTGGACTGGGCCCAAATGGTATAATTCTCTACTGTAACACTGAAGTAATGTTTACATCTGCCAAGAAAATATTTTAGATTTCAAACCTGTGAAATGGCCAGCTATAATTGTTCAATTCCAGTGAACCACAGGTATATTTAGTTTCCTTCCTTTACTTCTTACTGTCTTCTTTAAGTAGGCTGAGCCAACTAATTAAGGATTGTGCTCTTGTATGACTCTGCAAGGTGAGCTTTAAAGTCACTCAATATATTTGAATGCCTACATATTATATAGCACTGCTGTCTTAAATGTGCAAACTCCGTAATAGAGTGTAAGTCCATTTCATTTAGAGAAAACAATTATTTTCATCTACATATGTCAGAGTAATGATAGAAGTGGCATATTGTAATGACAGAACATGAGGAGTCAGAAAATTTAGATTCATTTTTCCCCCTACTGTTGATTCTTCATTTGATCTGACTTGAATCATTTCCTTTTTCTTTAGTTTCTGTATCTGCTGAAGGTGAATAATAATACTTTCATTTGCCACACAGAGGTGCTGGGAGAATGAAAGACAAATTTTTCCAAAGCACTTTGAGCTGCTTAAAAGGAAGACTTGTTTAAACAAAAGTTGATTCCATTTTCTGTCTTGTTATTTCTTATGTTCAGATACCATAGAAAGTGTTAGAAGAGATTCAAAAGGTTTGGTTGTTTTTTATAACTTCATTATAAAGTTATTATAGGTAGGTAAGGTAGGTAAGTAGTAAGTAGGTAAGGAGGTGAGTATAATTGCTTGCATTTTACAAACAAGGAAACTGAAGCCCCAAAAGATTTGTTTATTTTGGGGCTTAAAAGGAATATCCTTTTATGAGAATTGGGGGAAATTAGTGAGAGTATAGCCAATAACATTGGCCATGAGTTGATAATTATTGAAGCTGTTAATGGGTATATGGGGGATCATTATACTATCCTGTATACCTTGTCTGTGTTTGAAATTTTGCATAATAAAAAGTTTAAGATTGATTTAAAAGAAAGAATAGCCCCTGTTTTTATTTACAAAGTCCTTTTCAAAAGCTACTGAGTTCGTTTATCTCATAGGCATGGAGAATTCTTTATTTCTTAGGGTTCAGCAAAAAATTGGAAAAAAATACTTACATGCATGGACCAGAGCACGGGCATTTTAGTTTTTCATATTTGGTGTTTATATTCTATTTCCAGTGCTTTCTGAGTCACTTGCTACTCTTATCACTTTTAATGTAATATACTATTTTTTAAGAATTAATAGATTACTTTTTTTTTCTTACTCCTGTTCCAGATACTCGTCACCTTCTCTTTGTTGTTGTTGATTTTAAGTTTTCATTTTCCTATTTCTGGAAATTGTTGGGAATTATAAGCAGTCACTTATTAACCCGATTACTTTATGCTTCAGTAGACTTGTCAGTGGGCGGCCATGTGAATTATTTCGGCTTTTAGAGACACAGATCAACCTTGCTACCCCATACCCGCAATGGAAAGCTGCTGACCTCCCCATTGTAGGATCTTATAATCAAATGGCATTTGAAACATGTGAGAGCACTCATTAAACAAACAAACAAAAATCACCCTCAACCTGGGTTATTTTCACTGGTAGACTTGAATGGTTAAAGCTTGTCATTTCATAAGCTCCTAGATAACACAAATGCTGGACTGAAAATGCAACATACTCGGTATTCATTTGTTTTTAGACATCAAAGGAAATTAACTTAGAATGTAATCATAGAACTTTAGAGTTAAGAAAAATCTTGATAATCACTTGGTATAGCCCTTTCAGTGTATGTGTGAAAAAACTAAATATTAGAACGGCCAAGTAATTTGCTCAGTTACGTAACTTAGTACTGGCAGAGCTGGAACTTGAACTCGAGTTTCTTAGCTTTCAATTCAGAGTTCTTAACTAGGTTGCCTCTCAAGTGCATTTAAGTCCTTGATGTTGTTTGTGAACACTAGATATGCCTCTGCTTTTTATAGCTTAGAGATTTTACTGTTCTGGAATGCCATGCTGAGCCATTTTGGAGCCTGGGGCAAAAGGAGAAATCGGTGATATTGACCCTGCCTTTATTTAAAATTGTGATGTTTTCTTCATCATGGATTTTTGGCATTAATTTTGATTTTTAAAATCGTGTGTTAAAATATTATTTACCTTGCTTCTACCTTGAATACTGAGTTTTACATCTGAGGTAGGTGTCTCACTAGATTCAACCTAGTCCCATCCTTGTTATTTTGATTTAATCCACTATTTAATCCTTCTTTCAGTCTCTTGGTAGTTAAAAAAAAAAAAAAAAAAAAATCAAGCCATGGAACCTTTATACTCAAAGCAAACCCTTACTGTTGGCCACCTAAAAATGATGGCAACAAAGAAAACATACCAGAATTTGCATGTGCCATTCATTGACATCATAGTAGGTAACTTAAAGCATAGTAATTTTTGGATCCATGAATTTAAGCTCTTTTAGAATGTCAACCAGTTTATTGAAAAGAACTCAAAGCCAAGTCATGGGTTCTGTTGTCTGATCCTTGACTGCATTGTATTTTGAGGTCTTACGTAATTGTGTTTGTATTGATTTCTATAAATTGAGAGCCAGAAGAAGGAAGCTCTTTATAGCCTTATTGTGTTCATTGTTTTACTTGGTCTTTTCAACAAGCGTTTGAGATAGGTAACTTACAGGTTAGGACTCTTTCAGTTCCAAGTGATAAAACCCAACTCAACACTGGCTTAAGTTAAAAGGGAATTCACTAGCTAACATAACTGAAGAACGTTAAGGGGTAGATCTGACTTCAGGTATTACAAATCGTTTCATCAGGGCTTGGTCTCTCTACATCTCTTGAATCTGTTTTCCACTAGGTTGGTTTTTCCCACACAGAAGCTCCAGGCTTATGGTCCTACTAGCTTAACAACTTCAGGAGAAAGGGAATGAATCTTTCCTCTTTCTCCAGCAAAAAGCCTCAGAATTGAGTATAATTGGCCCAGCATGGGTCACATGCCTATCCTTGAACTATTAATTACTGCCCCGGGCATGCAGTTATTTCACTGGCTAAGCCAGCTTCATATGCTCAACCTTGGAGCAGGAGATAGACTGAGGGTGGAAAAGCTGTTTCTCCTAAAGGAAGAGAGGACTTCTTAGCCCCTGCTCCCCAAAACGTATGCTGGAGGGCAAAGACAAATGTCTACTAGGATGTCGTTATACCCATTTCATTAATGAGGAAGTTGAGGCTTAATTAAGTTGATTTTCATAAGGCTACACTCTAATGAGTGATAGAGTCTTAATTTTGATTCCAATCTGCCTAACTCTAAAGCCCATCCTCTATACTTCACACCTTGTTGTATCCCCGGAATACTACGCTCCTTCTCCTAAATGAAACTGTGGTGGTTGCCATTTCTTTCTAGCAGTTGTTTTCAGCTGGGGTGATTTTGCCTCCAGAGGAAATTTGGCAATGTCTGGGGACATTTTTTGGTTGTCAGAACTGTGCAGAAAGGTTGAAGGGGTACTACTGGGTGGAACCCAAGGATGCTGTTAAACATCCTACAGTGCACAGGACAACCCCTCATGTGAATAATTACCCAGCCTAAAATGCCAATAGTGCTAAGGTTTAGAAACCCTGCTTTATAATAAGGTTCCATTTCCAGCCTATTACTGTTAACAAAAATTTTGAAAGAAAGATGTAATACAGAGCAAGATTGAAAGAATTCCAACATCTAGGTATAATTAAGTAACCTTTCAATTCAGGGAGACTTTGATTTATTTTCATAACAACCACTATTAGAATACTGAGTTCTCTTGTTTGAATGGGTAAATCGAAATAGCACATTTAATACATTCCTTTTTTTAAAAAAAATTGTTTTATATAGGCTTTAGCTAAATTCTCAGGCATAATTTTTTTTATTCCAAAGCCATATACAATTCCCTTAAAATATAAATCTAGGGATATTTTAAATCAAATACTGAATGCTTTTATTAAAAATTTTTTTTCACAATATATATCTCCATTTATTTTATCTTATTTGATTTCTTTCATCAGTTTTGAGTAGTTTTCAGCATACAAGTACTGTCATGTTTTGTTCGATTTATACCTAAGTATTTCATTTATTTTAGTGGTTATAAATAGTATTTTTCCTAGTTTTATTGAGGTATAATTGACAAGTAAAATTGTATGTGTTTAAAGTATACAACATGATGATTTGGTATATGTATACATTGTGAAATGATTACCACAATTAAGTTAATTAACACATCCATCACGTCACATAGTTACCTTTTTTGTGTGTGTGGTGAGAAGGCTTAAAATCTATTCTCAGCAAATTTTAAGTATACAGTACAGTATTATTAACTATAGTCACCATGCTGTACATTAGATTCCCAGAACTTAATTCATCTTATAACTGAAAGTTTGTAGCCTTTGACCAGCATCTCCCCACTTCTTCCCCCCACCCCAACCCCTGGCAACCACGATTCTACTCTCTGCTTCTCTGAGTTTGACTTTCCTTTTTTTAATATTCCACATATTGGTGAGATAATACAGTATTTTTCTTTCTCTGTCTGGCTTATTTCACTTAGCATAATGTCTTCCACATTCATCCATGTTGTCACAAGTGGAGGGATTTTCTTCCTTTTTTATGGCTTCTGTATCAAATTTTCTTTATTTATTCTCAACATTTAGGTTGTTTCTATATCTTGGCTGTTGTGAATAATGCTGCCATGAACCTGGAATGCAGATATCTCGCCCAGATACTAATTTCGTTTCCTTCAGATATATACACAGAAGTGGGATTGCTGGATCATATAGCAAGTCTATTTTTAATTTAATTTCAGTGTCCCTATGTTCATGCTAGTATATAGAAATGATTTTTGATTGTTTATCTTATATCCTTTGACCTTGCTAGAACTCACTTATTAGTTCTAAGAGGGTTTGTTGGGTATATTTATTAGTTTCCTTTTTTTTTTTAAGTTCCAATACAGTTGATATACAATATTATTGTAGTTTCAGGTGTACAGCATAGTGATTTAACATTTAAATACATTATGAAATGATCACCACGATAAGTCTAGTAACCATCTGTCCCTATACAAAGTTTTTACAGTATTATTGATGATATTCCTTATACTGTATATTAAAAATCCCTGTGACTTATTTATTTTATAACTGGAAGTTGGTACCTCTTAAATCCCTTCACTTATTTTGCCCATCTCCCCTGCACCCTCCCCTCTGGCAACCACCTGTTCCTTCTCTGTATCTATGAGTCTGTTTTCCTTTTGTTTTTTAGATTCCACATGTAAATGAGGTCATATTTCCACATATAAGACATCTGACTTATTTCATTTAGTAGGTACCCTCTAGATCCATCCATGTTGTCACAAATGGCAAGATTTCATTCTTTTTTATGGCTGAGTAATAGTCCGTTGTGTGTGTGTGTGTGTGTGTGCGTGTGTGTGTGTGTGTGTGTATACACCACATCATCTTTCCATTCATCTATGGAGGGACCACTTACGTTGCTTCCATGAATACTGAATGCTTTTGAAACAGATATATAAGTTTATCTCAGAAGCCTTTTAAACATTTCAAATAGAAGATTCTATACCAGAGGAAATTATTTTTGAACCTCTCAGCCAAAGCATTTTTTAAAATTCTGATGCTAATAGGAGGTTTAATGTACTAGAAAATGTACAGCATTTTTTTTCCTATAAGCCTGTCCTTTGTGAAAGATTAATGAAGGCAGAAGAGTGCGTTTAATATATTATAGCTGCTAGTTATGGGGTTTGACACTTCAGAGAAATCAAGCTGCTTGTTTAATGACAGGAAAATAGTTTGAACAGTCCACCTCCTTCAGACTGTGAGTGGTTTCTGGACTGTGCAAATCTGAATAATCCTAGGAAAGCTGTGCTAGTCACACCACACATAGTATTCCAGTAGAATGATTGAATGATTAGAGGGATACTACAGAAGGCATTGACAAGAGAAATCTTCCACAATCTAGCAAATCAAATTTATTATTGGAATTGGAAGATTTTGGACTTAACATTTTCTAATTTTGCCAGTTTTACCCAAGTAATTTTTCAGTGTTATGTTCCAGGTGCCTCGCAATTCTGTGTGTGCACAGAATTACAAATCCATTTCTCTCTCTGACTGTTTTCAGCTTCACTGGACCCAAACCAAATCAACAACGTTTTCTCTGATTTCAACCAGATAATTCCTCCTTGCCTTGATGTGTCACATGGGAGACCCTCCTCCTGTCTCTCTTAATCACTTGAGGTCCCTTCAGCTTATGCCTGTCATCCCCACTGGCTTGGCTTCATTCTTTACCTGACCACACTACCTAGTCCTACCGATTGCTTTCGTTTCTTCTGTTTTCTACTGGCCTCACTCCCCTCCCCTTTATTATATTTCCTCCATGCATATTAATCCTACCTCCTTCTGTGTTCCAAGCCTTATTTAGTGGCTCCATATCCCTAGACCGCCCCATTTCTTAGTTCGTGTCCTCACTTACTAAAGTGTCTGATGTCTACCCACCTAGCATATTTTAGTAAGGTATGTGTGTACAGAAAGGCCAACCATTCATTGTTAATAAAATCCAATTTGCAGTTTCCTTGGAAATAAGGCAACTGCTGATCTTCAAACCACCCAAGGTCTTAGTCTCTAGAATGCAAGTTCCCTTGGCACAGTAGAAGGGGTAATAATTACATGTCTACAAAACATTTTGGGAAATTACCTTGATAAATGGTGCTGGGTAAAATGTTATAATTTATTAGTATAGTCCTGCTGTTTTCCTTGAAAAGAAATGTTCCTGGAGATTTGGAATTTCTTCTCTCTCCACTGGTATGTGTTTTCCTGGTGCTGTCAGAAGTTTACTCCTCCTCACAGCTTTGTGGTGTAGGTTGGTATTCCCAGTTTTACAGAGCAGAGAGAAGAGAGATCACTTGACTAAACAAGTCATCTGACTTGTTTAGAATTTCACAGCAAGCTAATTGCAGAGACCTTGAGTTTCCTGCCTCTAGTTTCTGTGACATAAATGTAAAATGATTTAATTTGCATTGCTATTTATATGAATGCCTTAGAGCATTTCCTTTCCTTTAATAAAATTGTGAAAACTCTTACCTGGTAAAGAGATTGTTAGTATAGAAAAGAAATGAACTAGGGACAATGTACCTGAATTTGATTACTGCCTTTTCAACTGACTAGCTGTAAGGGATGTTGGTTCCTAGGCTCTCCTTTTGAATTGTGAAAGCTATACTCTACATTGGTGATGTTCCTTGAAGTCCTTTGAGAAAAACAAGACAAAACAGAAAGCTTAAAGTACAAAGTGTTATTATTGATTAACTTAAAATGACCCTCGTTTGTTTGCAAAGCTCCAGTTTTGTTGCGGCAGGTGATCCCGTTGGTGAGCGTTGTGGAGTGTGGTGGGAAGCAGCCAGGTCTCAGTAATTTCTTCTGGATTTCTAGAACTGTTTTTCTGTTGAGTTGAAGTGAGGAAACAGCTGGTGGAACTGCTTTTGGTGCTGCCATGAATGTGTCTGGGAAGAAAAGGGTGCATTCCGATGGTATGTTAGGGGGATGTTAGCTGTTCAGGAAAAATAACCCTTACCAAAGTTAATGGCTCCCACTAGCATTTTCAGTAACATGTACCAGATGTGGGTAGTTAATTATTCTCAGATCTGATAAGTACCTGCCAGCCAAGGCTAATTTTATTTTCAGTAAACAGTGGCCAAAGGTCCTAGCTGTTCATTTGATAGGATAGGGCCTGTTTGCACTTATCTATTAATAAAAGCACAACACTCCTTTAGTTTTCCTTTCCCAGGGCCAGATAAAACATTTCAGACACTCAAGTATTTGTCTCAGTAAATCAGACAAAGTAAACAAATCTGGTGGATTAACTTGGTAAACAGAGAGTGGTTAAGTGTTACCTTTGGAGTTTAGCTCAATGCCATATAAATAGCATTAATCGCATGGTATTTTCAATAACCTTTATAGAGCAAGACAGAGTTGTTGTTTTTTTTTTTCTTTTTCCTTTCTTTCTTCCAACCACTAGGGATATAGTGTGTTTCTTAAGTACTTTCAGATGTCCTTCAGTAGGAAGATTTGAAAATAACTTTAAAATGAAATTTATTCTTTTGTCCCATTAGTAACGCATCGGGAACCTTGCACCAGTTAATGTCGTGTGTAAACCTGGAACTCTCTGTGGTTCATCTTAGAAAGAAAGTAGAACTGCACAGTGGCATGCAGGCTTTGCCGGATAGAGATAGCAGACATCTAGAGGTTATTGATTTGGATGGAACAGTGGGAAGGGGGTCAGCTTTTAGGGTGGAGAGAGGGGTAGGTAGGCAGAAATTCAGACTTTATTCATCCAGAATTTTTCTCTTGGACAGAGTCCTATTAGGGTCAGAAGTGCTATTTATTTTGTGATGTAGATGCTTGTCTTGTGAGAACTAGCATGAAACAGACCAGTTATTTCACACTAGCCAACAAAGCACTATTATTTCAAAGTAACTTCCAGTCACACCAAGCCTGGACTGGATTTGTACTGGTGACCTGGTGGTGTAGGGCTCCAGTCTCATGCCAGCTCTCTGTATCATCTTGTCTCTCTCATTAAACTTTCTTTTTTTTAGTAATGATCAACACCAACTCTCTTTAACCAAGATATATTGTCTTTTGCATTGGCTTTATACTTGAGATTGTAAGTACTTGATAAAATTTTTTTAGTTTTGCATGCTATAGAATAATCCACTTAATTTGGTAAACATGGTACATAAAAGAAATAGCTGAAAGGCCTTAGAGAAAATTCCCTACTCACACCTCCATCCCCGTTCCTCTGTCGCTGGATGACTGCAGTTATCTTCTTGCCACCAGACTTACCCAACTGCAGTCTATTCTCATACCATTTCCAGATTAACCTTCCCAAAATGCAAGTCATAAAAGTATTAATTTCTTACTTAAAAAAATTTGGCAGTGGCTTCTTGTGTTCCTGCAAGAGAAGATTTAAACTCCTTATATTGATTATCATTGTGTTAATGATCTTTGCCTTGTTTCTGGCTTTGAATCCTCATTGGCCTATGCTTCAGCCACGTTGAAAGTTTGTGGGTTCCTGAACATACATGTTGTTGAACAATCAACAGTTTCTCCATCCACTTCTTTGATGAATACCTATTGATTTTTTAAAACCCCAATTTCAGCACAAAGTCTCTTGTGACTCAAGTGGAGTTGATTACTCTTGTCTCATCATACCCTGTGCATACTTTTTATATCGTTCCTATGAAACCTATGGCACTTGTTTTGTATATTTCCTTTTCTTCCTACTTGATTACTGGAGGGATTGTATCTTGTCCAATTTTGTATTTCCATGTCCAGCTGAGTGGCTGGCACAGAGGTAGGACCTGGTTGATGGATGGATGGATAGATGGTTGAATGTATGAATGGATGGATGAAGTAAAGTCCTATGACCATATCTCTGTGCTCAAATTCCACTCCCTTTACAGTGTTGCATGGAAATGGCCCTTAAAAGTAACCAGATTAAGATTTGATAGGTAGACTTGCTCTTTACTTGTATGATTGAAGGACCAACATGAATGCTCCCGTAACCCTTATACCTACCCAGAGACTTCATAGTCTGAAATTTCACCTTGAAGACTCATTTATGGTCTTCTGATATTCCAGCTACACTCCCTGCCCTCTTTAGGACTTTATAAATTGTTGCCAAGTCCTTCCATAAGCATTGTCTTATTTAGTTTTGAAAACAACCTTATTAGATAGATTTTTATCATATATATTTTAGAGGTAAAGAAATGTAACTTCAAAGCAATTCACTCATCTGCCTAAGGTCATTCCATTGTCATGCACAAGCTAGGGCTGAGCCCAGGTCCGCTTAGCCTGACATCCTCTTTTCCTTAGCCCCTTGCCTTAGAAGGAGACACAAATCTATTAGGCATTAAATACCTCAGGATATATTAATCAAGCAGATCACTTTCTCCATGCCAGCTTATCAGAATTCTGAGGAAATAAGAGTTCTGATTTCTAAATTAGGAAGAAGTAGTATGGAGAGAGAAGATGGAGGATAATTTGGAGACTTGGTCAAGCACAGGGAGTTTGGTTGGATGTGACATTGGGCCTAGGATGGACACTATCTGAACATAAATATAGCAAATTTTTATTTCTTAATTCACTACTTCTTTAGTAAACTACATTTTAACTTTAATAAAAGGTACATAGAAGTTTCTGTCATCATTATATTGATAATCATCCCGATCTTATCAAAGTATAAGATGCTAAATATTGAAAATCATATCCTTAATATCCCCAGAAGTGTCCTTTAAACATCTTTAATATAGTTGTTTCATTGGGAAACACAAACTATTTTTATGACACAGGTAACACTGGTGGGACTATGATTTGCTCTTTGTCTCTCATGTCAGAGGCTTTCTTTCAAAAATCTGATGTTCTTTGGCAGCCCATTCATGTTGAAGAGTAAGAGGTGCATGCACATGTGTGGGCATGCTCACGTGTGTATCACACACACACAGGTGCTCTAGGTATATGGCCAGTTTTATTGATTGGTGTCTTCATTAGAAGGTTTTTGGCACAGACCCCACTGTTCTGTGGGTGGACCTTCAAATGTCTGCAACTGTATGTCTTTTCTCTACAGCTCATCTTTTTGTCCAGGGAGGACTTTAGCAATTTTCTTTTTGAGGGTTAAACAGCTGGTTGTCAGAGTTTAGGGAGCTGAAGGAGGGAAAGAGGCTAGAGGTGGGGATGTTGTCTCTCCCAGGATGTAGACTCTTACTTAAATCTTCCACTTCAGTTCAATTCAATTACCTCCTCCAGCCCCACCCTCTACCTTTGAGTCCAGAACCCCTTTACATCCATTTCACAGGGAATAAACCTCTGAAGTATGTGTAGGATGTCACAGCTAAACTCATAAAGTGTGGGTAGGTTTTGAACACAAGGAGATCAGAAAACCTTCCTGCAAAAGGAATAATGCAAACGAAGACATGAATTCGGAGGAAAAAACAGAGTAAGTGGGAAACAGCCAATAATTCACTTCTCTTAGAGTGAAGCACAGAAGAAGATCTGTATTTGAGGAGAAATGAATGTAGGAACAGAGGCCGAAGCTTCAAAGACTAAGAAGCGTGGACTTTCTTCTGGAGGTGTTAAAGAGACAGCTTCTGCACACTCATTCATTAATTTATTAAGATGGTTTCTGAGTGCCTGGTAGATCACTAGTGGGGGGTTAAAAATGAGTTAGACTGGACTGCTGCTCTGTGACTTTGACACAGTTCACTGTTTTTCAGTTGAGGTCTCAACATGGGAAGACTTCATATTTCTTATGTATAATGTTGGAGCTCACAGATTCTAAGAAGCTTATCACACTTGGGAGACTTGATGTTTTTTGTGATCTGCATTTCTCCAACAATGAGACCGTTTTGTTAGAATGTGAGAGCTTGGAAATGTCTTTCATCCTCTTGGCAGTGAATGTTATTAGTTACAGCACAAGTATCACTTCTTGGGGTGGGCCACATGATCATGGAACCAGAGACACTTGGATGGGAAGAGGCTCGAAAGAACATTATCACTTTGTAAATGGAATTAAATTTAATGTTTAATAGAAATGGACTTCTAGGATTTTATGCCATCTGACCAGAACCAAAATGCAAGGCAAAACTGTTGTGTATTGCCTAGCGTGGTGCCCAGTTCTGCAAAGTCCCTTTAAGCTTTTGATGATGACAGCGGTGAAAATTTAGAAGTAGTTTTTGCCTACATACGTATACCATGGTAAAGCAATTTTCTTCCTTAGCAATCTAGGAAGAACATTATATTTATAGATCTCAGCTACAAATTCTCTCCTTCAGACTGTTTGCCTGAGCCTTAAAAATATGGCATGATTACACAAGCACTCTGGAATTTAGATTAAACAGCATTCAGTTTGAAAATCTAATCATATCATCTAAATATCATTAAGTTATAATAGGCTGATTGATAGGGACCAACACTGTTTTTGCCTGGTGCTGCATGCCTTTCACTCAGCCAGCTTTTTCCAGCTAAGATGTTGATAAAGGCAACTATAAATCTTAATAGCTGGAGACAGTTTAAAAGCATAGTTCACTGGGGAAGGTCACACCCACTTAAGTGACCTATTTTGTATACTTTTCAAAAATAGGTTAATTAACTTAATAGAAATAATAGGACTCTCGTATTGATGTGCAATTACTACTAAAACAAGTTTTTTTTCTTTCCAAGTGAACATGATGTTCATGAAATTGAGGGCATAATAGCCATGACAAGAACCAGGCTTAGCAAGGCAGGTCATGTTCAGCAAGTGTATTTCAGACTTGCCCTTTAAAACCTGCCTTTATTCCAGTTCTAGGACATGGGCGTACCTCCACCAAAGCCTTTCATTCCTGGCACGTTGCTGTTTCAGTTTTCAGGAGGGATTATCCTCGCTGCTTTGTTTTCCTAATCACTATCACAGCGGTTTATACAGCCCCTGTTCCCTGAAGACTCCAGCGTGCACAGGACGCTTCATGAATTTTGGTCTCTGTTCTTTTTCATCTGAGACTGTTTTCTTCATTCTTCTAATAGATGATTCATCTGGTACCCTGGGAGAAGCATGGTTTCAGAGGAGTCTGCAGTGAAGGAGGGCAAGGGAGCGCCCAGGCCAGAGTCATATTTGGGACAAGTTATATTATCTTAAAATGACCTGGTTTCATTTTATTGTTTAGGGCCTGATTCCAATTTTCTGCACTCAAAGCGTTTTACCCTAGTCTTAGACCTCTTGTTGATGGGTATGACCTTCTTATTCTATTATTGGTCACTAACTTTGCATAATTTGATTTTTCCATTTATCTATTCCTTAAAATATACCTCATTGTTTTATATCTTAAGTTGATTATATGGGTGTTTATTATTTTTCAGAACTTTTAAATATATTTAAAATAGCATATTACATTTTAAGAAGTTAATCCCGTCCCTCAATGTGATATCTTGTATCACAAACAACTCTTTCTATGGATATTGCTGAGTCCTCACTGCTTGAACGCTCTTGTGGCCCAGGTGGTCTGAGAGGTGATGACTGATACACATATACACGAGGGCAGGACACATTTTGAACTGGTGGTCCTAGGTGGACCGTTCATCTTTATAGCAATGCTGTTTCTCCACTTGCTTACACGGCCCTGCCAACACAGCATTTCCTAAACGGAAACAAATCTTGTTTGTATGTATGTGTGCGTGCACATAAAAAAAAGCAGGTAATACTTAGCTGTGATGAAAAGAGCCTTTTAACTATCTCCCTGCCTTAGGTTCTTCATTAGGAAAATGGCTTTCTTACAGAGGGTTACAATGATGGTGAAGTTCAGTTTTCAGGCTTCTTTGTTAAAACAGAGGTAGATGAGAGAACTCTTTAGTTTTCTGTTGAGCGATGGAATGGTTCACTCTCCAGTGCAGGATGGAACCCACCCCGCTTGAGTATGCCATATTCCTCTATTTCCTAGGTTAATGTTAGTGATTTTCCCTCCCAAGCATTCTCTCTAGAGTTTAGCAGCATTCCTTTCTTGAAAGCAAAGACCTCATTTCCTATTTCTTTCACATCCTCTAATTTGCCTAGTACAGGGTCCAATTGAGAGCAAGCATTCATTGAAAACATTTTAGATAATTAACTACAAAACGTCTGGCTTGGGTTTTGGAGAGAATGAAAGATTGGGCAGGCGAAGTCCTGGCCCATGGGAGAATTGAAATCAAGAGGATATCTTTTTGTTACTATTTTTCTTTAATGATAAAAGAATTATAAATACCTTGTAATATAAAATTTGGGAGCACAAAAATGTTTTAGAAATAGACCCATCTGCTCCTAGGTGTATGCTTAGGTTAATTGAAAATAAGTTGTACACAAATGTTCATAGCATCATTATTTGTAATACCCCAAAAGTGGAAATACCTTAAATATCCATCAATGGATGAAGGAATAAACAAAACGTGGCTTGTCCATACAATGGAATATTATTTGATGATAAAGAGAAGTACTGATACATGTTACAACGTCGATGAACCTTGAAAGCATTATGCTAAGTGAAAGAAGCTATTGACCAAAGACCACACATTATATGATTCCATTTGTGTGAAATGTCCAGAACAGTGAAATCTATAAGACAGAAATTAGATTAGTGGCTGCTTAGGGATGGGAGTGGGTGGGCTTGTGGATAATAGCTAAAGGGTACAGGATTTCTTTTTGAAGTGATAAAAATGTTCTAAAATTGATTGTGGTAATGATTGTACAACTCAGTGAATATTTTAAAAACCATTGAAATGTTTTCAGTGGGTAAATTGTATGGTATGTGAATTATATCTCAATAAAGCTGAGATAATTTTTTAATTAATAAAAAATTAATTACCTAAAACCCCACCCTTAAATGTCTACTGTTAATAACATTTTGTTACATTTGCTTCATCTTATTTTACCTATTTAAATTTTTACATAGTTTACATAGTTTTATATAGTATTTCCACTTACCATTTTGTCATGAACATTTTCTCATCCTATTAAAAATTTTTTTGTAAACAGACTTCTAATGGCCACATAATAAATTCTTTCATTGTAACATAATTTGCATAACTGTTCTTCTAGATGTTTACATTTAGGTTGTGTCTGTTTTTCACAATTGTAAATAGAAAGTTGCATTTTGGAAAGACTGAAAACTTTTATTCTCATTTCTGAGCATAAAGGGTTTAAGTAAAAGAAAAAAAAAATGTAGAGAATAATGCCTTCATTGAGTTTTAGACCAAGGGTTCCCAAAATAAAAGCTTTGTGTCTTGGTTTTAGCCTTTGGGTAGAACAAAGTGAATTTTCATCAGGAGTCATTAAAAGAGCAAGCCCCACCTGCTCAGGGAGAGTTTTAGGTCAACATACAAATTAGCTCCTCTTCCACACTGCAGCAAGGAGCAAAAGTCTTTTGCTTTTCTGTGTGAAGAGGTAGACAGGTTCTCAGCCTGACTGAGTTCATGTCTTTATATAATAGGTTCTCTTTTTCCTAAGAGGTTCTACCTTATTTGATCCTTCATCATTTTGTTACTTGTAACTCTGGAGCCTGACAGTATGAAAGGGAAATAAGGCATTTCTAGAGCAGAGTAGGAGAAAAGGATAAAAGTTTTATTTACTAGAAATTTTTGTTTTATAATTTTCTAAAGAAAAAATTAAATGCAGTGTTTTAGGCAGTGATCACCTTTCATCTTATTCATCATATCTCATATTCTTAGGCTGATGAAAATATTTAAAACTTGAACATCTCTGTATTATAACCTCATTTAAATTTGTATACCCACCAGCCAATTTTACTATACTTCTTTCTATTACATTCTGTTTGGTCTCCAGTTTCAATTTGTACCTTCCCTTCTCCCTTAAATTGTCCAGTTCTCATTCAGAAGGGGTAAGGAAATGCTTGGTCAGTTGTTGAGAGGAGGATGTGGGTCTTGTATGTTTTGCTGTCATTACATTCTTAACTTATTACATGTGTATTTGTCCTGTCCTCACTGACTTGACCTCTGATCACATTGCAAAGTACAAACATATTATAAGGAAAGGAGCCAAGGGGCTAATGGGCTTGTGCCTTCCTTAGCCAGGGCTCACTTCATAATTTCTTTTTTCTAAATTGGGGGACTAAGAAGCTTAGCTAGATTAAGAGACTTGTCTAAGTCACATAGCAAGAAACTGAGATCAGGCTTGAGAACTGTTGCCAAACTTTTCCTCTAAAATCTATAAACTTATGGGAGCTCAATCATACAATATGTGAGTTTGTATAAATAAGAAAAATAATTGAATCTCTATGTATCCAGGTTGAATTGATCTCTCACAAATTTCAAGTGAAGAAAGACCCTTAAAGGAAGAATTTAAGAGAATTCAAATGATGTGACCTGAACCATGGTTCCTTTCTCATTCAATTATTTCCTTTTAACCACTGATGGCTTTTTGTGCTTGGCTGGGTATGTTTCCAGCTAGTCAAGCTTATGTTATGAAAGAGAAATAAGACACTTAATCCTGTTACTGATTAACCTGCATTGGCCTCCCTCCCTAGTAGCTTGCCCTTCCTGTATTGTAGTCTGTTTACTCATTTCTGAGCCAAATCTCCAAGGTCTCTTATTATTGAGTGTAGGGCCATCTGGATCAGGAGTGGGGCCTTTGTTTTATTCTGAAGATGAGGTGACTGATTATACAGCTGTAGGCATTTGCATTTTTCAAAGGCATTTTTAAGTTTATTGCTTGTGAAAACCCAGTTATAGTAAAATATCATTTAAAAAAAGTTTACAGATGAGGAAGTTGAAGTCAGGGAAGTTTTGACTTGCCAAAAAAAGTTCCCCAACAAGTCAGTGGCAGAATTCAAATGGGTGTACACTCTTATATACTTAGCTCAGTGTCTAATTCATTGAGGCATGTATTTGTTTCTTATTTATAAAGCCAAGTAGGGCTGGCTTGAATCATTTGCAGTTAATAAGTTTTTGTGTTTGATCTGTTGCTACTGAAGCCCAGGTCAGACTTAAAGATAGAGTTATATTCTCTGCATTCTTTGCAAAGAGCTGATTGCTATTTTGTCATACTGTCTGTGGGAGAAACTCGACCTTAGAACCAAAACTTTATTCTCCACGACAGTAGTCAGTAGGTGCAATGAGACCTGGGGGATAACCTTTGGGCTGTAAATTTTCCTTCTGTGAACAGGAAGACCTAATCAGAAGCCCAGAGGTGACAAGAACAGAGTGATTACTCACTGATTTAGATTCCGGGGTTTGGGCACCTTTTGTGGGATAAGAATCACATGGAATATGAGTAATTTTTTTAAACATCTTTATTGGAGTATAATTGCTTTACAATGTTATGTTAGTTTCTACTGTATAACAAAGTGAATCAGCTATATGTATACATATATCCCCATATCCCCATATCCCCTCCCTCTTGCATCTCCCTCCCACCCTCCCTATCCCACCCCTCTAGGTGGTCACAAAGCACCGAGCTGATCTCCCTGTGCTATGCAGCTGCTTCCCACTAGCTATCTATTTTACATTTGGTAGTGTATATATGTCCATGCCACTCTCTCACTTCGTCCCAGCTTACCCTTCCCCCTCCCGGTGTCCTCAAGTCCATTCTCTATGTCTGTGTCTTTATTCCTGTCCTGCCTCTAGGTTCTTCACAACCATTTTTTGTTTGTTTGTTTTAGATTCCATATATATGTGTTAGCATACAGTATTTGTTTTTCTCTTTCTGACTTACTTCACTCTGTATGACAGACTCTAGGTCCATCCACCTCACTACAAATAACTCAATTTCGTTTCTTTTTATGGCTGAGTAATATTCCATTGTATATATGTGCCACATCTTCTTTATCCATTCATCTGTCAGTGGACACTTAGGTTGCTTCAACGTCCTGGCTATTGTAAATAGAGCTGCAATGAACATTTTGGTACATGACTCTCTTTGAATTATGGTTTTCTCAGGGTATAGGCCCAGTAGTGGGATTGCTGGATCATATGGTAATTCTATTTTTAGTTTTTTAAGGAACCTCCATACTGTTCTCCATAGTGGCTGTATCAATTTACATTCCCACCAACAGTGCAAGAGGGTTCCTTTTTCTCCACACCCTCTCCAGCATTTATTGTTTGTAGATTTTTTGATGATGGCCATTTTGACCGGTGTGAGATGATATCTCGTTGTAGTTTTGATTTGCATTTCTCTAATGATTAGTGATGTTGAGCATTCTTTCATGTGTTTGTTGACAATCTGTATATCTTCTTTGGAGAAATGTCTATTTAGGTCTTCTGCCCATTTTTGGATTGGGTTGTTTTTTTTTTTCTGATATTGAGCTGCATGACCTGCTTGTAAATTTTGGAGATTAATCCTTTGTCAGTTGCTTCATTTGCAAATGTTTTCTCCCATTCTGAGAGTTGTCTTTTGGTCTTGTTTATGGTTTCCTTTGCTGTGCAAAAGCTTTTAAGTTTCATTAGGTCCCATTTGTTTATTTTTGTTCTTATTTCCATTCCTCTAGAGGGTGGGTCTAAAAGGATCTTGCTGTTATTTATTTCATAGAGTGTTCTGCCTATGTTTTCCTCTAATAGTTTTATACTGTCTGGCCTTACATTTAGGTCTTTAATCCATTTTGAGTTTACTTTTCTGTCTGGTGTTAGGGAGTGTTCTAATTTCATTCTTTTACATGTAACTATCCAGTTTTCCCAGCACCACTTATTGAAGAAGCTGTCTTTTCTCCATTGTATATTCTTGCCTCCTTTATCAAAGATAAGGTGACCATATGTGCGTGGGTTTATCTCTGGGCTTTCTATCCTGTTCCATTGATCTATGTTTCTGTTTTTGTGCCAGTACCATTATGTTGTGATTACTGTAGCTTTGTAGTATAGTCTGAAGTCCAGCAGCCTGATTCCTCCAGCTCCGTTTTTCCTTCTCAAGATTGCTTTGGCTATTCGGGGTCTTTTGTGTTTCCATACAAATTGTGAAATTTTTTGTTCTAGTTCTGTGAAAAATGCCAGTGGTAGTTTGACAGGGATTGCGTTGGATCTGTAGATTGCTTTGGGTAGTAGAGTCATTTTCACAATGTTGATTCTTCCAATCCAAGAACGTGGTATATCTCTCCATCTATTTGTATCATCTTTAATTTCTTTCATCATGGTCTTATAATTTTCTGCATATAGGTCTTTTGTCTCCTTAGGTAGGGTTATTCCTAGATATCTTATTCTTTTTGTTGCAATGGTAAATGGGAGTGTTTTCTTAATTTCACTTTCAGATTTGTCATCATTAGTGTACAGGAACGCAAGAGATTTCTGTGCATTAATTTTGTATCCTGCTACTTTACCAAATTCATTGATTGGCTCTAGTAGTTTTCTTGTAGCATCTTCAGGATTCTCTATGTATAGTATCATGTCATCTGCAAACCGTGACAGCTTTACTTCTTCTTTTCCTATTTGGATTCCTTTTATTTCTTTTTCTTCTCTGATTGCTGTGGCTAAAACTTCCAAAAGTATGTTGCATAATAGAGGTGAGAGTGGACAGCCTTGTCTTGTTCCTGATCTTAGAGGAAATGGTTTCAGTTTTTCACCATAGAGAACGATGTTGGCTGTGGGTTTGTCATATATGACCTTTATTACGTTGAGGTAAGTTTCCTCTATGCCTACTTTCTGGAGGCTTTTTATCATAAATGGGCGTTGAATTTTGTCAAAAGCTTTTTCTGCATCTATGAGATAATCATATGGTTTTTCTTCTTCAATTTGTTAATATGGTGTATCACATTGATTGATTTGTGTATACTGAAGAATCCTTGCATTCCTGGGATAAACCCCACTTGATCATGGTGTGTGATCCTTTGCATGTGCTGTTCGATTCTGTTTGCTAGTATTTTGTTGAGGATTTTTGCATCTACGTTCATCAGTGATATTGGCCTGTGTTTTTCTTTCTTTCTGACATCTTTGTCTAGTTTTGGTATCAGGGTGATGGTGGCCTCGTAGAATGAGTTTGGGAGTGTTCCTCCCTCTGCTATATTTTGGAAGAGTTTGAGAAGGATAGGTGTTAGCTCTTCTCTAAATGTTTGATAGAATTTGCCTGTGATGCCATCTGGTCCTAAACTTTTGTTTCTTGGAAGATTTTTAATCACAGTCTCAATTTCAGTGCTTGTGATTGGTCTGTTCATATTTTCTATTTCTTCCTGGTTCAGTCTCGGAAGGTTGTGCTTTTCTAAGAATTTGTCCATTTCTTCCAGGTTGTCCATTTTATTGGCATATAGTTGATTGTAGTAATCTCTCATGATCCTTTGTATTTCTGCAGTGTCAGTTGTTACTTCTCCTTTTTCATTTCTAATTCTATTGATTTGAGTCTTCTCCCTTTTTTTCTTGATGAGTCTGGTTAATGGTTTATCAATTTTGTTTATCTTGTCAACGAACCAGCCTTTAGTTTTATTGATCTTTGCTGTAGTTTCCTTCATTTATTTTTCATTTATTTCTGATCTGATCTTTTTGATTTCTTTCCTTCTGCTAACTTTGGATATTTTTTGTTCTTCTTTCTCTAATTGCTTTTGGTGTAAGGTTAGGTTGTTTATTTGAGAAGTTTCTTGTTTCTTGAGGTAGGATTGTATTGCTATAAACTTCCCTCTTAGAATTGCTTTTGCTGCATCCTCTAGGTGTTAGGTCGTCATTGTTTTCATTGTCATTTGTTTTTAGGTATTTCTTGATTTCCTCTTTGATTTCTTCAGTGATCTCTTGGTTATTTAATAGTGTATTGTTTAGCCTCCATGTGTTTGTATTTTTTACAGATTTTTTCCTGTAATTGATATGTAGTCTCATAGCGTTGTGGTCGGAAAAGATACTTGATACGATTTCAATTTTCTTAAATTTACCAAGGCTTGATTTGTGACCCAAGATATGATCTATCCTGGAGAATGTTCATGAGCACTTGAGAAGAAAGTGCAATCTGCTGTTTTTGGATAGAATGTCCTATAAATATCAATTAAGTCCATCTTGTTTAACGTATCATTTAAAGCTTGTGTTTCCTTATTTATTTTCATTTTGGATGATCTGTCCATTGGTGAAAGTAGGGTGTTAAAGTCCCCTACTATGATTGTGTTACTGTCAATTTCCCGTTTTATGGCTGTTAGCATTTGCCTTATGTATTGAGGTGCTCCAATGTTGAGTGCATAAATATTTAGAATTGTTATATCTTCTTCTTGGATTGATCCCTTGATCATTATGCAGTGTCCTTCTTTGTCTCCTGTAATAGTCTTTATTTTAAAGTCTATTTTGTCTGATATGAGAATTGCTACTCCAGCTTTCTTTTGATTTCCATTTGCATAGAATATCTTTTCCATCCCCTCACTTTTAGTCTGTATGTGTCCCTAGGTCTGAAGTGGGTCTCTTGTAGACAGCATATATATGGGTCTTGTTTTTGTATCCATTCAGCCTGTCTTTGTCTTTTGGTTGGAGCATTTAATCCATTTACATTTAAGGTAATTATCGATATGTATGTTCCTATTACCATTTTCTTAATTGTTTTGGGTTTGTTAATGTATGTCTTTTCCTTCTCTTGTGTTTCCTGCCTAGAGAAGTTCCTTTAGCATTTGTTGTAAAGCTGGTTTGGTGGTGCTGAATTCTATTAGCTTTTGCTTGTCTGTAAAGGTTTTTATTTTCTGTTGAATCTGAATGAGATCCTTGCTGGGTAGAGTAATCTTGGTTGTAGGTTTTTCCCTTTCATCACTTTAAATACGCCCTGCCACTCCCTTCTGGCTTGCAGAGTTTCTGCTGAAAGATCAGCTGTCAACCTTATGGGGATTCCCTTGTATGTTATTTGTTGCTTTTCCCTTGCTGCTTTTAATATTTTTTCTTTGTATTTAATTTTTGATAGTTTGATTAATATGTGTCTTGGCATGTTTCTCCTTGGATTTATCCTGTATGGGACTCTACACTTCCTGGACTTGATTAACTATTTCCTTTCCCATATTAGTGAAGTTTTCAACTATAATCTCTTCAAATATTTTCTCAGTCCCTTTCTTTTTCTCTTCTTCTTCTGGGACCCCTAAAATTTGAATGTTGGTGCATTTAATGTTGTCCCAGAGGTCTCTGAGACTGTCCTCAATTCTTTTCATTCTTTTTTCTTTATTCTGCTCTGCAGTAGTTATTTCCACTATTTCATCTTCCAGGTCACTTATCCATTCTTCTGCCTCAGTTATTCTGCTATTGATTCCTTCTAGAGAATTTTTAATTTAATTTATTGTGTTGTTCATCACTGTTTGTTTGCTCTTTAGTTCTTCTAGGTCCTTGTTAAACGTTTCTTGTATTTTCTTCATTCTATTTCCAAGATTTTGGATCCTCTTTACTATCATTATTCTGAATTCTTTTTCAGGTAGACTGCCTATTTCCTCTTCATTTGTTAGGTCTGGTGGGTTTTTGCCTTGCTCCTTCATCTGCTGTGTGTTTCTCTGTCTTTTTATTTTGCTTAACTTACTGTGTTTGGAGTCTCCTTTTCACAGGCTGCAGGTTCGTAGTTCCCATTGTCTTTGGTGTCTGCCCCCAGTGGCTAAGGTTGGTTCAGTGGGTTGTGTAGGCTTCCTGGTGGAGGGGACTGGTGCCTGTGTTCTGGTGGATGAGGCTGTATCTTGTCTTTCTGGTCTCAGGACCGCATCCGGTGGTGTGTTTTGGGGTGTCTGTGACCTTATTATGAGTTTAGGCAGCCTCTCTGCCAATGGGTGGGGTGGTGTTCCTGTCTTGCTTTGCATAGGGTGTCCAGCACTGTAGCTTGCTGGTCATTGAGTGGAGCTGGTCTTAGCGTTGGGATGGAGATCTCTGGGAGAGCTTTCGCCGTTTGATATTACGTGGAGCCGGGAGGTCTCTGGTGGACCAATGTCCTGAACTTGGCTCTCCCACCTCAGAGGCCCAGGCCTGACACCCGGCCGGAGCACCAAGACCCTGTCAGCCACACACCATGTGTTCTTTTAAGAGCACTCTTAAGTAACATCCTGATTGTGTACAGTACAACGGCGAGGGTAAACAGCTGTGGCAGGGCGAGCAGGGCGAGCAGTGGCATATGAGTAATTTTGTGTAAAGGTCTCTAGAACTTGCTCGAGGGGCATAGACTGTCTCAGTTCCTTAGTAGAGCGACCTAAGAGGAGAAATGACTCTCACGTTGTCCTATTGAAGAGCAGTAGCAGAATATGGGGTGTTATCCCTGTTTCCTGGCTTCTTTCCTTGGGCTGTAACCACTAGACAACATAGATAAATATTTACTCAAGGAATAACACATAGCATTGAAAGAGTGAAGTCTTAAGGTGGGTAAAATATACAAAATGCTCCGACATACGTTATTATATTGACATCTGTGGCCACATGTTGGTCTGTGATGGGGAAGTCCTAGCCACTGAAACCTCAACTTACTCTGCAGGGCATCTTTGTAATTATGGCACTGACTAGCCCGAGTCTTAGATTATTTCATCATGATGTTTCCAGTTTAGCATTGACTACATAGGTGATTAGCAGCTCCTATTAATTCCTACTCCTCCCCATATCTTCCTAATGACCTTTACATACTTTGTTATTTGTTTTTGCTCTGCCTATATTAGTTACTACTCTGCACATGTAGACTCTGGTGGAGGTGCTGGTGAGTTCTACTTTCTGGTAGATTTTAGGGTCCAGGATAGTTAAGAAATAAAGAACAACAATGAGAAAGAAAAAATACATCAGTTTGACTAAGACAAGGATATATAATCTTGATGGGCCTCAGTGACCCCGGGCTAAGATCAGAGCAACTTAGATTTAGTGTTATGAACGCTTTAATGGAAGCTATTTAAAAATAAAGCATACGAGCCTAAGACAAGCTATGCTGGAAATATGGAACAATGCTGGAGTACAGCCAAGAGCATGTGGTCAGACTCCATCCAGTGGGGCCAAGGTTAGGGGCTTTGGGTTGGATCAAGGTTAGTGACTAAAATGCTGTCCTTCCTGATATACACATAAGTAACTCCCTCACCTCCTTCCAGTCTTTACTTAAATGTCACCTTCTAAATGAGACCTACACATCTGTTCTGACCCATCTGTTTGAACTTGCAGTGAATAGAATGAGTTAATTAAACCTCGTGTTGATTCATCCTGCATTACACAAGAAAATTTAATGCTATAGATGGTGAGCTCAGTGGTATTATAATCTACATCTCAGTTTTTAGTTTAATAATCCTTGCAAATACTGGTTCTCTCCCTTTCTCCAGCCATATTTTGAATCATGGTGATCAGGATTTTCCTGAAAGATTCAACTAAGAATGAAACAAAGCAACAGACTGATTTAGTTAAAAATACATGATCTTTGTGTATACTAATTTACTGTATTTTGTCATTTCATTTCTTTCTTCCCCCATGTTTTTTTTTTCCCCCTCCTCAATGGAAGCTCACAACCTCAAACTCCTTTTTCATCCTTTTGCTGTCAGTGGTGAGGGAGATGTCAAGATGCTTTTGCTGAACTTAAATGTAGTTGGTATGTTTATAATAGAAATGAAGCATACCAAGAGGCACAGTATTTGAGTTTCATCGGTCATGCAGGGTAATTTAAGTATTAAATGCATCAGACTGATTATTTCCACTTTCTTCATTGTAGGCATAGCTTATAAAGACTTGGTATGTGCACTTGTTCATGGCCCTCCCACCTGTGTTTGGGATGAGCTCATCATACCTTATAAACATAGCTGACAGCAGTAATCTTTACATGGAAAGTAACTAAGAAACACCTATTTTGGGTTGTATCGGATGAGCTATTACTGACTCACTCTGTGATGCTTTTCTGTCTAAATCAGTACTGGGGCATGATACTAAGTGTGCCAGTGCCTCACCAGTGGGGCCATAAAATGGTTCCCAAGTCAAATTCAAGTTCTGGAATTTACAGTGTCTGTTTAAATTCCAGGTGGCTGAGATAAGTTCTCAGTTAACATTTACACACTGGGTCATCACCTTCTAGTAAATTCACAGTATTGGTAGAAAATGTATGGATCAGTCTGACCTGGGTTCAAATCTTTCTACTACTACTTATTGTATGAATTCTCTTGGGGGAACCTCTTTGTGCCTCTACTTCCTCATCTGAAAATCTGACAGTTCAAAGACAATGGCTTCATGATTTCTCGACTACATATTCACTTTTTAGAATAGTTACAAATAATTTGCAATATCTGTCATTGAGGTGTTGCCTATTTTTCCTTCCTTTGCCCTTCTATTGCAGTAACTGATATAGCAGCCTGCTTACTGCAGGCATTAGGAAATCGTCAGGCATGTGCTCTAATCTGCTGGCTCCTCCTGCTGACCTGGGACCCCATTTGGGTGCTGTGTTCTATTAGCTGAGTTCTGGGTGTGTGTCGACTTACCAATCTATCTAATTCTTAACACTAGAAGATAAGGAGGAGGCAGATTTTGTCTCTTAGGTGTATGCGTCTTGGGAAACACATCAACTCACACTTATCTACTTTTCTGGGGCTTTGCATGAAGGGTGGAAAGTGAGACATGAGAGGTTAAGTCACTTATCCAAGATCCACAACAGTAAATAGTGGAAAAGGAATTCAAACACAGGTCCAGCTAGTTCCAAAACCTGCACTCTTAGCTCTCAAATACTTTGTCATTTCTAAAAATAAGGTAATACAATCTAGTGCTGAAATAGTGAATTAGGAAATTCAGATTTCACTTCTCAGCTTCACCACTGCCTTTACCTCAAGCAACTCAATTATCCTTGGATGATTTGTCCATGAGGATAGTGAGGATCATAATGTCTGTCATTCAGGGGTAGAATAAGCATTAAAAACTAAAACAAAATAGCATCAATAAAGACCTTTGGTCTCCAGAGAGGATGAACATTGCATGAATTTACACTTGTTAATGTTTCATATTGAAGACTTCTGAACACATCCATTTTAAATACAAAAAGGCAAACTTTGGACCATGAATATACAGATTCTGGGAATCAAATGGTAACCAACCTTGAAACAGTTATAACAGTGCCAAAACAGGGTAGGATAACAGAACGATAACACCCAGGTAACTACCAGAGAAGGCTGCTGGGTTGTTTCAATTAGCAGCAAGAGTATGTATTTCATGGGCCCGGAGCATATTAATCAACTGCACTGTGCCAAGACTTGAGTTCTGTTTTTTACTAGAGATCTGTTCTGAATCACTTTGTTCCTAATATTGTCATCAAGTTTGCCATCCACAGTTGAGGCACATCACGAAATGAGCAAAGGAGATTTTCCTAAGGTATAACTACCAGAACGAGCCAAGAAAGATAACATTGAGCATTCAGGCTTGTTTCTGTGAAAGGTTTTTCTTCCAGACTCTAGAATGCCACTGAGTGTACATTGCCACATCTACTTTTCAAGGCCGAACAGCACAGAATGCTGTACACAGACATACTCACTGATGTTTCTCCTGGAAACTTTTAAAAGTACCATCTTTTCCTGGATGCCAGAAAGACAGCAGCTGCCTCTGTTTATATGGGTGTGTGCACATAAAGGCACCTAGGTTCTTGTTTTTAGAGAATGATCTTGTTTTTTCAGAATGATCTTGTTTTTTAGAATGATCCTTGTTGCTGGCCAGTACCAGAGTAATCTAATTACATATGCCTTACTGATTCCCATCTACCGAAATCCATTTTTCAAGTTTAACTAGGTTTCTTCAATGGTTTCTTTTCCTTAAAAACATGCAGTTAATCGCAAGCAGTTATCTTTTCTCTCACTAGGATTGCACTGAAGTCCATTCATAAGGAGAAAATATATAAAACCGTTTTGATTTGGGCATTATCATTGAAGTTTCTCCAAGCAATTCTAAATTGATTTGAGAGAGAGAGAGAAAAGGAAAGAGAGAAAGGAGGAGGAGGAGGGAGAGGGGGAGGAGGGAAGCAAAAGGGGACAGAGAGAGAGGTGGGGGGAAGAAATGGAAATAAAAAACAATGAAGCTTTAAAAAAAAAAATGAGCTGAAACTCCTGGCAACACATACAAATAAGATTGCTTTAAGAAAGCCTCCCGGGGCTTCCCTGGTGGCGCAGTGGTTGAGAGTCTGCCTGCCAATGCAGGGGACACGGGTTCGAGCCCTGGTCTGGGAAGATCCCACATGCCGCGGAGCAACTGGGCCCGTGAGCCACAACTACTGAGCCTGTGCGTCTGGAGCCTGTGCTCCGCAACAGGAGGGGCCGCGATAGTGAGAGGCCCGCACACCGCGATGAAGAGTGGCCCTCACTTGCCACAACTAGAGAAAGCCCTCGCACAGAAACGAAGACCCAACACAGCCAAAAATAAATAAATAAATAAATAAATTAAAAAAAAAAAAAAGAAAGCCTCCCAAGGGTTAAAAGAATTGAACTCTCCAGCCAAGAGGTTCAGATCTTCTGACCTTTGACTAACCTTTCACCTTGTCCTGTCTACTGTTTGTTGAGTCACTGTTGAGATAACCAGATATCCAGGTGCTGAGTATACTTTAAAGGAAGTTACCTTGCTGGAGAACATTTTCCTACTCAGGTATCTTTAACAGCTCAGTGCACATGACTTTGGCATTGCCTGAAAGAGGCAGCTCATCCAAGTGGGTAGAATACCAGATCATCTCGGCACTGCTTTCATTCATAATGCCCTTTTCTAACGTTGAGCTGGTGACTCTGCTGCCTTCTTCATTTTGCAGTAATCACGGTCTTCTCTTTCCTTTCTCACCCTCCTTTCCTGCCCTGAGGCTGTTTTGACAAGAGCAAGTATAAACCAGAAACCCATATCTCTTTGCAAAGCAAAGACCTAGAATTAATTAATTGATAAGTAGCTTTTTTTAGTATTTAACCTTGGACTCATCTATCAAAATTCTAAATAAAATTCTTTCCTGCTGACCCAATTAACTGAAATATGCTTTCTGAAGCTGTAGGAGAGACTGTTATTATTCTACCTGCTTTAGTGTTAGTTTCGCTGTATACCACTTTGCATGTTGTAGTGTGCTATACATACTGTCTTTTTTCTGTCATCGTCTCCCTGCCTCTGCTCTCTGTCTCATGAATGAAGAAATGGGGTTAGTGCTTGACCATAATCACATGAGAAGCTGGCATTGGAGACTGGATTAAGATTTCAGTCATCCAAGTAAACAGCTTATTGAATCACATTCCTTCCCAAATCCTTCTTTGTTAAAAGTTTGAAGGTCAGGCTTTTTGATGTTCTCTTATTCCTATAAGTTAACCAAGGAACTTTTAAGCTGCATCTGGAAGGTTGTGACTTCTTCCCAGTCCTGGCCTGTAACTAGCCTATTGGAAATTGGCAGGATGTAGGGTCAAGAGAGAAGGGAGTTCTCAGTAAAGCACCGTGAAAGCCCTGCTCTCCACACTAACACATCCATTTCATTGCCCCTGTTTCGTGCGGCTGGCAATTGATGTTGTTTGGGTTGTAAAAAAATCATCTTGCCCCACTTTTTCTAGGCAGACTCAAGACAGGATTCTTTGAGGTCAGAACTCAAGCAACATATTTGGTTTTGTTGAAGAAGCTGAAATAGGAAACACTTGAATGAAATGCGTAGATAAAAATGTTGCTCTGTTCTGAATCACAGAGAATGCCAAGTGTTCGGCTGTCAAAGTATTGTGGGCGTGTGTTTCTATATTGGCATTTTGACATAGAAGCAGACGAGATCAGTGCCACCTTCCTGCAGAGTACACTAAAACCCCTTCTTTCATTAATATTTTTCCTTTGAAGATAAAGGAGCTGCTTCCAGTATGTGTGAGCATTCCTTTTACCGTTAAATTACTGTTTATTGGTATGTGATTTCCTTGTTACACTAGAATGTGGTAGATACTCTTCATATATAATCCCTGGATTACAGGCTTTGTTTTTAGGATGAGGCTCTGTTATCTTTCTTCTTTCTTGGCAAGAATCTGTTTGGGGATAAGACACATTTCATTCAGCAAATTAAAAATAAATATTTAAATTCAATTTTTTTTTGCTTTACCTAAAAAGCTCAGAGCACTTATAGCTAATATTACCCTCAGGTCAATCCAAAGGGCTAGATATATTTATTTTTTCTCTGACCTACAGATAGGAAATCGAAGTGCAGAATAGTAAAGGCCTAGTATCACATGACTTGTACTTACTAGGTTCTCAATAAATGTTTGGAGCTCATTGAATGGTAGGTTTCTTTCTGATATTAGTCTAGAGCAATGCCTCACAACCTTTCTATGCCATGGCACACACAGAAATTGATACTATTTACTCTATGGTACCTGGAATATTTTTTTCAAAGGTCATCTCTATTGATAACAATTTAGAGAGGTGGGCAACTTGAAAAATATTATGCTACATTATTATCGTATGTGTTGGGAGTAATACTGCCAAAGGGCTCATGTGTTAGAGTGCTAGTCTGTGACATGGGTAAACAGACAACACATCCTGCACACCATAGGAGTGTTATGCCAACGTCGTGCTGAAGACACAGATGGCTTACAAGGCGCCACAAAAAGCTAGGACTCCAGCCAGTTCAGGTCTTACTTCAAGACAGTTGGTTCCTGTGCAAATGGTAGAAAGTGTCTATGTGTGTATTGCTCCCTGGCATTCTGTGACTAGAGCTGGGCCTTTGGTACCAACAGTTTCTCAGTCCTGAAGAACATGTATAGGCCAGAGCATTGCCTGGCTCAAATAGTCATCCTAACGGTCAAGGAAAGGAGTTTCAGCACCTGTCACCTTAAAATATCCCAACTTTGGGTAGATTCTGAACCATCACCTACATTTTTGGAGCATTTAGTTTGATGGAGTACAGAGTGTTTTGAGAGCTCCACCTCAATCATCTTTATTTTGCCCTTGAGTAATATTTTGCCCAAACTTGTTTATCCTGTAGCATGCTTGCAAGTGCCTCCACTTGCCCTTGCTCGATGTGCTCTGGGAGTAGCATCTCCTCCTGCCCACTGATAGTGAGGCTGTACTGTTAGAGAGGACCAGTCAGAGGAATACTCTTTCTAAGGAAAGTCCTCAGTATTGGTAATGGAAGTATCATCATGATCATCATCATGCTTTCCAGCATTTCAGGCACTAAGATCATATATTTGATCTTTTTTTTTTAAAAAAAAATTATATTGAAGTATAGTTGATTTACAATGTTGTGTTAATTTCTGCTGTACAGCAAAGTGATTCAGTTATACATATATATATATTCTTTTTCATATTCTTTTCCATTATGGTTTGTCACAGAATATTGAATGTAGTTCCCTGTGCTATACAGTAGGACCTTGTTATTTATCCATCCTATATATACTAGCTTGCATCTGCTAATCCCAAACTCCCAATCCATCCCTCCCCCATCCCTCCTCCCTTTTGGCAACCACAAGTCTGTTCTCTATGTCTATGAGTCTGTTTCTGTTTCATAGATATGTTCATTTGTGTTGTATTTTAGATTCCACATATGAGCGATATCATATGGTATTTATCTTTCTCTTTCTGACTTACTTTGCTTAGTACAGTAATCTCTAGGTCCATCCATGTTGCTGCAAATAGCATTATTTTATTCTTTTTTATGGCTGAGTAATAGTCCATTGTGTGTGTGTGTTTATCCATTCATCTGTTGATAGACATTTAGGTTGTTTCCATGTCTTCGCTATTGTAAATAGTGCTGCTGTGAACATAGGGGTGTATGCATCTTTTCAAATTAGAGTTTTGTCTGGATATATGCCCAGGAGTGGGTTTGCTGGATCATATGGTAACTCTCCACACTGTTTCCATAGTGGCTGCACCAATTTACATTCCCACCAACAGTGTAAGAGGGTTCCCTTTTCTTCACAGCCTCTCCAACATTTATTATTTGTAGACTTTTTAGTGATGGCCATTCTGACCAGTGTGAGGTGTTACCTCATTGTAGTTTTAATTTGCATTTCTCTAATAATTAATGATGTTGAGCATCTTTTCATGTGCCTATTGGCCATCTGTATGTCTTCTTTGGAGAAATGTCTATTTAGGTCTTCTGCCCATTTTTCGATTAGGTTGTTGTTTTTTTTTTGCTGTTATTGAGTGCATATGAGCTGTTTGTATCATATATTTGATCTTTACGACTCTTTGAGATAGCTGCCATCATTGCCATCATCTTACAAATAAGGAAACTGAAGCAAAGAGAGGCTAAGTAACTTTTCCAAGGGCATAGAGGCCATGAATTGCAGAGCCAGAATGCAAAACTAGAATGTCTAGCTCCAGAGCCCCGGCCTTATGCTCTATTTCTTCTTTAAGTAGGTGGGAGTGGGGAGAGTTACCTTAGGGAGCAGATGCATAGAATAATAGAGTAATCATAGTGGCTAGGTGAGCCCTTATGCTGAATTATATACTTCAAGAGGTAAGGAAAAGAGATGGGGAAATGTGGAAAGACAAAAGGGTTTTTCTGGGCAAGAGCAGCCATACGACCACCATGGGGAGGTTGGATCCTTCCTAGGGGCTACAGTGAGACTTCTTGTCCATATGTTTGGAGCACTAAGATGGGGAGATGGCAAGACAAGCCAGCATCACCTCCATGCGGCTGGTGAGGAAAGGGAGGCAAACAGCACAGGCATGGGGTGTTTTGTATTTAGGTGAGCACACAGCCTAAGGTGAAAACTCATTCATTAGTTACATCAACATTTGGATGCTCTTTGAAAGGCTTCTGGGAGAGGTATGAGAATGATTTGAGGGTGGGTTTTGGTCTTGACCCTGTGCCACAGCAAACAAAATGAAACTCTCCTTGAGCTAAAGGTAATCAAGATGAAAGTGTGTTTACATAGATGAGCAGTGGGGTTTATCCAGAGACTCTGGAAGGTAATCCCGGGGTTCAGCGCTCCATGAATACCATCCCCTGTTCCTAAGCTGGTAAATTATTGGGAGCTTTTATGAGAATGGATTGTGGGAAACGTCTCGATGAAATTCAGTCTGTTTCACCTCAAGTCCAGGGCCCACTAATGCACTCCAGGTGTGCAGGCTGCTTAGGCTTTCTGCCTTGGAAGCCTCAAAGAAGAACTTTCATCCCACAAGGGAAGCTTTGAAGAATACCAAGGGCCTTTCTATCTCTCCTTGTTTTTTTGTATTTTGTCTGCCCACATTTGGTAATCGGAGATATTTGTGGTGGTAAAGCCGGACTTGTTCCTTCTCGGCCTGCCCCTCCAGCAGTGAAATTTTAAGCCTGTGGCTTCAATTGTGCACAGCAGTGATTTCTCTGTAGTGTCCCTCAGATGTAAAAGGAGAATGGCTGAAACACTAGAAAGGGGGATACAGGAAATCACCAAACAACAATTTTCCACGTCTATAGATCCTTTCATCTGAGGGCAAAAGAAGCTGGAAAGGGTGCCTCCAGAAGGATTGGCAGGGGGGGCCCACAATTTAAAACTCTCTGGTTAAGGGCTAAGGAACTAAAGATCAAAGGACTGTGTCCTCAGAATTACACAGTGAGTCACTGGAAAAACTCTGAGTTAAAATCAGGCATCCAGTTCTCCAATCTTATATGGCTAATAAGTACAATTGACTTTAAACAGTACGTTTATTTTTTTCATTTAGATCCAATACCTTCCTAAAGAATATAATTATATGTGCACTATAGATTAAGAATTTCAAGCCCTAGAGCAGTCTGAGGTATTTTGTCGTGACGATATAGTGGTTGAAGTGAAAAGGGACTTGAGAAGCCGTGTGTCTATTGTGTGGTCCCTGTGCTTTCATGGGATGTTGGCCCCCCTTACAAACCGCTGCCATTATTCAGGCCATCTTGTGGCTTCCATTTAGAAGTTCTCCTTTAGGAGAGATTTTTTCCAAAGCTAAATTAAGAGCTATGAAGGGTACCGAGTAAGTCTGTGATTTCCTTTTTCCAGTTTTGACTGCTGTAAGCATTTCAGTCTGTTGCCCACTAGCTCAGATCAGCATGTTGGTTTTAACTTTATCTCCAAATGTAATGCTTTCACATATTATAACAAATGTGTTTGTAGATTTGAGGGCAGCAGGGTTTTCTTGAACAGGGAATATGTAAGTTCTGTAAATATTTTAATATCCCCATTTAATTTGGATTCTTTTTCATATGTCCTCTTGGTGTATGCCAGTTTCTGATGATGGGTGATCCGGCTTGAAGGTCAGGTGACTTGAAGTGCAGGTGGCTAACATGTGTGCATGCGCTCACATGAACGTTCATGTGGTAAAATTGAGCCAGAGATGTTAATCTTCTCACTACCTGCCAGAAGCTGGAAGAAACATCCACTGTAGAGAAGAGTTTTAAGTGCCTTCTCCAAGCATGTTCTAAGTGGCCACCTCCCAGGGAAAATGTTGAGGCCTTTGCCTCTTTGTTTCTTGGAGATTTAAAGAGTGTTGACTCTCCGACTGCACCTAGACTGGTGAGACATGGGGCTGTCACCTTTGGGGCCATTCAAGAAGTGTATTAGGGTCAGGGAAACTTTTGCAAATCCCTTGAGATGCATGCAAATATCAAGGTAGCAAGAATACAGTGAAAAGAACATGAGCTTTGCAGTGAGGCAGATTAGAGCTTCATGCAGGCCCTGCCACTTCCTGGATGCGTAACTTTCGGTTGATTACTTAATTGCCATGATCCTCAGCTTCTTCTTTTGTAAAAATGAGAATAACGATAAGTACCACACAGATTTGTGAGGATTAACTAAGAATACATACGTGAAAGCTTCTAGGATATAGTAGACTTTCTATAAATATTAGTTTTACTTTCCCTCTGTCTTAACCACCTTCTTGCTCTATCCTCACATGGCCAATAGGAAGAGAAGAAAGCTCTCTTGTGTCTCTTCTGGTAAGGACACTAATCCCATCATGAGGGCTCTACCCTCATGACCTAATTACCTCCCAAAGGCCCCATCTTCAAATACCATCACTCTGGGAATTAGGGTTTCAATATGTGAATTTTGGGGGCACACAAGCATGTAATTCATAACACCTTCCCTTTCTCCCTTTTGCATATCTGATTGGAAAATCTATATGTTATCATTTGTTTTAATTATGTTTTTCCCACCAAAAATACTATCAAAGTCTTCTCAAAACTTGAGTAGACATTTGGATTTTGTTGCATCTTTTCATGATTTGCTTATAACACATGTATGATTCCATCTGTCATTTGACTTTCTCAACCTGTGTGAAATTCAGAGTAAGAGTTCACTGACAAGAAGTAATTCAGCGTGCTGTTGGCATTTGCCTATCAAAGCCTGGTCAGCAGTTAATGGCCCTAGATTGAGGAAGACAGGCTGATCCATGACTATGTCAGGGTCTGGCCTTGCCCACAGGGACTGGCTGATTTGTCACCTAACACTAATTGTTGTCATACATAAACCTCCAAATCTCAATGACTGAATGAATACAAATTTATTTCTTGCTCTCATCAAATTTAATTAGATGTTTTTAATTGGTGGGAAGCTCTTCTCCAAGGAGAAATCCCTTCCACTTTGTAGCTTAACCATTTTCAACAAACGACTTCCAAGGTCACTTTGGAAGAAAAAAGAATATGAAGAATTGCAAATGGGAGGTTTTTAGGGGCCAAGCCTGGAAGTGTCTCAGATCAGTCCCATCCATATTCCATTGGCTTGGACTTAACATGGCTGTACTGAACGTAAGGACAACTAGAAAATGTGACGTACTGTTGTCCAGGAAGAAGAGGAAACAGGCTCTGTGATCAACCAGCCATCTCTGACAGGTGTATTTGTTGGTTCAGCCTCATCCTTCTGGACTTGTATTTCTTTCCTCGATTGACACTTGTTCCAACTTATGACATTGGTGATTTTGATTCTAGTTTGGTTAACACCTTACTTAAGGGATTTTGACTTACTTAACTTGCCCTCATCTTATATCCTTCTGACTCAGATTCTTGACCCGGCCCTCTGGCCACTTTTCATTCAGAGAAGATTAGAATTGTTTCAGAGTTAAAGAGAATTTTAGAGATCATTGAGTTCGACAGTCATTTTTATACTAGAGGTGTTTATTTCCAAAGACCATTGGAAAGTTTACTGAGTACATAGATAGAAACAAATATGAACATATCAGGATCTGTGTTTCTGAAGCTTTCTTCTTTATAATGCTTGGGCATTTTGAAAGAGGGAAAGGTTGGTAGGAAGGAAGGAGCTTCCTGGTGTGATGGAAAGTGTTCATGGGTTTCAGCCGTAGCTTCAACTCTCATTAGCCATGTGAAAATTTCCTCATTTTAAAATGGGCTTAATAGAATACAGAGAAGAAATATTGGAAACCTGTACAACCAAGGAGTAACAATGTTATGTCTGGTGGTAAGACTATGAATGAGTTTTCGTTTGGTTTGGTTCTGTTTTGGTTTTTTACTGGTTTTTTTTCTCCAAATTTTATGCACTGGGAATGCATTCCTTTTCTATTTACTGCCCCCTTGCAAGCTCAATATCTCTTCAAATGTAAAAATCATGAACAAAAAAGATGGAGATAATTTCCAGCTCCACCTACCTCACAGAGTTATGAGAATCCCATGAAACAAGGTGTAAGAGCACACTTTGAAAAATGAAGACTAACTATATAATAAGGTATTTCTGGCAGGTTATTGCTGGCACGTTAGACTTAGCCTTAAAAATTCAGTTTTTGTGCAGGGTAAATGGAACACATGCAGACATCTTGAATTTCTTCAATTCACCATTTCGGTTCATTGCTCCTCCAAGAGGAAGAAATTCTGTAGGCCCAACATGAATATATGTTTCTCACAAAGACAAAAACTAAAAATTATTTGCTGCTTGTACAGACTGACAGTAAATTAATCAGTATTAAAATCATCATTTTAACGTCCACAAGGAAAAAATTATCTTACCAAGGAATTACACCATGTTCTTGAAAAAAGTGTGGAGATAGATGAGGATTGCCTGCTAATCTGGAAACCCTGCCTTTGATATGTTATGTTGACCACATAGAAATGTGACAAACCTCTTTGTTAAAGGTGACTGTCACTTGGAAGCGCTTTAGTTCAGTTTTCAATGGTTTTTCTGTTTGTAAAAGTCAAACATCCTCATAAAATTCGGACCTTTAGGAATTATATTATGGAGAAAAAGAAAAAGTCCCCCATTATCTTAGACTTAACTGCTGATAGCAGGTTTGTATATAGTCCTTCACATTTCTTCAATGCATATATGAATGTATTTACTATGCATTTTCAGAACAAAAATGTGTTTCTCTCTTGCATACTGTTTTGCACTTTTTTTTTCTTGTATTACATCATTACATCTTGGACATATTTCATAGGAGGATTTTTGATACCAGTTTCCTTACTTTTCTCATATTCTTTCAGAGCCCTTTAGACCCTGATTTGGATGGTAAATACCTTACAAAGTGAAAAACAAGAGAGCTGGAGGGTGATTTTAAAAAAAAACAAACAAAGAAAAGCAACCTTTTTTAAAGCAAGAACTTTTTCACTTTGGCCATGGCCCTACAGTCATATTGGCCAAACTATTACTTGTGATTGTTTTATTGATAGTGTGAGTCTTGAATTAATGACTTCAGAAAAGTAACTCCCCACCCCCACCCCACCCCCGTCCTGGCATTCTTTCCAGCACGGGGCTTGGGAAAATTAATCAAATTTAAGGGTGATGTTGATCTGCCCTGGAAAGACAGAATGAGTTATCCACTGAGAAATAACATCTGATCCAGCCACTCTCCTATTTAAAAACATCTCTCGACTTCTCCTCTACAGGATGGAATCCAGATTCATTAGCTTGATATGTCAGATTTTCTTGGCCCATCTCTCCAGTCTCAACTCCCAGCATCCCATTCCATGTACGTATGCTTCACACACTGCACTTCTTGCTGTCTCTCACCTTTGTGTCTTTGCATTGACTTACCCTCTGCTGGGATGCGTTTTGCTAGCTTCTTTGCTTGGTGCTCATCAGTTCTTTGCTGAGGCTTTGCTAGACTTCCTAGGCAGAGTAAGGAACTCCTCTCTCTTCTCCACTTCTATTTTGGTGGTTCTGATGCTAGAGTATAACTTACCTTATCTGTCTGAATTCATACCTGGCCTGTGAGCCTTCAGAATTTAGGAACCATATTTTATTCATTCTTTATCTCCAGAGATACTCAGTAAGTGCTTGAGTGAATTAGTGACAACTATAATTTCCTCAGTCCATGTAGTGCTGATTTCTTTATGGGAAGGGTGGTTTGTTTTTTTTTTTAAGACTGTGAAACCAAGTATATTTGTTTACTACCTTGCCACTAGCCTCAAAGGTTAAGAGATATAACCTAAAATAGTGTTGGTTTCCTCAGTGGCAATTATGGATCCATGAACAAAAACAAATTTCATCCATTTATCTACCCATTTGATAAAGTTTTACTAGAAACTATAAATCTTAAGACTTGAGGTATTAGCAAAGAGATATGGTTAGGTTCAAACTGCCTTTTCTTTATTATTTATTCTGTGTAGTAAAAAGCAGCTGACCCTTCCCTTAAATTCCTAAATCTAGGTTTAGATTGCTTAAGTAATGGAAATGGATGTTTAATTTCAAAATTACTTTTCCCACTAAGAGTTGCTGACATATTAAAGGAGATGGTATTTATGTATTTTTTTTAAGCTAAATATCAGAAAACTTGCTCAGAGTAATTTAACAAAAGGGTTTAGTAGTCATCCTTGAAAAATGATCCTGAAATCAATTCCTTTAATTTACATTAGGCTCTCCAAGGAAATAAACACACTTCCCTATTTAAAATGAGGCTGGCCCAGGTACCTTTTCTGTGCTAGAAAAATCCAGGCTGAAATAATACTTTGTATTGATTCAGATTATAAACTCTTCTTTGAAAAGTATATATAGAAATAGGTAAATAATAGCACCAAACGGGCATGTTTTTTCTTCTGTCCTTATGGACCGAGATGACTTTCTCCCTTCTCAGCCTTAGTTTTATTATACGACTGCCCTTCTTCCATTAATTAATTAAGCAACCAGTTAGCTCATTCATTCACATTGTCATTGTTGATGCCTATTTTATGTTCGAGGTACTCTGTACTCTGGGGACACAAAGATGACAAGTTCAGATTAAAATTTTATCTCAACTCTCTATTCTTAAAAAATTAATTTTTACTCCCTGTGGCTAATTGGCTCAATTTAGCCAGTGTCCATTTAGGATCTATTCTATGCTCAGTATTGTTCAAGATCGTAATCCATAATCTTTCTAGAAGCTAGCAGTTTATCCCATTAATTTAAATGATGACTAATGAATTTTAAGTTCTTTGTGTTAATGTCATATATTTCTTTAAAAAAATTTTTTTTATTGAAGTATAGTTGATTTACAATGTTGTGTTAGTTTCAGGTATACAGCAAAGTGATTCACTGAATATACTGAATAAAGTGTGTGTGTATATGTATGTGTGTGTGTATATATATATATATATATATATATACACACACACACACACACACACACACACACACACACACATATATATATTCTTTTTCACATTCTTTTCCCATATAGGTTATTACAGAATTTTGAGTAGAGTTCCCTGTGCTATATACAGTAGGTCCTTGTTGTTTATCTATTTTATATATAGTAGTGTGTATATGTTACTCTCTAATTTATCCCCCCCCCCACCTTTCCCCTTTGGTAACCATAAGTTTGTTTTCTATGTCTAGGAGTCTGTTTCCATTTTGTAAATAAGTTTGTATCATATATTTTATTAGTAATAATGATTGGAAGATTCATACAAACTCTTCTATCCTGGGAAATATGTATCTCCTTAGTTCTCAATATTAATTGTCCAGATACTTTTAGTTAATGCTATGTTACTGCAGGCTTTTTGAAATATACAAAAAGAATGTATCTGTGTTAGATAAATGTTATTGTTCATCTTTAGAGGGATTGAGTGATTTGTTGGCAGAGTTGGGAACAGAAATGCAATTGCTTAAATCTTAAATTGTGTTAAGACGTGAACTGGTTATGATAAACAGACAAAAATTAATCATATGTGCCTTGATTATGGTTTTATGGAGGCCATAGATCTGCTTTATGGAAACTTGAGTTTCTGTGTAACAGAGTTTGAAGTTATTACATGATCAGGCCACTTAATAGGACAACCCAATAAAAGGTAATTTGATCCTATGATAAGAAACTAAGAACTAAGTGGCATGACTACTTACCAGTTGAAATGAGAAAAGTCAGGCTCTCCTTTAGTTTTCATCTGTTATGGGCAGGGGGAAAATAGTTCTTAGAATCAGGTCTTGACCTATCTAAGACTGAGGGGACACCAGCAGCTTCTCAGAGTATACTTTCTGGGGAATGAGATAATGGAAGATCCTTTCTTCCTTGTCTTATGTGGTCTCTCTTTTGAGAGCCCAGGTCTTACTCAAGCATAGATTCTCATACTCAGAGAAAACTCAGATTGCTTTGGTCTTAACCTATAAATCAAGAGGTAAAGCCTTTTCCAGCTCTCCTTAAGAGTTCTGCCCTCAGTAAAGGGCGGAGAACGAGCTTATGTCATTAATCACTCAGGAATTGTTTACCACGTTAATCTAGAGGGCACTTGCCCATGGCGGGCAGTAAAGTTACCTTGGTTGTTTAAGAATAACATGAGTGGTTTACTCAGACTGTTCGCAAATGTTTGGACATTATTCAAGGGCTGTCCTAGACTGACCAATTACCTTTATTTTTCACTGCTCTTCCCAGATTCACCTTTACACCGTCCAATCACATTGAGAGGAGCAGGGGTTCCTGAAATTGCAACATTACTGACTTTCCAGCCATGTGACATAGCTTTTCAGACACCGAGTTAAATTTCAACCCAGACATCTCTCTTCAATTCAGGTCACCTACAGGCCAGACAAAAACCAAGGTCATGTGTTGAACCAATATAAGGAGTTTTGTTGGTTGCAATAACTATAATGTTATTCACTGTTTGAAATACTATACCGTGGTTAATCATAAGTTGCAGCTGTTGTGTCCTTTTATTTATGAGCCCTGAACCAAGAGGACACAGCAAGGGCCACTGTTTGAAAGGAACCTTTCATGAGTTCTTCCTTTTGGACGCTCCATCATCTTTCATTGTGAAAAGAAGAGGACTTTGTGTTGACTTGCAAAAGTTATTGAATATTGTATATTTTTCCTCTTGGAAAAAAGACTTTGCTGTTCTGAATTTAAATGATCATATTATAAACTTTATGTTTCAGTTAATGACCAATAGGACACTAGCCAGTGCTCTCCAGACTATTCCTTTCAATTGGTCCCAAACTTGATTAGTTCTTAAATGTCAGCCACCAAAATTATATATTGGTTCTCTGAAAGCAGATTTTGCTATCCAGGATTCAGGTTGTTTTTAACCATATATTTCAGCTGATGTTAATGTAAACAGACCAGATCTCTCCAGGCAGCTCTTCTTAACTGCCTCCCCAACCTAATGGTTGAAAACTTAGATGTCAGTCTCTCCCTCTCTCCCTCGCTCTCTCTTTTAAACTTTTATATCCTACCTTATTTTATGAGAATTCATCTTGTGCGTTTCCCTTGTTAAAAGAGGGGGTCATATCCAGGAATTTGGATAGGATCATTTTATGAAAGAATTTTCTAATTGATCATTTATGTGAATGGATTTTTTAAATCTAAGAATTGAATAATAGGTTATGTTTTCAGATTTGTTGATTTGTCAGCTTCATCCTAAATGGGATTTGTAATACTAAGGCTGGTGTAGCTGCTTTTTCTTCGAGGTACTCAAAATGTTTCTAAACTTTAAAATCACGTTTAGTTTTTACTGGTAGCTTCTTGTGGATTTCATTCATGTGAGCTTTTACTCTTCAGTTGATGCTCCCTTGTGAGCCCTTGCTCCAGCCATATTGGTTTCATGTGGTTCCCTGAGTACAGCATACACTTACACACCTGTGTGGCTTGGATTATGCTGTTACTGTTACTGACCAGGGTTCTTGGCCTCCTTAATCAATAGAGATTGATAAGAGGGCAGACAAGAAATTCAGGCAAAGCTTTATTGGGGCTCCTGCTGCAGCAGGAGGGAGCGAGAACAAGTAACAGGTTCCCTTGCTCACTCGGTCCCTGAGGTGGGGTGAGCTGGTTCCTTATATGGGGTGAGGGTAGGGGCGGGTCCAAGGGTGGGGCCGGAGGGTGGCTTAGGTGGTCTGCCCCTCCCTCTGGTGGTGGTGTGTGCAGGGGGCATGCGCAGTACCCTGCTTTTTGCCCCTGGCCCTTCAGAAGTGGCAGTTGGGTTTTTGGTCTTTTTGTATCTTGTTATCCGCAATTTGCCCCAACTGCCCATGTATGCAGTTAATTTTAGTCCCTTATAGTTTCTTTGTATTTTGTTGCTTGAGGACACATTTGTCCAGGTGCAAGGACTGCAGCAAAGGGTCCCAGGTCCAGGTCCCAGTCTCTCTCATTATTGCAGACTCGTGTTCTCTTATCTTCTACAATATTTGACATCCTTCAAGAAGGCTCAAATACTCCTTCCATCATTAAATTCTGCCCTCTGCTTTCCACTTGGACTTAAATGCTGCTCGTTGTACCATTTTATTTGACCTATAATTGAAGCACTTATTTCACTCTGCCTTGTGTTTTAATCGATTTTGTACACATTTTCCTCCTCTAGGAGAGGTAAACTTCTTGAGGACCAGGACTCTATCTTCAGGCAGCATCCAAATGATTGGCTTGGCACAAAGTTGTGTGCATCTCTTGTTTTCTCATCAACATATGGAAACAATGATACTTCGATTTCTCAGAACTGCTCTGAGGAAGGGCTAAGAGACAGAGAGTAAAACTCTAGATCAAATTCAAAATTCTCTTTACAATAGTATTGTTCTTAAAAGGAATACCTCAAGTTTTCAGTGACAGAGTATGACATAACAGATATGCATTTTTCTAAGATACCTAAAACTCAAGATGGCTAGTTGGACAGAACCGGAGGTGATATCTGCCTCCAGTCTGTTTTAACCAAATCAGGTTAAGGCAAGGGTGCTGAGGAATGAGGTTTTCTAACTGAACATGTTTGTTTAGGCCTCCTTCAAGCCTCGTAACTCTGGGCTTCCTCTCTGCTTGTACCTACCTTTTCAATGCTCTTTTTGTGTGGGATAGCATGTTAGCTGTAAGAGATAATAGGAATTGTATTCATTGCACCAACAACAATCTGTCTTAGTGTGATCACTTGCACTGGACAAATTACTACAGGAACTTGGCGGAAACAGTGTGGGACATTAAAACAAACAAACACGCCAAGAGGGCTGTCTGGGACCTAAGGAACAGAGTTACTGGATTTGTTTAAAGAATTAAGCTTATGAGCTACACTTTCCCCCTTTGCAGCACAGATACAAATCTTTACTTGAGGGACATTTCAACATCACAGCTGCATGTGTAACTTACAAAGGAAAATGTTTTTCACTTTGGAAAGAGCAATTGCTATTTTGTAATGGAAGACTGGGAGATAAAACTTGCATGCAAGACCAGCACAGCTTCATGAAGGGAGCAGGGTCTAGTGTAACAACCTCTAAGTCAGGAGATCTCCATTTTAATCTTATTGGTAGTCCAGTCAAGAAACATTAAGTGTCTACTATGTTCAGGACTGCTAAGCATCATGGACAGTATACTAAAAATAGAAGACACCATGTCTGCCCCTGACGGAGAGGAAATTTAATAAGCAGCCCATATGTACCAAGATCAACAAAGCACGGTGTTAGTTAGGCAGGGTGTCATCAAAGTGCCACATGGCTAACTGCAAACCAGAAGGCAAGGGATGGATTGCTGTAGATTCTGCTGCTAGTTGGCTTTAGATTTCTTGGATATTCTCCATGACTCATTTACTTTCTTTTAAACTGAGGATTACACCTGCTCTCTACCAAGTATATGGGAGTAATCAAGGTAATGTTGAGGCTGTGAATTTAGAACTTTGAGTCTCTTGCACACTGGCAAACAGAGTGAGAAGGAGGTATGACAGTGTGGTATGACCGTGTGGTAGAAGAGGACTCCTGAAGATTGATTAGTGCTCTGCGGTTGAAGGAGTAAGAGTGCTTTTAGTATGATTACAGTTAAAGAGATTTTTCCTTTAGTTTTGTAAAATGTGACTTTTCATTAATAAGTGGCAACTTATTAGAAAGATCTATCAAGTTGATTTGCTCTTCCTTGACTTTAAGAAACAGGACATTTCATTTTCCTATAAGACTATTTTTTCATTTTTATTTTACTCCATTCATTAACTCATTCAGCGTATAATTACTGAGCATGTACTACTTGTCAGGAATATAAAGCTGAAGAAGAAATGGGCCTTGTCACTAAAAAGCTCATCAGAGACTGAAGAAACCGAGGGTGGGCAGGGGAGTTTTTACTGTTTTGAGTAGTTAGGATAGACTTTTTTCTATAGGTAAGTATGAAGAAAACAATGAATTTTAGCTAGGTTTACTGTGCCATCTTCACTTACTCATTTTTCCCTTCACTCATTTGTTCATTTTTTCAAGTTAATAGATAAATAGAAACCTGAGTCATTCTTGACATCTACTTTTCATTTGCCCTTGAAATACAAATGATTCCCAAGTCCTTTTGATGTCTATCTCCAGGATATGTGTTAAATCTGTCCACTTCTCAACTTATTTACCCTCTTGACTGCTCCATTCACCTCCTAACTGGTCTCCCAGTTTTTGCCCTTAATTCCTTCTCATTAGAGGCTTTCAACATTTTTTGACTGTGACTCACAAGAAAAAATACATTCATGATGCCCCCAGTACACATATGTCTGTGTGCTGTGTTTTTATAAGTAACTCTGAAACAAAAGAGTCATAGAATAATACTTAATCTATACTCTGTATGACACAGTTTGATATATTTTTAAAATTCTGTTTTTTTCTTTTTTTCATGCTGGGCATGATCAACCAGATTCACTTCATGATCCACTAATGGGATGAAATACACTGTTCTGATCCTTTTCAACACAGTAGGCAGCGTGATGGTTTTATACCATTTCCCTGCTTAAAGTCTTTCATTGGCTTCCTGTTGCATTTAGGATGAAACGTGGAAATAAAAGTGTGGTCCACGAGGTCCTGCATGATCCCACCTCTGCTTCCCCTCAGTCTTTCCCATCTCTCAGCATCTTTACATGTGTTCTTTCCTCTCCCTGGAGTAGTCTTCCTTCCCCTGGTCTTCACCCGGCCACTACTCCCATTCTCCTCCAGGACTCTGTGTAAAGATCACTCCCTTAAGAAAATTAGATTTCCTCTTATAATCCCTCATCTTCTTCTTTACTTTTTATTTATTATATTTGTTATAGTTTTATGATTGTGTGTTCCTTTGTTTGGCTTTTTGTTTAATATTGATGGCTCCTCCTAGATTGTAAATTCCATGACAGCTAAGGCCAGGCCTGTTTTGTTTATTGCTCCATCCACAGCACCTCAGACAGTCCCAGCATGGTTAGCAAATATTTTTGAGCACCTACTTTGTGTCAAGCTCTGTGCTTGGCCCTAGGAGTGCAAAGGTGAATAAGTCATAGACCCTGCTCTCAAGGGTTTGGCTTTTTTTGGCATGTGGTGTGTCTGAAGACAAGCTATCTAGAAGGCAAAAGAGTTAAAAAAAGTTAGAAAGGGTATTAGAATGCTTGAATTCCTACAAATAATGGTTCCTTTAGTTTAAGAGTAACTGGAGCAAGGTTTTCCGTATTTACTCGTAATACAAACTCAAGAAACTATAGTGGTATTGTGGAATGACAACTAAATGATATGTGCCTTTTCTTTGGAATGTTATTTATGTCTCATTATGTAGTTCTTAGGCTCAGAATCTTTTTTTTAGAAGTATTTATTTATTTATTTATTTTGGCTGCACCGGGTCTTAGTTGTGGCACGCGGGATCTTTGTTGGGGCATGCGGGCTCTTAGTTGGTGCATGCGGACTTCTTTTGAGGCATGCATGCGGGATCTGGTTCCCAACCAGGGATTGAACTCAGGTCCCCTGCATTGGGAGCACTGAGTCTTACACACTGGACCACCAGGGAAGTCCCTAGGCTCAGAATCTTAAAGTCTGAAAGACTCTAACGAGGCATTGAGACCAGTCTCCCATTGAATGCTGGAACACTCAATTATAACATCCCTGACAGGTGCTCATTAGACCTTGAACCCTTTCAGTGGTGGAGAAGTAACTCTTACACAAAACAGCCTGTTCCATTTTGGAACAGTTTGAATTGTTAGAAAATGTTTTATTATCGTGAGTTATTTTTCTGCCCATTTGTCTGCCCTTTGGAGTCATGGAGATAAGTTTGCTCTTTCTTCACAAAACAACTCTCCAGCTATTTGCAGATAGCTCACCTGATGTTCTTTTTTCCCAGTTGAAACAGTTTTGGTTTCTCCAGTTATTCCTCATGTGACAGGATTTCCATACCCTTTCTCTTCGTGTGACGCTCCTCATATGTTCTAGGTTTTTCCATGTATGCTTTAAAACACAGAATCCAGAATGGAGACGGCACTCCAGCTGTGTCTGGACCAGTGCAGGGAGACTATTTTTTTTCTTACTCTGAACACTATACTTCTGCTAATCTGGCCTTAAATCGCATTGGATTTTTCAGCAGCCAGGTCACACTGTTGGCTCACATAATGTTCACAGTCAACTAAAACCCCCTAGATCTTTTTCACATGAACTCTCGTTCAGCCTGGTCACTCTCCCATCCTGACCTTAAGCATGTAATAGTTTTCTTTCTTGTATCCATGTAATAGGTTTTTACGTTTATTCCCATTCAGTCTCCTCTTACTGACTTCAGACCAACATTGCCTTCAGTCGCTTGTGGAGTCTACAGGCTTGGCAAAAGAAGAAAAAACTCCAGCTCCAGTGAATACCACAAACAGTTATTTGCTTTAGGTTCAGGAAATGAAAAGTTGTGCTGGTTTTAAGTTTCTCCATTTGCCTTCGTCGTCCCTCCCCCACTCCATCCCCCCACCCCCTTCAGTGTTTTGGTCTGAGGCCCAGTGCAGGATGTCTGCCTCTCAGGCTCTCTTTAGGGAGGGCCCAGCTCTCATCCTCCGCACACCGCAGTGCAGGGGTAGCCGGGGTCTGTCTTGGCTCAGCCGAGGGACCATCCCTTAGCCTTGCTGAGAGAACCTTTGCTGCCTAGGGATGTGAAACATGCCGCCTACTTGCTCTGTGCCATTGAAACATGCCGCCTACTTGCTCTGTGCCATCGCGCGGCAGATTGGCTCATTGTCTCTCCCAGAGGGACACAGAGCAACTCCCCCTCCCCCACCATCCCCTTTGTCCCCACAGTCCCGCTCTGGAAAATATCTGAAGGCCACAGAAGTGGGAGTACACTTTGATGTTTCTATTGGCTGGCTCCTTTTCCTTTTTCTTTTTTTTTTTTAATAATCAGAGTAGTAGAAAACGTGGAGAATTAACCGCATAACAGCAACAGAGGAATTCATTAGAAAAGCTGAGATGAATTCTGCTCAGATTTCAGGCTCTCAGACAGGAGTCACAAAGGAGTAATCGTCTTCTAGTTGTTTTTAATCATTTCTTTTGTGGCACCTTCCTTCTCCATGAAACCAATCTCAGTGTCCAGCATGAGGGAGCCTGAGAACACAGGCCGTCAGAATGGAGGCTTTGATTTGGGGATTACTACAGCGATATTAACTACTTCCTTCTAACCTCCCTTTGATGGAACTTGTCCATCTTGGAGAGGGCAATGGACAGTGCTATGTCATTGTTTTTATTTCAAGTGTTACCCATTAACTTTTTGTTTTAAAACTGTAAATAATGTGCATAAAGCTTTACTACAGAAAATTCTTAACTTGACAAAAAAAAGGCTGAGGAACCAAATTTTGCAAGTGTGTTTTCTAACTTAATCCTCAGAGGCCCTTCCTTTTATCAACCTCAAAGGCAGCTCTGGTGATGGTTTTGCCCATGACTTAGTTAACATATGCTTAAAATTTTACTTGAAGGAACTTGGTAAAATAAAACATTGATTTTCTCTATAAATGCATAAAGGCAGTACCTGGATTTCCAGAAGCTATGGTAGGATTAAAATTTTACTCCAAAGTAGTCCTGACTGCTTTGCTTAAATATTGGATCTTCATTGCTATTCTATTTACGCACAAATCTGTTTTTAAAATGCAATCATAAAAAAATGCAATCATATTAGGAAGTTTCATATTGAAACTATTTAAGAGAAAAATCTTTTCTCAAGCACTTGCATACACTTCAGAAGTTCCTATTAATATATAATGTATTGATCTTATAAATATAAATCATTTGCATCTATTTATTAAAGCAGTTTCTATAAAGTCCCCTCTCAGACCTTTTAGTGCAGTTCTAGAAAAATAGATCTACCTGAAAGCAATGAAAAGGACAGTTCTTGAATCTTAGTGATAGTTTTGGAAAGAGAATTCATTAACCTGAAGTACTCATGCAGGTAATTAATTTAAAAGCCATTTGGTTTTAATTTTAAGCTAACCCAGTCAGCACGTGCTTTCATCAGACATTTAGGGCCTAACAGGGGCGGATTTAGTATCACGGAAAATTTCCCAGGGAACACTCTTCTCGGGGCTCATTTTAGGGCACAGAGTCAGACTCAGAGACTCAGAACCAGACTGTTGGCAATTAAATTACCTTTTCATGTCATGTTTCTCCTACCTGCCAAGTGGAGATGCAGGTACTTGTTATCTGCTTGTCAATGAGAGAAAATGTACCCCATCTTTTTTGTGTCAGTGGTTAGCAGGAAGGAGTGATAACTGTGGCCTGCAGTATTTATAGAGAAGGCCCTATGGAAGACGGGAGACTTAAGCAAGGATTAGGAGAATAAATAGGACGTTAGTTATTCCAAAACCATTTTTTGAGGACTTCTGATACATGGACATTTAAGATTTGTTGCCTGTTTCTGGTTTGGATTGGCACAGAGGAGTCACAAAGGCAACAAGAGAAAGGGAGTAAAAGCATAGGAGCCAAAAAGCTCATAGTGTGTTTTGTATTCATTAAGTAGTGGATGATATGATTCAATTTAAGTTTTAAAAAAACAGCCATTCATCCTAAGGAGATCATTAAGAAATGAGTACAAATATGTTTATACAAATATTTTTATTTGTGCTATTTATAAGAATGAAAAATTGGGGAAAAAAGCCTCAGAGAACTGATTAAAGAAGATTATAAGTATAGAATGGAATGCTCTACAGATACTAAAATCACATTGTATAAAAATATTTATTCAGGGATTTCCCCGGTGGCGCAGTGGATAAGAATCCACCTGCTAATGCAGGGACACAGGTTCAATCCCTGGTCCGGGAAGGTCCCACACGCCACGGAGCAAGTAACTCTGTGCACCACAACTACTGAGCCTGCCCTCTACAGCTCACATGCCACAACTACTGAGCCTGCATGCTGCAACTACTGAAGCTCACGTGCCTAGAGCCTGTGCTCCAAAACAAGAGAAGCCACCGCAAGGAGAAGCCCGCGCACTGCAACGAAGGGTAGCCCCCACTTGCCGTAACTAGAGAAAGCCTGCACGCAGCAACAAAAACCCAACACAGCCAAAAATAAAATTAAATCTTTAAAAATATATATTTATTCAAATGGGGAAATACTCATGGTACAGGGAGGAGTGGAAAATGTAGGTTATAAAATAGAATGTACATTATGATCCAGATTTTGTAAGGTGTTTATATTTCTTACATGGGAAGAAATCAGAGAAGATACACAACAAACTGTTAGCAGTAGTTATGTGTATGTTCTGAGACTGTGAGTTACTTTGACTTTCTTCTTTGTGCTCTTTGATGTTTTCAACTCTCTTCTACCAACAAAATGCAATTAATTTTTTTTAAGTTAGGCTAAGAAGTTAGGCACTTATTTTTGATTGATTTATTCATTTATAAGAGGCCATGTAGAGTCCACTGTGAAAATTTGAGTCGATGAGTGACAGCATGAAAGTAATATTGTTGGGAGACAATATGATAAATAAGTGTTGGGTTGGCCAAAAAGTTCGTTTGTGTTTTTTTATAAGATATTACAGAAAAACTCAAATGAACTTTTTGGCCAACCCAGTATAAGATGTTTCAGGGTAGAGAGCCTAGGGTTGGAGTGACGAATCTGCAGATTGCAGCAATACATTATTGTAAAATGGTAGATGTTTGAAATAAGGTAGTTGTAAGAATTCAAAAGCAGGGATGGGAGGAGCTTCAAGATGGCAGAAGAATAAGACACGGAGATCACCTTCCTCCCCACAGATACATCAGAAATACATCTACATGTGGAACAACTCCTGCAGAACACCTACTGAACGCTGGCAGAAGACCTCAGACCTCCCAAAAGGCAAGAAACTCCCCACGTACCTGGATAGGGCAAAAGAAAAAAGAAAAAACAGAGACAAAAGAATAGGGACGGGACCTGCACCAGTGGGAGGGAGCTGTGAAGGAGGAAAGGTTTCCACACACTAGGAAGGCCCTTCGCGGGCGGAGACTGCGGGTGGCGGAGGGGGGAAGCCTCGGAGCCACGGAGGAGAGCGCAGCCACAGAGGTGCGGAGGGCAAAGCGGAGAGATTCCCGCACGGAGGCTCGGTGCCGAGCAGCACTCACCAGCCCGAGAGGCTTGTCTGCTCCCCCGCCAGGGTGGACGGGGGCTGGGAGCTGAGGCTCCGGCTTCGGTGGGATCCCAGGGAGAGGACTGGGGTTGGCTGCGTGAACACAGCCTGAAGGGGGCAAGTGCACCACGGCTAGCCAGGAGGGAGTCCAGGAAAATGTCTGGAGCTGCCAAAGAGGCAAGAGACTTTTTCTTGCCTCTTTGTTTCCTGGTGCACGAGGAGAGGGGATTCAGAGCACCACTTAAAGGAGCGCCAGAGACAGGCGCGAGCCGCGGCTATCAGCGCGGACCCCAGAGACGGGCATGAGATGCTAAGGCTGCTGCTGCAGCCACCAAGAAACCTGTGTGCAAGCACAGGTCACTATCCACACTGCCCCTCCCGGGAGCCGGTGCAGCCCGCCACCACCAGGGTCCCGTGATCCAGGGACAACTTCCCCGGGAGAACGCACGGCGTGCCTCAGGCTGCTGCAACGTCACACCGGCCTCTGCTGCTGCAGGCTCGCCCTGCATCCGTACCCCTCCCTCCCCTGGCCTGAGTGAGCCAGAGCCCTCAAATCAGCTGGTGCTTTAACCCCATCCTGTCTGAGCAAAGAACAGATGCCCTCAGGCGACCTACATGCAGAGGCGGGGACAAATCCAAAGCTGAACCCCGGGAGCTGTGCGAACAAAGAAGAGAAAGGGAAATTTCTCCCAGCAGCCTCAGGAGCAGCGGATTAAATCTCCACAATCAACTTGATGTACCCTGAATCTGTGGAATACCTGAATAGACAATGAATCATCCCAAATTGAGGAGGTGGACTTTGGGAGCAACGATATATATATATTTTTCCCTTTTTTTCTTTTTGTGAGTGTGTATATGTATGCTTCTCTGTGTGATTTTGTCTGTATAGCTTTGCTTTTACCACCTGTCCTAGGGTTCTGTCTGTCCGTTTTTGTTTTATTACTTAAAAAAATTTTTTTTTCTTAATAATTATTTTTCATTTTAATAACTTTATTTTACTTTATTTTATTTTATTTTATCTTCCTCTTTCTTTATTTATTTCTTTTTTTTCTCCCTTTTATTCTGAGCCGTGTGGAGGGCAGGCTCTTGGTGCTCCAGGCAGGCGTCAGGGCTGTGCCACTGAGGTGGGAGAGCCAAGTTCAGGACACTGGTCCACACGAGACCTCCCAGCTCCACATAATATGCAACGGCGAAAATCTCCCAGAGATCTCCCTCTCAACGCCAAGACCCAACTCCAGTCAATGACCAGCAAGCTACAGTGAAGGACACCCTATGCCAAACAACTAGCAAGACAGGAACACAACCCCATCCATTAGCACAGAGGCTGCCTAAAATCATAATAAGGCTACAGACACCCCAAAACACACCACCAGACGTGGACCTACCCACCAGGAAGACAAGATCCAGCTTCATCCACCAGAACACAGGCACTAGTCCCCTCCACCAGGAAGCCTACACAACCCACTGAACCAACCTTAGCCACTGGGGACAGACACCAAAAACAACGGAAACTATGAACCTGCAGCCTGCGAAAAGGAGACCCCAAACACAGTAAGTTAAGCAAAATGAGAAGACAGAGAAACACACAGCAGATGAAGGAGCAAGGCAAAAACCCACCAGACCTAACAAATGAAGAGGAAATAGGCAGTCTACCTGGAAAAGAATTCAGAATAATGATAGTAAAGAGGATCCAAAATCTTGGAAATAGAATGAAGAAAATACAAGAAACGTTTAACAAGGACCTAGAAGAACTAAAGAGCAAACAAACAGTGATGAACAACACAATGAATGAAATTAAAAATTCTCTAGAAGGGATCAATAGCAGAATAACTGAGGCAGAAGAACACGTAAGTGACCTGGAATATAAAATAGTGGAAATAACTACTGCAGAGCAGAATAAAGAAAAAAGAATGAAAAGAACTGAGGACAGTCTCAGAGACCTCTGGGACAACATTAAACGCACCAGTATTCGAATTATAGAGGTCCCAGAAGAAGAAGAGAAAAAGAAAGGGACTGAGAAAATATTTGAAGAGATTATAGTTGAAAACTTCCCTAATACGGGAAAGGAAATAGTTAATCAAGTCCAGGAAGCACAGAGAGTCCCATACAGGATAAATCCAAGGAGAAACACGCCACGACACATATTAACCAAACTATCAAAAATTAAATACAAAGAAAAAATATTAAAAGCAGCAAGGGAAAATCAACAAATAACACATAAGGAAATCCCCATAAGGTTAACAGCTGATCTTCCAGCAGAAACTCTGCAAGCCAGAAGGGAGTAGCAGGACATATTTAAAGTGATCAAGGAGAAAAATGTACAACCAAGATTACTCTACCCAGCAAGGATCTCATTCAGATTTGATGGAGAAATTAAAAGCTTTACAGACAAGGAAAAGCTAAGACAATTCAGCACCACCAAACCAGCTTTACAACAAATGCTAAAGTAACTTCTCTAGGCAGGAAACACAAGAGAAGGAAAAGACCTACAATAATAAACCCAAAAGAATTAAGAAAATGGTAATAGGAACATACATATCGATAATTACCTTAAATGTAAATGGATTAAATGCTCCAACCAAAAGACATAGACTGGCTGAATGGAAACAAAAAGAAGACCCGTATATATGCTGTCTACAAGAGACCCACTTCAGACCCAGGGACACATACAGACTGAAAGTGAGGGGATGGAAAAAGATATTCCATGCAAATGGAAATCAAAAGAAAGCTGGAGTAGCAATTCTCATATCAGACAAAATAGACTTTAAAATAAAGATTATTACAAGAGACAAAGAAGGACACTACATAATGATCAAGGGATCAATCCAAGAAGAAGATATAACAATTCTAAATATTTATGCACCCAACATTGGAGCGCCTCAATACATAAGACAAATGCTAACAGCCATAAAAGGGGAAATTGACAGTAACACAATTATAGTAGGAGACTTTAACACCCCACTTTCACCAATGGACAGATCATCCAAAATGAAAATAAATAAGGAAACACAAGCTTTAAATGATACATTAAACAAGATGGACTTAATTGATATTTATAGGACATTCCATCCAAAAACAGCAGAATACACATTCTTCTCAAGTGCTCATGGAACATTCTCCAGGATAGATCATATATTGGGTCACAAATCAAGCCTTGGTAAATTTAAGAAAATTGAAATCGTATCAAATATCTTTTCCTACCACAATGCTATGAGACTGCATATCAATTACAGGAAAAAATCTATAAGAAATACAAACACATGGAGGCTAAACAACACACTACTTAATAACCAAGAGATCACTGAAGAAATCAAAGAGGAAATCAAAAGATACCTAGAAACAAATGGCAATGAAAACACAACGACCCAAACCCTATGGGATGCAGCAAAAGCAGTTCTAAGAGGGAAGTTTAGAGCAATACAGTCCTACCTTAAGAAGCAAGAAACATCTCAAATAAAGAACCTAACCTTAACACCTAAAGCAATTAGAGAAAGAAGAACAAAAAAAACCCCAAAGTTAGCAGAAGGAAAGAAATCATAAAGATCAGATCAGAAATAAATGAAAAAGAAATGATGGAAACGATAGCAAAGATCAGTAAAACTAAAGGCTGGTTCTTTGAGAAGATAAACAAAATTGATAAACCATGAGCCAGACTTATCAAGAAAAAAAGGGAGAAGACTCAAATCAATAGAATTAGAAATGAAAAAGGAGAAGTAACAACTGACACTGCAGAAATACAAAGGATCATGAGAGAATACTACAATCAACTATATGCCAATAAAATGGACAACCTGGAAGAAATGGACAAATTCTTAGAAAAGCACAACCTTCCGAGACTGAACCAGGAAGAAATAGAAAATATGAACAGACCAATCACAAGCACTGAAATTGAAACTGTGATTAAAAATCTTCCAAGAAACAAAAGCCCAGGACCAGATGGCTTCACAGGCGAATTCTATCAAACATTTAGAGAAGAGCTAACACCTATCCTTCTCAAACTCTTCCAAAATGTAGCAGGGGGAGGAACATTCCCAAACTCATTCTTCAAGGCCACCATCACTCTGATACCAAAACCAGACAAAGATGTCAGAAAGAAAGAAATCCTCAACAAAACACTAGCAAACAGAATCGAACAGCACATTAAAAGGATCATACACTATGATCAAGTGGGGTTTATCCCAGGAATGCAAGGATTCTTCAATATACGCAAATCAATCAACGTGATAGGCCGTATTAACAAATTGAAGGAGAAAAACCATATGATCATCTCAATAGATGCAGGAAAAGCTTTCGACAAAATTCAACACCCATTTATGATAAAAGGCCTGCAGAAAGTAGGCATAGAGGGAACTTTCCTCAACGTAATAAAGGCCATATATGACAAACCCAGGGCCAACATCATCCTCAGTGGTGAAAAACTGAAACCATTTCCGCTAAGATCAGGAACAAGACAAGGTTGCCCACTCTCACCACCATTATTCAACATAGTTTTGGAAGTTTTAGCCACAGCAATCAGAGAAGAAAAAGAAATAAAAGGAATCCAAATCGGAAAAGAAGAAGTAAAGCTGTCACTGTTTGCAGATGACATGATACCATACATAGAGAATCCTGAAGATGCTATGAGAAAACTACTAGAGCCAATCAATGAATTTGGTAAAGTAGCAGGATACAAAATTAATGCACAGAAATCTCTTGCATTCCTATACACTAATGATGACAAATCTGAAAGTGAAATTAAGAAAACACTCCCATTTACCATTGCAACAAAAAGAATAAAATATCTAGGAATAACCCTACCTAAGGAGACAAAAGACCTATATGCAGAAAATTATAAGACCATGATGAAAGAAATTAAAGATGATACAAATAGATGGAGAGATATACCATGTTCTTGGATTGGAAGAATCAACATTGGGAAAATGACTCTACTACCCAAAGCAACATACAGATTCAGTGCCATCCCTATCAAACTACCACTGGCATTTTTCACAGAACTAGAACAAAAAATTTCACAATTTGTATGGAAACACAAAGGACCCCGAATAGCCAAAGCAATCTTGAGAAGGAAAAACGGAGCTGGAGGAATCAGGCTGCTGGACTTCAGACTATACTACAAAGCTACAGTAATCACGACAGAATGGTACTGGCACAAAAACAGAAATATAGATCAATGGAACAGGATAGAAAGCCCAGAGATAAACCCACACACATATGGTCACCTTATCTTTGATAAAGGAGGCAAGAATATACAGTGGAGAAAAGACAGCCTGTTCAATAAGTGGTGCTGGGAAAACTGGACAGCTACATGTAAAAGAATGAAATTAGAACACTCCCTAACACCATACACAAAAATAAACTCAAAATGGATTAAAGACCTAAATGTAAGGCCAGACACCATCAATCTCTTAGAGGAAAACATAGGCAGAACACTCTATGACATAAATCACAGCAAGATCCTTTTTGACCCACTTCCTAGAGAAATGGAAATAAAAACAAAACTAAGCAAATGAGACCTAATGAAACTTAAAAGCTTTTGCACAGCAAAGGAAACCATAAACAAGACCAAAAGACAACTCTCAGAATGGGAGAAAACATTTGTAAATGAAGCAACTGACAAAGGATTAATCTCCAAAATTTACAAGCAGGTCATGCAGCTCAATATCAAAAAAAAAAAAAAACCCAATCCAAAAATGGGCAGAAGACCTAAATAGACATTTCTCCAAAGAAGATATACAGATTGCCAACAAACACATGAAAGAATGCGCAACATCATTAATCATTAGAGAAATGCAAATCAAAACTACAATGAGATATTATCTCACACCGGTCAAAATGGCCATCATCAAAAAATCTGCAAACAATAAATTCTGAAGAGGGTGTGGAGAAAAGGGAACCCTCTTGCACTGTTGGTGGGAATGTAAATTGATACAGCCACTATGGAGAACAGTATGGAGGTTCCTTAAAAGACTAAAAATAGAACTACCATATGACCCAGCAATCCCACTACTGGGCCTATACCCTGAGAAAACCATAATTCAAAGAGAGTCATGGGGGCTTCCCTGGTGGCGCAGTGGTTGAGAATCCGCCTGCCAATACAGGGGACACGGGTTCGAGCCCTGGTCTGGGAAGATCCCACATGCCGCAGAGCAACTGGGCCCGTGAGCCACAACTACTGAGCCTGCGCGTCTGGAGCCTGTGCTCCGCAACAAGAGAGGCCACGATAATGAGAGGCCCGCGCACCGCAATGAAGAGTGGCCCTCACTTGCCGCAACTAGAGAAAGCCCTCGCACAGAAACGAAGACCCAACACAGCCAAAAATAAATAATAAATAAAATTAAAAAAACAAAAACAAAAACAAAGAGAGTCATGTACCAAAATGTTCATTGCAGCTCTATTTACAATAGCTAGGACATTGAAGCAACCTAAGTGTCCATCAACAGATGAATGGATAAAGAAGATGTGGCACATATACACAATGGAATATTACTCAGCCATAAAAGGGAATGAAACTGAGTTATTTGTAGTGAGGTGGATGGACCTAGAGACTGTCATACAGAGTGAAATAAGTCAGAAAGAGAAAAACAAATACCGTATGCTAACACATATATATGGAATCTAAAAAAAAAAAGAAAAAAAGAAAAAAAATGATCAGAAGAACCTAGGGGCAAGATAGGAATAAAGATGCAGACTTACTAGAGAATGGACTTGAGGATACGGGGAGGGGGAAGGGTAAGCTGGGACAAAGTGAAAGAGCGTCATGGAGATATATACACTACCAAACGTAAAATAGACAGCTAGTGGGAAGCAGCCGCATAGCACAGGGAGATCAGCTCGGTGCTTTGTGACCACCTAGAGGGGTAGGATAGGGAGGGTGGGAGGGAGCGAGTTGCAAGAGGGAAGAGATATGGGGATATATGTATATGTATAACTGATTCACTTTGTTATAAAGCAGAGACTAAAACACCATTGTAAAGCAATTATACTCCAATAAAGATGTTAAAAAAAAAAAGGATGGATGTGAAACATTATGAAGGGTGAATAGGCAGTATGTAGTGAAATGGCTCTGAGAGGTGGGAGGAGAGAAGAGTGTTGAGGAAAAATGCAATATTTTAAGCTTGCTTGGGGGAATAAAGGCAACAGAAGACAGAGATCACTGTCTTCGAAGTAGGGATAAATGGTTTTCAATCCAGGTTGGTTGATTTGTTGCTTTTTGTGTTTTTTTTTTTAATTGATTAATTAATCTATTTTTGGCTGTGTTGGGTCTTTGTTGCTGGGTGTGGGCTTTCTCTAGTTGAGGCGAGTGGGGGCACCTGTTCGATGCGGTGCACCGGCTTCTCATTGCAGTGGCCTCTCCCGTTGAGGAGCACGGGCTCCAGGTGGGTGGGCTTCAGTAGTTGTGGTATGCAGGCTCAGTAGTTGTGGCCCACAGGCTCCAGAATGCAGGCTCAACAGTTGTGGCTCACAGGCCCAGCTACTCCATAGCATGTGGCATCTTCCCAGACCAGGGTTCGAACCCGTGTCCCCTGCATTGGCAGGTGGACCCTTAACCACTGCGCCACCAGGAAAGTCCCGTGTTTTGGTTTTTTACTTTTTATTTGGAAGTGCAGAGAAGTTGCAAAGTAAAAATAATGTACTCAAATACGTTTACCCAGATTCATCTATTGCTAATATTTGATCACATTTGCTTTATAAGTTATTCTATTTATCTATCTATCGATTGTCTGTGTACATATACATAATATTTTTCTGATACATTCATCTTGATCCTTTACCCCCAAATACTTGAGTGTATATTTCAAAGAAAGTGGATGTTCTCTTACTTAACTATTGTAGAGAGTTATCTACTTTAGTAAATTTGATTATATACTTTTATCTACACTATCATTTATATTTCAGTTTTGTCACTTAACCCAGTAATGTAATAGTGTCCTTTATAGCATTTTTTTTTTCCCTCTAGCACAGGAAAAAAGTCTAGGTTTAGGTATTGCAGTTAGTTGTCATTTCTCTTTGGTGTCCTTTAATCTGGAACTGGAACATATTCACAGCCTTTCTTTTTCTTTTATGACTGACATTTTGAAGAATATGGTCTGTCTGTCCACTGCTACACTCCCCCCACCCACTCTGCCCCCCCACTTTTTAAAAAAAATTTGTCTGATGTTTCCTCATTCTTAGATTCAGCTTATGCCTTGTCAGCCGGGTGGTGTTTTTTCCTTCTCAGGTTATCATGTCTGGAGACACATAATGTCCATCTGCCCCTCACTGGTGATATAAATTTTGATCACCAGGTCAAGGTAGTATTAAATTTTTCTCTATATAGGTACTCTTTCTCCCTTATTAGCACTGAGCAGTCAGTAGGAAGCAAATATCTTGCTCCTCATTGTTCACCCAGATTTAGTGTCCATTAATGATTCTTGCATAATTCAAGCTTTTTTTTTTTTTTTAACTGCGTTGGGTCTTTGTTGCTGCGTGTGGGCTTTCTCCACTTGTGGCGAGCGGTGGCTACTCTTCGTTGCGGTGCACGGGCCTCTCATTGTGGTGGCTTCTCTTGCTGCAGAGCATGGGCTCTAGGCGCGCGGGCTTCAGTAGTTGCAGCACACGGGCTCAGTAGTTGTGGCACGTGGGCCCTAGAGCACACAGGCTTCAGTAGTTGTGGCACATGGGCTCAGTAGTTATGGCTCACAGGCTCAGTAGTTGTGGTGCATGGGCTTAGTTGCTCCGCGGCATGTGAGATTTTCTTGGACCAGTGCTTGAACCCGTGTCCCCTGCATTGGCAGGTGGATTCTTAACCACTGCGCCACCAGGGAAGTCTCTCAAGCTTTTTAAGGTAGTTGCAAAATCATGATTTTCCAACTCTCATATTCCCTCCACATTTACCAGTCATCACTAGACATTTTCCTGTGAGCAAGAGAGCTCTCTCTTTTCCTCATCTATTTATCCATCCATCTCTTCCTCCATCCATCCCTTACCAGTTTGGGTTGATGGAGTCCTAGTTTTTTTCAGTGAAGTGGTTAATACTGTACTGAATTACTTTGGTGCTCACATTGTCCCAGATTTAGCCAATGTATTCTTGTGTCATATCCCCATCATTCTTTTTCTTTTTTTCCTTTCTTTTTTTTAATACTTACTTCCTTACTTTTTGGCATAATAACTTATCTTAGGCTCCTCTTGTACCTCTCCCTTCCTAGTCCTCAAATTGCACATTTCTCCAAGAATCCCCAGTTCTTTTTTTAGTGGAAATCGTATTAGAGACTAAATTCCGGGAATAGGTATGCTCATTGCTACTGTGGTATCTTTGATTCTTGGCCCTTCAGTGGACAGAGCTGAGAAATATATACATACACACCCACACATACATCCATATACATATTTTAGAAATTGTGAATTCATTCTGACACTTCTGATTTTAGTTCATTCCCACAGGGTTCTTTCTTGCTTGATTGAGTTTTCTGTGACTTCCAGTTTGATATAATGATAAGGTAAAAAGGTAAAGAAGTCCAACATGCAGTGGGGAACACAGAAAATGGAAACTCACAGGAAAGGGTCAAGCTTAGTGATTAAGATTAGGGTGTCATCCACACAGAGTAAGGCATAAGTAGAGTTTGCCAAATCCAAAGGTGAGACTGTGAGAGAAAGATACTGAAAGAGGGAGCAGAGGATGGCCACTGAATTTTAAGTTACATGAAGAAGTTATAGTAGGAGGAGGAGCCAAATAAGAATGGCTCAGGAAAGGAGATATAGAAAATGAAGTCACAAAAGAAGGAGAAGCCAGTACTAAGTAGAGTTATAATGGTCAAGACTGGAAAGATTTTTAGTAGTCAGCTACTTAAAAATGGTCAGAGAAAACTGAAGACTGAACCTAGGCCTTTGGATTTGATATCTTATTACCAAAGATTTTTAAAACTAGAGCTCATTTGAGATTTTTTGAGAGTACAACTTTAAAGTAGCCATGTAGCTCAGGCTAATTAATATTTAATTAATGTTTGGGGGACATTTACATTTAGTTTTTCTCAACCTTTCAGATATGTTCACCAAATATTATTTTGTTTCTAATTACATGCGAAGCAAGTATGTTCTGTGTATAAAGTGACCAAATCTAAGAGGCATTGTAGCACAGGCTATTTTTAGGGAACTCATGTTTTTCTTTAAAAGCTCAGTTAGCATTTGGAATCGTTATACAGTATAATATTTAAAAGAAAAACAACATATTTCCTCATCCCCCAAGAGGTTTCTTAAAATAGCATGTAATTTTACCTACAGTGGGAAAAGTCTCAAAATTTATAAATTGGGTTGAATCTAACTCAGATTACCTGACCAGGAGAGCCCCCAAGAAAAACAAGGTGTGGTAAAGGTTATAGTCATGGTAATTAAGAAATTTGTGTTCTGCATGCTGGGCCTCCCTCACCAAAGGCAGTGACCTAGCCTGTGGCTACTGGCACCATTTCTACTGCTGAGACATGCTGTCTTTTTAGACAGAAGTCCAAACCAAATCTTTGCCCATTCTGAAAGCCAAAATATTCTTCTCATTCCTTTCAGCCACAGAAAGGCCTGAGCTTTTTGCTAATGGGACCCATGTCTCTGTGACCTGTTGATGCATCAACCTGTTTTCTTCCATGGCATGTAAGCAATAAAGGGTTTAATTTTAGTTGTGTTTCTTCACAGAGTCATGGAGTATTAGAAGTGCTAGAAGCCAGAAAGTATCTTTGAGGTCAACTGCTTTAAGCCTCTCACTTTCCAGATGAAAACACCAAGGCTCAGAGAGGTGGAATAATGTGTCCATGGCCCTACAGCTGGAAGGTAGTAGAGCTTGAATTCAGGCCAGTTGACCCTCCTCCCAGGTCTGCAGCTATACCATACATCATAGCATCTCTATTCAACAGCAGAACCTCTCTGGGGTTGTGCGTTATACTCTAGATGTTGTGTGCCAAATCTGTGTGGTGACAAGCTGTCCCGTAATAGAGTCATACTGTGCTTAGCAACAGTTTGGTGGCCAGCACCCACAAGCAAGCCCTGTGGGCAATCTGAAAGTACTGTCTTTTCTGAGTTGAGTGGAATCTGTGGAGATCTTTGATAGGCTTGTCGTGAGGTGAAGTTCTGTTTTGTTGAGTGGTTGAAGATATTTTCTAGGTTTTAGCGCTTCGCGGAAGCCCTTTCTTCCTTCGTGATGGATGATCCACTTTGGGGGCTCTGATGGACCAGGAGGATTTTCTCATCCTTCACATTACAAGACTCACAGACATTAGATTCAAAATAGTATTTCTTTCTCCTTTCTTCCAATCGCGAACAATTCTACTTTAGTATGCTAACGTCTAAAACTTTGGGACATAGGGGAGCCTGTTTCCATTTTTTCTGATTTTAGTAAACAAATATTTACAGAACGCTGTGTGAGCCAGGCACCGTGCTAGGCACTGTGAGGTGAACGAGGGCATTTGAGAACTGCTCTTTGTCCCTCCTGAGCTGAGGGTAGTGACCAAGTGTGCAGTAAGCCACTGCTGACTGTCTCTGAGTGGCCTTTGATGGGCGACCTCTTTGGTTCCCAGGGCCTTGTATTTTCACAGCTTCACTGATACTCCCTCAGGGGAAGTTGTCCCTCCCACTAAGATTCCTTTCAAAAAGATGAGGTTTTCCAAGAGAATTTAAAAATTTTTCTTTGTTGTCATGTTCATTTCATTTTTCTTCAACATTTGAAAGAACTGAAGTCAGGAGAAAGAAGAATATTTAGGTCTGAAAAATGTGAAAATCCCCTTTAAATCTACTGTTGAGAAATGATTGAAAAATATTCAATACCCTCAGGGATTTACTGCCCTTTGGATACTCATGCCTTAACTACCATCATGTTAGAAGATGCTGCGTTTAGACTTCAAAGAAAGGAATTATCCTGAGAACTTTTAGTAATGACTCTTTTATTGTAACCTTGGTTTTCTTCCTCCTGCTAATCTTTTTAAATGGGTATTGCAGGAAGCTGCTTGCCAGGGTGTAATATACCTCCAGGGAATGTAGCACATGATCTTTCTCCTTATTTGGCACTGAAATTTTATCAGGCTATATTAATCTGAGTGAAACACACTCTAGGAATATCTTTAGAATAGGTCTCTAGTTAGAAAAGTTGAGACCAGGTAACAGTGGAACCACAGGTTTTAGATGCATGCCTGAAGCAAATAAAAGTGACCAGTATTTATGTTGCAGTATCAAATACACCAGGGCCAAATAGATAGGACTATCTTATATCTTGTCTATGTGTGTTTTATTTTAAAGATGTTAGGGATGGTAACTCAGCTTAGTGTACATAGACATGAATCATTGCAGAAACCGGGCTTGCTTATTTGGTTGACTAGGCCTCGGACTAATTAAGCGTAGTGGAGTGATCATCATTTGTGTCTTGGTTGCCTTCGGTGAAGTCTGGGTGGATTGTGGTAGCAGCCCCCGCTGCTGTAGTATCATAGAAAAAACCCCTGAATTTAAAGCAGTTTCCTTACCTGTAACAGACAATCATCTCTACCTCACAGAGTTTGTGTGAGGGTTAAATGAGAAAATGGGAAAGTGCTTTGTCATCTCCATAGCACTCTGCAGAAGCAAAGAAATGTGCTTGTGATCATTATCACAATGACATGGAGTGAGTTATTCCCCAGATATTTATGATAAGGTTGTTAGAATAGAGTAGGTAGGTCACTCTACCAGACAGGATTCTGTATGTGTTAGAGAAATTCCCAGTTTGAGTCACAGAGTAAAATGAAAGGCAATGAGACGTGTGCTCCATTTAAAATGTTATTTCATTTTCACATTCCATTCTTTACCAGCAAACTCTTTCACTTCATTTCCAGTCACTTTCACTTTCAAGTTCTCAAGCTTCAGTTCAGTGTCAGTGATGTTCCCACACTTAAAAATTTGCATTGTCCTCCTTGATCTTCTCTCTGAGAAGTCTGTTTCCTGACTAATGCGCTGTGGTCAGAATGAGAGCAGTGCTTATGGTGCATTTCCTAGGTAGGAATGTCTAAAATCAACAAGTGGCCTAACCCAGAACATTCTCTATGACCTTTCCTCCTCCCCTCCTCCCCCGGTGCCTAGTGACTCTGATTTGTTTGCATGTAGGGCTACTTCCATTTTTAGTTCAAGGGCCTGACTGCCTGTGCACAGGACCCTTTCCATGTACTGTGGTTTGGAGCCCTTATTAGTGTCTGGCTACCTGCTTTCTTCTCTCAGTGAGAGCGTTATAACAAGGCAGTAAACCCATCCATGACAGACTCTTGAGGATCCAGGGTGTTCTGGCTCAATCTCAGGAATCATAGTCTAGAAAAAATGCATAGCATATGTCTTTCTATCATCTTTCAGCACCTTTCTCATAAACCCTAGAAAATATTTAGCCCAGAAGAAAAGCCAAGCAAGTAGGGTTATGCTTTGCTTAGTATCTAAGCTGGCGTGAGTCCTCTAAGTGTCTAAGGGGAAGTAGGATGAGATGTGTCCTTTGGGGCTCAAGAGATAGAGCCAATGCCATGGGCAGAAGCTACACAGAGACAGATTTTGAACTTAATAATATGAAGATTGTTCTAACGGAGCTGTCCATAGACGGGATGAATTGCCTTAAGAGTCTGTGAGTTTCCATTACTGGAGGTGTTTAAGAGTAAACTAGACAACCAGTGAAGGTATACTGCAGAGAAGATTTATATCAATATTATTGGATTACGTAACTTTTATTTTTGTAAAGCATTGGAATTTTTAACCATTAAAGTAACGCATGCATTTTATAAAAAATAAAATAACACAGAGCTATATAAAGAATAAGTTAGTAATCCTTTTTCTTTCTCTTTTCTCTGATCACATTGCCCTTTCTCTATACCCTTTCCCCAGTGAAACCACTGTTTGGAGAATATAGGAAAAAGAACATCTCAAATCCTATTTCTGTACTAAAAATGAAAATAAAAAAGATATTAGGAGAACGCCTAGTTTTCTTAACTGAGTCAAAGGCTTTAGGCCAGAGCTAATTATATTATAGAGCATAGACTAGATATGGGGGTTACTCAAGGACTTGGTTGGAAAGTAAACTTATATATATATATATATATATATATATATATATATATATATATCCATCCTTCAGAGAATGGAGCAGAGCAGAGTTGTGGAAAGTCACCTAAAGGGAGTGATAGTCTCTAGGCCAAAGACTGTCATAAACATGAGTAAAACACAGATGTGATGTGTCAGAAAGGAAACTAGTCAACATCAGAAGCACCCAAAGTGAATACTGGTTGTGCCCTGTGCCCCCAGTAATGTCTATAGGAATGGGAGTCTTCAAAGTTTCAGTTCCCCTGGCAAGAGTCCTCCTCTTTAGGAAATTCAGTTCAGTATTCAAGTCCTATAGCGAACTCCTCTTTCTGATATCTCATGATTATAGTTTGCCTCTGTAGGTAGAACTGTCTGAAGGGGAAAATGCTCTGGTCAGAATGTTATGAGTATCTAGTCTGTGTGATAGATACATCACTACTGTAAATCAGTAAATTGGCATTCTGGTTTGCTGCGCCAGTTTATTATGAACTTGGTTAGGGCGAGGTGTGAGATTTAAGCCTCGTCAACTCTGGGATACTGACAATGTCAAGTTTCTGGGCCTGCAAGGCTGGAACTGGACCATAGCTGTATAGTTTATGTAGCCTTAGGGTGCCATTTAGTACAAAAGAGAGATAATATGCCCTTGGATAGAAGTTTGGTCTCTAGAGTCTGATTTGGGTTTGAATGCTTGATCAGCCATTTATAAAATGTATGAACTAAGTCTGTTTCCTTCTCTGTAAAAAGGGAAAGAGAGAGTCATAATCCCAACCTCAAAGGGTTGTCTTGAGGATGAAATTAGATCGTCTATGTAAAATGCTTGGCCCAGAGCCTTACATATAGCTGCTCTCATCACCACCACCAAGGCAAATGACACCTTGTGATGATTATTAAAAGACAATATGAGCTTATTAAAGCAAAGCATTCCTATTTCCTTCTTTCATAGTTTATCTGATTAGTTATGGGAATGTCATAGAATAGACTTTTATTTCTGGGAGGAGTTTGGCAGAAATTTTTATTATATTCTTGTTGTATAGTTGGGTTAATTAAGTAGACTCATAGCTGGTTGAACAAATGTAACCAAGTGGTTTTTGAGCTGATTGATGATGCACTGATGTCCATCTGGAAGGAGATCATCACAGTAAGGAATGTTTGCTGATACTATTCTGTCCAACTTTCTCACTTAGAACTTTGATGGAAACAGAAAAGACGTGCTTGTGTAATATATGGTTGCCTGAAAGTTGAAAGAGAAGGCTAACACATCCAAGAAGAGAGACCGGATTTAAAAAGATCTGTGTAGGTCGATGGGATGGGTTTGCTAATAACAACCACAAATACATTTATTGAGCATTTACTATGTACCAGGCCAAATGCTAAATGTGTTATGTGGATTCCCTCATTTAATCCTCACAATGACTCTCTGAGGTCTAATACTATTAATATTCCATTTGATAGGACGATATAGAAGCACAGAGATATTAAGTTATTCACTCAAGTCCCCCAGCCAAAGAGGCACAGCTGGAACAGGGACCAGTTGTCTGACACCTAAGCCTATGCTCTTAACCACTGTAATAAGCTATCAGAGCCAGTGAGTCTAAATTTTAAATACAGAGGTCAATGTAAAGTTCCACACTTAGGTTAGCAAAATATTGTAAGTCCTAAAAGGAAGGTGGGAGCTTGGTTTGATAGCAAGTAATGAGGAGAAGTTTTAGTGTTGTTTGTTGATGGGTAACGCAGTGAAAGTCAATACTGTATGTACTTGCTTAAAAAAAAAGAACAATGTCTTCCATACTCTGAATGAGAGAGAAGGGAGCCTATTTCACGTCTGCTAAAAATCCTTCTCGGAATCCTTCGACAGGGCTGCAAAAAAGACCAGAATGTTACTCTAACAGAAGGCCCCTCAGGGAAGCCTCAGGGCAAGGGAATTGTGTTAGCCCTAGTACTGGTCAACTGTGACTCCAGGGCCAACCAAGTTAGTGGGACACTCTTGTCCCTGAACTGTCCAGCCTCTTTATGGAACTGTGTGAAGACGACTCTGCCAGCAAGGGGAGGTGTGGGAGCTAGATGACTTCTAAGGCCCCCTCCCTAAGATTCTCTGAGATCAGTTATAACACACATAGAACAACGACTCTGAGTTAAGCAAGTCAGTTGTTTAAGGGCTGAGTTTGAGCAACGAGAGATGGCCGATGTTCTGAGTGTTATGGCTGGTCATGTTTTGCATGTGGCTTTGCTCCAACTGTTTGTTCACCAGAGTTTTGAATTAAAGGGAATGACCGTCTAGAAATTTATGCACATGACACTTCACGGAATAGAAGAGGCCAGCTTCTGGTCTCTGATATCCACATGCAGCAAATATAACTTGTATCCTTCCCCCAGGACTCAATTTGTTGCATTGTGCTGTAGTAACAATTTCCCAGTTTTGTGTGCTATCTGTGAAACCACCTTTCCCTTTATTTCAACTTTGTTGTTGTTGTTTTGCATTTATACAATGAATTAAATGATCCTTTAGGGGTTCCAAATATATTACGGAAGAGAGAACTTGGAGTTCTGAGAACCTGAAGAACACTTTATTTTTCTCAGCTAGATATTTAGGACCTTTAGGACTTAGTTATCATTTTCAAAAAATTTCAAGATTAATCATCCCTGTCACCTCAAATGTCAGAGATAGTATATTCAGTTCTCTCTTGAGTTATCCTCATAATAACCCCACATTCTTACATGGTCTTTTACATTTTCCCAAATGCTATTTCACCCATGATAATCATCACAAATAATACTGTCTGGAAGGTCGAACAGAGGAGACAAGACAGGTATTATTGCCCCATTCCAGAAACAGAGAACGTGAAACCAAGAGATTAGTGGTGGTAACAATTGGATATTTTCTGAAAACCAACTGTGTGCTAACTACCTGCAATAGTTTATTTAATTCTTGCAGTAAGTTCTGTAAATTAGGTATTATCATCTCCATTTTGAGATGGGGAAGCTGTGGCTCAGAGAGTGACTTGCTCAAGGTCACACAGTAGAAAGCAGAAGAACCAGAATCAAACCTAGGGTTTTTGCTTCTGAAATCCAGGCTCTTAATCGATAGATTATTACCACCAGAGAGGTTATGAACCTGCCCAAGGCCATCTGGCTGCCCAGTGGCCTCGGCCAGGCCAGAATCTATGTCTTTAGACTGCTCAGCACATTTTCTACTACGTATATACTGCGGCTGATTCACTGGTTTTCATTAACATTGGTTCTTTTCAGTATATAAAGAGGAAACAAATGAAAGCTGAGCCAAATTTTGCCCTTATAACATAGAGGAACTCACTCAGAACCAAAGAGAATCTCAGGCTCTTAGGGGATTTTTAAGTGCCTAATGGTCTCTTCATTGTCTATTACTTTTCACCATCACTATCACAATCATTTAATGCAGGTGATTCTTGTCTGATAGCTATTCACATGTGGTCTTGCGCTAGGTACACCTGTTTTACTAGGTTTGGCGTTTATAGAGGCAGTATGTTTTTCAACCAATTTGGGGGAAGTAAGTTCTGATATTAACTGTAGTAGAAAAACAAATAGGAGAGACAATAGGTTTAGCAGAACGAGCTCAGACCGACCTTTGGCATCAGTGTAAACAGTGTTAAAAATCCCAGCTCAGCCTCTTCCTAAAAGAGACACCTTAAATTAAGTTACTGAATCTCACTACAAATCTATTTCTGCATTTTAAAATGGAGATAACACTTGACTCCTGGGTTTGTTGTAAAGAACAAATGAAAAAGGTAATTAAGTGTTTACTGGGCATGTACTCTGTGGTAGGTGCTGTGCTTGCATTATTTATTTATTTATTTACTTATTACATCATTTAATCCTCATGACAGCCCTAGGAGATAGGTGTTATTAGTTTTTTCCCCCCACTTCTAACCACTTGACAGATAAGGGAACTGAATCTCAAGGAGATTTTATAACTTTCCCGAGGTGAATTGTACCGTGGTGTCTTAGAAAAGTTTAAGAGGGCATCATATCAGACATACCTATATCAATTTTCCAAAAGCCATGAAGAATCCTTGACTCCCCAAAATGTTTCCCAAATGAGGCTGTCAAAATCTTCTTAAAGAATGCCACCTAACATCCATTATCCTAGCTGTTTCTTCACCTTTTAATTTGTTACCATAGAATTAATTAGATTTAAAATTACATAGAAAAACTTTTAAATGTATAGCCTATTCCTCTGTCATATGGATTTATGTATCACCTCCTACATCATCAGGAATCAAGACGAGTATATGTACTTGGATAAGATCTTACTTCACTGGACTTCACTGGACACTCCATTATCAGGGGTCAAGGGGAACCCAGGTAATCACCCCTCTCTGACCCCATTCTCAGCCTAGTCATCAGTCTCTGCCTCCAGTAATGCAGATCTGATCTCATTGTACTTTGATCACTGTTTAGATGTCACAAGAAGCCTGACTTGTAGGAAACCCTTTACCTCCTAAACTCTGATTTCTCTCTTCCACATCTCTCCTCGCACCAAGTCCTGTGTCTCTAGAATTCAGAATCTGACATCAGCAAAATATCCTCTATCCTCAGCCTCTTCTTGGAACATTCCTTTCACCTTCTAACTCTAGGAGAACTTTGCCTCTCATGCGTCTAAGCATGCTGCCCTCTTAAGTGGTGGCGGTTATTTTCCACAGTCTCCTACCATGAGCCCTGGACGTGGGGTAGGTATCATCTGTTTCCTCATTGCTGCTTTTCGACCATTCTTCATTCCTCCTTCCTAAAAACCTCCAGCCGTGAATCTCAGTGGAGATTTCAGAGAGCTTAATCCTGCACGGTGTAAAGGCATATCATTTGTGGTTGATTAATATAGAGAGAGTGGCTCCTTTACGGAGAAGGATACTTTGTAAAAGGTCCCTTGATCAAGAACATAACTGCTATTTTAGTCAGTCAGTGTTCTATATGATAGGGCTGTGCAAGACAAGGGAAGTGGGTTCAGCTTCCATCAGACTGATTGGGGGTTGGCACCATAACCCATGAAGAACACAAGAACGGCTGTATTAACAGGTGGACACACTGTCCCAAGCGCTGCTGGGATCTGTTCTGAACTCTGGAAATATACCATCCCTGCCTGAGAGCGATATTCACAAGATTTTTTACCTGGTGGGACTGTGTGGCTCTGGGCTAAATTAAATTTGACATAAACCTCGTTTTCATAGTCTCTGTGGAGGACAGAGACTATGAAACTATGACTATGGAGGGACCTACCAAATGTGGTGCAGAGAGTTGGGCCCCTATGCAGAAGAATGTTTCTCTAAAACAGAGGAAGTCATGGAAGACTCAGGGTCTGGACTGTAAAGTGTTTGTCTACCTAATTTTGAAAGGACAGCTATGTAGAAATTAGCAAAGCCTTCTTGTTGAAGGTTAGTCTCAAAAAGTAAGAGGGCCTTGTTGGATTTCTCCATAATTCTCAGTAGTTCCCAGAGGTCAGAACTACTCCTTATCTGTAAGTGGCAGGTCTTTAGATTGTAGACCTAGTGGGGATATAACTTTAATGTTGTACAGTTAAACCAACTTCACACTGTTTACAAGACATGTCATACTACACTGAAAACAAGAAATTAGAGTATGTGGAAACTATGCCACTAAAATTAAGCAGCATAAGGAAAATTAATATAACCCTGTAAGTCACAGCTTGACTTCTGTCTCAGGAGCCGACCCAGAGGCAATGGAGCCAAAAACAACTTTAAGACCTGTTCTGTTCTGACTTGTAAAGATTATTTGATGTTATCCCATTACCCCCATCTCAATTCCAAGTTAGTACTAGGGGTTAAGGAAAAGATTAATATTTCCTGATTCATTTCTGGTCTAACTTTGATTCTGGCTACAGTAAGGTGAGATGTCTACTTTTTGTTATCACTGGCAGTTGGCAGTACATTTTGTAATAGTGGCTGCCAGTAATATTTGTGATACTCTGAGGATGGACACTAAGGAAATATATGCTTATTGGAAGGTATGCCAGTTTTTATGTGATGACTTAATTTTGCTATTACCTGAGCATGAGTGCTATTGATGTGGAGTGATCTTTTAATCAAGAGCGGAAACTTCAAGTGTATAATTATGACATCAGTATATCGGTCTCTCTTTAGAGATAAAAATCATACAGTTAAGATCTGTGAAAAGTTGCCCTAATTATTTCAGAAAATTAATAGTTCTGTATTGAAAAAGTAGATAACTAATATAATCCAAAAGCTTGATTTTGTGGAATTTTTAATATGAAAATATGTATTAGATGATGAGGTGTATATATATTATCAAGGCAGAACTTGGAATATCGATATTCTAATCTGGCACTACTAGACATGGTAGATTACGCAGTTGTCATGGAGGGGAGCAGAAGGGGTTCAGTGAAGCACAAAGTCTGGCGACAGGGCAATGGGAAAATTCCAACAGTCTGACAGACTGGTTAGGTGGATGAAAGGCTGATAGCAGAGATACTTTCAGAATTAGGGAAAAACTACCAAATTCTGGAAAGATGGGAAAAACTACAAAATTCTGGAAAGATTAATAAAGAGAAAGGGAACTTCTAAGTCACTAAAACTCCCAGTATGGGCGTGTTGTTGACAGAACACCTGAATCTTGTGTATCAGAACTTCTGAGTTCATTTGGGGCAGGAGAATTTGATAATTTTTTTTTCCTCCCATAAGGATGACTTATGAAGGAAAACAATAGGAAATTGGAATTATCCTAAATAAATTTACTTTAACATAAACCCAGCTGGACTTCATCTAGTCCATAACATGTCTTTCCATCTTTCCCTCTCAGTTACCTTAAAACAGAAAGGGTGTCCTCTAGAGTAGCATGATGACAGATTCACAGACGTGGCTTTGAAAACATTCTCAAAGTCCTGAAGCCTCTGCCCTTATTTTAGAGATCTTCAGAGGTGGTAGAGAGCCCACAGCCTCTTTTAGTAACCTTGCCCTTTGCTAAGGAGACTCTTTCTTGTGTCTGTCCTGAGTCCCTTTATTATCTTTTGAGCCCTCTTTCTTCTGCTCTATCTTCAGAGGAGATGGAAAGCAGTGGGTTACTATTCTCTGCTTAAGAATCCTTATATATGTGAAGAAGCTGTTATTAAATCACCCCCTTTGACTTCGGATTTTTAGGTAGAATCACTCCCATATCTTTGGTATTCCATATAAGTCTTATTTTTCAAGCCTAATCAACTTTGTGGCTGTCCTGTAAACCATCTGGATCCCAGCACTTGATGCTATAGTCCATAGGGTCTGGCCAATCCTTTAATAAAAAGAACATTGTTTTGTGATTCCTAAGTACTTCTTCTTATGAGTCTCATTGCTTGCTTGATTTTGTTTTGGCTGTACCGCATGGCATACAGGATCTTAGTTCCCCAACCAGGGATCAAACCCCTGGCCCTTGCAGTGGAAGTGTGGATTCTGAACCACTGGACTGCCAAGGAAGTCTGCTTGCTTGATTTTTTTAACTTGAAATTTTTAATTAAACTATAATTCACATACCATAAAATTTGCCCGTTTAAGGTATACAATTCAGTGGCTTTTTAGTATGTTCACTGGATTGAACAACCGTCAATACTATCTAATTCTAGAACATTTTCATGCCTCCAAAAATGAAACCCAGTCAGTGCCCATTAGCATTCACACTCCATTCCCCCTCCCCCTAGCTGCTGGCAATCACTAACCGATTTTCCGTGTCTGTATAAAAATGTATGTTGCCTTTTGTGTCTGGCTATTTTCTTTCAGCATGATGTTTTCAAGGTTCATGCATGCTGTAGTATGAGTCAGGACCTCATTCCTTTTATGGCTGAATAATATTCCATTGCATGGATATACCATATTTTGCTTGTTCTCAGTTGGTTGTTAAACTCAGTTATATTAATGTCAAATATTCTAATCCTCCTTCAGGATACTCTGTCAAATTTGAGTTTTTGAATCTTATTTAGCTTTTCAATTCTTTATTCTTCAATTTTATAAGAGTCTTTTGAATCCCTCATTTTACTGCCCAACACAGTATTATCTACAAACTGAAGAAAAGACCCAAGGCCAGCCTGCAGAACCTGCATCAAACGTTACTTGTTTCATTTTTTTTAAATAGACATGTTCATTATGTGATGGATACAACAACCCCTTCTCATTTGTCAGGTTTTCATTCCTTAAAAGTTTGGACATTTACTAAATAGTTGTAGTGCTTCTCAAAGCATGCTAACTCACTAGTCCTGGGAGTAGGTAGGGGTGGATGAGGGTGTTTGATGGCAGATCCTCAGTTATTACAAAACCTACCTCCTTTCACTGATGGTATCATTTGTTCCCTCTTCATGAGGACTGGACATATAGAGACAGCATGAGGACTCCTATTTTTTTTTTAATACATTTATTTATTTTTGGCTGTGTTGGGTCTTCGTTGCTGCACGCAGGCTTTCTCCAGTTGCAGCGAGCGGGGGCTACTCTTCATTGCGTTGCGTGGGCTTCTCATTGCGGTGGCTGCTCTTGTTGTAGACCACGGGCTCTAGGTGCGTGGGCTTCCGTAGTTGTGGCACGCAGGCTCAGTAGTTGTGGCTCGCAGGCTCTAGAGCGCAGGCTCAATAGTTGTGGCTCACGGGCTTAGGTGCTCCGCGACATGTGGGATCTTCCCGGACCAGGGCTCGAACCTGTGTACCCTGCATTGGCAGGTGGATTCTTAACCACTGCGCCACGAGAGAAGTCCCAGCATGAGGACTTTTAAAAGAGCATGGATTTACTCCTGTGAACATGAGATACATTTGGCTTTGTGTCTTGGTTATGCTGTTTGCCAGCAGTTGTATCCTAATTGTTGCATCTATGAACTGGAGTAGTAATACCAACCTTGTACGGTTGTTGTGATGTTTAAATGAAATAATGTCTGTAAAGCCCTTCCAAATAATGCCTGGATGTGCTCAATAAGTGATAGTTATTATTCTCATGTAGAGTCTTGAGAACTTAAAAAAGAAATACATGGTATAGTGGCCTCTGACTTCAAGGAGCTTAGTGTTCTAACGGCAGAGAGAAAACTGACAATTGATAATCCTAAATTTAAGAACAAAATGAAAAACTTAGGAAAATGTACTGGGAAGGCATAGAAAGTATCAAACAATATTTTCTGTGTCACTTTGGTAAATTTTGGGGGTGAATGTAGAGGAGGTACCACTGATGTCAAGAAAGAAATTTGTCTTACTCAAATACCTGTAAAAGTAATCTCCTTGAGGGCCGGAACTCCCATCTTTGCCTCTATGCCTGGAAGTACCTCATAAAATGACTACACAGAGTGGTCACCCAAGGGGGGTTTATTGAATCACAGTCATCCTTGGTTCTCTTCTCACTGTGCATTCTCGCTGGGAGATCTCTCATTTATGCTTGCGGAATCCACCCACACCCCGACCAGTATCAGATCACTACCTCTAGACCAGACTTCCCTCCTAAGCTCCAGACTCACGTGTCCACGTGTTTGCTGGAAATCTACTAGATGTTGTTGGAGCTACCTGTAGCTCAGAATGCCCAGGTCTGGACTGTTAGTCTTTCTTTCCAAAATGACCATCCCTCACGTTTTTCCTATTTTTGTTAGTGGAAAATCATTGTCCACATAGTTGCCTAAGTCACAATTTGGGGGCCTAGGAACTCCCGCTCTCCCCCCATCCAACTGAATATGTTTACTTTCCTCTTTCTCCTTCTGGTTCAGGATCCCCTCCAAGACAGGGTCCTTTTCTCACTACTATTAGCCCTCCTAGCCCAAGGTCTGATCCAGGATATACATGTTTTTAATAAATGTCTAATGAATTGGTATTTTTTTCTATAGCTTTTCCTTAATGAAAGGACACACACAAACACGTGTGCCTACGATCACATACATGTAGTATCCATACACGTCCTCCAAGTTCACCAACTCCCATCCAGGGCTCTAACTCCCTCAATTTATTGATGAGATTAGCGCAAACCCACAGGCATGTGTAATTGTAAAGCGGATATGGATTGAGAATTCTGCCTTGATACACTCAAAATTCCTTCCTTCTGGCTAGTTAAGCCACACACTCCATCCTGCCAAACCATTCTCAGACATTTCTCAACCATTTTCCTTCTCCTTTGTTAACAAATTTTCAAAAATGAAAGAAAAAAAAAGGAAGGAAAGAAAGAAAAGAAAAGCCTACCCTAAGAAATTATCTTGGCCTCGATGAGAATATAGTTTGGATTCCCAGTTGACCATTTTCCATTCTATCACCGAGATGTATTTGGAGAACAACAATAAATAACCCATGAGCCCTGCCATTGTTTCTTTATGGTTTATGTTTCGTGCTCTGGGGCTTAGCCGGCAGGGAGGGAGGCTTAACTGACAAACCCAATTTCTGGAGCTGTGCTGATATCATCCATGATTCAAAGCCACAGTGAAAAATTACAGATCAACCTCAGCCACATTTTTTTGTTCTTCTTCTTCTTGCTGAGAAGCACACATGCACAGACAAAGAAGTCCCATGCTTGCCAAGTGGGACCAAACTGATCCCAGTGTGGAATGAAGAAAGATTGTGAAACCGTAGCGGGTGAAATTATTTAAACCATAAAAAGCAAATGGCTTTGTTTCCCTGGATTGCCTGGCCTTTTAAACTGCCTCCTTTTACACAGTCTCCATCCTGCACGAAGCCTGTTGTGTCAATTAGTTATTTACTAACTAACTGAGATCACGCTGAAGTGGCATGACTGTGTGAATGTCACTTGGACAACTTTTAGTTGGAAGAATTATTGTAAAAAGAGCATCTCTCCAGAATCCAATTCTGTTCTTTCCCAATGGCTTCCTTGGCTAGTGTCTCATTAGCTGTATCATTGATGCCATTCTGCCTTCCTTTGCTTGGCGGACGTTCCTTCAGCTTGAGTGTCGTGTCAAAATCCTGCTCATTCCTCAATGTTCAACTTAAATGTCATCTCCTCTGGAAAACCTTCCAGGTTTATATTATGCTTTGTTCATATTCTGCTCCACTCTCTAAGTACCTAGCGTGTGCATAGTAGGTATCTGAAAAATATTCACTAAGTTGATATTAATATATGGCTCAGGAGATTGCTAACTTGATACTACCATGATCTTAATTCTTAACGTAAACAACAAAAGACATCTTAAAAAGTTATTTTTTTTTGAGCCTCAATGGCACATATAGAAAACACATAGGAGATAAGTATGTTTGTTAAAGAAACAACATTTAGACGTGCCATTGTGCAATTTAGAAAAAAAATTTGTTCTAAATTATTGTGAATTTAGAAAAATTGTACAAAGAAACAGAAAACACTGTAGGAACAATACATGATAAGTAAATTGTGCTTCGGCAACTCATCACTTCTTAGATGCCACTGAACTATCTGTATTAATGTACAAACAGTGATGCACAAAACCCAAATCTACTTATATTGACATTCAATACACATTTTAGGATTCCTGTTCAGCTAATTTACTTCCTTACTTATGTTTTACCTGGATTCTTCTTAAAGTAGTTCTCCCTAACTGCCTTGGAGGAGAGTAGATAGGAATGTGTTGAGAGTTGGGAGATTCAAGTTTAAGTTTGCTATGAAGAAGCTGCAAATAATCTACTTTCAGCCTAAATTAGGTTGCTATAGTTTTTAAAACCGAAGCATGATCTTGGAATGCGAATTTAGAGAACCTTCTGGTAGGAACTATGACACAATCAGCTTGCTAGTTAATATTCAGAACCGTAGTAGGAAATTGTGCCCAGTTCTGTGGTTTGTAATTAACGGGGAGGGGTTGAGTCTCAAGGTGGCTGAGAATTCAGCCACAAGGGTGATTAAAGGATTGGGAAAGAAGAAGTATGAGAGAATTTAAAGAAACTGGGATTAGTCAGCTTGGAAAGAAAGGAGGATAAAGGGCAATTTAATAGCAATCTTTGCGTCCATAAACATGCTTAGCAGAACATAATGACCTGTGTTTTCCATCTCACCTGAGGATAACACAAGAAGCTTAAACTGCAGCAGGAAGGACTGGGGATAGACAAAAGGAAGTATTTACTAACAAGCAAAATTGGAGTAGACTACTGAGAAATGTACTAGAATTTCCATCTCTGAGGGTTAAAAAAATGTATATATATGTATGTATATATATATTGTTCTCTTTAGGCATTTTAAAATGAGTCTTGCTCAAAGACAATGGCATGGATTTGATGGCTTCCTTGAATATCATCAATCATGTAACATTATTTTCAACAGCTTCATGGATAGCAGGAGAGACACAAGTATACCAATCAAGTCAGGAAGCAGTGTGCAGTGTGAGTAGAAGAAAGGGTACCAGGCTGAGACTCGAGGGAACTTGATTGTTGTCTTGGGTGTATTTAAGTTAATTGGGTAACCTTGTACTGCCACTTAACTTCTCCATGCTTTAGTTTCCTCATATGTAAGATGGGGGAGCCAAGTTAAATGACAGAACGGAGTTTAAAAGATGGAAAGCATCATATCAGTAAACCTAAGTTAAAAGCTTCTTCTGGGCCAGCCATTGAACAAGACTCCTTTACAAATTATCTCCTTCATAGATCATCTTATCCAACCCATTTTATGGATGAGCCAACTGAGGGCCAGAGAGAGTAAGTGACTCATCAGTTTCATACATCTGGTTTTAGAGCTGGGTAGGACCCAAATCTCCTGACTCCCAGGCCAGTGTTCTTTTACTGAGCTAGGCCTCCGATAACCATGCTCTGATAAAGTGTTTGAGAATCCTTTCTAGTTTTTCTTAACCTTCACTTCCCTTTTTCCTTTCAGAAATATTTACTGTGCCCCATTAACATGGTAGGCACTGTACTAGGTGCTGGCCATACAGAACGGAACTTTGACAGAGTCTTCAAGGATTTTTAATTCGAAGAAAAAGTGCTGCAGGCAGCTTTGGGATTTTTCCAGGCACGAAGGTACCTTTCACGGTACAGTAATGCCTCCTTATCCCAAGTCGGTCGGAGGCCGAGTATCAGGAGGTAGAGATACACATCCTCCAAGGCTTCTGGCTTTGACTGAGAAGGCAGTAGGACTCCCCTGCTTTTTTTCAGACAGTCCCTTCCCTTTTTTTCCCTCTCCTCTCAGACCCTCTGATATGGACCTCAGCATGGCTGAGACATAGGTGGAACTTTCCCAACTCCCAGGACCAGGTTCTAAAACACCAGGGGTGTACCTCTCCTCCCCTCGGAGCCAGTCCTTCGGTCTGAAGGTTCCCTGGGTTTAAATCCCTACTCTGCCCCTCACCAAGCCTTCTGTGACAAGCCTTCTGTGAAAAAGGGATAGTACTGACACCTCCACCTCAGAGGGTTGTTGTAACGATTAAATGAAACAATACAAGTGAAGCTATGATTATTACCGAGAGAACTGTAAGTGTTAACGCTCAATACGTTTTAACAGTTCTGATTTCCAAGGCAGCAACACTACCCTCACCTCTTCTGCAGTGGTCCCTTCAACTTAGTTCTGAGGAGACCAAACCCCTCCCAGGTCTTCTCAGTGAAATTGTGCTTTCTTCCTGAAGGTTAGTCTACTAGAGGGTGTTTCTGTCTGGAGACAGTGTACAGAGTGGTCACGTGTTCAGGTTCTATAGTCTGACCAACCTAAGTTCAATCCGTGCTCTAATGTTTAATTGGAGAAAACTTTCCTTTAAGTATGGTGGGCATGCCTATGTAAAGGTTGCAAAACATGTCTGCTGGCCATTTACATATTTAGTTTCATTCCTATAGAATTGTTCTACAGATCATATTATTATGTCATTAATTATTATTATTAGTGATAATAATCATAGTATTATGTAGTAAAGGCCTACTCTGTGCCAGCACTGAGCTAAATGATTTGCATATAACAATTTTTACGGTAACCATCTAGAGTAAGTGGTTTTGTCCCCACTTTAGAGATGAAAAAATTGAGACTAAAGGAGGGTAACTTATCCAAGTTCACAAACTATTAATTGGCAGAGCCAGAATTTTGAAACCTAGGCCCCTCTAGTTCCAAAGCCCAAAGTCCATGATATTTTTCACCATAGCTCCCTTTTTGCCATCCTAGGCAGGACTGGAGGTGTCACCTTGGGCCAGGAGTAGAGGTCATAATGGTTTCTAGGCCTTACTTATTAGCTTAGTGAAAATGGTCCCTATTGCTGGCAAAATAATTCACACACTGATTAATTGATGTTGAATCATTATTGTTGTTAGGACTGTACAACCTTCTTTCATCTTTTGTCTCAATTCTCTTGCTTTTACCACAGTGTGAAAATGTACTACAACACCAAGAGGCACTTTTAGAAAGTGACTTTTTTGGATTTTTTTTTTTAAAGGAACTTAATTCTATTTATCGTTTTGTGCCTACATATAACAGCTCCTGGCATATCAGATGTGTTTCATAAATTGGTGTTGAATAGGATGAATGAATGAATGAGAATGTAGTAGCTTTGTTTTAAAGCACTTGATATAGTGAAACAAGCTCTGGGCTTAAGTCAGATAATCTGTGCTCACAGTTTAGCCAGCCACTGACCAGCCATGTGACTTATGTCAAGTAACTACTTCTCGACTGGCCCACACGTGCAGTTTGACCTTTGCAAAATGATGGAATTTAATCTAAATGATTGCTAAAGTCCCTTCCGAGTCTCAGCTTTTGCAGCTTTCTGTAGGCTGTGAACGTGGGAATAAAGTACGATGTTTTTTTTTCAGCGACTCATCTGGAATCCCAGAAACTAGGAGATTTGGAAAGAAAACCTAATGTTTTCTGAAAATACTACAGAAATTCTTAACTTATAAACAGATAAGTTCCAAAAGTCTACTCGTTCTGAGGCCCCAAAAGATACTATTCTTGCAACAGCTAATAACATCTTTCGCTGATGAGCTAAGTTGACTGAGACGTAGCTTTATATTTTGGAAAGTTTATAAGTGGAAAGATCTTTTGTAAGTAAATGCCTATAGACTTCTGAGAAGTAATTATTTTCCTCTTACATTAAGTTGAATTATATTTAAATCTTTTGTATTAACTTATAGTTGTCATGCTGGTCAAGTTAACATGTTTTAATGGCTAGAAGCTGCAGACCTAGTCACTATTGGCCTAATTGTATTGTTGGCCCACCTATGGAACTACTGGCATTTAGGGTTTCTTTTTTAATTAATTAATTAATTAATTTTGGCTGCGTTGGGTCTTCGTTGCTGTGTGCGGGCTTTCTCTAGTTGCGGCGAGTGGGAGCTACTCTTCATTGCGGTGCGCGGGCCTCTCATTGCGGTGGCTTCTCTGGTTGCAGAGCACAGGCTCTAGGCTCCCGGGCTTCAGTAGTTGTGGCTCGCGGGCTCTAGAGCGCAGGCTCAGTAGTTGTGGTGCACGGGCTTAGTTGCTCCGTGGCATGTGGGATCTTCCCGGACCAGGGCTCGAACCCGTGGTCCCCTGCATTGGCAGGCGGATTCTTAACCACTGCGCCACCAGGGAAGCCCCCTGCATTTCGGATTTCTTATAAAACTCTTCCCTGGAGGGGCCTTTGTGGATAAGATGAGCAATGCCTTGCATTTTGGAACAGTATGCGATAAGAACCAAGATGATGAAATAATGTTTGAGACTTCTGGACAATTCTCACTGTAGGTAAGAGCATGACATTATGTAAGATGCCTCTGGCTTCCTCATCTCCACTTCTGGCAGGAATTACCATTTCCAAGGTCTTATGTATCGCAGGCTCAGAAAGAAATGACCCCATGGAGTAGACAGCTGCAATAAAATCTGGGTTAATCTGCTCACAGTTAGTTTCAGAGTAGAGCAGTCTCCAGGGTATTGGCAGTAACTAGGCCCCAGTCTCTAGTCCTAGGCTCACTTACATTCTTGCAAGGTCCTTGGCATATGATGGGCAGTGCTCCCTTTTCAGCTGGTCAGTCACCCTGTCTCCAAAGAGGCTGGCCCTGAAAGCTGTAACCCACAGGGCAAGTATCCCAGCTCCAGCGTGGGGCTTGCCATGCCTTCTTGGTTAGACAAGCCTTCAATCTGGGGCCAGGATCAGAGCTGGGTTGTAGATCTGTATCTTTGTAACAACACCCCCCTGTGTCCACCCCGCTGCAGCTCTCTAGATTGCTTCATCTCTAAATGAACGGCTAAGGGTTTGACAGAATGGTCGTGACCAGTTTCTGGTGCCATCAGAAGCCAGGCTACAGCTTCATCTCATATTAACATTTCAACTTTTGACTAGGCTGAGGTAACTCATCTCATTTCTACCATATCACTGCATTCTGCCCCTGCTCCTCAGAACAAGTTAAACTCTCTCAGCGGGGTTTCCAGGACTGAGAAGGCACAGAGAACAGGCCTGTAGCCAGTTGAGAGGTTACAAAAGGCATCAAACTGTAGGACAGTCTTACACAGATGACTTTTTTTTTTGTTTTTTGACTGTGTTGGGTCTTCGTTGCTGCGTGCGGGCTTTCTCTAGTTGTAGCGAGCAGGGGCTACTTTTCACTGCGGTGCGCAGGCTTCTCATTGCAGTGACTTCTTTTGTCGCGGAGCATGGGCTCTAGGCACGTGGGCTCAGTAGTTGTGGCTTGCAGGCTCCAGAGCACAGGCTCAGTAGTTGTGGTTCACGGGCTTAGTTGCTCCGCGGCATGTGGGATCTTCCCAGATCAGGGCTCGAACCCATGTCCCCTGCATTGGCAGGCAGATTCTTAACCACTGCGCCACCAGGGAAGCCCCAGATGACTTTTTGATTCAATGTAATGTGGATTGTATTATTTGAGAGTTTTTGATTATAGGCAACAGAAGCTAACTCTGACTAATTTAAAGGAAAAAAAAACAAATTTTGAATGGATATGGAGTAGGTCATAGAATTGAAGGAAAAGCAGAGCAAGGCAGCTCTAGTAATACAGGAAACTGGAACCAGTAGACACATCATAATGCCACTTCTGGGATGAATCCATTCCAGATATATTCTGTTCTTTATTGTTCAGCTAATTATTCAGATTCCCAGGAGAGAGCCTGGTTGGCTGGCTTGGGTTATAAGCCCACCCCTTGGCTAGGGTAATCACCTGCACCTGGAATGACAGTCCCACCAGCACCGCCTACAGTGAAGGTCAGGATAGTTCCCCAAACCACGGTGTTCCCACCAAAAGAAAGGGAGGTTCAAAGAAACAGATGTCTTCTACAAATTTGTACAGAGTAGCAATAGATTCAGCCTTAGAGCCAAAGAAATGGGCAGCTATGCAGGTATTTCTGTTTCTTAGGAGTTGCCATACAGATACCTACCCAGTTTAGGAGTGCTTGGCTGTAATTTTCATGCCCTTTTGTCTCCAATATACTTTTAGGATTTAAATCAGTAATTAGCAAGAGGCGTCTTTGGTCATTGTAGTTGCCTGGAGCAAAATGAATTTTAAAAATTCTTTGTGATAAAAATCACTATCATCATCATTATCACATATGGAAGGCCAGTTATTAGAAGTAACTGTCAGAAGAACATCCCAGTTAGTTATTTTCTCATTTTTGAGTTGTGTCGATTGACAGGATTTGAGTCTTTGCGGGATTTGATGAGAGTAACTGACTTCAAAAGAATCAGCGGGACAGATATTTCTGTTTCTATAGGCTGAGGGATTTCTAACAAGAAGCTGTATTGTGGATAGTAGATTATAATAACAAAGGGGGTTTTAAAATGAGGATGACACATTGACTTGGAATGTTTTCTCATCTGTATTTACTTATTGCTAAATATTTTCCTTCATGCTTTCTTTTTCAAGTGAATGGCCAGCTGCGTGCCACCTTTTTCTTCTCTCGTTGCCTCTGTTCCCGATTTCTTTCTTTTCCTTAGCCACTCCACTTTCCTTCCTCGAATCTTGTGTTTTCTGTCTGACTCTTCCTTTCTCTAACCCTATTTCATCTCTCCCTTTCTTTTCCTTATTTGGTCTGACAGTTCATAACTTCTATTCCTTTTCCTGAAATTCCCTTCTGTTCTCCTCCAAAACCAATGTTCTAGGGCCCTACTCCCGAATGTCTTATCTCTCCAATGTTAATCCCAAATGTGTTTACTGATCTGTGGGCCAAAAGGCAAAATCCCCCGGGCCCTCTCTCCAGTGCAACGCAGTGAAAAGCAGCAGCTAGCATTGCTCAACAAGTGCCTTGTGAACCATGAATCAATGGATGAGAACCCTGTTAGTGAAAGTTTGCATATATGTGTTTGTATGTATATATTGAGATGTATGATGATGCTCAAGCAGTTAGTTTGTTGAATGGAGAGGTACTTGGATTTTTTTCTGGCAGGGAAGAGAATTAAGCAGAAAGCTTTGCCAAAATTTCTTTCTTTATTAAGTTAATGGACGTGGTTCTAAGAAGTTATGGAAGGAAAATAGATGATGGTAAAGAGAGAAACATAAGAGATTGGTAAACCATCAGGCATTAGTAGATCCTACTGACACATTTTTGATAGCAGACACAAAGAATGTGTTATGAACGCAGTGATAGAACAGAAAGCAGAACCAAGAAAGAGACGGCAGTAAATGGTAATAAAATCCAAGTGATCATATGTTTAAATGAAAGAAAGAAGAAAGAGGGCAGTGTACATAATGTGAAAGGGCAAGAAAATGGAAGTAGAGACATACTAGGGGAGACAAAGAGATCAGAAATTCAAGAAGCTCTTCTTGCATCAATAAAACCTTACATGTTAAACAACAAACAGGGAACATGCAATTATACTACTCAGATGCAATGTCTCTAGTACTTTAGGGAAATAAAAGCTGGATAATATTAGAGTAGCATCTTTAAAAAAATGTAACTTCAGAAAGCAAGTCCTCTATAAAAAGATTGGAAGAATTTGAATAGATGAAATGAGGAACACTGGCAAGTGATACAAATCTTAAGCAGGAAAAGTGATTTTAAATGGTATTGCCAGGTTTTCAAAAAAGAAAAGCACTGTGGTCCTACCTACCCTGAGTGTTGGGAGACCAACGTGGCCTAAAAAAGAGTAGACCCACCTAATGTTTGCCAAGTATTGAGCTAGATGCTTTACATACACTTTTCATTTAAGCCTCACTATACATAAAAGTGAAGCCAAGGACTGAAAATGATATCCATTGGGAGGAAAAAGCAGAGGGAATTTTCTGAGCCAGTTCCAAAGTCATAAGCCTCTGGGGGAATAACTTTGGTTTTGTCAAGTCAGAGCGAACAGCCAAAGGCAGCAGACATAGGATACTGTCAGAGGTAAATCACCCAGCTAAGTCTGTTCTGTCTTTATTGCAAGGTCAGAGGACCATAGCAAGGTGGCCAAATGTTTTCAACCATGGAAATCCCCTAACTTTCCAATGGCTGCAGCCCCATAGCTCCGAGGTTTTACTCACAGGATGGCTCTCTTCCAGCTTTCAAATCTCTCCAAGTTGATTAATCATTTTCTTCTCCTGACTCATTCAAGCCTCTAGAAAATAGCTGTAGGTACTGGAGGGGCTGTATAGATCAGTTGGCATGATGTTGGTCTATAGAAAAACTTAGGAGATAGCGCCAAAAACATTTAAGTATCTGTCCTCAGAGGCTAGTATATGGGCTATGGCCAGAGGCCATTGGCTCATTCATGTGTTTGAAGCAGGGAACCCTGCCCTTCTGCCTGAATGTTAAACCAAAGTGCCTTTGTTCGGGGAGACATCCTGACCCTGTCCACCTGTGAATGGCTGCAAGAAAGAAGAAATCAACACATCCCCTCCCTGAGGCTGGCTATTCCAGGAGATATTTGCAAAACTTATGGCCTTTCTACTCTACTTCCCCACCTCTTCCCCCTCTCTGTTCTATAAAAAAAACTGGCATCCAAACCCTGATAAGATGGGTTTTTGGAGACATTAGTCCGCCATCTTCTCGGTCTGCCGGCTTTCCGAATAGTAAGTCAGAGTCCTTGCCTCAACGCCTTGCCTCCGGATTTATTGGCCTGTCATGCGGCGAGCAGAGGGAGCTTGGACTCGGTAGCAGCAGGGGCAAAGGTGAGGGGATAGATATGAGATGCATCATGGGAGTCAAACGGGCAGACTGTAATGCCAGGTTGGATACAGAGGTTGATGTTTGGATGATGCCCCAGATTAGGGACTCAGGTCTCTGGGTGGATCATGATGCTTTTAATGAAAAATTAGGAGGAAAACCAGCCTTGGGGAGTGATGAGGTTCCTTTGTGCCACTTTGAGTTGAAATTAAGGCGCTAGTGAGAGGTGAAGTACTTGAAGCTTATTAGATCAATGAAGCCAAAGAGGAAGGGGGCTGAGAACAGTAGAGCGTGTATTCTGTTTAGATTATGGATCAGGAATCTATTCATGCTGTATAGGGAGAGTTTTTGGAATCACTAGCTGGATGTTTTAACCATGTTGGTTGTTTCTATGGCAGAACACACTTTGGATTCTATTATTTTCTTACGCATGACTAATAAATTTTTTTAATGAGGTTGGAAGCTCAGTGAAAGGCTAGCAGGACACTGACCCCATATAGGCCATTATCTGCATGTGCTGCTTTGGGAAGGAGTTGGGGAGTCGTTCTTGGAGACACAGAAACACATGTTCCCACTCAGCTTTCCCTGGCTGACCTGGATTCCAAATGACTGCCGGCCCTATAGAGATTTGCAGACATCCACACAAAAGGAGTGTCATTTGTATGCAGACCCTGAACTAATTGTAACAATCTGTTCCTTAAATCTCTGAGAAAGCACACAAATTGATTCTCCAGGACTTGCGCATTTTCAAGGACACCTGTATGACCCTTCATCACATCAGCTGACCCCTCCCCCTTTTATTCACCTGCTCTTTCAATTATGTGAGCAGGGATGTATCTGCCTCAAAGCTCCCTGTCCTGGGAAATTTCTTCAGAAGAAGATTATTGGAAAAAATGTTTCTGCTTTTGAGCCCACTCAGGGATTTAAATCTCCAGCCTACAGAGCACCTGGATTCAAGTGTCTATTCCCTTCTGACTCTGGAAGAATGAGCTGCATCTTGAATGGAAGCACATTGAGAAACTCTGAGTCTGTTTCCTCCTGTTCTCTGAAGCAATGAAAAAATAAACGAATTCAGTTTTAAGGCTCACATGATGGGGCCCAGCAGTGTACCGGAACTCAGGAGCCTAGTTTTAGTGCCATGGGCGTAACTGTCTCATGCAGGCTTCTGGAACCACCTCCCTCACAAATGCCACGCTTTCCGTTTGTGATGACAATTGACTGACCAGGATGTATGCTCTTGTTTCACACTGCCCCTGACTTCCAGTGCCTTACACCCAAGAGATCTATGATAAATATTTGTCAACTGGTTCAATTGTCCGAAGTTGTGGAGGTTACTTAATATATAAAGGCTTCTGAGCTCCTTGAATGCAATCAGCTTTGCTAACAGCAAAGGAAGGTGCATGTGTTGATCGAAGGTCACAAGCTGGCCATCATGAAATCCTCTCTGGCCCAGAGACACATGTTACTTAACTCAGTGATGCCTTTAAGAAAATACGAACTCTGTTTCAGTATTAACAAGTTGAGAGATAGCATCATATAAAAATCCAGGTTTCTGACTTCTCTTGAAAATTGGAAGATCTGGCAACATTGGGCTACATTCTCCTTTTTTTTTTTTTTTTTTTAAATTTATGTATTTTATTTTTGGCTGCATTGGGTCTTCATTGCTGCGTGCAGGCTTTCTCTAGTTGCGGTGAGTGGGGGCTACTCTTTGTTGCGGTGCACGGGCTTCTCATTGCGGTGGTTTCTTTTGTTGTGGAGCATGGGCTCTAGGCGCATGGGCTTCAATAGTTGTGGCATGCGGGCTCAGTAGTTGTGGCTCACGGGCTCTAGAGCACAGGCTCAGTAGTTGTGGCTCATGGGCTCAGTTGCTCTGCGGCATGTGGGAACTTCCCGGACCAGGGATCGAACCTGTGTCCCCTGCATTGGCAGGCAGATTCCCAACCACTGTGCCACCAGGGAAACCCCTGGGCTACATTCTTGCTGGTTGATGATTGGTTAGACTTGCAGAGCTGCCGCCGGCTTTAGAGCAGGTATGTCTCTCCCATTTGCCAAGGCCCCCACCACTCTCTTTTTTTGTTATACTCGATGCACCTCAATCGTATGTTTCATGCCTCACTTCTGTAGGTTTTTCTTTGTAGGCTCTACCAGCAACATTACTTAGAAAACTTACAAATTAGCATAATGTTTCAAAAATATTTTACTGAGATATAATTCACTTACCATAAAATTCACCCATTTAAAGTACACAGTTCAGTATTTTTTTGGTTTATAGTTGTGCAACTATTGCCATTATCGAGTTTTAGAACTTTTTCATCCCTGAAAGAGATTCTGTACCCATTAGCAGTCACTCCCTATTCCTTCCCCTACACCTAGGCAACCACTAATCTACTTTGTCTCTATGGCTTTGGGTTGGTTCTACTTTTTAGCTATTATAAACAATGGCATTAATGAACTTTAGTATACAAGTTTTTACAATGACATGTGTTTTCATTTCTCTTGGGAATATACCTAGGAGTGGAAATGTTGGGTCTTATCTTAATGCTATGTTTTAACTTTTTGAGGAACTGCCACATTGTTTTACAAAGTGACTACACCATTTTACATCCCCACGGGCAATGTATAAGGGCTCCAGTTTCTCCACATCCTCACCAGAACTTTTATTGTCCATCTTGTAGCCATCCTAGTTGGTGTGAAGTGTTATTTCATTATGGTTTTGATTTTAAGAAATCTAGAGACTGTGATACAGAGTGAAGTAAGTCAGAAAGAAAAACAAATATCGTATATTAACGCATATATGTGGAGCCTAGAAAAATGGTACAGATGAACCAGTTTGCAGGGCAGAAATAGAGACAAAGATGTAGAGAACAAACGTATGGACACCAAAGGGGGAAAGCGGTGGGGGGTGGGGGGAGTGTGATGAATTGGGAGATTGGGATTGACATGTGTACACTAATACGTATAAAATGGATAACTAATGAGAACCTGCTGTATAAAAAAATACATAAAATAAAATTTTTTAAAAAACATTTTTTTTTTTTTACAAAATAGAATTTATTAATTTTTACAAGGAAATGTTGCTGATAGATCATGCTAACCCTTCCTCATCACTGGAACTTTCAGCTTGGTCTCAGTTCTCATGGTCAGACCACATCATGTATTGCAGTGTTTTCCCTGGTTATGATCTGTGGCGCCCTCATGAATGGGATTAGTGCCCGTATTAAGGAGACCCCAGAGAGCTCTCTTGCTCCGTCCACCACCTGAGGATGCGATGAGAAAGCAGCAGTCTGAATTCCAGAAGAGGGTCGTCACCAGAACCCGACCATGATAGCACCCTGATCTTGGACTTCCTAGCCTCCAGAACTGTGAAAAATAAATTTCTGTTATAAGCCACCCAGTTAATGGACTTGATTACAGCAGCCCTAACAGACTTAAACACTGACCTTCCAAGGGAAGAAGCAGTGGTCCTCCTCTAGACTCAGGTTCTCGTTTTCCTCAAGAAGCTATATTTTGGAGTCCTTTTTTTTTTTTTTTTCCTTTTTCTTTTTTTTTCCACTGAGTCCCAGGTGCCTGTCTTTGATATGTTTTCATCAACTCACCACTCTCTTCTTTTGTTCACTGCCCTCTCTCTTCTTTCGCTCTTTCCCACTTCCACCCACCCATCCCAACAGCCCAGCCCAGTGGTACTGATCCAGTTCTGAGACTCTAAAGCCTCCTTTGTATCACCACCAGCCAAAAGAACCACATGAGGCCTCTTTGTCCAGCAGAATCTGATATAATTATCAGATGTTCCAACAATCTCATTTCAAATATTCTGTTCCACTGTTGCCTTAAATATACTTTACTGACAAGGTTTTTAAGTTGAGAAAATTTGGCCACCCTAATTGTAATGCAGTATCTGAGTAAAAAAATGAAAGATCTTAGATTGGATGTGAGAAAGCTCCATTGGCCACATTGTTCTGGTCCACAACTATTCCGTATTTTTACTTAGTCTACCTGGAAGGCCACCGTCTGGCCACGAGAAAGTCCATGTAGGCATCTGGAGCAAAGAGACCTTTTCACTAAGTGTGACACTGAAATTGTCCAGGAGCCCCCAGCCCCTCTTTATCAGCAACAGCGGTTTTTACAGGGCACCCTTATTACCCGGGGTGTTATATCTGCAATAATAAAGACTGCCTTGGATCTTTTCCTTCCTTCATGTCTGAACAGACCTCGTTGTATATATTTAGAGCCACAGCCCAGGCCTATTACATCTGTAATGAGTGGGATGACTTAAAACAGCACCTTTCACCCCAGGATCTGGAAGCCTTTAACAGCCTCAACTCCACACTTCCACACACAAGCACTTTAGGGAAGGACAGACAATAGACAGGAACTTCTGGTGACTGTCCTGTCAGGGAGAAGGGAGAGAAAAAGAAGATGGTGTGCACTGGCAGTGTAAGCCTTTCTCCCCCAGCCACTGTGATTTAAAGCTCGAGTGTCCAGTGTACTTTTTCTATAGCATAGGTATAATCGATACTTTTCACTTACCTAATCTTTCATTAGAAGTGCTTTACTCATCGATTGCTAGGAGGAAATATGGTGATAAAGGATGATTATTTCTCTAACTAAAGCACAGGAACTTGCTCTTTCTGGTGAGTCACTAGTAGAGTGAGATAAAGTGTCCAGCGTACAAACGGCCTCTTGTTTTCGTGTGGCCTGATATTTGTTCACATCCCTACTTCATTTACTTCTCAAGAAAACAGGCTGTATTCCAATACCCATCCCAACTCACTCATAGGTAATGCCGGAACTCCAGGACTTTAACCCATAGGAACTTGTCTTGATGTTTTTCTTTCTGAAGATTTAGGGAATTATTTTATATTTCTCCAACTTAAGCTTTCAGAGAAAGAGAGCTTTTCTTATCTTTTTGTTGGCTAGGGTGGGAAGCTTAGAAGGAAAAGGAGAGGAACTAGCATTTGCGTGGCCTCAGGCACTGTGCTGGTCACTTTGTGTATATTATCTCACGAAACTAAAAGAAAACCCAATTCATATGTGACATGTCTGCTGAGACAAGCAATTCTGGTGAGCTTGCTATCTTAGAATGTTTATCACTGGGACTTCCCTGGTGGTGCAGTGGTTAAGAGTCCGCCTGCCAATGCAGGGGACACGGGTTCGAGCCCTGGTCTGGGAAGATCCCACATGCCGCGGAGCAACTAAGCCCGTGCGCCACTACTGAGCCTGCGCTCTAGAGCCCACGAGCCACAACTACTGAGCCCGCATGCCACAACTACTGAAGCCCGTGCACCTAGAGCCTGTGCTCCGCAACAAGAGAAGCCACCGCAATGAGAATCCCGCACACCACCACGAAGAGTAGCCCCAGCTCGCAGCAACTGGAGAAAGCCCGCATGCAGCAGTGAAGACCCAACATAAAGACCCCAATGCAGGGGACACAGGTTCGAGCCCTGGTCTGGGCTGATCCCACATGCCGCGGAGCAACTCAGCCCGTGAGCCACAACTACTGAGCCTGTGCGTCTGGAGCCTGTGCTCTGCAACAAGAGAGGCCGTGATAGTGAGAGGCCCGCGCACCGCGATGAAGAGTGGCTCCCGCTTGCCGCAACTAGAGAAAGCCCTCGCACAGAAACGAAGACCCAACACAGCCAAAAATAAATAAATAAATAAATAAATAATTTTAAAAAAAAAAGAATGTTTATCATTTGTTCTGCTGGCCAATAGCTGTTTGTATGCTATCATGGCTTTAACCCTGATACCCACCAGGACCTATTCTATGACATCTTGTCTTTCCTTTTAAACTGTGGCTCTGGTACATTAACAAACCCAAATTGCACATTCTTCCCTCTTGTAAGCTGCTATTCAGGGTCGAACTTAGCATTAAACAACCTTCTTTCTCTCTCTTTTTTAAAGTTTCTTTTCTTTCTTTCTTCCTTTGTTATGAGAAAAACTTATTTATGCTCTTTTAAAATTGTCAATCATGCTGTCATAATAAAATATTTGGTTTCATCATTTTGGCTCAATCTAATAAATATAATTTCCATTTAAATTTAAATTCTTTTGATTCTCAGATTTTATTTTTTTAAAAACTTGTAGTCTCTGCCTGCTCTCCCCTACCCTACCCCAGGCAGTCCAGCCCTTGTTTTTTGTCCCTGCCATTCAAAAGACCATTACATGATTCTCCTGCCCAATTCTGTCTCTCTCTTCACAAATTCTGGAGTCAGACTGACTGAATTTGTACCTCACCCCGAAAACTTCTGAGCTGTGCGACCTTGGGCACACACTCCCTCAGTTTCCCTATCTGACAACACTTACTGGGTTATTATCGGGTTTAAATGACCTGGTGGTGTCTGCCCTGTCCCCAGGATCCCCCCTGCTTGGGTTGACTGTGTACACAGATGACAGACCAGTTTGTTTCAGCCTGGCCATACCTTACCTCTGAAGTTTCTCTGGTTCCCTCACCCTGTGCCTTGGCATTTGAGGGCCTTCCAGTTATAAATATCCTTATATTATGCAAACCTTTAGGCAAACAGCAACTTTCTGCATATTATTGCGTATTTTTAATAGTTTATCTTTTTGGCTAGGTCATCTAGCATGTAAGAAGTATTGAGCAACATCACTATTAAATTGTCATAGTTGGGGTTATTTTGTATTTCCTGAGGTCTAGAGCTTGCTGATTGCTTTTGATCAGGCCTTTTTCTTCCTTGGGGAAATTTAGTTTCCCTTTGTTCGCTTATTTATAGCTCTGCAGTGGGCATGGTTTGGAGCCTTGGTTTTTATTGCTTCAATTGCTCTACAGTAATTGACACACGATACACATTCCAGGTCCCATGTTCCATTTACATATGGACACACACTACTCGATGACTCAAACAGACTATAATGAATCCCCTTTATTCTGGGATATCTTTGAGACTCTGGCTTACTGTGTGTGTCTGTTCTCCTTAAACACGGGACTGACAGCATTGAGTATTGGAAACAACTGACCTTTTATTTCCTTTGGCGTTTCATCACCATGGGTGCATCCCAATCTAATTATATGTTGATTTGTAATCAACAGAGGCTTCCTCTCATTTAATTTTCTGCTGACTTTATTTTCTCCCTGTTTGGAAACCTCCAGGATTATTATATCAATTTCAATTTCTTAAACAGGTTTCCTTTCACGATGGCCTGCTTCCAATCTCTTATTTTGCTATTCAGTTACTCTGTCAACCCATGTTATCTGTTTAAAAAAACAAAAAACAAAACCAAACAAAATGCTGATCTGTTGGTGGGCTCTATGCTGCCATCTAAAATGTTATGGAAAGAACTATTTATGTTGTTATAATGTTGTTATGCATTAGCTCAGTGGCCCACATCTCTCTGTACATGAGATGCACTTGACCTTAGAAGAAAAAAAAAAATCTGAACCGGAATCCTCATTGAAGTCTGATTTGGCTACAATAAGAATTCATTAAAAACACAGAAGCTGCATTTCCTAGGAAATGGAGGCTTTTTCCTGTATTTGGGAGTGGTAAAGGATACGCCCAAGAACTTGGAACAGATACAGCACTGGCAGACAAACAAAAGATCTGCAGGGCAGAACTTCCTTTTTATTCCCTGAGCTCTCTCTCCCATTGTCTCACAGAAGATGGGGCAAATACCCAGAGAGAAGCTGCTTCAGTATTGTCTTTTATTGATATGCTGCTTGTGTTCAGTGATTCCTCTGGCCCATAGTGTCTGCTGGACAGTTGGAGGCTTTTTGAAACCACTGTATTGTTAGAGAATAATTAGGGTGAATGAAGCAGGGGGTAGAGGTTAACAACAATTCTTTGTTGCAAGCAATTGCTTGTCTTGGCATCAGTATTGGTAACAAGGCCAATCTACTGGAAGGGATGGAAACAAAAGATGGAAAGGTTGCGGTTGGTTTGTCTAATCCATCCAGCAAATCCACCCATGCATGGCCATTGTGCCCTGTGAGCTCTCTGGAAATGCCTTTGGTCACACTGCATTCCAAGCCACTGGGTGGGTGATCTCTAGGCAGTCTTGTACATGGATTTCCTAAAATGCTTCCCATAGCAAAAAAAAAAAAGGGGGATGCACAGGTGTTGCCTTGGCAATTAATCAGCATACTTCATAAAGAAAATAATCTTCTAACATTTGGGTAGATGAATGTCCTAACACAAAAGAGCTGAGATGTGTCGAATGACACCAAGGTGAAAACACCTGGGCAAAACCATGACCTCCGTCCTCACTTTCTCCTCCATCCTCTCTAGGCCAGTCAGGCCCGGTCCTGGTCGTAGGGGTCTTAATCCCACTTGTATTGTGATCTCAAGGGGCCCCAGCCAGGGTAGGGTCCAGCAAACTGGGGTGGCTATAAATTTAATGCTTCTAAGAAAGTAGTTCTTACTGAAAGGCTTTACAAACTGGTTGCCTATCTCCCTTGGCCCGTTTGGGGAACTGGAGCTGCTGCTATGTTCTGAGTCAAGTCGACGTCCAGCTGTGGTTGATCAGATACCTGATGTATTTAATAATACATGGCAGGGTGCCTTGCATGGGGGACCTGGGTTCCTACTTGAAGCCCATTGTTCAGATTTTATAGCATTCGTGTGATTTACTAGTGTGTGATGCTTCTTACGTCCTTCTCCCAAATCAGCTTTCCGCCAAGGGTTCCCAGTCACAGAGGGGTGTGCCTCAAATACTTGACTCAAATTGTGCAACAAAAGTTACCCCATGTATCTTCCTGTTGCTCACCAAGAAGAACAGAGACATAGAGGCAGTTTGGAAGTGTATGGAGGCATCTCTCCAAGGAGATTTTTGGCGTTAGACACATCTCCCCAAAAGGTGAATTCCTGCTCTCACATATTAAATAGGGGTTTAATTCCACAGTCTGATTTAGACCAATGATGATTTACATTTGAAATCCCAAACCGGGAACGTTCAAGATCGATACTAAACTCTGAGCAATGAGGCAGAGATGGTGTTTACCTATGTGTTATTTTAAGCGTGTACCTACTCTCCTGAGTCTGTGTGTGTGAGGAGTGGTGGATATCAGGGAGCGGGTGGGGGAGGGGAGGTGGTATGGGGCCTTACGGAGAGGGGACAGCAGCGTGCTTATTTTCAGTATGTCAGCTGTTCTGGGAAACTGCCAAAATGAATGAGCTACCACAAGCCTTCAGGCTTGTTAAAAGCCAAGGAGAGGCTAGGCCCCTCCTTTTAAAAGGCTCTGTGGAATTTAAGACTTAAAATTTCGTGTGTATTTGGTTTGGGGCAAATGTGAAATCCCTGAACTTTCCCCAGGAAAATGTTAGCTCCCAGAAACACACAGTGGGTCCTAACTCTCTGGACAGAAGTGTGTCTTGAGGGAGAAAAAAGAATCCAGCACGTTTCCGTTTAGCCTCCTGGCTCTGTTTGGCCAGCAGAGAAAGATTGATGAGAACCCTGATTAGATCTGTCTCCATGGCCTCCAGCGGAGTATTGGAAAGGCCTGAAAAAATCCTTTTGATACAGGGGGTAGAAGTTCCAGTAGATGGGGGAAGGGAAAGAACTAATCTTCCTGGCCCAAGTGTGCCAGGATGTACACAGACATAGCAGCTGGGGAGACTGGGGGGAATGAGCAAAAGCTGAGCATTTTTACAAGACTAGGCAGTGACATCCTCCTAAGGGAGAGGGAATCTGGAATATTTAAAATAAGGTGCTTCCATACGGGAAGAAGAGCCTGTAAACCTAGTGTGGTTGGGATTTCTGAAACAGAAATCAACGGCTGGGTTTTTCTAGGCATGAGTTGTATCCTCTATTGGCAATCATGTTCCAAACCGGGCCTCTCTGCCGTGTGACTTCGGTCTGATGTTCACATCGTGAAAACTCCAGGCTGTTTTTGCCGTCCTCCCTGTTAATGTTGACATTGGTAGGGAGAGAGGAAATCTGGATAAATAGAACTCTTTTCTTGGCGTTGTTAAATATATTACTAAAAAGAGCAAAGGGTGTTTTCGGAGCTAAATGGAAGCAAAGTCTTTCTTTGGAACTTTGAAAGCCCAGGTAGGTGGCTGGGTAAGCATTTCTTGCAGCCTGTTTGTTTTAGCCCACGGTGGTTTCTGAGCAGCTTTAAGAGATCCTGGTAGAGGGCACAAACACACCCATTCCACAGCGGCCCTCTCGCCTAAGGCTGTCTTTTGTATCCTGTGACTGAAAACTTACACAGCTTTTAGGATTTTTCTGAAGATTACATTGTAGCTAGTCTACCATGAGCTTTGAATTTTCTTGGAATTTCACTGTCAAAAGCAGAACAGCTTTTTCATCGTTGAACTGGGAGGAGTGGTTTAGTTTGCCCCTTACTTTTTGCACGTTCAGAAACTGAAATTGAGAACCTTAAGCAATGTGCCTGAAGTTACACAGTTAAGTGAGT